>NC_141003.1:75106312-75706312 GCF_052327205.1 Somniosus microcephalus | reverse complement strand
CTGCACTGTCGGAGGTGTCATCTTTTGGATGAGACGTTAAACCGAGGCCCCGTCTGCTCTTTCAGGTGGACAGAAAAGATCCCATGGCACTATTTCAAAGAAGAGCAGGGGAGTTATGCTGGGCAATATACATCCCTCAATCAACATCGCAAAACCAGATTATCTGGTCATTATCGCATTGCTGTTTGTGGGAGCTTGCCGAGCGCAAAGTGGCTGTTGCGTTTCCTACATTACAACAGTGACTACACTTCAAAAGTACTTCATTGGCTGCAGAGTGTTTTGGGGCGTCCGGAGGTCGTGAAAGGCGCTATATAAATGCAAGTCTTTCTTTTAGCTATTATCAGCACCGACGAAGGATGGAACCTGGCACCTTCCTGGTCTCTGCAGCTCTGTACGCCAGTGGGGGGAGCAGAGAACCCTTTCACAGCATGAGCTGTTACCGCACTCCCCCGCCAAAAGAAAGTGTCTTCAGTTTTTCTTGGATCAAGATTACAAACCACACTACCAGCGGGGAGGGGAGCTGCGCTAGAATGGAATGCAGGTCGGAGAATCATGCTACAATGTTGCAAGTCCCATCTCCAGTCCACGCTCTCTTTGAGTTCTTGCATTTCTCTACATTGTAACAGTGACAAAAGTACTTCATAGGCTGCAGTGTGCTTTGGGGCGTCCTGAGGTCACGATTTTCAGTGTCCCCGATTTTCTTCCTCGAGGACGATTAATGATTGGAATGTCACTATCACTGACAAATCAATAATCACTCCAGTTATGGATACACACAGACACAGCTGCCTCATGACAGTGACCTGCGCAATACAATTTCAGACGGATAACCAACTTATTTGCCTACGATGGCTCTCGGAAGTGAACCAACGGTATATAATGACGCTCATGTTGCAAAATTCCTGACCCCTTTCAATTTCTTTCACGGTTCTCTGGCTTTTATTTAGTGAAGTAACTATTGGGAATAATTTTGAACTTGCCGCTGCAGTTTAAAACTGGCGTTGCAAGTCGGGTGCCTATTACATAGGATATACAGCACTGAAACAGGCCATGCGGCCCAACCAGTCCATGCCGGCGTTTATGCTCCACTCGGGCCTCCTCCCGCCTTTCCTCATCTAACTATCAACATAACCCTCTATTCCCTTCGCCCTCATATGCTTATCCAGCCTCCCTTTAAATGCATCTATACTATTCGCTTCCACCACTCTGTGGTAGCAAGTTCCACATTCTCACCACTCTCTGGGTAAAGAAGTTTCTTCTGAATTTCCGATTTGATTTCTTGGTGACTATCTTATATTGATGGCCTCTAATTTTACTCTTCCTCACAAGTGGAAACATTCTCTTTGTATCTACTCTATCAAAACCTTTCTTCATAATTTTAAAGACCTCTATTAGGTCACCCCTTTCCTGATGGGTATAACCTCACATTTCTGGTATCATCCTTGTAAATCATTTTTGCACCCGCTGCGGTGCCTCGATATCCTTTATATAATATGGCGACCAGAAATGCACACTGTACTCCAAGTGGGATCTAACCAAGGTTTGATACAAGTTTAGCATAACTTCTCTACTTTTCAATTCTATCCCTCTAGAAATAAACCCTGGTTCTTCTTTTGCTTTTTTAATGGCCTTATTAACCTGCGTCACTACTTTTAGTGATTTGTGTATTTGTACTCCCAGATCCCTTTGCTACTCTACATCAATTAGATTCTTATTTTCCAAGTAATGTGTGGCCACCTTATTTTTCATACCAAAATGTAATACAGGAAACTCTCGATTTACCGGCACCTAAATAACCGGAAATCTCTGTTAACCAGCAAAATTCAGGAGTAGGTTCAGGTAAGTTTGACTTCATATTAGTGGCCGTTCCTGGATCTGTGGCTGTGTAACCGGGGTTCCTGCACCTGTTGCCGTGCAACAGGGACGCCTGGATCTGTGGCCGTGTACGGGGCTCTCGTACCTTTTACTATACCGCTCTGTAATCCGGACTTTGATAAACCGGCACCACGCCGGTCCCGGATAAAAAAAAGTTTCCTGTACCTCACATTTATCTGTGTTGAAATTCATTTGTCAATTCTATGCCCATTCTGCAAGTTTATTAATATCTTCTTGTAATTTGTTGCAGTCCTCCTCAATATTGACTATTCCCCCCACCCCCCCCCTTGGTGTCATCCACAAATTTAGAAATTGTGTTTTTGATTCCAAAGTCTAAATCGTTAATATAAATTGTAAACAACAGTTGTCCCAGCACTGACCCTTGTGGAACACCACTTTCCAACTTCTGCTACACTGAATAACTACCCTTTACCACTACTCTCTGCTTTCGGTCTTGAAGCCAGCTAACTATCCATTCTGCTACTTGTCCCGACTCCACATTCTCTGATCTTATTCATCAGTCTATTATGGGGTATCTTATCGAAGGCCTTTTGGAAATCTAGATAAATTACATCTACTACGTTACCCTGTCTACTCACTCTGTTACCTCTTCAAAGAATTCAATTAGGTTGGTCAAGCAAGACTTTCCTTTTGAAATCCATGCCGACTATTCATTATTATGTTTTTGGTTTCTCGATATTCTATTCTCCTTTAGTAGGGATTCCATTATTTTTCCTACCACCGATGTTAAGCTGACTGGTCTATAGTTCCCTGGGGATGTTCTATCACCCTTCTTAAATATAGGTATTATGTTAGCTATCTGCCAGTCCTCTGGCATTACACCTTTTTCTAATGAATTATTAAATATGTGTAATATGCCTCTGCTATCTCTTCCCTAGAATATGTCCAGACCAGGGGTTTTTATCCTCGGAGTTTAATTATTTTATTTAATATTTCTCTTTTTATTTTAAATGCATTTATATAATTTCTAATCTCAACTTTCAATGTCATGTCCACCTGATCTGTCTCCCTGGTAAATACTGAAGCAAAGTAATTATTTAATATTTCTGCCATTTCGCTATCGCTGCCTGTGATTTTATCCTGGCCACCCCTTATAGGTCCTATTCCCATCCTGACTCTTTTTTAATTATGTGCCTGTAGAATATTTTACTGTTTTGTTTTATGTTCCTTGATAATTTAATAGTTCCTCGTCTTCCTAATTTTTCTTTGGATTAATCTCTTCATATTCTCCCTCATCATGCTCTCCCCTGCTGTCCATGTACTCAGTGTTTGCCTCTTTCCTTACCCTCAATTTTTCCCTTATGTCTTTATTTGTCCATGGTGTCTCATTAATGTTTAGCTTGTTGGTTTAATAGCGGAATAGATTTTTCCTAGACTCTGTTGAATACCGTTTTAAATGTTTCCCATTGCTGTTCTACATCATTGTTTGCCAATATTGTTGTCCATTTTATTTTCCCAATTTCTATTCTCAGCCCCTCAAAATCGGCTTTTCTCCAATCTATTACCCTGGTCTTCGTCATACTTATGTCCTTCTGAATTATCTTAAAGCATATTATATCATAGAATGGTTACAGCACAGAAGGAGGCCATTCGGCCCGTGCTGGCTCTCTACAAAAGCACTCCAGCTAGTTCCACTTCCCTGTAGCCCTGCATTTTTTTTTTCCTTCAGGTACTTATCCAATTTCCTTTTGAAAGCCACGATTGAATCTGAATCCATCACCCTTTCAGATAGTGAATTCCAGATCATAACCATTCTCTGCATAAAAAACTTTTTCCTCATGTCGCCTTTAGTTCTTCTGCCAATCACCTTAAATCTGTGTCCTCTGTACCTTGACCCTTCCGCCAATGGGAATAGTTTCTCTCGATCTACTCTGGAAGATCATCTATATCATGGTCACTATTGCCTAGATGTTCCCCTACTTTTACTTCTCTTATCTGCTCTGGTTTATTCCTCATTCATAGATCCAGTTGCAAATTCTCCCTTGTCGGACTTCTTGCATGTCAGGTTAGAAAAGGAGTTCTGTACACATTGTAGGGATTCCATTCCCTTATCCCCTTTATCTACCTCATTTGGTCAATTAATTTTGGGGTAATTGAACTCCCCCATGTCTATTATTCTGTTTTTTTTTACTCATTTCACTAATTTGCTTGCATATTTCTTCCTCCACCTTCCTTCCACTATTAAGTGGTCTGTAGACTACCCCTTAGTTTGATTGATCCTTTATTATCTTTTATCTCTATCCACATGGATTCTATTTCTGTCTTGCTGATGGCTGCGTCACTTTTTTCTACTGTCATTATGTTATCTCTAAAAAGTACAGCTACTCCATCTCCCCTTTTCCACCTCTATCTTTTCTAAATAGGTTATACCCTGCAATGTTTAATTCCCAGTCTTGATTTTTCTGTAGCCATGTCTCAGTAATCCTGACTATATCTAGCTCCTCGCAACATATTATTGCCTCCAGTTTCCCTGTTTTATTATGGACACTGGGCTGGATTTTGATACTGGAGGCGTGTAGGAGGCGGGACTACAACTTCCGGGGTTGTAGTCCCGCCTCCATCGAGTTGCGGCCAACCCATCGATTTTCACTTGATTGACCTTGTTGAGCCCGCCCAGTGGGCTCAGCAGGCCAATTAAGGGCCACCCGGCAACAGGTGACGTCACAGATTGACATTTCATCTGTCGAGACCTTTTGACAGCTGAAATATCAGCGTTTGACAGCTCTTTGAAGCTGTCAAACACTGACAATCTGTACACTAAGTTAATTCCTTCCTCTCAGGCTGATTTAGAGATCTCTCCAGAACAGAAAGCTGAATGCTGCAACTTTTGATAGCTCGCGGCCATTCTGCTTTCTGTGCCGTTGAGATGAGGGACTCCCGAGACCTGAAGGAAGGAAGGCTGTAAAGGTAAGTAAAACTTCTTTAAACACTTTACACACACCAAACACACTTACCTCTGCACTCATGCATCTGAACACTGGACATCTCGAACCCTCCAAGCCCTTCAGCCCGACGGTCCGCCTTGCTAACTTGGTGTGGTTTGGAGCTGTCGGGAATCCCACACTTCAGGAATAAAAATAGGGATTAGGCTAAAAACTGCCTGTTAACTACCTGTTAACAGGCAGTTAATTGGCACTAATCCCCTTCCCGCCTCGGGGTGGCGGCTCCCAGCACAGGTCAGGTATCCGCCTCCTTTGAAACTGACATGGAGGCGGGTTGGGGCTGGGATGCGTTCGTGCCCCCCGATTTCGAGATTTTAACCCCCCACACGCCTCCAATCCCACCTCCACGGCCCAATGAAAATCCTGCCTACTATGTTCATTGGTGTACAGACAGTATAACTTATTTTTAATGGCAGTTCCTCTCACTTTATTTTTAACCATCTTTTTACACTCCTGTTTTATAGCTCTATTTATTCCCTGGCCATCTATGTCCTCACTTAGTCTAGTCTTTCCTGTCCTGTTCCATTGATATTTAGGCTGGTTTCATTTCTTGTAGATCCCTTATGAATGTTTCATGCATTCAGATAAGGAGCCTTTAATTTTAATTTTTTACCATTATATGCTGCTTTCACCTTATTCCCTGATGCATTATTACCGTTAAACTCTTCCCCTTCCTGCTTATATTTATCCAAATCCCTACACTGCTCCATTGCCTTGACTTTTCTCTCTAGATTTCTAAATTTCCCCTCCCCCACCACTTTTTAGTTTGAAGCCTTGTCTACAGCCCTAGTTATTCGATTTGCCAGGACACTAGTCCCAGCCCGGTTTAAGTGGAGCCCGTCCCAATGGAACAGCTGCCTCTTTCCCCAGTACTGGTGCCAGTGCCCCATGAATTGAAACCCCTTCCTCCCACACAACTATTTAAGCCACGCATTTATCTCTCTGATCTGCTTGTCCCTATGCCAATTTGCGCGTGGCTCAGGGAACAATCCAGAGATTATTACCTTTGAGGTTCTGTGCTTTAATTTGGACCCTGGCTCCTCAAACTCCCTCAGCAGAACCTCATTCCTAATTCTACCTTTGTCGTTGGTTCCTACGTGGATCACAACAACTGGATCCTCCCCCTCCCACTCCAAATTCTTCTCCAGCTGCGAGGAGATATCCTGAACCCTGGCAAGCAACACAGCCTTCGGAACTCCCGGCCATGGTTGCAGAGAACATGACAGAAACGGTCTGAATTTCCTTTCCAAATGGAAAAAAAATCGGGTGCTTTCTATAACGAGTGCCCAACTAACGTTAGTTTTGCACTCCGCAGCGAGTTAATAATTACACCCCACCCCATTGTATCCTAAAAACCTGGCAATACATGCTCAATGCGGCGACCTAGAAAAGTAGCAAAAGCAAACACAGCTGACAGCCAAACAGCCCCGAATCCAGTCTGTGACATGTGAAAACAAGTAACTGAACAGAAAGTGCAGTGGGATACATGTCTGTTGTAAGTGGAGCTGCAGGTATACACAACATTGCATCACTTCAATTGCAGGGGGGGAGCGGAAAACTGAAGTGCATGAAAACAAGATTTGCAGTGGTGGAGGATTTCGAAATTAGAGTGTTGAATGAAAGAGATTCTTTTTTTTTGAAGGGAGATTGAGGGCAGGACCCCATCGCCCTCCAGAAAACATTGAATCTTGATATTTTGTTTCATGCATTCTCCATTTTAGAGTCTCCTGTTGTTTCATTCATGCCAAAAATTATTGTGGAAGGTCAGAAATCTAGATATGAAAATAAAACGTACGTTGGCTTGAATATAAGCAGACCAGAAGCAGTTCCTTCCATTGAGGAGTTATCCTGTATAGTGTCACTTCTGTATTTTACTGATAAAAGAGAGCATGAATGTGGGTGTCTCTTGCCCCTTCAAGATAACCCATGAGCCACTGCAGCTGTTTTTCTACCCGTAGCAGGGCAGATCACTTAGGTGGAGAGGAAGAAAGCTGGCCGAGATTTTCAAATGGACTCTGGACACTAAACATCTGCGTGAAACACTGAAGGGAGAGGAAAAGGCCAGACCACAAGGCCAGCAACACAACTTCCTCACCAAAGCAAGAAAGTCTGGCATTTATAGCACCGGTCCCCACCTCAGGATGTCCCAAAGCGCTTTACAGCCAATGAAGTACTTTTGAAATGTAATGTGGGAAACGCGGCAGCCAATTTGCGCACAGCAAGCTCTCTCAAACAGCAATGTGATAATGACCAGATAATCAGTTTTAGTGATGTTGGTTAAGGGATAAATATTGGCCCAGGACACCAGGGATAACTGCCCTGCTTTTTTACCCGAAATAGTGACATGGGATCTTTTATGTCCACCCACGAGGGCAGATGGGGCCTCGGTTTAACATCTCATCCGAAAGACGGCACCTCCGACAGAGCAGCACTCGGTCAGTACTGCCCTGAACAAAATGGCATTACAGACACAGTGACATTGACTTCTCGTTGGGCGATCATCACTTCCCCCCGCCCCCACCCCCCTGCCAGACCAAAATAAAGTGGTGTGAGCACAGTGAACTCTTGCCAATATATTAAATGACTTTGACATTTTATAAATGGCCATAAACAAGGTTTTATTCAATTAGTACTCTGGTTGCCCAACAGTTTGAATTCCAAACAAATATGGAAACAAAGCTGATCACATTCAGCTTGGAGCTAGAAGGCTGGTTGTAGAAACTGCACCCAGTACTGGAGCGCAAAGCTGACATGCAACTCCACAGGCTGGGAGCTACAGCACACTGCATGCCAGCTTTTTAAAAGAAGAAAAGGTTTTGAAAAGTGACTAGAACTGTCGAGGACTGTAGGAATTTACCATTGACGCCTATATTGTTCTCCCTTGATTTATAGCTGTTGGATACACGCTCCGCCGTTGGGCAAAGGGATTCAGATTTCTCTCCGAGGTGTTGGCCACTTCCAAGCCTTCCAATTCCTTATCTGAAAGCATCTTCAGGTTCAATTATACAGATGCTCTGTTGCTACGATTTTATCTTTTACACTACCTGCAACTATTACACAAAAATGAGATGACATTTTTTTCTCCTCGTTTCTTTTACTTCTATTCAGGTGTCAGCCGTGGCTCAGTGGGCAGCACCCTCGCCTCCGAGTCAGAAGGTTGTGGGTTCAAGTCCCACTCCAGAGACTTGAGCGCAAAAATCTAGGCTGACACTCCAGTGCAGTGCCGAGGGAGTGCTGCACTGTCGGAGGTGCCGTCTTTCGGATGAGACGTTAAACCTACCCTCTCAGGTGGATGTAAAAGATCCCATGGCAGTATTCGAAGATGAACAGCAGAGTTCTCCCCCTGTGTCCAGGCCAATATTTATCCCTCAACCAACATCGCTAAAACTGATTATCTGGTCATTGTCACATTTGTGGGAGCTTGCTGTGCGCAAATTGGCTGCCGCGTTTCCTGCAACAGTGACTACACTTCAAAAGTACTTCATTGGCTGTAAAGTGCTTTTGGACGTGTTGAAAGGTGCTATATAAATGAAGGTCGTTTTTTCTCTACCTGCTTAATGTCTCTTGTTGAGCATTCATACTCCTCCAGGCCCCAAATCAGTGCCACAGCAGCTTATCTCAGGTTTCCGAGCGGCCTACAAATGTCCCTTTAAAGGACCGCTGGTTCGGCCGCTCAATGCTCAGTTCCATTGGTCCCAGTGAAACGCGTGATTGCATTGGGGGGAGGGGGGGGGGTCCTACAGACAGCGTCCGAACCCCGATTTGCACATCTAGACGGGATTCCTCGGGTTTCGGGTGGGGGCGCTGCCTGCCTGTTTCCTGGCCTGCTCCTGAATGGTGCTGGGCCAGTTGTCGGAGGGAATGGGGCCAGCCAGTGCTGCGCCGCGCGTTTTGACTTAATAGTGCCCCAGTTCCCACTGAAAACGGGATCGAGAATCGGTCCCGTTGCTCCATTGGTACATTCCCTCGTCTACAAATTGGAAGGATTTATAGTCTGATCAAACCTTACTTATCTGCAGGAAGAAAATGACAACAAAATCAGAGTGTGTTTACTGACAATGTATGGCTTTCTCTTTCTCTGCACGGAAATCAATCTCTGCCGACGGGGAAAAGGGAAGAAAGTTCAATAGGCAGCCGCCCATGTAACCCTCAGGAGGGCGATAAGCCGCTCATAACCCAATTCACTGACCTGAAACTAAACAGAAATTGGATAGGTGGATAGAGAGCAATAAAAATATATAAATACCTGCTACAAATAAAATATACTGGAAATCAAAAAAAATCCGGATTCCAATCTGTGGACTGCAAATCACCAGTCGCAAAAATGTATGAGTCTGCGTAAGTTACTTGTAAAATACTTCAATAAATGATCTTGGGTGCTGTACATATCTCTAGTTTCATATTTCTCTTCAGAAGTTTCTATAAAAGATTCATATTGGAGAACATATCTCGGTGATCAAAAGGGACAATGCATTCAAGCTGGCAGGAACTGACATCCATTCCCATTTGCCCCATTCTTGATCGGCTGTCATTGTGAATATAACGTTCCAGGGCTGATCCTGGACGAGTCTTGTTGCCTTTCGGATCACCCGAAATCTTGACCCCAGAATTTTGGTGGAGTGGGGGACCTCACTGTGAGCGCCTCGAGTTGGATTGTTTCCCCACCCCCCTCACCCCCCCCAGCTCCAATTCACTTTGCACCGCACATTGTTGGAAGTGTGAATTGATAACGGGGCAGTTGGGACCTTGGTGAACGACGGGACCAACAGTCGATCTCCTTAACCAAATGAAGTTTAAAGATTCGAATGGTTAGCAAAGCTCTGAAGTGGCAGCTTGGATATTATTTAAACAAAATTTCTCACCGCATTACATACAGAAAAATGTGTAGTTTTAAGCTTTTTAGACGACGGAACATGACACAATCGTATGAGTAAGACAGGGTTCAGATTATTATTATTTTTAATTCATGTTACTTGTGGAATCAGCACGGTGATTGTTGGTTATTTACATATTAGTGGACCCACATATATTGATGGAGAGGGGAGTAACTTGAAATCCTGATAAGCTGAAATGGCTTTTGCATCGACTTTACTCCTGGCCAGAATCCACAATAAATCAATTTAACAAATCAGTTAAAAACTTGCATCCTGGTTGCGTGCTCGTGCTTTATGTGGCATGTGCAGAACAATCATTTAATTGCTAACTGGGTTCAAAGTGGAAGGCTGTTGGAAACATAAATTACCCTATTAACAGGGTCCTTCCGGAGTTAAATCGCAGCCCTAACTTTCTGCAGTGAGTATAATGACATCGCATTGGCAGCAATTTATTGACTCGCGCAGGGAAGTTGAGCTCCCATTTTTTGCTAGGCTAACGGCGCAAATCGTTCTGCAATTCGTGGTGATTCGCAACTCACGGCGCATCTCCTCGCCACAAATTGCTGGATTTTTTTTTTAACACACTTAAACTCGCCACTATTTTCCCAGCAAATCCTGGCCTGTAATCGGTATGATTTTGAACAGAGTTACAGCCCTGCACAGATTAGAATGGCATTGTGCACAACAACATTGTTAATTTACAGCACGCTTAAAAAGGATCCATGTGGTGAGAGCACGTGCGTCTTATACAAGTTGGTGGAGCATCAAATCAGTGCGCAGGTAGCAGCCTGCAACTATCCTAAAACTCAAGCCTCAAACTCACTGCTGTTCAATAGAAAGCAACTGGGTAAAAGGAATACAGTATAAATGGAACAGAAAACGCTGGAAACACTCAGGTCAGGCAGCATCCGTGGAGAGAGAAACAGTGAAACGTTAACTCTGTCTCTCTCTCCACGGATGCTGCCTGACCTGCTGAGTATTTCCAGCGTTTTCTATTATTTCAGATTTCCAGCATCCGCAGTATATTGCCATTGTACAGTAGATATGGAAAACTAGACAATCTGGGCTAGCCTGTATGAACAATGACTCATTTCTGATGAAAACTCAAATCAGACCACTAGGTGGAGCATACCACCTTTCTGTTCTGTCTCGCTCATCCAGCAGTGAGTGCAGTTCCTGCCCCGGAACCAGAGAGAAGTAATGCAGCTCTGAACAGTGGCGAGACACGCTGCCCCTTCTTAAAAAGCAATGTTCATATCATCCAGTCCCACCCCCTTCTGCTTAGAGAAGGCAGCCTCCATGTGCTGGTGGCCCGCCTTTTGCTTTCAAGTCAGGCGCTGATCTCGCTGGGTTCCACCCGGTGACTGAAGGCGCGAATGCTTCAATCAGTGCAAGCGTGGGCGACCAAGCTCAGCCTACTTGTTCTGCCAAAGTGGCAACACATGTGTAGACTCGCCTCCTCGGGGAATGCGAGTTAACTACTAGGGGAGGGGCAAACAGTGGAAAGTAAAAATGTCTCCCAGCGCTTTAAATACTAAAGTCAAGATCTCTTCAACTATATTCATGACAAAGAACAGCTATGCATCACAAAATGTACTGCAACTGAGTTTTTATTTATGAAGTACATATCCCTTCATAAAAAAATGATGAGTACATCAGTATCGATGAGCCCAGTTATGCGTCAGTGCCAGTGTTGGCCACATATAAGCTGTGTTGGATTGTAAAGTGCTGTTCATTGTTTGAAGGGACCTGCAATGTCCGGTTTATGTTTCAGTAGAACCCAACCCCGTGTTATAGTCACAATCAATGTTCCCTCTGAGCTGCGCGCGCGTGCTGCCGCGCAGTAATCTGCAAGGCCCCGCGCAGGCCACTCACCAACTTTTCCATCTGAAATACCGCACGTGCAGAAATTTAAAGGGACCGCGCACTGAAATAAACAGGCCGCGCACAGCAAAGGCAATTTAGAGGGAACACTGGCCACAATCCTCCTCCTGTCTCACACCTGGAGGTAGGGGATTTTAGGGCAGCTCCAAATGCCCAAGTCACTGGAGCCTGCCAGAAGGGCTGCAACCGTCTCTGCCAGTCCTGTACATTCCTATGTTCTGAGATGGCGCACTCAGTCGTGTCAACTCCAGTGATTACACTAGAGCCAAAACAGCATTACTGCAACAGCTTGCATTTATCTAGCGCCTTTAACATAGTAAAATGTCCCAAGGCGCTTCGCAGGAGCGTTATCAGACAAAATTTGACACCACGCCACCGCCTAAGGAGATATCAAGACAGGTGGCCAAAAGCTTGGTCAAAGAGGTAGGTGTTAAGGATGGTCTTAGGGTCAAGAGGCGGAAAGTTTGAGACTATCACCTTAGGTGGGATGTGAACACCATATTTATGCTGCTTTGTACCAAACCTAAGTGCCAGAATTATAAGAGCGTTTGACACGGACTAGGGTGGTGGCGTAGTAGGAAAATACTCAACGCTTCTGCTGTTGATCGGCATGGATACTGGACGAGGACAAGATCGGACTGAGCGGTGATGCTCTTACACAATCCAACGGGCTGCTGTGACTCTCTTACAACTGAAGAACAGCTAACTAGCGGGAGATAGCAGAAGGCCGAACAGACACCTGTAGAACTCGGCACCAGCACAGGCCCACCACTTCAGAAAAGGAGAAGAAAACATTTGGAAAAAAGGAAGAAACTGGTTAAGTGTCAGTTCAACAATATTGACATCGTTAGGCAGAGCAAATGGGTGGCGGCTGTTAGATTTGTAAGTGCTCCATTGCAATCTAACAGCTTGGCTCACCGGGTAGCATTTTCTCCTCCCAGTTGGAAGGTTGCGGTTTAGGTCCCGCTCCAGGACTGGGCTACATAGCCCAGGCTGACAGCCTTTACTGTAGTGAGGGAGTGCTTCACCGAGGTGCCATACTTCCGAGGAGGCAATAAACCAAAGCCTCGTCACTTGGCTGTGGTGGGCGTTAATCCCACGGCACGGCACGGGGAAGAGCAGGGAACCCCTCCGATGGCCCACCCTCAACTGACACCACCAAAAACAGATTCACTGATTTTTATTCATTTCATTGGAAGGATGTTCCCGATGGCCAGGGAGTCCAGAACCAGGGGTCACAGTCTTAAGGATCAGGGGTAAGCCATTTAGGACAGAGATGAGGAGGAACTTCTTCACCCAGAGAGTGGTGAACCTGTGGAATTCTCAACCACACACGGCAGTAGAGGCCAATTCATTAAATATATTCAAGAAGGAGTTAGATATATTTCTTAAGGCTAAAGGGATCAGGGGATATGGGGAGTAAGCAGGGACAGGGTACTGAATTTGGATGATCAGCCATGATCTCATTAAATGGCGGAGCGGGCTCGAGGGGCCGAATGGCCTGCTCCTATCTTCTATGTTTCATTGCTGTTTGTGGGATCTTCCCATGCGCAATTCAGCCACTGCATAGTCAAAGTGAATCATTCTATCGGAAGCACTTTGAGACGCGATAAGACGCTATATAAAGGCTTTATTAAACCTGAGGTTATTTATATAATTACGGTTCATAACCATTTATTTCGTGAATTATAAATGATCAGAAAACTTAATTTAACACTAATTGCACATCCGCTTGTACTTATTGCTCTGCTCTGCTCTTTACTTTAATAAACACACCCAGTTATTATTAGAGCACCACTGCATCCAGAAGAATGCAGATCAAGACATTTTAAAACTGATCACAGCAGTGTTCTTGAAGGCAAGAGCATTATATTGATGCAATGCGCCAGTCTCTCTCGGAGAGCTGTCTCATTGATGTCCCTCACACAATTCAATTGCCATAGTTACTGCACTGTATTGGTTGGGGGTGCAATACTGAGCAGGACACCTCACTGCTGTACAAAAAGAAATCAGTTCAGGAGTTGTGATGCGCTTCAAACAAAAACATCGCTTCAAGACACTCACACCCGATCGCACCACATCAAAAGCTTTGTTGGGGGGGGGGGGGGGAACGCCCACGAGAGGCGAGTGGGTGAAACACCACCTGGTACAAAGATTCGATTCAAGGCAGCGGAACTTGGCCACAGCAGCAGTTGGCCCACTACAAACAGATTGGGTGCCTGAGGGCGAGGGAGGAGGTTTCAAAGACAAAAGCCAGGATTGTCCACCAGTGATCACTTCACCCACCTGCTGCAAAGGATGCATTGGTGGGCGGGTTTGGGTTCATCTGTGACGTCTGACTCCAGGTTGGCTTGAATGGCCTGCTGTGACCACCCCCCTCCCAACCCCGTCAATAGCAGCCACTTGACGTACTGAAGGGTTACAGACTCTCCTGGAGTAATGCACCTTCAGAGGAGGGGGAAGGACATTAGTTGGAGGGTGAAAGGGGGGGGGGGGGGGGGATTAAAAATTGTCAAATATGATTTGGAAAAAAAAAGCACACATTTTTCATCCAGCAGGTAAATAAATATCCTGTCCTAGGTTGAAGGAGATTGCTTTTTAGAAGGGTGGGGGGAGGGGAGTCTGGCATTGGGAAAAGTTGCTAGAAAAAGACACTCAGGACAATTCAACATTAAGCTAAAAAAAAACAAAGAAAAATACTGCAGATGCTGGAAATCTGAAATAAACACAGAAAATGCTGGAGATACTCAGCTGGCCAGGCAGCATCTGTGAAGAGAGAAACAGAGTTAACGTTTCAGGTCGATGACCTTTCGTCAGAACTGGAAAAAAAAAGCAGGAAATGGAACAGATTTTTAAGCAAGTGTAGAGGCTGGGAAATGGGGGAAGGTCTGTGATAGGACAGAAGGCAGAAGAGGTTAAGAGGCATTAAGAGATATTCAAGGCAAAAGGAGCTGGTAATGGAACAGGTTAAGAAACAAAGGATGGCTCTAGAAGTGTAAATTGCGCTGGCAGAATGAAAGACAGCTGCCATGTGGGAGAGAACAGAAGGCACAAACAAAAAGTGTGGATAAAAATATATATATGATAGGGGCTGAGGTTATGATCTGAAATTGTTGAACTCTATGTTGAGTCCAGAAGGCTGTAAAGTGCCTAATCGAAAGATGAGGTGCTGTTCCTCGAGCTTACGCTGAGCTTCTGTGGAACAATAAGTTACTTCTCTGATTATATGATGCTTAAGTGCCGAATTGTTCATATAATGTAGTTTTGGTAACTATTACCCATGTAGATGCAAGATTTCTGCATGCACGAGATCTCCTGTGGCATTGCTCAGGTGTAGTCCAGGGTCAGCACCATGACAGTGAGGTTTAGTTGCAAACCTCGCCTCTCCCTTTGACCCTGTTCAAGTCCTTCCTGTAGGAATCCAAGAAATTCAAACCATTTGTAGTTGTATTTACCAAGATCAAGTAGAGTTCAATTTTTTTTTGCAAATTTCAGATGAACGACTGTTTTTGCATTTGTCACATTTCAAGGAGTGACATCTATTTATACACATTCAATGGGAAAACATTATATTTCCAAAGTCCACACCATTACCCAGTTCAAAGCTATGGACTTTCCTAAAATGTATTATATTTGCTTGCAGTTGTCCGCCCATTCCTTCATGAGGCATACATGACAATCGTTCAATGTGACCAGTTTCCGATTTCTCCTTCCCTACGGCGTAGCATCTGGCCTCCACTTGTGCAGCCGCGATTGGGATCTCGCCATACGTACATCAGCATGCCAGTAACTTCTTCGCAAAGTAATATTTCCCTTCTCCCCCGCCCCCCGGAAAAGTGAGAAGAGCTGTCTTGCTACACTTTGGTGTAAAACTGAACTCAATACAGTGAAGAATGTTGCATTGTTGCCTACTGGAATATTAGCAACATTTTATCTTCAGAATAGTTCACCTTTCAATATCCCACTTCATGCACTTGATACATCTTGCCTGGTAAGTATGTTACTCAGTCGATGCATTGTGCCTACGCTAAAGGCACTATATAAATGCAAGTTGTTGTCGCCACAACGTGATAGCAATCGGTTTTGTTCCTGCCGTTTCCCCAAGTCCTGGTCACAGCTGCCACTTTTCCGGTGGGAGTGAGAAAATCAGGACTAGCCAACGAAGAACGTTGTCGTTGTATCACCCAGTAAGCCAATTAAAGAGCAGCGCCACAGAAGCTGGGAGTTTACCCCTTCCCGACTCGCCTCCCAGTTGAGGAACCGTGGAAAGTACACAGTCCTAAAAGAGGGAAAAGGGTGCTCCTGCAAATGGAGCTGCACTGTTCTAGACTACCTGTGGAGACGTTGTACGACACTCCGCATTAAAGAGTCTGTCACAATCCTATGAGGATGATGGTCGAGTTGATCCATTTCTCGCAGCTATTCAGTTGAGTTTCACCGTATCTTTTAAGCATGCCTAAAAATACGGCCTGCTTAAAAGAAACAGTCGGTGTGGTCTAGCCAGATCCGATCTTGTTTTTGTCCCCATCACCACCTCAGGGCGCAATAGGGTCCAGGATAGGTATAGGGCAAGGACTGGTATTAAGGTGAAAGTGCTAAGGTTTGCTTTGATGTTACCAGAGCTCCACTGAAAACCTTAAAAAAGGATGAAGTTGCATTTACATATTGCCATTCCTGTTCTCAGGATGTTTCAAAGTGCTTTACAGCCAACTAATTACTTTTGCAGTGCAATCACATTGATTTTGTAGGCAAATCATAGTGTCATAACGGCACAGAAGGAGGCCATTCGGTCCATCGAGTCTGTGCCGGCTCTCTGTAGAGCAATCGAGTCAGTCCCATTCCCCCGCTCTATCCCCGTGGCCCTGCAAGTTTATTTCCCTCAAGTGCCTATCCAGTCTCCCCTTGAAAAAATTGAGGGCCGTGATCTTACTGTTCGGTGCAAGTTGGGAGCGGGTCAGCTGACTTGCGGGTTCCGATCCCGCCCCCAACAATGCCCGAATGCTATTTTGCGTCAATTGGCCTTGTTAAGCCCGCACTGTGGGCTTGCCAGCCAATTAAGAGAAAGCCAGTGTCAGATGACGTCAGTTGATGACGCGTCATCTGCCGGTTTTCTTAAAGGGGATGCGCTCATTTTTAAAAATGATTTTTCAGTGTTTGACAGCATTGAGGTGTTGCAAACACTGCCAATCACTGTACAAAGGTGAGCCCTTGCACCCAGGCTCTCCAGTGACTCTCTCCTTAGGATAAAACAGATGACAGCTGCAGGTGAGGTTACAGAAGTGACCTGTCACTGGTGAGAGAGGTTCTCCTAATGAGGTGGGACTACACAAACACTTCAAACCTTATTACCTACAGAAAAGTCTAAATACATCAAAAATGATTTCCCCAACATTTTCTTACTTCTGAAACTCACCAGTGCACCATTGGATCCTTCACACCACTTCTGCAGCTGTCATCAATGCACAAACTTTACAGTAGACCCACAGCACGCCACACTTACCCTGGCGTGGTGTCCGGACGTCAGGAAGCCCGCAGTCGACCTGGCAAAATTGGAAAAAGCCTCTTAACTGCCTGTTAACAGGCAGTTAAGTGCCTACAATCCTCTTCCCGCCACTAGGTGTCGGGTCCCTGTGCAAATCAGGGACGCGACACCCGGGAAGACTGTACGGAGGCGGGTTGACAGCGGGTTCGGGACCCGCCGTCAATCTTTGCAATTTTGCTAGTAGTCCCGCCTCCAAACCCGAGCACCGGTAAAATCTCCCCCCCCCCCCCCCAAAACAGTCTCCCCGTTTCCACCACTTCCGTTGGCAGAGTTTTCCAGGTCCTCACCACTCGCTGCGTAAAGGTTTTTCCTCACATCCCCCCTGTATCTCTTGCCCAAAATCTTAAATCTGTGTCCCCTAGTCCTTGTACCATCAACTAGTGGGAACAGCCTTTCCCCATCTAGCCTATCCAAACCCGTCATAATCTTGTACACCTCTATCAAATCACCCCTCAACTTCCATTGCTCTAATGAAAACAAATCCAGCTTCTCCAACCTGTCCTTGTAGCTGAGATCCCCCATCTCCAGAACCATTCTGGTAAATCTCCTCTGCACCCTCTCAAATGCAGTAGCCAATTTGCACACAGCATGGTCTCACAAAAGCAATGACACAAATGACCGTTAAATTGGGGGTTTTTTTTGGTGGCGTTGGTTCATGAGTAAATGTTGGTCAGGTCACCGGAATTCCCCAGCTCCTCCTCTTAGTGTCCTTTTATATCCACCCATGGCCAGCTCCAATAATGCAGCACTCCCTCAGCAATGAAGTGTCAACATAGATTATGCGCTTAAAGACTGGAGTAGGGCTTGAACCCATGACCTTCTGAGTCAGAGGCAAGAGTGCTACCCACTGAGCCAAGAACAGCAGAGTACAACAATGTGCACACTCAAACAGAGTTGTTTAATACCATTGTAACAGTCTCATGTATGTTCGGTCATTAGCAATAACAGCATAAACAGAGGTAGTAATTGTTCTAATGTTCAGTGGTCAGACAAGTGAAAGGCAGAACTAGAACAATTAGTCTTCAATATGGCACACATCATTCATTTGCATCTTTATCACTGCTTTCGGACTGAAGACGGCTGTTGTTCCCCAATCATTATAACCGATTTCAAATGGTGCTAGATAATGTATAGACTCTGAACACCAAGAGAAATCAGTCATCCTCTAAGGGGGAGGTGGAGGTAGGGGTGGGGGTGGCACATCCAGGTGGAGGGGGGTGAGAGAGTCGGTCAACTTTCAGTCCTTCAGGAACAAACTTATTTCAAGCAGCAATAATCGACAAGTAAAAATCCATGAATATTAGCAATATTTAACGTCACCTAATTCACTGGCCATGCATCATCCAGGTCATGTTAAGAGCAGTTATACTTCAACAATCATCAGACCACCAACAGAGGCCCTTCAAACATACAAATATCTGGAAGCTGCCACAATAACTAGATTTATTGAGCGTTTAGACCTTTTTGCCCCCCTTTACCCACCTGAATGGCTCATGCACGTTGGCCAAGGGAATGGATTGAAGCCCTACCCCTGGGTTTCAGCAAACACAGCTGCGAGGATGTGCGCGCAAGTGGCCTGGGCAGCTCCTTCCTTCCTTGCAAGGAGGTCACTTGGCCTCTGCCCAGCAACTATCCAACGTGTATACAGGCGAGATGAGGCACTTGGCAACTGTAGAATCAGAGGGGTCAATCGATTAAGTTACCACTCTGGGAAGCAGTGCATTGTCTCCACAGTCCTCGGAATGCACAGCACAGCTCTTGCTGCTAACTGGCTGCAGTGGGCAGCCTTTATAAATCGACGTGTGAAATCCAACTTCCCAACTGCATGTGTGCCGAGAAAAGGGATCTCCCTTAAAATGTCCAACAACGTATGTGGGAATTTTGTCAAAACACTCTAGGCATAAGTGACGAGAGTAGATGAAAGACTATATGTAGGTGTTTCATGAGCGAGTAAATAGAACAAAAAGATCCCCTGAAGGGCTGTTCAGTCCCTTAGCCAAACAAAAAATGTAGGTCAAGTTCTTTTCACCACAAGAAAACATGCCTTTTGCAGGATGAAGTAAAAATCAATAAAACCCATAGTTTAAAAAAAAAATCATCCAACGATGGCTTCAGATGTTCATGTAAGATGAGTTGTTGAACTGCGCACAGAATAAAAATCCATGTGAATAATAATTACAAATCCAGTTATTGAGGAAAAACAGCACAAAAATGCAGAACCGTATGCCAGCACACCACAAACCCCAGCATTCCAAGGCACGCAGATGGCTCACTAGGCAGCCGAGAACAATCAGTTCAATCTGTCGACACTGTGGTTCTGCATCACAACCTTCAGCCTTGCACCACAGCAGGGGAGCCGTTCAAACATCACATCAACGCACTGGCCGCAACACTCTGAGGGCTCGTGTCTCAGCCGATAAATCAATCAGGGACACAGGCCACAAACATGTAGGGACATGTGACCAAAATCAGGGACACTGCTTTTTTTTTGATGTGTCTGCCGCCCTCCATGCTGTCTCGCGTCTGAGCGGTTACATCTCATGTGTTGCACACTGTGCTAATTGAGCACTTCAGTTCAATGCTGGGGTAGCCTGGCCTTCAAACAGCATTCACTTGGTGTTCCTGTCTCAAGAGCAAGCAGGAGAGAGAGCGAGAGAGAGCGAGCGAGCGAGCGAAAGAACACGCGACACAGCGAGAGAGAGAGCAAGAGCGAGTGATGTTTGAGTGCGAAAGCCAGGAATTACTGGCACAGTTCATGCAAGTAGGACAAACAGCTTGTCCACCACCAACTTCAGGTAATCCCAGGCATACCAGAACATTCGACAGAACTTTTTCTACAGCTACAGCATCCATTTCATTGTGAAGTCAGTAATGCGCAGGAGATGAGAGGGCCGGGGGGGGGGGGTTCTCTGAATCTGGGGCGAATACAGACGTAAAAACTTTCGGAGCAAATTCACCAGAGTTTACATTCTCCGCTTCGTCCCCCCCACCACCGGACATTTTCGCAAATTTCAGCAAAAAAAACACCAAAACATAGTTAAAAATAAAAATTACTAAAGCTGCATTAAGAACTGTCGTGCTTTATTTCTGTGAACTTCTTTGATTTTGGCCTTCAGCCTGAACAGGTACGAGAGCGATGAAAGTCTTTCTCCAAGAACACTGATTTCAAATGGTGCTAGACACAGCTCAGTTAAATCTAAACCACCATATGGAACCAGCTTCCTGGAGAAGTTTTACTGTTGTCTTCAAGCAGTATCCAAGTGAAAATGTGCACATTCCATCACGTGAAGTCCTCGTTCAACACTAGAAGAGTACCGCGCATTGCGCAACAGTCGGGGAGGAGCTTACAACAATGGTTAGAGGCCAAGAGAAATGACAAACTTTTCCTCTGTAATTGAAAGGAGAAGTTAACTAGCTTCAATATAAAACACACGAGCGTCAACTTGGAACATGCATCCCAGTGGGCTGAACAAATTATTAATCCTCTCCTCACACCTCCCGCCCCGATATAGGTGCTCGAAAAGAAAAGCACTTTTCATCTTTTGTGGGTGAGGGAATAGGGCTTAACCTGCTCCTGTCCTAAACTCAAATCCAAAAGGTGCAGCACTTAAAGCGGGGTTGCTGGATCAGATCGGAAACTTCTCTGGGTCAGCGACACATCGCACATCTGGGGAAATCCACGGAGCTTTGGGCGGGGGGGGGGGGGGGGAAGGCAAGTAGGGTTAAAAAGTAGGAAACATAAGTCAATTCTGCTCTCTTCTGCAGATTGCTTACTCGCTCTGTATGCCTGATGCACGGTTCCCATCCTCCTTTCCGTGTCACTTTCTGGTACCCTGAAGGCCTCTCACAAACTGTGCCTGCCTCTCTATACGGTGATCCCTTTTTCGCCCTGCATGATCTGTACTCTCTCCATCCTCTCGTCTGTAATGGAGACATGGAGCCAATGTTGCCCGCAATTTTGTTTTGGGTCGCGCGGCCCCTTTAACGGGCTGCGAGGCCCATTCAAAAGTCTGCGCATGCGCGTTTCGCCCCCCCCCCCCCAAATTTAAAGGCCGGCTCACCGGGACCCCTGGAGCGTTGTGCGGCCGCGCAGCTTAAAAGGGACCGTTACTCCAAAATTCAGATAGCTGTAGAAAGCGATCACAGGAAGGTGTGTGGGGGGGGGGGGGGGAAGGGAGCTGCAGCAGGCAGTTGTCTTGCTGCCTTCATGTGAGGGGGTGGAGAGAGCAAGAGGCAGAATCCCAGAGGGAGGGTCAGTCTGAAGAGGGACACTGGGGTTTGGCGGGAGTGGGAAGTCGATGGCTTGGCTACGATGGCACAGTCTGGCAGGTTCGTGTGGCTGCTTATGTAGTTAGCACGGACCAAGTCAAATCTATGGGGCACAAGACAAAAAGTATATTCACAATCCAACACATAATTACACCACATGGATGAATTATATTCCATTATAAATTACAAAACACTCGTTCAATAATTTTAAATTCTAAGCTCGATTAGCAACATAAACAAACTCATTCAAAACAAATTAGGTGATGGAAAGAATCAAAACTGGCTTCTATTTCAACAGCATTCATCAAACGTGCATCCAAAATTTACTCTTCAGTATCAACAGGACCAGGAAGGCTGGCTGAAGCCGGGGCTGGTCAGGCTTTATTGCACTCTGTCAGGTGGAGCTGTACTCTGGGTCAGGCCTGGTTCAAGAGGCACTCCCTGGCTGCTGCTCTTGGGGATGAGCTGGGTCAGGTGGAGCTCGTCACTGCCTGCAGGGCACAGCCGGCAGGAAGCTGCCTGCTGCGTGAGCCAACAGCGGGCACAGGAACGCAGCAGAAGCCCAGGAGGTTACAGAACCAAGTGGTGAAACACCCAGCGAGCCTGCTTAACAAGGGAGGAAATGGGGGGACAATCATGTTGGACGAGAATGGGTTGATTGCTCCTTGGCTTTCAAGTGATGAGTGGGATTGGTTCTGTACGTAATATGGTGAGCATCATATAATCATCAGTGTCAGATGCTCACTACAACGGTATGGTATTACAGCATTAGATACACAGACTTTGAGTCAGATAGGCAGATTGTTTAAAACTAGGGGCAAACGCCCTCTGTTTATACTTCTTGTAGCTTCCTTGCACCACCCATTAACGATGGCTGTGCAGTTGGGACTGTCTGCTCTGAACCAGCCAGTTCTGATGAAAGGTTCCAACTAGAGACACTAAATCGGTCTTTTCTCTTCCAGAAGCAGACCGGCTTGCTGTGTGTTTCCAGAATATTCTATCGCACGGTTTAAACCTCCATCATCTGGAACCCTGGCTCTGGTGAATAGTGGACAATCAAGATCCCCAAAGTTGGATCTTGTATGCAGCGATGCACAGGAACGAAGGCAAGCACAAAGAAACCAAAAAAAAAGTTAAGACTTTGAAATTATAATGGGCGAGTATTTGCATACCAATGCTTAATGTACATTTAGGCGCTTCCATTGTCCACAATTTTAATGGAGGCATTAAACTGTTTAATACAAACATGTTAAAATGGCACACAGAGGAATTGCACACAAATGCTTCCATACACAAATATTCACACAATGCAATTTCAAGATGCACATAAATTTTAATCACCAAGAACAGATGAAAGAAATAATGAAACAATGGGATGTGCAAAAATGTTTGTGAATAATGGGAGTTCCACTCCCCCCCACGCCAGATGCCCACCATCGAGAGTTTAGAATAGCATTCCATTGATTCATGAGCTGTACTGGTAAATTTCAAAGACAAAGATTTGCTTTTTGGCAGGAGAGGAGGGGCGGGGGGGGGGGGGGGTGGGGGGCGGGGTAAGAAAGGAAGAGCAAAAATTCACATTTAAGGGGAAGCTAGGTAAGTACATGAGAGAGAAAGGAATATGTTGAGAGGGTGAGATGAAGTAAATTTAGAGTGGGAGGAGGCTCGTGCGGAGGGCCGAATGGCCTGTTTCTGTGCTGTAAAGTTCTATGTAAACAAGAGGGGAAAAAAGAGCAGAGAAAAAATGAACAAACTCCCTCTGGTATTTCCTGTGTTTTCACTGCAAGGTATGGTTAATTCCTGGCCGTTATTGAAGTCGCAGTTAGTATTGCTGGTTTCTCCCGCAATTTGATCTTGGAATTTGGGACAAGCTGCAACAATCCTCCGCCTCACACACCCAATCCTGTGGTGTCGAAATAAAATCACTGTCAAAAACGTGAGAACAGTGACAGATGTGGGCGATGTTATCAGAACCCTTTACAATTTACAGATTTCATCACACAGTGAAACATGTACACAGCAAACACTCGCATTTACAACACCCAATCCCATGGGCAAAATATTTCAGATCAAGGCAAACACGCAATGAGAGAAGGGAAGGTGTGACTGCAGATCCAGATTGCCCTTATTTACATACTCCATTTGGGCACCTGTACAGCCAGGTGAGAATTTTATTTTGTGCTAAATAATTTTTTTTTTTTTTTTTTTAAAAAGATCGTTACATTCAATGCTTCTGTAGTCTGGATCACTGGAGAATGGCAAGTTCTCCGTGGTTACATTTCTAAAGCCAGCTTCTTTATCCTGATGGCAAAAGCACAGATCCACAAACTTTTGTAATGATGGGGACTTGGCTCACAGCCATCACTCCCTCACAACCCAGCTCACAGCCGTCACTCCCTCACAACCCAGCTCACAGCCATCACTCCGCCACGACCTGGCTCACAGCCGGCACTCCCTCACGACCCGGCTCACGGCCGGCACTCCCCCACGACCCGGCTCACAGCCGTCCCTGTCCCACGGCCCGGCTCACAGCCGTCCCTGTCCCACGGCCCGGCTCACAGCCGTCCCTGTCCCACGACCCGGCTCACAGCCGTCCCTGTCCCACGACCCGGCTGTCCCTGTCCCACGGCCCGGCTCACAGCCGTCCCTGTCCCACGACCCGGCTCACAGCCGTCCCTGTCCCACGACCCGGCCGTCCCTGTCCCACGGCCCGGCTCACAGCCGTCCCTGTCCCACGACCCGGCTCACGGCCGGCGCTCCCCCACGACCCGGCTCACAGCCGTCACTCCCTCACGACCTGGCTCACAGCCGTCCCTGTCCCACGGCCCGGCTCACAGCCGTCCCTGTCCCACGACCCGGCTCACAGCCGTCCCTGTCCCACGACCCGGCTCACAGCCGTCCCTGTCCCACGACCCGGCCGTCCCTGTCCCACGACCCGGCTCACAGCCGTCACTCCCTCACGACCTGGCTCACGGCCGTCCCTGTCCCACGACCCGGCTCACAGTCGACACTGTCCCACGACCCGGTTCCCGCACCACTCTCCCACCACCCAAATGGCAGAAGCGCCAAACACAAAGCACCTTTTACAAGGTTAAGTCTTCGCCGTCCCAAGGTGGGAATTTGACATGAAACAATGGTGCAAAACCTGGCCGCGAAATGTGCCCTTGCGCGCACACTCATTCACACAGCTTACTGACAAGATTTACTATCAAACATGCTTCTCATAAATGCTTTTGAGAAAATGGTTCTTAGACACAAGTTCAAGTGTGAAACAATTGTCTATTTAAATTTTTTAAAATAGTTTTGATGTTAAGTGCTGCACCCGATTAAATGGAGTACCTTAAGGAGGAAAACAACTGATGCACCATCTCTTCATTGATATGATTCCTCAGGCCACTTTCCTTGCAGATACCTGCTATACATTAAAAAAAAACCCATCAACACGGCATTCTGGAGCAGCTCATTTGTTACCATAAAATACCTGAAGATCTCCTGAGATTTGCATGCTAATAAAGCAAGTAACATTTAGGGGCGGGGCCTTGGGGTGGGTAAGCACTGGGTAGGTTGCATTATGTTGTGCCATTCATTCTGTGTCCCCCGAGGATTATTTGAGTCAGGTGTGCCCTTCACCAGGGTGGATACAGGTGTAAAGATATGTAGAAAAACACCATTCCATGCCCACGCATCGCAGAGAGGGGCGCCGATACAAGCTCTGGCAACAGAAACTTAAAATGCCATTCTGCCAACAGGAAGTGAGCTCCTGATAATATAATTGTTATTTACATAATCGTTCTGCGCTGAAAATTAAAGCTGGAGCAGCCATCTGCATTGACCCTCATAAATTAAGTTTACAGTATTTGGAATACAGCTAATTAGAAGTCACTTGTATTACAGCTCTGCCTCAGGGAGGTTAACTCCTCTTCAGAAGCCGTGCCATAATGTGTGAAACAGTGTAGTGCCATAATAAAAACAGATATAATACTGGAAATGCTTTTTCCAATTGTGGGGGAGGAGCAAAACTAGAGGCCATCAACATAACAGTCACCAAGAAATCAAATAGGGAATTCCGAAGGAACTTCTTTACCCAGAGAGTGGTGAGAATGTGGAACTCACTACCACAGGGAGTGGTTGAAGCGAATAGTATAGATGCATTTAGCATTTAAGGGGAGGCCAGACAAACACATGAGGGAGAAAGGGAATAGAGGGTTATGCTGATAAGAGTTAGAGGAGGAAAGACAGGAGGAGGCTCGAGTGGAGCACAGACGCCGGCATGGACTGGTTGGGCCAAATGGCCTGTTTCTGTGCTGTATATCCAATGTAATCCTATGAAATACTCAGCAGGTCATGCAGCATCTGTGGAGAGAGAAACAGAGTAAATATTTCAGGTCGATGACCTTTCGTCAGAACTGGAAAAAGTTAGAGATGTAACAAGTTTTAAGAGATTAAGTTTACAGAGGCAGGGATGGGGAAAAAAGAGAGAAGTACAGGCTTAAAACTTGTTACATCTCTAATTGTTTTCTTACCGGTTCTGACAACGGCCTGAAACATTAGTTCTATTTCTCTCTCTCCACAGATGCTGCCGAACCGGCCGAGTATTTCCAGCATTTTCCGTTTTTAGTTCCTATTTCCAGCATCTGCAGCGTTTTGCTTTAAGTGCTATAATACTCGCATTTACTTGGAACTTTATCACGTCAAAATGTCTTCACATAATCACCGAGTACAGTGATCGCTATTTAACACAGGCAACTGGCCTGTGCCAAGAACAGCAATGGCCGATTAACAACAGAAATTGCTGGAAAAACTCAGCAGGTCAGGCAACATCCGTGGAGAGAAATTTGAGTTGACGTTTCGGGTTGAAACCCTTCTTCAAAACTGGAAAGAAAAGAAAATAGATCGAAGGCAGGGCTGCGATCAAACAAAAGAAGTAAAAGAGACAATAAAAGGTATTCGAAACCAGACGAGATGGTAATAGGCCAGTGGAGACAAAAGACAGCTGAGATTAGGTGTGAAGTGTACTGGCAGGATAGGAGACAGCTGCCAGGTGGGAGAGAGAAACAAAAGGAAAGGGGTGGGGGGGGGGGGAAGGAAGACCCAAAACAGAGGGGTGGAAAAAATTATAAGTGAAAAAGTAATAGGGGCAGAGGTTATGATCTGAAGTTGTTGAACTCGATATTGAGTCCGGAAGGCTGCTAAGTGCCTAATCGGAAGATGAGGTGTTGTTCCTCGAGTTCACGTTGAGCTTCCGTGGAACAATCCAAAAGGCCAAGGACGGTGAGGTCCGAGTGGGAATGGAGCGGTGAATTAAAATGACAGGCGACCGGAAGCTCGGGGTCACCCTTGCGGACTGAACGGAGGTGTTCTGCAAAGCGGTCACCCAATCTGCGTTTGGTCTCCCCAATGTAGAGGAGACCGCATCGTGAGCAGCGAATACAGTATACTAGATTGCAAGAAGTACAAGTAAATCGCTGTTTCACCTGGAAGAGGTGTTTGGGGCCCTGGACAGTGGGAAGGGGGGAGGTATAGGGGCAGGTGTTACATCTCCTGCGCCTGCACGGGAAGGTGCCAGGCGAAGGGGAAGGGCTGTTTGGGGTGATAGAGGAGTGGACTAGGGTGTCTCGGAGGGAGCGGTCCCTACGGAATGCTGAAAGGGGAGGGGAGGGGAAGATGCGTTTGGTGGTGGGATCACTTTGGAGGTAGCGGAAATGGCGGAGGATGATCCGTTGAATGTGGAGGCTGGTGGGGTGAAAGGGTTCCCCTTGTCCTCACCTATCGTTGTTCTGGGAGGGAGGGGCAGGGTAATTGGCTTATTTATTTATTTTGGTGATGTTGGTTGAGGAAAGAACTTTGGTCACGACCAATGTTGTCTCCAATTTTTTTTTTCCCCCTGCGTGGGCCCTTTAAATTTGCTGCACGGAATCTCTTCCAGCGGCAGCTACTGGTGAGCGGCCGGTGCGGGGCCTCGCAGTTAGTGCGCAGCCGTGCACCTTGAGGGGGGGGGGCAACATTGGTCACGACACCAGCAGAAAGCCCCGCTCCTCCTCAATAGTGCCATGGAATCACCAGCACCTAATCTGAACCAGGTGCACAGGCGGACATGGCCTCAGTGAAAAATCTCATCCACATTAACAGCGCAAAGACAATATAGCACTGCTTCAGTGCTGCACTGGCATGCCAGCCGAGATTACGATCCAAAAGCCAACATGCAGTTTGAATGTGCAACTTCTGACACAGAAGTCAGAATGGCACCAGCCAAGCCAACGCACACAGTGTGCTTGCCTCTGGAGGCAGGGACTAGCTCAACAACTTGCAGCTTTATTGCACCTTTACTTTCCAAAGTGTTTTGGAGGCAACAATCCCACATCGACAGGAGAAAGGTTTTGAAATGCAACTGAAAGCATCGTCAAAAAGAGGGGGGGGCTTGGACGAGACTTCTGCAGAAAGGAGCGGTTAGCGAGGAGGATTATAGGGAGGGAGTGTGTTCCAGAGTGTGGAGCTGAAGGCTCCGTGACTAAATCTGGTGCAGAGGAGGGATCAAAAGGAGGCCAGAGTCAGAAGAGTGGATGGCACATGTTGGCGTGTAGGCTGGAGGAGGTTTCAGAGGTGTGGAGTGTTTTTTGAATTTGATGCCCGGGGGGGGGGGGGGGGGGTGATGGGAAGCTTGGCATTCACAGAATTTGTGTGGATAAGATGTGGAAGGCAGAGATCTGGATGCATTCATGCAGTTCATGAGAGGTGGAACTGGGGAACTCAAGGAGGGGAGTGTTGAAGTAAATTGAGCCGAGTGGTTGAGGGAAGGTGCGACTAAGGGTTTCAGCAGTAGTGGACTTGACGCAAGAGTGGAGGTGGGCAATGCTCCCTTTAAGCCGCGCAGACGTCTGGGGCTCCCGCGCAGGCCACTTGCCGGCTATACAAGAGAAAAAACCGCGGGAATTTGAATGGGCCGCACAACCAAAAAAAAAATTAAAAGGAAACATTGGAGGTGGGTGATGCTGCGGAGGTAGAAACAGGCTACTTTGGTGTTGGGTAGTGTGTGGGGTTTGAAGCTCGGCTCAGGGTCAAAAAGGACACTGAAAATGCTCACCGCTGAATTCAGCCCGAGCGAGCAGTCAAGGGCGGGAGATGGAATCAAGACCGAGGGTGCGGAGCTTTTGATGCGAGCTGAAAATGAATGGCTTCAGTGCTGCCGGTGTTTTGTTTGAGAAAAATTCTCGTTCAGGCATGACTTGGCGTCAGATAAGCAGTCAGACAGCACACCGTGGTCGATGTGTCAGTACAGGATGCCAGAAATGCCAGTTTGAGTTCTCTGTCAGCAGGTACAGGCTGGCAATGTAGTGTTTACACTGCTGGCATCGGACAGCGGAAGGCCCAGAGTCAGAATCATAAGTTGCGAACGGGACTTTGGCGGGGGTGGGGGGGCTCAGCTGTCCTGGTGTTTCTGCCAGTTTCCGACAGTATACAACGGGGCACATTTGGAATACGGAGGCCAGTAGCCGTCTGAATACATCAGCAGGAAATGGTTTGTACCTTTTATACAAGTCAGGGAAAACGCTGGTGGAATCTTTCAACCACTTTCATTGCATTAAAGCAGGTTTGCTCCATTTTAAAAGCGTTTTCTTTAGTAGTTTTCAGCGCGGGCCCTTGTTTTCATGGACATGGTGCAGTGCCCGACTCTCCGCTTCGACGCAAGACTGCATCGTCTCCAGTGGCCTTGTGAGATGACGTGTCACAGCACCATCAGCAGATTATATAAAACTTCCCTCCTTGGAGCTAAAATTTTCCTTCAATGTTCAAAGCCTTCTTTAAAAAAAAACAAGGATGAGCCAGCAATCCATTAAAGGCATCTTTCTAAACACACCGACTACTCCCCACCTCCAGGCAATCACAGCTAACACACACTGCCAGGTTCATGCTCATGCCATCCACTGCTCTCCAATATGCTAAAACGCACTATTTGTAACCTATCAACAGTGTAATGTGCTGTGAATACAGCGTTTTGCCTTGACATACAGCTCTTGTACAACAGTTGCAAGGCAAAAAGTCGAACATACTTTTCTTCATCTGTACATAATATGATTACAAAGCCAGCATTAACATTTTTCTGTGCTGTGCAAGAGGACATTTTAACAGCACTTGGAATCCATCAGATAATTTATAGGACTGTGCTGTTCTGATAGGACAAAACTGGAATTCAAAGCAAGGTCCTGTCTCATCGACTTTGTCCTTTGCAACCAAAATGGATGAAGATAAAGGGGACATTGCAAACTACTGATCCAAAACCATTTGTGATACAATCAAACATATCGAGACCACATCTGTTCATGTCACAACGCACTTGGGGGGGACAAAAGCGGCACAGTTTAACTCACCGTTCGGTCATGTGCCAGTGATATCATCTCATGATATTTTAACTGAGCGTGTGAAATCAAACCACTTGCTTCCCATGCTGTAATGAGACAGACAGAAAGAGAGAAAAAAAGAAAGTCAGAACAAGACAAACACGGAGTCAAAGTGTCACAGCACAAGAGACATAATGAGGGGAGGGGAGAGAAAGAAAAAGCAAAATAAAAAGTCCAACGGAAAGACAGAAACAGTCACCACTATTACCATGAAGCATAACTGCTTAGAGGAGGAAGTCAAAGCTAGTTACAAGATGTTTCGCACTGCAGTCAAGCCCAATCCTGTTCTCACCCAATTCTCATACATCTCTCAGTAGTGCTCACTGGATAGCTCTCAGCGCGCTCTAGCCCAGTGCGGAGGCTGACTGCAGCTCCTTCACTGGTGCTCCAGCTAAGATCAGCTAATCCAGTACAGACCTGGCATCGAATCAGGGACCTTTCTCATTTGCACAACTCATCGCTAGGCCCCGCCTACTCCAGCCATGATTCATAATGAATTTTAGATTGACAGCTTGATTGGCACCCCAACCACCACCTTAAACATTCACTCCCCCCTCCACCGGCGCACCGTGGCTGCAGTGTGTACCATCTACAAGATGCACTGCGGCAACTTGCCAAGGCTTCTTCGGCAGCACCTCCCAAACCCGCGACCTCTACCACCTAGAAGGACAAGGGCAGCAGGTGCATGGGAACACCACCACCTCCAAATTCCCCTCCAAGTCACACACCATCCTGACTTGTAAATATATCACCGGTCCTTCATTGTCACTGGGTCAAAATCCTGGAACTCCCTCCCTAACGGCACTGTGGGAGCACCTTCACCACACGGACTGCAGCGGTTCAAGGCGGCGGCTCACCACCACCTTCTCAAGGGCAATTAGGGATGGGCAATAAACGCTGGCCTTGCCAGCGACGCCCACCTCCCAGGAACCAATAAAAAAACTCTGCATTGCACTAAATGGTGCATTAATTGTGTGTTATTTTCACTTCACTTGATGTCAGACCAGAAATTAAGCATCACTCGGCCCCGTCTACTGCAGCCATGACTCGTAAGGAATTTTTGATTGGACAGGCCATAAGAGGACTTGCAGCCTGATAAGTTACTTAACTCCTACTGTTTGCACTCAGCATCTTCACTCGATGGGCCAACTCACTGTACTGAAATCCAAGCAACAATTAAGCCACAAAAAAATTAATTTTAATTAATCTTGAGACTGCAAAGTAATCTGCTCATTCTTACTTATTAAAAAAACACCATTCTCCACTTGGCTTTCCTACTCTTGGACCCTGTAGGGCTGCAAGTTATGACTGGAATGATTAGTGAATGAACTCAACCAGCTCGGAACAATGGATTACTGGAATTTGGTCTTTTTTTTTTAAATTTAGTTTCCATTTGTATCACAAACATAATCCGGTTTTGTTTTCCACACATGTTTATCTGATGGTGATGCCGCGTTTAGTCATTTCCTCAAGGAGTTCGGACATGTTGCTGAGGATGTTGCTCATCCTTCCACTGTTCCACAAATACTTTGTAATGTATCCAACCGGTCACTTATTTGTTTTAATAGCTGAACAGTTAACTCAATGTGTAATATGTTCATAACAGAATAAAGAAGGAGCGAGGGGGAGTGGGGCTTTAATGGCACACTGCTTCAGGGACACATTGCAACACCACAACTTGTCTACAATCATTTATCCAATTATTTTGGTTTTGAATAGTATTTTAATTCCTTGTTCTGTGAATTACTCCAGGCAGTCCTATTATATATTATACTTTGAATTAAAAACGCAAGTGTCTGATGAAGAATCCCACCCAAAATATTAAATTGTCACTTCCCTTTTAGATGCCGACTGGCAATTGGTGTTGGAACCACTCCATTTCCAAATTTGTATCAATGACGTGAATTCAGAAACTCAAATGAAAAGTGGTCAGATCTACAATAATACCAAACTAGAAGGGGTGGTCGAATTATATTTTATTTTCTAACCCTCACTAAGGTTTTACAGACCTGCCAGATGATAAGTGAGGGCAAGTTGTTTGACTCGGGTTGCTTGTAATGCACTTTGTAAACAGTTTCTCGGAGAGGTATGAGAATAACCCGGTCAGGCACTCCTTTGGACTTTCTTTTGCTCCATGAGGAGACAGGATGGTTTAACCACAACTAGTTGTTGCCCCAGAGAGACAGCTGGGCTCGGGAACGCGCTGGGGTGTGTTGGATTGGGAATCACATGCTTGAACCTGCAATCCATCAGTTCGTGGCACATATTCGGGTCCCAATGAACTTTTCATTGGTGCCCTCCCTTTAAACTTGTAACTAAACTTGTGGGTTCAAGTCCCACTCTAGAGACTGGAGCACAAAAATCTAGGCCGGCACTCCAGTGCGGTACTGCACTGTCAGAGGAAACGTCTTCCGGCTGCGACGTTAAACCGAGGCCCCTTCTGCTCTCTCAAGTGGATGTAAAAGAACTCATGGCACTATTTCGAAGAGGAGCAGGGGAGTTCTCCCCGGCGTCCTGGTCATCATCACATTGCTGTTTGTGGGAGCTTGCTGTGCGCAAATTGGCTGCCGCATTTCCTACATTGCTACAGTGACTACACTTCAAAAAAAGTACTTAATTGGCTGTAAAGTGCTTTGGGACGTTGGCTGGTCGTGAAAGGTGCTATAGAAATGCAAGTCTTTAAAATGTTACTCCATTGACCAAACCCCTCTTTAGAGAAAGTACTTCAGTTTAGAAACGGATCATTTTAAATGTCAGCACACAACTTCTGATATTTTCTCAAAACTTATAATACAACTAGGATACCCGTTGCTTTGCTACTTCCTCACTCATCAGAGAGAAGGATTCTTGCACCTTAAGACAAGGTTGGATACTTCAGATTTACTTCAGCTATGGATGTCGGTTAAGCTTGGATTACTGCTATTAAGAAGCAGGGTTTTGCAGCAAGTTCAAAGGCCCTATTAAAATAGCACTATCCACGGAATTATTCTTCCAACAGATGTTCCCTCCTCGTTTTAAGGAAATACCTAGCCTCCACTTGTCCACTTAGTAACACCGCACTACAACCTGTCTGGCTACCAGACCACGATGACAGTTGGAGATTGGCTGAACTAGTGTCTTACTCGTCCATTGCACAATGGACACATGATACTGAGTCACTGAAATGGCTCAAATCCAAATTACATGCATTAGTAATTTCTTCCTGTGGCCACACCAATCAAAAGCATCCAAGTCACTGAATATTTTACTGTTTAATCCCTTCCTAAAGGCATCATTTGTCAGGAAACAAACTTCCATCCCTTCAAGTCTCGATGTAGTACTTAAAAAATCCATCTAGATTCGAACACGCTCAATACAGACCTGGGTCAGCAAGGATTATATACAGACCTGGGTCAGCAAGGATTATATACAGACCTGGGTCAGCAAGGATTATATACAGACCTGGGTCAGCAAGGATTATAAAGTTTTTCCTGGTGCAATATTCAACAGCCCACGGTAAGACAGCGTCATTTCCGGGTGACTCTGCCAAGGTGGCCTAATTAAACATCGTCCAGGCGGCTCGATGGATGATGCAGATCTTCCAAGAAACCTTCTTAATAATATATACTCTGTTGGGCTGGGCTCGCCACTGCATCGCAATCCTCTTCTTTTGATATTGTGCCCATCTAGCGCCAACACAAGCTGTTCACTCACTCTCCCTGGAAATAGTTGGGAATAGGAAACAAAGGGCTAAAGATTGAGGGCGCTAACGTCGCCGGGGCGCTACTTTTAGAGCCCCAGAAAAATTAGCGCCCCCGCGCTGGAACTTGAGTGGTTGCGCCCCAAGAGGGAAGCGGGGCGCTACTGGAAGCGCCCTGCATCACTCTTGGGGCGCGGCGAGTCAATATTGCGGCACTATGTGCCGCAGCGTGCCACGGTATTGCAGGCCTTCCTCCCCGTCTTAAAGGGGAGGGGCCTTGTGCAGCGTGACCTGGGGCCCAGCTGGGTCCCCGGGGGTCGGGTGTGCAGGCAAAAGAGCCCGGCACTCAAGAGAAGTGCTGGGCTCTTGGAGCGCAGCCAGCACTCCGCCGGGGGGGGGGTTCAGGAGGCCGGGGACGGGAGTGCAGGCAGGTGCTGGCAGGCAGCCAGCAACAAAAATGGCCGCCCCGCACCTCGCCTTTAAATTGCACCTCCCTGGCCGCAGGTATGCTCCCCTGATCCTGTCAGACATACCGTCCGGCGGTAAGTCAGGGGGCGCTCCCGAAGAGCGTGAGCGGGGCGCTGCACACGCCATCGCCAGTGGCGCAGCGCCGCAGGGCGCTATCAGTTAGCGCCACCACTAACCTACTGCTGAATCTTGCGGGAGGCGTGGGCAGTGCCGCGCCCAGGCGCTAGTTGGTTTGCGTCCCGTTAGTGCCCTCTTAAGGCGCTAACGTGAGGCGCAACCAACTGAATTTTTCCCCCAAAGTCTATAATTTGGAGGTCACAGTGTGTGATTTGCTCATTTTCAGGAATCAACTGGCTGCCTTGCTGAACCCAAGGCCAACCCTAAAAAAGGTGTTCGAGAGTCTGGAACTTCTCCATTTGCCACATTACATCCTTGCGCACCTGTGTTATACACGCAGCAATTTGAAGCAAGGGAAAGCACCCACAACCATGGATAAAACTTGGTGTTTGAATAAGTGCTACATTCGCTGAACCAACCACAGGGAAGTGGAGCACCAGAATCCACTCGGGTCCTCGGCTAGGGGAGTGAACATTAAACCTACAGGGTCCGGGGCTGCCGCTTATTCAGTTGAATGGAGGGTGGGGGAAAAGGCGACATTTTAGAACCAGGCGGCTACAAATTACGCGCAGTGAAGCTGGTCAGGCCATTACTGCGAGAACAGCATCGACCTGCTCAGCCGAGTACCAATGGAGATACATCTCTGAAAAGAGGCCAGTTGATGAATGCCACTGAAAGGCGCACATGTGGGACAACTGAGTCACACAATGAGCTATGCAACAGAAGTGCAACCATAAGAGTTGGGGTGGGGGAAAGTGGAAAGAGAGTTAAAGGTGTTAAGCTAGTGGAACTCTCTTTCCCCCCAAAAAGCTGTTGAGGCTAGGTCAATTGACAGGGTAGATGCTGAGAGTTGTTTCCCCTGGCTGGAATGTCTAGAACTAGGGGGGCATAGTCTCAGGATAAGGGGTCAGCCATTTAAGACTGAGATGAGGAGGAGGTTCTTCACTCGGAGGGTTGTGAATATTTGGAATTCTCTGCCCCAGAGGGCTGTGGATGCGGAGTCCTTGAGTATATTCAAGGCTGAGATAGATTGATTTTTGGACTCTAGGGGAATCAAGGGATATGGAGATCAGGCAGGAAAGTGGAGTTGAGGTCGATGATCAGCCATGATCTTACTGAATGGCGGAGCAGCTCGAGGGGCCGTATGGCCCACTCCTGCTCTTACTCCTTATGTTCTTAGAATTGAAAATTAAAAATTAAAAACAGAGATTGCTATATTTTTTTTAAGCAAGGGTATTAAGGCTTACAGAACCAAGGTGGGTAGATGGAGTTAAGATACAGATCAGCCACGATCTAAATGAATGACAGAACAGGCTTGAGGGGCTGAACGGCCTCCTCCTGTTCCTATACCTTCATGGGTACTGAAAGTGGATGATCAGCCATGATCGCATTGAATGGCGGAGCAGGCTCGAGGGGCCGAATGGCCTACTCCTGCTCCTATCTTCTATGTTTCTATGGGGCAATTCCATGATTCAGAATGGGGACATGCCCATGTAAAAAGGACAGTGGAGGGATGGAGGGTCATGTTCCCTTCTTCATCACCAGCATCTGTGCCTGCGTTATGCCCGTTTTTTCACCTCTGAGGTTTGGCTTTGAATACAGGCCAGAATGTCAGGGTTGGAGTCTTTCTGTTATGCCAGCTTTAAAGGTCCTATGTAGATGAGTCTGAGCCGGGTTAAATCGAGCCTTCACTGAATCGGGGACTAAAGCACAATTCAACCCAAATTAGGAATCTCATTCGTTCAAGGAGACCACAAGGATGGTTGGTGCGGGAAGTAAAAGAAAAATCATGCGGGTGACAAAAGTGGAAAAAAGGAGTGCTCCATGTCCCACCTTCAAACTGCAGCATCACAGCTGTGATGTGCTAACTGCAAGTTTTTCAGTTTCTAACTACAGGAAACTTTCTTTTATCCGGCACGGACGGGACCGACGTGGTGCCGGTTCATCAACAATTCCGGATAACCGAACGCTATAGTAAAAGATACGGAGCTCAGAGCTCCGTATAAAGCAACAAACCCTGTTGCTTCAAAACAATCGGCACAAGTTGCAAGCGTCTCTGTAGCTTAGCAACAGCTTCAGCTACACCCTTGCACAGCAACAAATGGAGTAAAAATGTAACTAAAAGTAAAAAAAGTTACCTGAACCGACTCCTGAATTTTGCCGGTGGATAGAGCGTTCCGGTTATTTAGGGGCCGGTTAATCGAAAGTTTCCTGTAGATAATTAAAAGAATAAATAAAATACAATAATGTGCTGTTATGAACTTGAAAGCTGAATTACATTAATTGTCCATGTGCTCCCCCAATGGCTTATGATAAACGCATTACTACATGTGGCATCGAGCCGCACAGACCAGAATGATCCCAGGCTTTGTCTGTGTCCGAACTAGCAGTTTTCAGCCAGCAACTGCCTCGATACTCCTAGGGTAGGAATGGGAGGGGGGTGTAAACAATTTGGGTCCTTGCTACTGATGGCTATCCAGCACACCAATGTAAATTAGGATGAGGGGAGATTCAGGCTTGATGGTGATGCCCTCTTTAGGTTGAACGGCTTCAGACACTCCGACAAGACTCGCTTGTGGCGAGAGGCCACTTTCATCAGGTACTGTGAAACCATACAAATCAACAGCTCCAGCAAAGGCAGGGAGAACATTGTAAAACAACAGATTGCTCTCAGTTTTGCAAGTGTTAAATATTATGCATAAATTATACTTCTAATTTCTATGCCCAAAATGATCTACTGAAGAAGTCTAATCTTCCAACCACCCACACTATGGGTTTAGTCAAACACATAAGTCTTGAGGCCTTTGCTTGAACAAACACAGATGACAGGCATTGTTTAAAGCTAAGGAGAGAGTGTAACAACTGAGGTTTCTAAGTCAAACAGGCAAAGCCTTTGTCCAAATAGATTTATAGACACCCTTCACAACAGCAGCTGGTGTAAAATACTGCACTGTTCGGAAATGAGTTATAATTCAAAATTACCACTCTGAATGGGTAGATATACTTGTAGAAATTTCACCATCAGTAACAAATCCGGCTTGCCTTCACTAACTTCCCTCATGGCCCACAGAGGCATTCCTCTACCTGAAGGCCACAAGAGAATATTCCCATCACTTCACAAGATAGGTTTGGACAGAGAAGGCATTAGGGCCTATCCAATTTCATCCTGCCAGAATAACAAATCTACTGTTTTCCCATTATAGCATCTACTTTAATAATAAAAGTACATTCTGGCATGTATGCATTTTAAAAAATATACATAGTATTCCATCAATTTCTTCACCCTCTTGGGGAAAAAAAAGTATCCTGAGCATCTAATCACCAATAATTTTTTTTTTTTTAAAACATAGCTTAAATTATGATGCACTCACAAAAATATAAGCTGTGAAACAGGATATTTATTGGCCTCTCCCTCCTAATCCGGCTTCATGTGACGATAGCACATTCCAGCATCCGAGATAATTAAGGACAGTCCACAATTTGGATCCAGACGGAGCCATGCCAAGTTCCGGCTGTGTCACCTTGTAGTACTGGCACCCGAGAGTTGCTGCGAGACTCCAGAGAGGGTTTTTAAATGTTCTTTTTAAATACTGTATCCTCCTGTGTTGCACTTCATTGCTTATTCTGAAGCACAGAACAGAGGGAGCGCCGTATTCATCAAGAAGGAAGCACACACCCAAGTGGAAAGAAAAATAACATCTGATCATGCATGGGTAGCAATGGGGTTTCTTTATTTAAAGCAACATCATAAATTCTTTTTTTAAAAGCAATTTTTTTCTCCATCAATTTTCCCTCCCTGATGAATCTGACTCATGCTTGGATACAGCTTCAAAAGTGCTGGCAATTCTTTGATATCTTTCCATTATTCATGTGTGAATCTCTGAATGCTGACCACCTATTTGTTCATGGGGAGGCGGAGGAAAATTGCAGCTTACCCAAATGTTGTCTCCCTCTGCCATCCACACGCACATTTTCCAGGAGTCATTGGGCAGTGCTCAGAAGCTGCAAGTGTGGCTTATTTTTATCCTCCCCAACTTGGGCATGGAGGCCAATCGTAGGGCCACTAATGCAACCCAGACTGCGATCAACTAAAATCAATACAGAACATAGAATAACCTTCCTGGCCTACATAGCTCAGTCTCGTACGAGACGCTGTACAATCCAGTCATGACTCCTTTAGAAACACGGGGAAAAATTCAGTATCGCCCCGTTTGGGGCGCCATTATCGGCCGTGCGCAAAGTTTAGCGCCTGGCGCTAATTATCGCCTCCGACAGCAAACTTGGCTTTTATCGCCCCTGGAGGTGATTGGCGCGCTAAATCAGGTGCTTCACACCTGTCTTAAGGCGCAAAGGCCGAGGAGCGAGGCGCTGCCTCACAGCGCTGGCGAAGCAAGGAAGGGCAAATCAAAATGAACCTGCAAAGTGCTGCTCAGTGCTCAAAACTCCTTCACACAGCGTTGACTCTCTCCTGAAGTCTCTTCTCTTTCTCTCCAAATGCGTGGTGCAAAAATGTCACCGATAAAAAAGTGGTCGCCTTTAAATAGCGCTCCCCCAGTCCCTTTCTGACAGCAAAACGCTCCCCTCAACCTGTCGTTGCTAGCGGCAGGCGGTAAGGCAGGGGGCGCCACTCAATATCCGGTCCGGGGCGCTAATGGGGCGTTGCGCACTCGACTGACACCATGATCTGCCGGCGCAGGAGATCGTGGCGGTGGTGTTTAGCGCCACCGCAAAATGTCTAGTTAATTTCGCGAGCAGCGCAAACATCGCCGCACCCGGGCGCAAGTTGCTTTGCGCCCCATTAGCGCCCTCTTAAGGCACTAATGGGAGGCACAAACAACTGAATTTTTCCCCCATAACCTTCAGAGACAAGCTCAAAAACTAACCAAAGAACGAGCAAACACTTGGTAAGACAGGGCCAGACCTGAATCATTAAGCAGCTGTACCGCACAGTATGGTCAACAAACCGAATGACCGGTCTCACTTAATTCAATCTGTACACCTGGCAGAATGATACAAAATAAAGAAGCACGTCACGCTAGCCCACACCAGTGGATTGCCTTAAACTGACGTGGGCAGCATTTTCTGTTTTTAGTGGATGGTCTTACTTGATTTTTTTTTAATTTTTTATAAATGGCCTCCGACTACCCTCCAGCATTTCAACCTGAGAAAGTCCTCTCACCTTTCCCTTCAATGAAGTTGTCTTCCCTCGCAGCCTTCCTGCTTCATAAAGCCAGTCTCTCTCTGCCTGTGTCCCAGCCTCTATGTCCTCTGCTCACAGTACAGCGCCAGAGACCCGGGTTCGAATCTGGCCTCGGGCGACTGTCTGTGTGGAGTTTGCACATTCTCCCCGTGTTTGCGTGGGTTTTCTCCGGGTGCTCCGGTTTCCTCCCACAGTCCAAAGATGTGCGGGTTAGGTTGATTGGCTATGATAAATTGACCCTTAGTGTTAGGGGGATTAAATACGTGGGGTTACAGGGATAGGGTGGGATATGTGTTGTGTAGGGGTTACAGGGATCGGGTGGGATGTGTGTCGGTGCAGGCTCGATGGGCCAAAATGGCCTCTATCTGCACTGTGGGGTTTCTGTGTGTGTGTGAATGTGTGTGGTGTTTTTCATTTACCTAGACAAGCTAACAAAATGCTTATTGTTTAGTTTCTGGGGGGGGAAGATGATGATGAAGAACAACAACAACAACTTGTATTTATATAGCGTCTTAGTAAAACGTCCCAAGGTGCTTCACAGAAGTATTTTAAGACAAAAAATTTGACACCGAGCCACATAAGGATAAATTAGGGCAGGTCAGAGAGGTAGGTTTTAAGGAGCGTCTTAAAGGAGGAAAGCGGTGTAACGAGGTGGACCGGTTTAAGCAGGGAATTCCAGAGCTTAGAGCCTAGGCAACAGAAGGCAGGGCCACCAATGGTTGAGCGATTATAATCAGGGATGCTCAAGAGGGCAGAATTAGAGGAGCGCAGATATAAACAACTTACATTTAGCACATTGACTAACTTTCATCTAGAAGCATAGAATGGTTACGGCACAGGAGGCCGCCATTCGGCCCATGCCGGCTCTCTACAAGACAACTTCAGTCAGTCCCACTCCCCTGCCCGTTCCCCGTAGCCTTGCAAATTTTTTTCCTTCAGGTACTTATTCAACTCCCTTTTGAAAGCCACGATTGAATCTGCCTCCACAAACCTTTCAGGAATTGCATTCCAGATCCCAACCACTCGCTGCGTAAACAAACTTGGGAGACTATAAATTGCTTTAAAAAATTTTTAAAAGAAACTTTTTCTCAAATTCTCTGTGGGGAAAATGGTCAAAAATCCCGTTTAAACAAGGACGGTGGACACTGATGTCAACAAAATTGAGTGCTCACTGGAGCGTGGCATCACAGACACCACATTACCCAAATGGATATTCACACAAGCCTAGACAGTGAGTGTGAACAGGCTACTCATCCAAAAGCACGATAGCCAAGCCAAACTCTGCCCTTACAACACTCACTTAAAAAAGAGTGATTGGATAACAATCCTGCCCAATTTCACCCGCTCTTTAACCCAGGGGTGCTGCAGCCAATTACTGCGCCCCCCCTAATGCTACCCTAGCTAAGAGTCATTCATAGACATCAACTTCAATTTGCAAACATTAGCGTTTGCCATTATTTTTGATTCATCCACACCAAAAGCACGTCGCTCCCACTTTCATGTAACCAACACTAAAATCTTGCACTTTTGAGCACAGTTCAGATGCTGCAGCCGAATGTTGGGATTCACCATGACACAGAGCTTCAAACTTACAGGAATTGCTGGATTAAAAATACAGGTGAAAACTCCCACCAACTCTTTTGTCCCGGCAAAGTTGAAGTGGTTCCACCTAGCAAGGTTATACACTCCGAACTCTGCTTGACTGTAAATGAGCCATCCTTGCAACAATTTTCAAAACTTCAATACAGAACTTTCAGAATACCCCAACAATAAAAATTGTCAAGATGATACCATAAACTGAGGAAGCAATCACAGAAACACTTAAACCCTTGAATTCATTTTTTCCAATAATCTACATTCCTGTGTTTTTTCTCTTCCCGACCTCTCCTATCCATTGCTCCATCTCTTGCCAAGAAGAGTGGTTGAAGACATGCCTAAACACTTTGACCAATGCCACTTCTCTGCATTACCTCTACCAAAATATTCAAGGTTTCTCCAGAACAACTGTGAACATACATGACAATGGGTGGCTCTCCATTGTCGCAAGACATAGTTTTAAATGAGGACGCAAACCTAAAACAGCATCCCTTCCTTATTAGAGATTGAAATGCTGTCTAACTGTGTGCAATATTTAAGCAGCAAGTTTATTTTCCCTCTGAAATCTTTATCTGTGGGCTGCATTTTTGTTTTCAGATTGAAGTAGCTCCACGTAACATAGATTAAAAGGTTATTATTGATCTTATTGTGTAAGATCTGTTGGTGCAAGGGACTTACGATGCAAGAGTTCTTTAAGGCAACTGCTTTGTACTGAACAACTTTATTCTTCAGTGATGTGTGCGAGGTGGTTTCCACACAGGAGGCCATATTACTCTCTGCTGCACGGTCAAGTAGAAAAGTATTCATATTCGTTGCAGCTCTTGTTATTTAATTGTTAAAAGAGAGAGTGTGTAAGCAGGTGTGAAAGAGAGAAGAGGGCAAGAAAGAGCCAGGCGGCGAGAAGATGGCTTAGGAGGGAAGGAGATAGGTGTGTGCAAGGAAAGGGAGAGGAGGGCAAGAGGGGAAGCAATAAACCAGAACTATGGAGCAAAAGATTATGGCCTAGAAATTCAGTGGGCTGCGCCACCCGTTTGGGCCCAAAGAGGGCACTTAGTGGGTTTTACGCCACTGGCCACGCCTCCTGCTAAATTTAGCGGGATGCTAATGGCGGCGCTAGCCGTTAGCACTGTGCCGCTACCGATGAGGTCATCGGTGTGCGCAGCGCCCCGCTACCGCCCCGATCGCGAAATTTGGTAGCGCCCCCTGCTTTAACACCGGTCGCAATTTGCGACCGGTTTAGGGAGGCCTACCTGCGGCGGTAGAGGCGCTGCGGCACGTTGCGCTGCGATTTTCAGTTGCAGCGCCCCAAGAGGGATGCGGGGCGCCTTGAGTAGCGCCGCGCTTCCGTCTGGGGCGCTGAAACTGAATTTGCGGCGGGCGGCCGCGACTCCTTCCGGGGCGGTACTTCCGGCGCCCTGGCGAGACTGGTGCCCCAAACGGGGCACCAGTGAATTTCTAGGCCTGTATGCTTTAGAAGAAATGCCTTAGAAGTGTCCTCAAAATGGAGCCAGTAGTCAGAATGAAAGCTAGGAAAGGAAAGCAGCGGAAAAGGAAAAGGAAAGGGCTGATGCTAATTAAGCTAAAGAGGCTGATACAAACAAAACATTCCTTACCAGGGATAGGAAACAAGCCATCAAGCCCACAGCCAGCTAAGGGCAACCGAGATGTTCTGCCTTATCTGGACTGGTGTACAACCCCTTTGTCAGCAAAGGCCCGAGAAGCTAGGAAGTAAATGAGTGACTTGGCATGTCTAGGCGCCAGTGTTTCACTGATTTGGAGGTCAACAAGGGTGCCAATAGGGCTGCGAGATGACTGAGGTTTGTCTGGGGCCCTTGATTAACTTCTTGTCAGAGTATCGATCCCAGTGTTCTCAGCAACACCACAAATGCATTTATTCATAAGGGATATGGAGAAGAGAACTTCTTACTTTTAAAATTTCACATTATCTCAAACTACGTGGCCAGATAATAATAGTGAGAATATTCTCAGAGATATGGTCCAGTTAAGCAGAAAAAAGAGGGAAGCAATTAAAAAATAATTCATATAGATTATACAATGTGGAAGGAGGAACACAAAACGCATCCACAATGAACAGATTTGAGTTGGCCGACGTGTAAAAGGTAAAGGTTTTGCTACAGTTACTGACAATTCATAAGAACATAAGAAATAGGAGCAGGAGTAGGCCATACGGCCCCTCGGGCCTGCTCCGCCATTCAATAGGATCATGGCTGATCGGAATCTAGACTCACGTCCACTTCCCTGCCCTCTCCCCGTAACCCCTAATTCCCTTATCTGCTAGGAAACTGTCTATCTCCATTTTAAATTTATTTAATGTTGCAGCTTCCACAGCTCTCTGGGGTAGCAAATTCCATAGATTTACTACCCTCTGAGTGAAGAAGTTTCTCCTCATCTCAGTTTTGAAAGGGCAGCCCCTTATTCTAAGATTATGCCCCCTAGTTCTAGTCTCACCCATCAGTGGAAACATCCTCACCGCATCCACCCGATCAAGCCCCCTCACAATCTTATATGTTTCGATAAGATCGCCTCTCATTCTTCTGAACTCCAATGAGTAGAGTCCCAACCTACTCAACCTTCGTTGAATGCATCCAGTCAGTTCTGACGGCTAATCTTATAGGCAGCAATTGGAAGTTATTCTAACCTTGAACTGATCAATCGGAAGAGCACATTTGTAATATAGTATGTGCATGATTAAAAAAACCTGAACAAATTGCCGTTTAAACAGCAGAGAGGAATTTACAATAAATACAAGTCGTTTATTGAACTCGGACAGTACGCGGAGAGGACAGGTGCAGAATATTAAGCTTGAAAAATTGAGATCGGAAGGACTTAAAAGAACAGGCTTGATGGGCTGAATGTCCTTTTCTCATTCTATTGCTTTTGTATGTTCTTTCCTCTTAATTCAGAGAGAAAATTCTATTTACACTGCAGGAATCTTGTTCCCATCACTTCAGATGGGTGCATGTCAGCATATTGTCGAATAGTTAATTACGCTGTCATTCAGGAGCAAGTGCAGATATTCCAAAACTAAAATTAGCCTCTCAATTTTTCATCTTTATTAGTTATTCTTGTTAAAATTGAAGGACGTCAAAGGCAAGTTTGACAAGTTAATATGTTGAGTATAGAATGTTTGCAGAGGTATGATTCAACCTTCCCATATCATTTACCAAAAAAGGAGAGGATGTGGAGAGTATAAGGGTTTCGTGAAAATTCAAGATAATCCTGAAGTTAACGGCGTGGTGCTGCAGCGTGCGGAGCAGAAAGATGCAGTACCGAGCGACGGGGTGTAAAATCGATTGCCCCACGCTGCAGCGGAGCTCAGCAACCTCTGCCTCAGGCTTAGCAATTCCTTCTTGGAGTGATGAGAGAGGAGCAGCCCACTGGAGGATGTCACAGCCTGACTGCTGTTAGCCGCTTCTAGAGTCATGGGGGTAGATTTTCCTGAACCTGTCAGGAAGGCGGCGGGACTTCCCCTTTCAGGTTTTTGACCCGCCTACTTCGACGTCCGGCCAATCCGCGCGATTTTCTCTTGATTGACCTTGTTGAGCCCGCCCAGCGGGCTCTGCAGGCCAATTAAGGGCCACTCGGCAAACAGGTGACGTCACAGACTGCAATTTCATCTGTCAAGAGTCCTTGACAGATGAAATATCAGCGTTTGACAGCTGTTTGAAGCTGTCAAACACTGACACTCGAGTTCTAACATGAGTCCTTCTGCACAGACTCAGTTAGAACTCCTACTGGCACTCAAAGCTGCAGGCTGTCACTTTTGACAGATCGCAGCCATTCAGCTTTCAGTTCCGGCTGAGTGATGCGCTCCCGACGGCTACAGGAAGAAAGGCTGTTAAGGTAAGTACAGGTAAGTAAAAGTTCTTTACACACTTTAGACACACCAAACACACTTACCTTTGCACTCATGCACCCATCACTCACCCGAGCGCCGACATCACGACCCCTCCAACTGCTTCAACCTGACGGCCCGCCTGCTCTAACCTGGCGTGGTTTGGAGCCATCGGGAATCCCACACGACACCCCTCAAAATAGGGATTAGGCTAAAAGCTGCCTGTTAACAGGCAGTTAATTGGCACTAATCCCTTCCCGCCTGGTTTCGGCGGGTCCCAGTGCGGGGCGGGTACCCGCCACCCCTGAAACTTATGTGGGGCGGGGTTTTGGGCGGGATGGTGTCGGGACCCCCAAATTCAGGATTTCTCCCCACCACCCCCCCCACACCACATACATGCCTGAAACCCCGCCTGACTGCGCCATGAAAATCTAGCCCATTGAGTCAGTTATACAGCACAGAAAGAGGCCCTTCGGCCCAATCGTGTCTGCGCCGGCCATCAAGCCCTATCTATTCTAATCCCATTTTCCAGCACTTGGTCCGTAGCCTTGTATGCTATGGCATTTCAAGTGCTCATCTAAATGCTTCTTGAATGTTGTGAGGGTTCCTGCCTCTACCACCCTTTCAGGCAGTGAGTTCCAGATTCCAACCACCCTCTGGGTGATAAAGTTTTTCCTCAAATCCCCTCTAAACCTCCTGCCCTTTACCTTGAAACTATGCTCCCTGGTTATAGTTTTAAGGTAAGGGGCAGGAGGTTTAGAGGGGATTTGAGGAAAAACTTTTTCACCCAGAGGGTGGTTGGAATCGGGAACTCACTGCCTGAAAGGGTGATAGCTTCTAGCAGCTACCTAAAGAGTGGCACTGGTTAAAACCCGGCAATAGGTTACGTGCCCATAATCTTAGCTCCAGGAGGTGTGCAACACGTTGAGGTGACAAGAACACTGCAATTTTTTAGTAGCAGGAAAAAAATCAATTGGCCCAACAAACCCATCACACTGGTTAGCTCCCAACCCAACCTACCTTCTCAGCATAACCTTTCCTCACTCCACACAAAAAAGATCGAGCTGCCTCTTGAACCTACTTATGCTTCCACTTCAGTTGCCTTCACTAGTAGCTTATTCCACAACTCTAACTTGGGAATAAAAACAATCTTACTATTAACTTTCTAACTTCTAACCTGTCTTCTGGCATTTGAACCATTAATCCTGGCAAACAATATGCTTCAATTGACTTGCTCGATCTTTTTCATAATCAAGAGAACCTCAGTTAGGTTGATAAAATCGAGGAAGGCCGAGGAGGAAATACGGTTGTCCCTTCTCCTCACAGAAGATTCTTTGAGCTACGGAGGCAACATCACATTTTACAAACTGAACATGCGTGACCGCACCCAAAATGAGGGAACACCATAGCACAATACTCCCTTTCCTGCATTGCTGGCAGTACGTGGGGTGGGCTGAATTGATTGGCTCTTTTTTGTCATTTATTAGAAAGTACATATGGGTCTACAACATTGATACCATTCAACATAAGAAAACATGGCAAGCACGTGTTAATTATTCTGATCAAACACATAGGTACAGACACTATGTGGTTAGAACTTCAGAGAGACACGGGGGGGGGGGGGGGGGGGGTAGAAATTCGGTATCGCCCCATTTGGGGCGCAATTATCGGCCAGGCGCAAGGTTTAGCGCCTGGCGCTAATTATCGCCTCCGAATGCAAACTTGGCTTTTATCGCCCCTGGAGGTGATTGGAGCGCTAAATCAGGCGCTACACACCTGTCTTAAGACGCAAAGGCCGAGGAGCGAGGCGCTACCTCAGAGCACTGGCGAAGCTCATATGATGTCAGTCAGCAATGGAACACAGACATACTGGCGCAGGCCAGTTCTTAACTGTCCTCAACTTGACTCCAAAAAAAGTTGCATAACTTGTTTTTTTGTTGTGGTCTCTGTTATCTGTAATAATGATGTAACGGGCTTCTCTATTCTACTCTTAGTTAATTGCCCAAACATGCCATCCAGTGCCCAAGGCCAACTCCTAATGCATGTAACATTTGCATATTCATTGGCGCTGCCAAGCTAATATTCCCTCCAAGTATTATCCAGATAATTTTTTGGAGGCTTTCAACGCAATTTCAGGGTGGCGTTTCTGCAGCAGCTGAGATTGCCCAGTGCTATCAAAGTGCTCGAGCAGAGTTTAAAACACAAAGTAGAACAGCAATCCCAATCTGCTTCCTATGCACCATATCAGGTGATAGGCTCCTCTGGCTCATTTCCCCAAGATGACCAATGTTTACCATTGCGGTAATCGAACATGTCCACTGGTAGCACACATCAGAAATTCAGGCATGACCGCTCACTAGAGGTAAACTTCACACTCGGACCAGTGTGCCTGATTCCGAGAGGTCCGATTTTGGTACTTTCAATGTCTGGTCATTCTTGCACGCAATAATTCTGAAATTCTCGTAATTATTCATCAGTTTAAGGAATAGAGGTAAACGAGATGGACAATGCTTTTTAGGTGTTCTTGACCCTCAATTTAGATGATGCCAACAGTTGTTTGGGCCAAAAAAATGAATATATATTCAGCAGCTTAGAGCCCTTGGGAAATGGGTTACAGGCCAATTAATGCAAGGCAGGATTTCATGGAGACGGAGATCGAAAAACATGGATGCACAACTGAACACACAACAGGCTAGACTGAAAGAATCTTGCAAAAATGGTGAGTCAGAGGCCGATAAACATGTTCCCGTGTATCACACTGCACTGCCCATGTACAGACTGCCCCTTTCTCTGTGCCGTAACATTATGATCTCTCTCTCGAGAGGCCACACGTGAACCAAATGAAAAATTAATAAAAGCAGCTCAAGAACAGACTCTTGGTATGCAGTGCGAGGTTAGTTTATAATCCCGCATATCGCTCCTAGATTTCTCAGTAACAAAACCTGTGCAGCTGACTGATGGCTGAATAAACTTGGTGGGGGCGGACACCTGATATCTAGACACTCGGCAGGCTGTGGAATTCTTCAGGACAAGAGCTGCACACCAAACCCAAGGGGGCAAGGCAATGGAGCACAAGCAGGTGTTCATGGGTCAGGAGCCCAGAAACAAACCGGTTACAGAAGGTAAATGGCCCAAAAGGACTCGAGTTCTTGCCAGCACCCACTAATGAGCATGGCAAAACGCATTGTTGAAACCCTCCGTGCAATTGGACTAAACTTTTCTACGGCCCAAGTTCCGACACAATACCACATCCTACACAATACCACATCCTCAGTATTCCCCGATCTAATTTCTAGGAACATTGTTAAAACCCAGTGTGACTGATTGGGGCTGCAGCATACGGTTAACAATTAGCCTCCAGCAAGGCCTGATCAATGGTACTAAGATTTTAAGGGCAGATTAAAGAGCACGTCATTTAAAAAGGTATGGACATTATGGAACAGGTTTCAGTTCTTTTTAAACAAAAAGTCAGTAACAGTTATAAATCTTAGGACAGTAAACTGGCCAACAACTGCAATAAAACAGAAAAGTCAATGCACTGGTGAGGATTTAACAAGTAATGAGGTAACGAATGTGGTCAGGAGTTCAATAGCCCTGCTCAGACATCTTAAATGCTGATCGGTGGAAAGTGTCCTCTTGGCTGGAAACGAATTGCAACTCGTAATTCAACAACTTTGAATGAAACCAATCTCCATTCTCCAAAGCCGAGCAACAGACATTCAACGGGAGTTGATGCCCTCGGCTAAATGGTCCCGTATGTGAGCATGCTCACTCGCTGGAACGGACTTCAACAGAATCGCCATCAGTGGATGCTCAATGAAGAGCTGCACTCGATCCCCTGAACCAGCATTGGCCGAGTCCAACTGTGAGCAGGGTAAATAAACACCCGACTTTGGTCGATACTGGTTCAGGAAATTAACTGCTGCGAGCGATCAGCTGCAGTGCATCTTTACTCTGTGTAATAGCACAGTTTGTTTCAATTACAGCATAGCCCAAATCCTTAATAATCCCTCCACGGCCTCACCCCTCCTTATCGCTAACCTACTCCAGCCCTAGAACCCTCCGAGAACTCTGCGTTCCTCCAATTCTGGCCTCTTGCGCATCCCCGGTTTCCTTCGCCCCACCATTGGCAGCCGTGCCTTCAGCTGTCTGGGCCCTAAGCTCTGGAATTCCCTCCCTAAACCTCTCTGGCTCTCTCTCCTCCTGTAAGACGCTCCTTAAAACTTACTTCTTGACCAAGTTACCTGTGCTAATATCTCATGTGGCTCGGTTTTATACGCTGTTTGAGAACGCTCCTGTGAAGTGCCCGGGGATGTTTTGCTATGTTAAAGGTGCTATTCAAAGGCAAGTTGCTGTTGATATCACAGTCTAGCATTTTTGCTTCTACTTCACTGGTGCTCCACCTTTGCTCAGCCAGAAACTGCCCTGCCCTCACCAAGAGCTGCACTCCAGCAGTGTGAAATATTGCTGCAATAGCAAAATACTGCAGATGCTGGAAATCTGAAATGGGAGACCAAACGCAGATTGGGCGACCGCTTTGCGGAACACCTCCGTTCAGTCCGTCAGGGTGACCCTGAGCTTCCGGTCGCCTGTCACTTTAATTCACCACTTCACTCCCACTCTGATCTCTCTGTCCTCGGCCTATTACACTGTTCCAATGCAGCTCAACGTAAGCTCGAGGAACAGCACCTCATCTTTCGATTAGGCACTTTACAGCCCTCTGGACTCAACATTGAAGGGTCCCAGACCTGAAACGTTAACTCTGTTTCTCTCTCCACGGATGCTGCCCTGGCCTGCCGAGTGAAATATTGCTGTTTGTTGGGACGTGAAGTTGTGAGTACGGTGTCAGTGATGGCCCAGGGCGAATGGAATAAAAAGGTTAATATACCCATGTTTCTGTGCATTATGTGCAAACGGCAGTTGTCAGTGTACTGTGTCCCTGACGCACAACTGCATCAGCTATTTTTAATGCCATTGCTGCATGGTTTACTGACAAACAATCGGCAGCTGAATCCTATGAAACTCTGGCATCATTGTGTTTCTATGTTGCATATTAACAGGTGGCGGTACGTACCACTGCAAGCAACTGTTCAGAAGTCAAGGAGAACTCTGCCCGACGTATTCGGATTACTTGTTTGTCTATCCCTCCTTGATGATGCTTGTTCCTCTAAACAGAAGATTCAGGAGCCAAGAGGAGGAGAAAGTTCTTGGAATAACCATTATCTTAATTCCATCCGTGTGTTGAGAGTCGACTGGAGTCAATCCCACAAAAGAATCTGCAAACCACAAAATGACTGCTCTCGAGTCCATTCCTAACAAGTGAGTCAACAAGCATTTGGACATACCACTCTGAAGTTGAGGTTCAGTTCAGACTTGCCTATTTTCCACAAGATAATTGCGAACATTGTGTCTTTGCAAATGACCGATTTACTTTCATCTACATCACCGCAATGTTGAGCTTAAAAATACCTGCTGGAAAACACCTACACCAGCTGCTCCCATGGATGCATTACAGGTGGCAGACCGTTGGCACTTTCTTGGGAATTTATTCATTCCGTTTATAGCAATTTAATTAATTAATGTTCAATCTGTCCCCTCAGTATACATTTTAAAATCATCCTTTTTTTCATCTGAAAGGACCAAGTTGGGTTGGAAAACATTAACTATCCAGCATCTATTAGGAGAAGATTATCACAAAAACAGGCACAAAACTGGGGAATGGGAGGGTTTTTAAAAAAAAAAACTTGCAGTCAAATGTCAAAAGGTCTTAAATTGGTTACTGACGTTGTGTGAAATCTGTGTTCCATCAATGTAGATATATTGCACGAGAGTTGCCTTAAGTTTCCTCAAAATAGTCATGGGAGCAAGGATAGCATTAACAGCGTAGCAAACAAAGTATCCTGCAGGTCAATGGAAGGGTCAAGCTCCACCCAGCAAGACATACCAGAACACGACAAAACTGTGAATACCAGAAGTAGGAGCGCCCGTTTAAAGCAGGACATTCGCGAACCAGTCGGGTTTTTAATGACAATCCAACAGCTTCATGGTTACTTTAACAGATACCAACTTTTTTTATTCGCAACTAAACTCAAATTCTCAAACTGCCATGGTGGGATTTGAATTCACATTATCCGGATCATTAGACCAAACCCTTGGATTACTAGTCCAGCAACATAAGCACACCACCACCGTACAAAGCCACGACAGCACCGTACAAAACCACGACAGCACCGTACAAAACCACGACAGCACCGTACAAAACCACACCACCACCGTACATAACCACACCACCACCGTACATAACCTCTCACACAATTGCGTTGGTATTTTACTGCCAATTAGCTCAAATGAAAGCACGGGCATATTATAGACATTTCAACATCTTGGAATAAGCTAACCTGGCAGCCGATCGGTGTAAACTGCATGCTCAAGCCACCCATCCTTAGATGGTCACAAATCACCACTACAAATTGTATCATAAAAGCATGAAATAATAAACAAGCTTTCTCTGCCGTGCTTCCATTGCTGCATAAACCCATTGCTTCTACTGTTGAAGCTGTAAAAAGAGGTGTTATCTGTTTTCCAAGGATCCACATCTATCATGTGAAACAGTATAAACACCCACAGGAGAGACTTTTTTTCCCCAAAACCTTGCTTGCAAGCCTATTAACCTGTTACTATTTGACATGTTGTTTCCGCGCCAATGTCTTCATCATTCAGGAGCATGGCACCCACGAGCGTGGCACATGAACACGAGCAAAACCTGTTAACCAAACACTGCTCACTCAGCGTGTTGGTCAAACTTGGCACAGCAGCATGGAGAAAGTAGACCTGTGGAGCGGAGGCAGAAATCCACACAAGGGGGAGGGGAGGGGGAAATAACCACAGGGATCGTTCCACTCACTAAAGCCAAAGTGCGTCATCCAGGAGAACAAAAATCAGATTCGGTGCATCCATGGTGCCAACTGTTACATTCAAATGATCTTTAATTACAAATTAGTGGCTCATGTCGCAAACCCATGTCCCACCACTCTGTGGTGCTATGATACCAGGAGTGCACTAAGTGGATTTTTAACATTTTTGTGTGTGTAAACATTGTGTCACTGATGCTTTTGCTTAGAGCCCAACCTTTCTTGCCTGCATTTGTATCAGATGATACTCTGCTGGGCATCAAAAGGCAACTGGAGCCGCCAATTATGATCCTCAGGAATACAACAGCAAAATACTGCGGACGCTGGAAATCTGAAATAACAACAGAAAATGCTGGAAATACTCAGCAGGCCAGGCAGCATCCGTGGAGAGAGAAACAGAGTTAACGTTTCAGGTCTGGGACCCTTCCCTTCTTTAGAAACATAGAAATATAGAAGATAGGAGCAGGAGTAGGCCATTCGGCCCCTTGAGCCTGCTCCGCCATTCAATGCGATCATGGCTGATAATCCAAATTCAGTACGATAGCAAAATACTGCGGATGTTGGAAATCCGAAATAAAAAACCTCTTAATGTCTCTTCACTTCTCTTCTGTTCTCTCCCAGCCTGGCCTTCAGTCTTGACAAAGGGCTTGACCCGAAACGTTGACTATTTTCTCTCCACGGATGTTGCCTGGCCTGCTGAGTTTTTCCAGCATTTTCCGTTGTTAATCCAAATTCAGTACCCTGTCCCTGCCTTCTCCCCATATCCCTTGATCCCTTTAGCCTTAAGAAATATATCTAACGCCTTCTTGAATATATTTAATGAATTGGCCTCAACTGCCTTGTGTGGCAGAGAATGCCACAGGTTCACCACTCTCTGGGTGAAGAAATTCCTCCTCATCTCTGTCCTAAATGGCTTACCCCTTATCCTTAGACTGTGACCCCTGGTTCTGGACTCCCCCACCTTGAAGGCAATACTAATTATTTTATACAAAACAGGGTTGAGAGCCACAGATCCAGCATGTCGGAGCATCAGGTTGAACCCCAACTAGTCTGCAAACTTCCTGACTTCTCCTACTGTTCGCTCCTTTCTGCTGAGCATCCCTAAATTGCCATTCCCCGGTGATCGATGTAACCACATCAGCACTCCGATACTCCATTTTAGTGCTGGTGTGAGCCCATGGCACGGACAGCACTGGCTCAAATCCCTCAGCTCTGAACATGGTCAGTGGGCAAGGTGGGGAAAGAGGGCCTACTCCTATCTTCTAGGTTTCTAAAGAAGGTTTCCTGAGGATCATAATTTCAAAGGGGCGGAGGGAGAAGAGTTACCCGCTTCATGGCTGTTATGTCCAGCAATTATTTGTACTTAAAACTCATTTTCATAGGTGGGAACAAGTTTTTTTCTCCCTCCTTGCAGCAACCAGGCTTGCTTGGCAACCTTCTGCTCATCAGGAAATGCAAACTGCTCTGTCTGTTCCCATGCAGTAATTACATCTTCCTCGCTGCCAAATTACCAGACAGCAATGGTGTGAGAATACTGCACGGCAGCCTACGGCTTCTTTCCCTGCACGACATTACATCTACGCTTCGTACCTCTGCGGCGCTCACCAGCCAGGGCTCTCGATCACTGATCACTACTCTGACTGGTACTGGGGGGAAAAAAAACATGAGTACGGTTAGGTTAGTGGACTAGTAACCCAGGGTCCTCGTCTAACAATCCACAGAGCTCTAGTTCAAATCCCAGCATGGACAGCTTAAGAATCTGAATTGCATTTATAAAAAATAAAAAGCTGGTAGCAGTAAAAAAAGTGACAAGGAAGCTGTCGGATGGTCGTAAAAGCCCAACTGGTTCACTGATGTCCACGAAGGAAGGAAATCTGCTGCCCTTACCTGGTCTGGCCTATATGTGACTCCAGTCCCACACCAACGTGGTCAATGCTTTAACTGCCCTCTGAAGTGGTCGAGCAAGCCACTCAGTCGCATCACCATCTCCTCAGCGACACGCAGATCCCAAGACTGAATAGTTAAAACAAAAAGTCGGATGAGGAAAGAATTGGAGTATACCGTCATCTGGTAGAATAAACTCCCACTACAAACAAGGCTTTCACGTAAAAAATGGCCAATGGGACACAGTACTGTTTGTACCCCAGCAGAGAGTCAGGAGATTAAAAACTGGAAATACTCAGCAGGTCAGGCAACATCTGTAGAGAGAGAAAGTAAGTTAACGTTCTGACGGAAGGTCATCGACCTGAAACGCTAACTCGGTTTCTCTCTCTCTCGACAGGCGCTGCCTGATCTGCTGAGTATTTCCAGCATTTCGTGTTTTTATATCTGATTTCCAGCATCCGCAGTATTTCGCTTTGGTTGTAGAGAGTCAGGCGAGATGGGGAGAAAATTGGAGACCATAAGAACAAGTAGTAAGAGCAGGAGTCGGCCACACGGCCCCTCGAGCCTGCTCCGCCATTCATTAAGATCATGGCTGATCTTCCACCTCAACTCCACTTTCCCGCCCAATCTCCATATCCCTTGATTCCCCTAGAGTCCAAAAATCTATCGATCTCAGCCTTGAATAGACTCAAAGACTGAGCATTCACAGCCCTCTGGGGCAGAGAATTCCGAAGATTCACAACCCTCAGTGAAGAAATTCCTCCTCATCTCAGTCTGAAATGGCCGACCCCTTATCCTGAAACTATGCCCCACAGTTCTAGACACTCCAGCCAGGGGGACACAACCTCTCAGCATCTACCCGGTCAATCCCCTTCAGAATCTTGTATGTTTCAATGAGATCACCTCTCATTCTTCTAAACTCGAGAGTACAGGCCCATTGTACACAATCTCTCATCATAGGACAGCCCTCTCATCACAGGAATCAATCCAGTGAACCTTCGTTGCACCGCCACCACGGCAAGTAGATCCTTCCTTAGATAAGGAGACCAAAACTGTGCACAGTACTCCAGGTGTGGTCTCACCAAGGCCCTGTACAATTGTAGCAAGACTTCCTTACCCACGAGAGAGAGGAGGGAAGATGATTTAGAAACTTCCCGATGAATCAGCATTTAGCAGCTTCACACATCAGTAATGAAATACAGTAAGGGACAAAAGGACAAAAAGTGTGGGTTCTGTTGCTACTATATCCACTTTCACTTATTCATTAAGAGTCTGCTCTCAAATGGAGTCAATCCCACAGAAGCATTCATGTGGGATTAATCACGCGGCCTATAAATTGATCCATTTCATTTTATTTTTTATTCTAGCAACCAAAGCTATTATAATCTGGAAATGATTCACTACACTGAAATCCATGACTACTTTGATCACTATAAGGCAATTTAGATAGCTGCTTGTGAATGTATTCAACAAATTACAACTCAAGGCCACAAAGACACGTGCCTCGCAAACAGCAATATCAGACCCTTGAATCATCAGCCCACGAGATGACTCGAGGTCAAAGATTTCTTTTCATCTATTCATTGGAGCTCTAAGTGCCAGACTTATTTCCTGTTGGGAGCCTTTCAAAACTTCTTTCCCCAAATTGAGTCACGACAGTCACACCTTTGACCCAAATCCTTGCTTAGTCTTTACAATGGAATCCATCTCCCTCCATCTCAGTGTCACACCTGTCGGACACAATCACTCAATCTATTGACTCAAGATTGGATTTTTCTTTTTTTTTTAAAAGTTGCTTACAAGTAACAGAATCGTGCATGGTTCTTCTAAGTTGCTACTTGTAAAAAGTCCCGTTAATCAGGGTTGGGATAGGACAATTCATTGATGTTCAGATAGCATACTGTCACAATTCACTGTTAATCACAATTGCACATAATCTAGTTCCTTTTCTTAAGCATGCAAGCCTTCCTGTCCAAGTAAAAATAAATTGTCAGGATTCAGGAGGAACACGAGAGGATTATTAGCACCATCACAACACACAAGAAACACACAAGCTGGCTGCCATGGGTTTTTCACAGTCTGCTAGACTACATTTTTTTTTTAAATGTGTAAGAGAGATGTGTTGAAAGTAGAGTACAATAATCGTCTCGCTGGAATACGGTTTGCTGTTTTTGTAAAAATGTCAATTTTGTTACCTGCAGGAAGGCTTTATGGGTCAGTCTGCCACCTGCTTGACCACATTATTGATGTCATCACCATACACCCTGGAGTGACTCCACTGAAAACCTGACTTCAGAATGCCCTGGATGCTGTCCGGTCCTGGGAAATCTGCATCTGTAACCCACACAGTGTGGCTTCCAAGTGTCCCGCCAAATTCAGGAGAAGCTTACAGGCCCATCTGAAGTCAAAAGCCCCACCGATTCCCCAACAAAGTCACTTGAATCTCAAAAAAAAGGTCTCCCTTCTTGGTACTGAGCGCGCACGCCCAAAAGCCTCCACAGGAAATAAAGGGTTCCATCACTCCTGGCCAGCCATCCCATGGTTGGGGAACACACATCTCTCAACCAGTAGCATGATTTCCAGAGGCCAGACAGCTCAGCAGTGACAGGCGGCCCCTGCTGTTTTCAGTGGAGCCACTGTGGGATGCACGAGGCTGCTGTTAGTGGCGCCACTGACTGGAGTAGAAGGGAGGTCCAACTTAAAGGTGTGAACGGAAGCAAAAGAATTGGTGACTTTACAAAATGGGCAAACAAAATGATGGCGATGACATGCACTTTGTAAAACACGGGAGTATTTTGATTTTTTTTTTTTTTTAAAAACCACCTAGATTTCCCCATGCCCTTTAATCAGGCAGCCATTAGATTCAACCATGAAGTCACCAGTTGAATGCAGTATTGCTGTTATCTTTGAGAGGAGCCTGATCTCGGGTTCAGTTTCTTCAAAATTATGTCTTCCATCTCTGCCTTCTGAAAAGGTGCTTAATCAACCGTCAGATCCTTGCGGTGCAGGGAAGCAGGCCTCAGCTTCCTGCAGCCAAGACCTTGTGGCATTTTGATCCAGTTACTGTGCTCAACCACAAATCCCAGTTGGAGGGCTGCAGGATGTTGATTTGAATGGCTTTTCTCCAAAGCAAAGAACTGCACACACACACCATAAACTGACATGAGAAAAAGCAAGCGGAGTAATGTAGATGCAGAAAGTAGGGCCGTTAATAATGTGAAACAATTGTGAAGTTTTGATACTTGCCCCAATTCCTGTACCCCTTCAGCACTGATCAGATCAGTTCCCCAGTCTGGGTCTCACTCCCTCTCATTCCAAATGATCGAGTAACCAAAACTTTAGAGTAGGACAAGTCAAAATGCTTTGAATCCTCTGAAGCTGGCTTCTTGCATCCAGAATTCAAAGGCTGAAATTATCTTTGCTGCTCACCCCTGACGTACTGGAGTACGAAAATGGGGTAAAAATTAACCACTTTTCATCTCAAAAATTGTTCCCAACGTGGGATTAAAAGTGGTAGAAACTCCGCAAGAAGGACTTGCACTTAAAAATAAAAAAAAATAAAAAAATTACTCTCAACTACATTTTACTTAAGTAATCACAAATTATGAATCATCCAAACTAGGATGTGCAAGCCTTCTACCCAACAGTGGGACGTGTGTGGAGGGTCACCAGCAGGAGCTTGTATTGTACCACCCCATGTGCAGCCGGGTAGAGCTCTGAAAGAAAGGCTCTCCGTCCTACCACTCCAAGTACAGCCTCTGCTGGGACTCAAACAAACAGTGCTGCTCCTAACCTTGCCATGCCCATGTACACCCCCTGCTGTGGCTCCAATAACAGTGCACTTGACCATGCCAGGCCACCAGCCTGTTGGGGCTTTAAAAAGGAATTCTCCTCAGTCCTGCCACTCGGAAACTAAAGAACATAAGGCGAAGGAGCAGGTCGTCGGTCATTTGGCCCCTCGAGCCTGCTCCGCCATTCAGTAAGATCATGGCTGATCCGATCTTGGCCTCAACTCCACTTCCCTGCCCGCTTCCCATAACCCTTGACCCTTAAGTACAACCCTAATTCAGAGTCACTACAATAAAAGCTGCAGTCTTCCCCCTCGCTTTGGTACAAGAAGTTAATTTATATTTGATTTAAGATTAATGGCTTTTCACAAAGTGAGCACACAAGTGCCATTTCAAATCAGAACTGCCATACAGTAATGCATGGCGGCGTTAGACCATCACTTATCTGGTTTCCAACACTGCTGCAACCGATCTTCCACAGGACGGCGAGTAAAATCGGAGTCACTCACCCACTATTTGTTGGTTAGCCAAAAAGATTCTGGCCCATCGCTCGAGCACACCTGCACTCCCACTCTGGACTTGCTGATACAAGTTTCATTTGGGAGTTCTCCCCTTGAAAAGGACAGCCTAGGACGAGAAAAGGAATCAGAGAATTCACTAAGGCAGGGTGGAACGAGCTAGGATTTTTTTTTGTTAAAACTCTCTCAAAATGGGAGAATAATCTTAAGCTTGCATCAGAGAGCACAAGCTGCAAAGTGCTCATTATGCACGGTCTTTACAGCACACAGAAGGAACAGTCCGAATATTGAACAGAAACATCAATGTCCTAAATTATTGAGTGCATTGGTAGGAACCTTGCAGGGGCTTCTACAAACAAAACTGCGCTTTAGCTCTGGAATACTAAAATACCTGCTGACTTGTCTCCTTGTTATTTGCCACATACAGGAAACTCTTTTATCCGGCACCAACGGGACCGGTTTATCAAAAAGTCTGGATTACAGAGAGGTATAGTAAAAGGTACGAGAGCCCCGGACACGGCCACAGATCCAGGCGTCCCTGTTGGATGGCAACAGGTGCAGGAACCCCGGCCACTGATCCAGGCGTCCCTGTTGCATGGCAACAGGTGCAGGAACCCCGGCCACTGATCCAGGCGTCCCTGTTGCATGGCAACAGGTGCAGGAACCCCGGCCACTGATCCAGGCGTCCCTGTTGCATGGCAACAGGTGCAGGAACCCCGGCCACTGATCCAGGCGTCCCTGTTGCATAGCAACAGGTGCAGGAACCCCGGCCACTGATCCAGGCGTCCCTGTTGCATAGCAACGGGTGCAGGAACCCCGGTTACACGGCCACAGATCCAGGAACGGCCACTAATATGAAGTAAAACTTACCTGAACCTACTGCTGAATTTTGCCGGTTAACAGAGATTTCCGGTTATTTAGGTGCCGGTAAATCGAGAGTTTCCTGTATTTCTAAAACAAATACTAAGCTATGCTGTTGTACAAGCCTTTCTCCGGAACACCCAAGAATTCACAGCAGTGGTTTTCAACCTTAACTGTGCAGAGGGCCCCTTGCAAATACCGATAATCACCCGGGCACCCCCTGAAAATCTTTATACAGTCCTAGGGGTTTCCTCTGCTTAACGTCCGAAACACTGCAACAGTAACTCAAAAGCAAACAGTGCTATCGTTGCAGAAAAACGTGTTTTATTAATATACAACAGAAAAACACAAGAATTAGATGGCCTCCGGGACCCCTTAGGTTTTCAAATCCCCAGGCACGAAGATTTAGAGTGCACGGAAACGTGAGATTTATGCACATCCGTAAAGTGCAAGGGAAATCTTGGGTGGTAAGTTTTGTTCAAGGCACTCCTACAGCCTATTCAAACAAACACCGATGAAACATGGCTTGATGCAGCACTCAAAGTTGGCAACATACTTTGCTCTGATTGGGTAGCTATGGATCAGTGCCCTAGCCAATCCAAGGTTACAGTTGCCATTAGCAGTCAATAGCAAAGCACTGGGTCACCTCCCAGTCACGTCAATGGAACAGCCCGGAGGGACGGAGGCTGCACATGACAAGCCTTCGTTGAGATAAAACAATTGCACGTTAAACTCCTTCCCTTTCTTTTCGTACCCCCAAGCTTTCGTTCACCTGTTGTGTACATTTATCTAGTGCTAATATACGGGATTCATAAAACATATGCACAATGTTGCATCATTTCTGCATAAACTAGACACGATTGAAATTATCTGGCAGCATGTCTGTAGCTTGTTGTTTCATGCAGTGAAGTTGAGATTATGGGAACAAAAATTCCAGTAAGTTACACAAGCACCATTCAACTCCCAGATTGAACTCTCTCGAAGCAGCATTGGTATCTAGTTTGTGAGGTGCACCAACACGTTACTCACCTCACAGACACACACGCAGCGTGCTGATTTTTTAGTGTTGAGAAATGTAATAAATGGCTTTGGAAAGTTGTAATCACTGGGGCTGGCCTGCATTGATCCAGTATCAACATCATTGGCTGATGTGGAACTACTCTCGGAGAGGTTATTGATCACAGACAGGGCACAGCATGGCTGCAGTCACCCACTCAACTCTCTCTTGTCTCTCGACAGTAAACCCTGCTCGGTAACAGGCGCAGCAATGGCAGAGATATTAATCAACCAATGGTCAGTCCTCTTTAGAGCTCGCCTTTCCTATTCTTGCTAAGCTGCAAATACAGCACCCTTCCTCCTCGCCGTGTTAAAACCAAGACCAATCGCACTGTTTCTTACACCAACTCATTCTTTCCCCGAGAGTCCAGAAATGCCATGGGCCGACGCAGTCCCAATGGTGATGGTGCCCCCATTGTTGCAGCAGCCTCACCACAAGGACTGCAGCGTCTAAGGCAGTGCCCCCACCACCACTTCCTCGGGGAAACAATGGTAATCGCGCCTGGAGACCGCATTACTGTAAGTGACTGGGATTGATTTTACGCACACAGTTTCTGTTATGTAACCATCCTCCACTCATTGCATTTTTGCTGGAGAAATAATCCTGCTTTTATCAGGAGACTTTGCTGTAGTTTCGATCATCAGTTCTGCTTGCTGTAGTTCATAGAAACTGTTTAAATGGAGACTCTGCTGAGTAAATAGACAGTTTGCTGTAGTGCGCTATTTGAACAGACTCGGTTTGCAGAGTAGAATGACTTGGCTGTAAAATAGACGGTTCACTGCGAGCCCTGGCGTAAGGCCCGCCCCGCCTCCCACTCGTTGGCTGACCACGGTGTCAAACACTTCATTTTAGAAACGCTACATACGCCTGTGAATTTACTCTTTTCACGAAGGGAACACAGTGCAAGGACCAGAGTTTCTGATGCACTGCCCTCTTTGACTTCACTGATGCATCAGATGGGAAATGTAATACTACATTTATCTGATGCAATTCGGAGGATTGACTCATTCCTTCTTCACCACCTTAATGCTAATCAAGAGCTGAACACACACCCATCCTGTACTGAAAAGTTCTTGTCCCTCAGTACAAGGTTCTAGGAAATGTGCATTAAAATACTGATTCATTTTTACAATAAATGCTGTCAAATTGGAATACACAGATTAATCATAATCTGTAAGACAACATTCTCTTTTAGAGGAACACGACCCTTGATGTGTGCTGGGGATTCCCCCTGCCTACTCGGATTCAGTTTTAATACAGAAAATGTTGAGCACTCAAGGTTACGTCCCTATTGATGCTAATTATAGTGCTAGCATCACCTTTTGACAAAACTAAAATAGCACAATAACTAGCGGCAAGTTTTGCTCTATTCCAACTGCTATGCCCACCTTCTTTCAAACAATTCCATTTCATCCCAACCAATAACCAAAAAAAATTAAAACGATTTCTGCAAATCAGATGATCTTGAAAGTGCAAGAGCTTAAAAAGGAAAGCTGCCCCTCACCAAAGCCCAGCTGCAAAGTCATCCTCTGAAAATGTAAACTCTCAGATGCCTCAACTCTTTCCCCGCAAACAATGTAAAATTAGAGGGGAGTGGAAAAGTCCCTAAAATACCATTGAGAGAGGAAGGAAAGTCTCGTGGGAGTGTTTTCTGATCAAAGTACTCCCTCAGCTCTAACCGAAATAAAGGTATCGTACTTATTACCAAATTTTGAAATGTTGTTGATTTGCTGCTATTTTTGGTCCTCCTCAGCCAGTCCTTGATGTTACAGGAAGGGTGTGACCCATATCCAGAGCAGCTCCGCTCACTACAACGGAGCTCAAATTTAACATAGCCTGCAGTCGCCGAATCCCGGGAAAGCACGTTACTGGAAGGGGACTGTTGCATATTTCAGTGTGCAACTCCAGAGCAGCACCCAGGCTAGCAAAGAGTTCTCTGGCCGCTCCTAGAAATGGAGACGCTCTAGGATGGAGGCAACTCATCCTTGCAACATGCCACCAAACAGGAGGGAAGGCGGCAACCCAACATGTCGGATCTCCAGGTCATCAGAAATAAAACTTAACGGGCTAGAATACTTCATAGAGTCATACAGCACAGAAAGAGGCCCTTCGGCCCATCGTGTCCGCGCCGGCCATCAAGCCCTGTCCATTCTAATCCCATTTTCCAGCACTTGGTCCGTAGCCTTGTATGCTATGGCGTTTCAAGTGCTCATCCAAATGCTTCTTGAATGTTGTGAGGGTTCCTGCCTCTACCACCCTTTCAGGCAGTGAGTTCCAGATTCCAACCACCCTCTGGGTGAAAAAGTTTTTCCTCAAATCCCCTCTAAACTTCCTGCCCCTTAACTTGAAACTATATCCCCTGGTTATTGACTCCTCTACTAAGGGGAAAAGTTCCTTTCTATCTACCCTACCTATGCCCCTCATAATTGTGTACACCTCAACCAGGTCCCCCTTCAGCCTTCTCTGCTCTAAGGAAAACAACCCCAGCCTGTCCAGTCTCTCTTCATAGCTGAAGCGCTCCAGCCCAGGTAACATCCTGCTGAATCTCCTCTGCACCCTCTCCAATACAATCACATCCTTCCTATAGTGTGGCGACCAGAACTGCACACAGTATTACAGCTGCGGCCTAACTAACTTGGAACTGAAAGATAACCCCAGGACCATGCTTCCCTTCTAGTGGCAGGACTAGTGAGGGGCCCAGAATGACATTCATGCAATTAAGTGCCTGCTGACTATTAACAATGTGGGATGGGGGGCGAACAAGGTGGCCCTTTAGGAATGGTCTGGATTCCTCCTCATTTCAGCATAATGGTGCCAGTGCACATTCTATGCTTTATACTGACCCTCATCATTATTCACAAATATATGCTATTTAAATATTAGTGCTCAATGTGATAATGTAGATAGAACTAACAGAACGCATAACCTAAGAGAGACAGCCCAGCACCGCTGCTAACACAATGCAATGGCAGGTTGCAGGATTTCAATTCCTATACTGCGATCGCCGGCAATGCAAGTCCCAGGTTTCAGCCGTGTTGTCAAGTGAAAGTAGAGAGTCGACTGCATCCTCCAAGGAATGGTGTGAAAAATAAGCGGGCAAGTGAATCTGGTGTGTTTTCACAAAATTCATAATGGTCAGCTGAAGAGAACAGATTGGCTCCCTTGGCCAGCTAATGAGATATGATTTTGGGGGGGGGGGGGGGGGGGGGCAGCAAAGGGAAATATTCTGCAAGTATTTGTGAATACGCTGCAAATACAACTATACCAAATCATAGTTACCAACACACTGCTTAAGCTCATTTCTAGCTCTCGTGCCGCATGTAGGTGGTCAAACTTTAACGCCCTTCAGCAATGGTGACATGTTGACCTTGTATTCACCAATAAAAAGCATCGGGTATCAAGGCTGCCGAGTTGAAGAATGTGAACAGAACTTCAACCTGTTTGTAACTGTTAGTAGAGAGAATATCAGAGAGTCATATTTTAGCAAGAAGTTACCCTAGATGTCAGATCCCAGAATAACCCATCTGCTGGATTGGAACTCAATCCAGGAAACAAAAGGGCAGTATGCTAACTTCGCAGTGCCACCCAGTCCACATTCATAAGTGAAAACTGTCATATTGCTCTTGTCTTGCCAATATGTTAGTATCACACACCCTGCTAAGCAGAATGGACTAGGTTTTCTGCAAAAAAGGAACTTGGGAAGGTCAAACTCTCTCATTTATTGTTGATCATCCACTATTAAAAAAAATTAATTCAGGAGATACTGAGTACATAAATCCCACGTGAAAAATGGCCAAGTTTAATAATTGTAATTAGCTCAAAAAGCCAATGTTCAATGTTGGGGAGGAGAATTTGTACAGAAGGTATCAGAGATGAATTCTTGTGACAAACTGGAGTAGAGTATTGCTACACCGCATGTTCAACAAACAGCAATATAACCTTTGATCTATTGACAAATACTTGTTTACCAACACCCGCCAACGCCTACCCTCCTGGCATCACTGCTGTACTTTTGCGTTATGACTATACCAGTTCTCTATTTAGAACAGATGTTGCTGCCTAGGGTCTACAAGTGCAACCTTTTACTGTTATTTCAGTCACAGGTTTTAACAAAACTCCATTTAATTAAAGACTGTCAAAGCTTACTGACGGAACCTGCAATGCACAGTGTTCAGCGCCATTCACAACTCCTCAGATAATGAAGCAGTCCATGCCCACATGCAACAAGACCTGGATGACGTTCAGGCTTGGGCTGATAAGTGGCAGGTAACATTCGCGCCACAGAAGTGCCGGGCAATGGCCATCTCCAACAAGCGAGGGTCTAACCACCGCCCCTTAACATTCAACAGCACCACCATCAACATCCTGGGGAGTCACCATTGACCAGAAACTTAACTGGATCAGCCACAAATACTGTGGCAACAAGAGCAGGTCAGAGGCTAGGTATTCTGCAGCAAGTGTCTCACCTCCTGACTCCCCAAAGCCTTTCTACCATCTACAAGGCACAAGTAAGGAGTGTGATGGAATTCTCTCCACTTGCCTGGATGAGTGCAGCTCCAACAACACTCAAGAAGCTCAACACCATCCAGGACAAAGCAGCCCGCTTGATTGGCACCCCATCCACCACCTTAAACATTTACTCCCTCCACCACTGGCATACTGTGACTGCAGTGTGTACCATCTACAAGATGCACTGCAGCAACTCGCCAAGGCTTCTTCGGCAGCACCTCCCAAACTCACGACCTCTACTACCTAGAAGGGCAAGGGCAGCAGGCGCATGGGAACACCACCACCTCCAAGTCCCCCTCCAAGTCACACACCATCCTGACTTAGAAGTATATCGCCGTTCCTTCAGCGTCGCTGGGTCAAAATCCTGGAACTCCCTCCCTAACAGCACTGTGGGAGTATCTTCACCACACGGACTGCAGGGGTTCAAGAAGGTGGCTCTCCACCACCTTCAAGGGCAATAAATGCTGGCCTTGCCAGAGACACCCACATCCCTTAAAAAAAAAAGGGAACCTGCACAGAGCAAGCTTCAATCAAGACCAGACAAGGGTGATTACCGAGTTCTGATCATTCTCTAGTTCCAGACGACAAAGTGTTTTGAGGCTATGGAATGAAAAGATGAAATTATAATTAGACTCGAGGCCAGAATCTGGAAAATGGCCACTACCATCACCCCAGGACCTGAAAACAGCCAACCAATGGAGGGTTGAACATTCAAACCAACTGCAAAACCATGCCCGGAGATATTTTGAACCAAATATCCATGGAAGAAATCTCTTGCAAAGGCTACAATTGGGATTCTTGTGCCCACAGTATCCGATATAAAGCATTTTTAAATGGAGGCCTAGGGATTCCAAATATTTCGGAAGACGCTAACTGTAGAGAGAATCGTAATTTCCATAACATTTGCAAATTTTTTGCATTTAATTCGATGAAATAAGCCAAATTAAGGCAGCTGAGCACAAAGGAGCTCCTGAACACAGCTATATATAAATAATAAAACAACACACGGTAGCGTAGTGGTAACGTCACTAGGCTAGTAATCCAGAGGCCTGGACTAATGATCCAGAGACGTGAGTTCAAATCCCACCACGGCAGCTGGGGAATTTAAATTCAGTTAATTAAATAAATCTGGAATAATTACTTGCATCAGTAACGGTAACCATGAAACTATCGGATTGTCGTAAAAACCCATAATGTCCTTTAGGGAAGGAAATCTGCCGTCCTTACCTGGTCTGGCCTGTATGTGACTCCAGACCCCACAGCAATGTGGTTGACTCTTAACTGCCCTCTGCAATGGTCTAGCAAGCCACTCAGTTGTATCAACTGCTACGAAACAAAAATAATGAAAATGAAACTGGATGGACCACTCGGCACCGGCTACGGACATGGCAACGGAACACCCAGCCCAGTCAACACTGCAAAGTCCACCTCACCAACCTTCACCACAGAGGCTGCAGTGGTTCAAGAAGGCAGCTCACCACCACCTTCGAGGGCAATTAGGGATGGGCAACAAATGCTGGCCTTGCCAGCAACGCCCACATCCCATAAAAAAATAAAAATAAACGTCACTCCTTGTGTCACACTATTCTAATATGGAAATAGCTGTTCGGTCTTCCACACATTTTCATCGCCAAAGGTGAACCTGCGGGTCCTACAAACAGCTCCTTCCTCATCATTTATTGCGGTATTACGATTAGAATCATTCGCTGAGCTAACACAAGCCAGTTACACCACCGGATGGAACGTCCTTCAACAATCTGAAGGCAGAGAGGCCAGTGCCAGGCCAAATGACAATACGGCTTCCTGCTTGGCACCTTACTTGCCCAAAGTTCAAAGGGAAAAGGAGGGGCACGTACCACATGGTACAGTCACCACTAGAAGCAGCTCTATGTAACTGGACACCGCCAGAACCCTGCTGCAGTGTAAAGTGTTTTCTCTGCACGCTATCACAGTCCGCCCTCAATTCAAAGTCCGGTCATTTGAATAATGTTTGTTTTTTTTGTTTTTGACATTTTATTTAGGTTCCCATTTTAATTCCATTGCTTAAATTGAATTACTGCAGGATTCACCTTTTTGGGTGCACAAAATCAACATTGAATTAACAACTTGCATTTATACAGCACCCTTAATGTAGTAAAACGTCACAAGGCACTTCACAGGAGCGATCAAACAAAATTTGACACCGAGCCACACAAGGAGCTATTAGGACAGGTGAGGGTCAGAGAGGTCGGTTTTAAGGAACATTTTAAAAGGAGGAGGAGGAAAGAGAGAGTGTGAAAGAGAGAGAGAGGAGAGAAGACAATAGACTGCATTCAGCAACTCTGACTAAACGCAACAGTCCAAACTAATACAACAGATTTGCAAATTGTCTGAGGAGGCAGAGACTTTTACTTAGAGATCCTGAAAAACAAACCACCTCCAGTTAAAACAGAAAAATAACTCCCAGGTGTGCAAGGTTTACACAAGGCCTATTACAGAGAGAGAGAGAGAGAGAGAGAGAGAGAGAGAGAGAGAGAGAGAGAGAAAGGAAGAAAAAAGGAGAGACTTTCCTTTATATAGTGCCTTTCATGACCTCAGGACGTCCCAAAGCGCTTTATAGCCTATACTTCTGAAGTGTAGTCACTGTTGTAATGTAGGAAATGCAGCAGCCAATTTGCGCGCAGCAAGTTCCCACAAAGGGCAATGTGATACTGACCAGATAACCCGTTAAAATAGTGAACATGGTAACTTTGCAAGGGTGTGTTTGAATGCTAACATTGCACTGTAATTTCTAGGTTCATATATTCAAGCTAATATGATGTAATTTTGAACTCATCTCTATCAAAAGTTTAAAGACAAAGTGCAGTGTGCTGTACGATTCTGAACTTGACAAATTTAAAAAAAAAAAAATTCTGTTACATCCATGACCCTGGGGAGGGCAGCACAGGAACAAATACTTCTGCAACCAACTCATCTATAATGTTAATTTATGAACTGACCATGTCAAAGCAGCTCTGTTTTAATGAGATCTTGCAATATGAGTAAACCGAAACTACTAGTGTTCTGTCTCGTGTCTTCTTTCGATTGCTGCTTCATTTTCCTGAGCCCTGCAGTCTCGAGTCTCAAGTTTCATTGAGTCAGTTTGCAGACTCCATCTGTTCCCGCTCGTTAACAAGCGCGCCACTTCCAACTACCCACAAAATGATCTGCATTTCACAAACGAGGGGCAGCTGAGCCTGTGACTTCCCCAGCGTGGCATGCACTAACCGCCAGCTTCCCTTTTTGTGTTCTGCAGATCCAAAAGCCATGTTTCCAACTACACGAATGAATGCATTCACACAAATTTCACTATTGGGGCATTACCTCAGTGTTCAAGAACCCCCTTCCTAAACACCTGTATTTAGCCACATGAATTGCAGATGTTGAAATGACTGTACAGGGTACAAGCGGCAGCATCCTTATTTTTCATAAGTCTTTTGTACAGGTCCATATGTTACACACACACACACAATGCAGCAAAAGGAAATACATTTAATTCACAAAAATAACTTATTCCATAAAGAACTTGGGTTCTTCATCCTGCGTGTAATCCACTTATAAAAGTTAAACTGGATCCATTTTGTTACTGGAATCTGCACTGCCAACGCAAACATTATGGACACTTAGCACCAGAGCTGCCCATTCCATTTACACTTGCAAATGAACCCTAGCTTTCCATTGATCTACGTAGAGTCAATGCTGTTACAAAGACCAATCTGTCAATTGTAGGCAAATTGGAAGGGAAGTCTTGTGACAACAAGCCTTCCGATATTGCATGAAGCCGAGTCAAAAAAACACCAGCCCTCAGATGTTGGAGCTGCCCCACAGGTGGCTTCCTGACAAAGACTCAATTAGAACGCCGTCAACACCTGCTGAAAAAGTATTTTAAGAACTATTTCACTTTATACCACCCGTGTTGCAACTCTAATCTCTCAGAGCTGGTCTGAAAGGCGACAGCTATTTAAATCACCATACCATTAGCATCAACGGAACTGCTCAAAGTTGACAAAGTTTACATCAGTGTGGTAACGTCAAGAAATATAGTTTACCCCTCTTAATTGAAAGTCATTTCATTCCAATTATCTGATAATTCACACCTTTCAAGTGTAAATGTTCACGTTGCTGTTATTTATACTGGAAGCTGCGACATTAAATAAATTTAAAACGGAGATAGACAGTTTCCTAGCAGATAAGGGAATTAGGGGTTACGGGGAGAGGGCAAGGAAGTGGACGGGAGTCTAGATTCGGATCAGCCATGATCCTATTGAATGGCGGAGCAGGCCAGAGGGGCCGTATGGCCTACTCCTACTTATGTTATGTAATTCAAATTGTTGGGTAATTAATTTTTAAGCACAATGGATTTCAAATCATCATTGGACTGTACTTTTGTTAACAAACCTAGAGTGTAAGGTTAAAGTACCATGCTTTCTCCCTCCAAAATCAGACAAATGTGGGGTAGGAGGAGATGATCTGTAATTCTCTCGTCTCACTTCCCAATACTGGCTCCAACAGTGTATACAATATACAGAAAGAGAACAGTCGGCTATAGTTGCATCCAATTGACATACAATTACGTTTCATCCAGAGGAGGATGAATAACAACACCGAATTAGCGTTAGGTCAAAAAACATGGCCAGATTCCCAACCTCTGGTTATTCCATCACATCCTTTTATCCCCCTTTACGATAAAGTCCGCATTTTGTTCATAGATCGGAAAATCTTACAGCGTACATTTGGTGCGGGTTATCGTTTTCCGCTCGTGCATTTTGTACCAATGTGGCTACGCACTTTTTGAACTCCAACTTGGATTATGTGAGGCAGTAAAACGCCGACATGTCCACAGCCGCCCGTCATTGGCACTGTCGAGCCAACTATCCTGGTGTGCTAAAACAAAACCTGGAGGTTTTCCCCCAATCTCTCAGCTTGCTGTTCCCCCTGCCCCCTTGCCCCACCCAACACTTGGCTGAGGTGCTTTGCCCGATAATCCCGAATCAACACCGAAATTGCAGTACGAACGTTGGGTACAGACTGGGATTTAAGCCCAGGTCTCCACTGCTGCAACATAACTATGCTGCTATTCAAATGTTAAACACATGAATGGAACAACTGTTTTTTTTTAGAAAAAAAGATCAGCAAAAAAAGTATTAGATGAACAGTACCCAGGCATACTGAAACACTTACCGCTGCAATCTCCTGAACCATATACCAAAGGGAGTCGCGGGAGCTTATGTGCAGCCTCCACCAATACCACTCAATTATTTCCTAGAACGCACATGAGTGTGGCCCAGGTATGACTCTCTCTTCCACTTTGCCTGGTGAATAAGCGTCTGGCTTCCACTTGCTGCTTCCCGCCGTGAAGCAGCTTCGATCGCAAATGCAGCAAGTGAGGGACACTCGGATCTGCGTCCTATCACGCCACGGTACGGCGCTTCGATCCTCCGAACTGTTATTAATGCGGAAGTTGCTTTCATTTTATTGCATCCATTATTGCATTTTAAAATAAATTTATAAAGTCTTAAATTAAACTCGGATCACGAGCGGACTCAATTCCGTCCATTTGCTTTTTTCAATCTGTTGCACCCTCGGATAAGCGCCTGAGCCACTTCAACGCGGAAATTCATTTGCTTATTTCAGCGCAGACGGGAATCTATGCAAACACATTGACGGCTGCAGCAAAAATAGCACAAATTGGGAAATGAACCCAATGGCTGCCTAAATGGAAATTACAAAGGCATCCGGCATTATCGGATTGTTTAATCTCCTCACTTGGTACAACTCATTCCATAATATGTACTATGTCTCAAAACTTCACTTGAGCATATCTTCAAGGATCAAATCATACTTTTCAATTGCAACGAATCTTTAAAAAAAAAATCTTCAATGAAAAACAGGTCTTCGAAGACAAGCCTATAAAGGGCACGAAAGGCATTTGAATTTCCATAAGTGCAAAGCTCAACACATCACCAGCAGCTACTGAGCGATTTCTAGGAAACACTTCACTGAAAGCCCCTCCACTGCAGTGATTTTTATTTTTAAACCGAGAGCAAATGCCAGTCCTACGCATGGTCAATGCGTGGTAAACTATGCACTTCAGTCCATTACTCAAGGGCAGTCAATGGTGGTAAATGGCGCCAGATCAGTTCCACTTTCATATTTCCACCCCGCCCCCCCGCCACACCAAGCTGCAAACTGACCAAAAAAGAAATACTGCGAGTAAACTACAGCAACTCCTTGCCGCTATTTCAAGTCTTTTGGCTGAAGCGAGCCTTCAGGGTTAGATCTACGAACGCGGTTAGTCGAGCACTTAATCATGTGCTCAAGAAAATGCCCACTGAGGTTTGCGAGCAATCCAAAAACAAACACACACGCCATTCACCGTTTTTATTGGGTTTGGATTCAAAATCAAACACTTCTGTAGAACAGGAATCTCCGCTACTCCTCTTCCACCACCAAAATATATATATCTTTTTATTAATGGGAACAGAAACCTTTAATTCTCCCCCCACCCCCCGAAAAGCCGACATTTAACATTCTGAAAGACAAGTCAACATGTATAAAAAGAGAAAAGATAAAAATCTGATTTCCTAAATTTGCATGAAACACTCTCTGCTGGAACACCATGACTTACGTAATATTTCAGCCACAGAATTAAACTTCCAGTTCAGAGACTTGCAACAGTTTACAGTAAAGTAATCAACGCTGCAGCACTGTGTGTCCAACACAGACTAACAGACTGGCACCCATTTGGAGAATTACGCTCTGCCTGCAAGATAAAACTTAATTCAAACGAAACCGCACTGTAATGCAATCGTGCTCAACATGTTTTAAAAAAAAAGCCTTCAAAAAATACTATGCTATAATGTAGCATAACAAAACAGAACGAGGAAAAGAAACACTCCTAGCGTGTTGGCACGCTTACCTTATTGTTCCCAGTGTTCAACTCCACTGTTCCATTGAGCAGTTTAATTCACAAGGAACGCTCGAGTGTCAGTGAGTTTGGCTGTTCTGATGTTTGAGGTCCTGCTCTTCTTATGAATGAAACAGGACTATGACTCATCCTTATCCTCCCTCTAAAGTAGCTGCATGACAAACCCCGGCAGCTTTCACATGTTCCCTCTGAGCTCTTTGTTCACCAAATGTTTAGAAAAACTCAGTTGGATTTGATGTAGTTTTATATAGATTATATATAAGCGCCCCAATCCTCTGACAGAACATCCTGAAAAAGCTGACAACATGGTGAGTAACCGTAGTCCAACATGAAACTAAAATGAAATTATTGTATTACAGCCGATGATTCATCACCACACTGTACATTGTGCAATCTCAGTGCCTCGTGGTTGAAACAATCCTTGCCAAGGTGCTGGAAAGAGAAACAACCAGTTTGCTCAATTTATCAGAAGGATAAAATGTGCAGCCACTGACAGAAGGGATTTCCCTTAAAAAGGGGGGGAGGGGGGAAATCATGGCTCGCAAACACACATGCTACAGGGAAATAAACACTAATGTCCCGGTGATCTATTGCCAGGTGATAGAATCCAAGCAGAAATCAACAAGGCAGTAAAGCAAACAAAAAGGGCGCTAAAACATCTCCACCTTAAATACAACAGGGCTGGTAACCCATTCAAAGATCCCTGGCCAACTGCCTCTCCTAAATTATGACACGGCTTTTAACCCATGCAACTGATGTGGCAAGACACCATTTTCTTTAAACCTCTATACCTCATGGCCTGAACTCTGCTTGTTCTTCAAAGCCTGCGACAATGGCACGCAATTGTCAACTCCACTTCCACAGTCTCCTCTTGCGAATATATATTAAAAAGTTACCTATTTTCTTTTCAAAAGTTGGTCACATTTGTTAAGCCCGTTCTTGTACCTTCAGTTTTCTCCCCATCTCTCCTGAAGGTGCTAGCTCACACTTGGGCACTATTCCATAGGTCCTGCAATGCTCTGGTACCTTGTAGCTGGGTGGTGGAGGGGGTGGGGGTTGGTCATTCTAGGGAGGTAGATAGGGCTTTAAACTAAATAAGGGGGGGGTGGGGGAGTGGGGAGGGTCCCGGTGGAGAGAAATCTAGAATGTTGAAGAGAAAGGACAAGGAAGCAGTGCAGGAAAGTGATTGGGGTAAGGATAACCAGATTGTGTCAGGAAGGAACAGAGCGTACAAACAAAGGAGTGCACGAACAAAGAGGGTCCAGGTAAAAAAAAATGGCAAGAAGACAAATAGCGCCATAGTACAAAAAAATGTTAAGATGTCTAAAAATGTTAAAAAGACAAATCTAAAGGCACGAAGCACTCGTAATAAGATAGGTGAATTAACAGCGCAAATAGATGTAAACAGATACGATATAATTGCGATTACGGAGACATGGATGCAGGGTGACCAAGGCTGGGGGCTGAATATCCAAGGATATTCGATATTTAGGAAGGACAGGCAAAAATGAAGAGGTGGGGTGGCGTTGTTAGTAAAGGATGAAATCAGAGCAATAGTGAGAAAGGATATTGGCTCTGAAAATCAAGATGTAGAATCAATCTGGGTGGAGCTAAGAAGCACCAAGGGGCAGAAAACATTGGTGGGCATTGTCTACAGGCTTCCAAACAGTAGTGGTAATGGAGGGGATGGCATTAAACAGGAAATTCGAGATGCATGTAACAAGGGTACTACAGTAATCATGGGTGACTTTAATCTACATATAGACTGGCCAAACCAAATTAGCAATAATACTGTGGAGGATGAATTCCTGGATTGTGTACAAGATTTTTTTTAGACCAGTACGTTGAGGAGCCAACTAGGGAACAGACTATCCTAGATTGGGTATTGAGAAGGGGTTAATTAATAATCTTGTTGTGTGGAGCCCTTTAGGGAAGAGTGACCATAACATGATAGAATTCTTCATTAAGATGGAAAGTGAAGAAGTCCAATCTGAAACTAGGGTCCTAAATCTAAACAAAGGAAACTACGAAGGTATGAGGAATGAGTTGGCTATGATAGATTGGGGAGCTTCATTAAAAGGCATGACTCGATAGGCAATGGCTAAAATTTAAGGAACGAATGTATGAACTGCAACAGTTATAAATTATTTTCTGGCGTAAAAGCAGCCCAACCATGGCTAACAAAAAAAATTAAGGACAGTATTAGATCCAAAGAGTCAAATAAATTTGTCAAAAAAAGTAGCAAGCCTGAGGATTGGGAGCAGTTTAGAGTTCAGCAAAAAAGGACCGAGAGATTGATTAAGAGAGGAAAAATAGAGTATGAGTGTAAACTTGCAAGTAACATAAAAGCAGATTGTAAAAGCTTCTACAAGTATGTAAAAAGAAAAAGATTAGTGAAGACAAATGTAGGTCCCTTATAGTCAGAAATGGGGGAATTTATAATGGGGAACAAGGAAATGGCAGAGCAATTTAACAAATACTTTGGTTCTGTCTTCACGGAAGAGGACACAAATAACGTCCCAGAAATGCTAGGGAACCAAGGTTCCAGTAAGAATGCAGAATTAAAGGAAATTAGTATTAGTAAAAGAGTGCTGGAGAAATTAATGGGACTGAAAGCCGATAAATCCCCAAGGCCTGATAATCTGCATCCCAGAGGTAGCCATGGAAATAGTGGATGCATTGGAGTCATCTGCCAAAATTCTATAGATTATGGAACAGTTCCTGCAGATTGGAGGGTGGCAAATGTAACCCCACTATTTAAAAAAGGAGAGAAAACAGGGAACTACAGAACAGTTAGCCTAACATCAGTACAGGAAACTTCGCGATATCCGGCACCGGCATGATGCCGATCTATGAAAACTTCCAGACAGACCAGCGCTAATGTTGAAGGATACGGAGGTTTTCATCTCCGTATCTGACAACAAACACTGTTGCTTAGCAACAGCTTGTAAACAGTCAGCCCGTACCTTGGAAGCATCTCTGTAGCTTAGCAACAGCTTCAGAGAGGCTTTCCAGAGACTGACTGTTTAAAAAAATGCGAGAAGAAAAAAAAACTAACAAAACGGCTGCTGATTTCTGCCGTTAGATCGAGGTTTCCAGCAATACAACCTCCGGATAAACCAAAGTTTCCTGTAGTAGGGAAAATGCTACAGTCTATTATAAAGGATGTGATAACAGGACACTTGGAAAATATCAACAGGATTAGACAAAGTCAACATGGATTTATGAAAGGGAAATCGTGTTTGACAAACCTACTGGAGTTTTTTGATGTAACTGGTAGAATAGATAAGAGAGGACCAGTGGATGTGGTGTATTTGGATTTTCAGAAGGCCTTTAATAAAGTCCTACATAAAAGAGGTTAGTGTGCAAAATTAAAGCACATGGGATTGGGGGTAATATACTGGCATGGATTAAAAATTGGTTAACAGACAAGAAACAGAGTAGGAATAAATGGGTCTTTTTTGGGGTGGCAGGCAGTGACTAGTGGGGTATCACAGGGATCAGTGCTTGGGCCCCAGCGCTTGGGCCCCAGCTATTCACAATATATAGCAATGATTTGGATGAGGGAACCAAATGTAATATTTCCAAGTTTGCTGACGACACGAAACTGGGTAGGATTGTGAGGAGGATGCAAAGAGGCTTCAAGGCGATTTAGACAAGTTGAGTGAGTGGGCAAATACATGGCAGGTGCAGTATAACGTGGATAAATGTGAAGTTATCCACTTCGGTAGGAAAAACAGGAAGGCAGGAGTATTATTTAAATGGTGATAGATTGGGAATTGTTGATGTACAAAGGGACCTGGGTGTCCTTGTACACCAGTCACTGAAAGCAAACATGCAGGTGCAGCAAACAGTTAGGAAGGCAAATGGTATGTTGGCCTTCATTGCAAGAGGATTTAAGTACAGGAACAAGGATTTCTTACGACAGTTATACAGGGCTTTGGTGAGATCACACCTGGAGTAATGTGTGCAGTTTTGGTTTCCTTACCTAAGAAAGGATATACTTGCCATAGAGGGAGTGCAGCGAAGGTTCACCAGACTGATTCCTGGGATTGCAGGACTGTCGTATGAGGAGAGATTGGGTCGACTAGGCCTGTATTCACTAGAGAGTTTAGAAGAATGAGAGGGGAATCTCATTGAAATGCATAATATTCTGACAGGGCTAGACAGATTGGATGCAGGGAGGATGTTTCCCCTGGCTGGGGGGTCTAGAATAAGGGGTCACAGTCTCAGGATACGGGGTAGGACATTTAGGACTGAGATGAGGAGAAATTTCTTCACTTGGAGGGTGGTGAACCTGTGGAATTCTCTACCACAGAAGGCTGTGGAGGCCAAGTCACTGAACATATTTAAGGAGATAGATAGATTTCTAGACACAAAAGGCATCAAGGGGTATGGGGAGAGAGGGGGAAATCTGGTATTGAGATAGAGGATCAGCCACGATCATACTGAATGGCGGAGCAGGCTCGAAGGGCCGAATGGCCGACTCCTGCTCCTAATTGTTTTTCTACGTTTCACGTGCAAGCTGAGACAGCAAATGCTGGTTTGTTATTTGACCACAGCCGCCATCATTGAGGCCGACCTCTCACTCATCCGAGATCGATGCGCTCGAGCTGGAGTCGCTGGGTCGCGATCGAATGCGCTACAGTAACTGCAGCTGATTTTCTCCACTTCAGCTCAGGTGGTGGTGCACTCCGTTACAATTCCTGTCGTCAGCGTCTAACTCCTCAAATGCTGGGAATGAAACCGGCACCTTCCTGGTTTACATGCCTCATTTTCCACAAGGAATAGTGCATTTATCAACCACGCCACTGTGGGAGCATTTCCAGCTTTTTAACAGATCGGCAAGGACAACAGAACTCAAATATTTGCTCTCCTATCAATGTGTTAATTTAACGGAAATACTCGAACGTATTGAGATTGCTGTTTCTCAAAATAAGAGCACACACAAAAGCTCCAGTCTTGATGCACATGCCACGTACAGCCTTAAAAACATATTTATCCAGCCTACTTTCTACGGTAAAACTCCACTGTAATCACCAGTCACTTGCAATGGACTGAATGCTTTATTTGAAAGAATTAATAAACTTTTCAGGACTCGACAATACGGTGGGTTAGCAGACTCTCCTTTCACCCAGAGACCTAGGTCCAAATCCAGCCGAGATTGAAGGAGTGAAAGGCTCCTTTCTCTGCTTGCTGCAAGTGTTCTTTGTGGAATGGTACTCAACAGTCACGAACCAACCCCTCATGAGAAAAGAGCCACAACACAAAATAGTCAACATTTGGCACTAACTGGCACTCTGGCCACAGTAATGTCTGATGTGGGAAGTGAAATTTCACACTGGCACAATAATGGGTGGTGTCCTAAAATTGGGACTGAAGCCCAATGATGCATCACAGAACTGGGAGTTTTGCTCTCCAGCTGGCCCACGGCGGACATGGAAATGTTTCCATTCCCAAAAGGGTGACAAAAAAAGTGGGTGAAGCGTTAGTTTCCCCAGCACTGAACACCCTCTTCACCTTAATAAGCACATAAATACAACTAAAAAAATGAGCAAACGTCTGCCACATGGGTTTATGTGGGTTCAAGTCCCAGTCCAGACACTTGAGCACAAAAATCTAGGTGGACACTCCAGTGCAGTGCTGAGGGAGTGCTGCACTGTCCGAGGTGCCATCTTTAGGATGAGACATGAAGCTGGGGCCCCCGACTGCTCTCTCAGGTGGACGTAAAAGATCACATGGCACTATTTCGAAGGAGAGCAGGGGAGTTATCCCCGGTGTCCCGCCCAATATTTATCCCTCAATCAACATCACTAAAAACAGATTAGCTGGTCATTATCACATTGCTATTTGTGGGAGCTTGCTGTACGCAAATTGGCTGCCACGTTTCTTACATTACAACAGTGACTTCACTTCAAAAAAGTACTTCATTGGCTGTAAAGCACTTTGGGACGTCTGATGGTCGTGAAAGGCGCTATATAAATGCAAGTCTTCCTTTCTTATGGCTTGGAATCTGAAATGCACCATTTTAATCTGGTCAAAATGTAAAAGAAATTGCAAAGGATGCGCAAGGCAGAATAAAGCAAACCCTGGGGTAGAAATGAGCTTGCATTTCGCCTGTTTGGCGGGTGTAAAACGGGTGCAGCGCGTACCAATTTCCGGGCGCAAGGTTTTTGCACCTGACATGAGACGGTGCCATGACTGCCTGAAAGCAGCACTGCTCAATTCAGGGTCCCTGCACCTGTTCCCCGGCCCCTTCTGCATTCATGAGCAGAAACGGTTCAGAGCTTGCACTGCGCAAGGCTCCCTCATTTCTACAGCAGCCCAACCAGTGGTCCTTACTGCGGGACAAACACAAAGTACGTTTTTATAACCTGCCCGAAACATGCAGCCAGGAGGAGCAAGTCATTCGACATGTTCCTTCATTCGCCATTCACTGGTTTTCTTAAAAAGAAACCCTTGCTATTTCCCTCCACGTTGACTGGTTTTTCACACACCCTCTCAGAATACCTAATCTCCCCTTTTTTAAATATATACTTCGGATTTGTTTTTATGAAATTCATTTTTGCACTGCTCTATTTATCCATGCAACTCCTGCCTTTAACATAATCCATTTACTCCTAGTCAGAACATATTTAACCTGTACCTTTTCAAATTGAATTGGATTTAAAGAATTCCCACAGCTGGTTTGCTGTGAGCTGCCATTTTTCCCAACCAATTGATCGGGCTAGGTTCCTCTTCATTCCATGGAAATAAGCTCATTTCCAGCATACAACCAGATTTTATGCATCTCTCCCTTCATCAACCCCCTGTTTTCACCGCAAATCTAATTAGGCTGCGGTCACCATTTCCCCCCAAGTATTCTCCTACCTTCATGTTCCTTGCCCTCCTTCTCGTTACCCAGAAGGGGATCACGCCATACAGCCTTCCTTGATGGACATACAACATACGGATTTGGATACCGTCCTGGATGCTCGTGAGGAAGCCTTACCAATTTTGACCACAAACATGTGTCATATCAATCTTAGAATAAAAGTTCCCCAAAATTACTAGATTACTATTGCAAACCTCTCTAAATTGCTTGCAAGTTTCATCTCCATTTCTTTGCCACTATTCAATCATCTATAATGTACTGAAATAGAAGATCCCTTATTTCTTTGTGACTACAGTTGTGTCCTTAATTAAGGCAGACAAATTTGCTCTCCTTATTCCCCATCTCGATCGTTCCTGAAAATGTTATAGCCAGGACTATTTAAATGCCAACCGTATCTCAGCTGCAGTCAAGTTTCAATCAAACCTGTAACTTGGTGAGACCACATCTTGAGTATTGTATGCAGTTTTGGTCACCTTACCGGAGGAAGGACGTTCTTGCCATGGAAGGAGTTCAGCGAAGATTCACCAGGCGGATACCTGGGATGGCAGGAATGACATAGGAGGAGAGATTGGGTCGATTGGGCTTATACTCACTGGAGTTTAGAAGAATGAGAGGGGATCTCATTGAAACTTATAAAATTCTGACAGGACTTGACAGACTAGATGCAGGAAGGATGTTCCCGATGGTCGGGGAGTCCAGAACCAGGGGTCACAGTCTACGGATAAGGGGTAGACCATTTAGGACAGAGATGGAGGAATTTCTTCACCCAGAGAGTGGTGAACCTGTGGAATTCTCTACCACAGAAGACAGTAGAGGCCGATTCATTAAATATATTCAGGAAGGAGTTGGATATATTTCTTAAGGCTAAAGGGATCAAGGGTTATGGGGAGAAGGCAGGGACCGGGTACTGAATTTGGATGATCAGGCATGATCGCATTGAATGGTGGAGCAGGCTCGAGGGGCCAAATGGCCTACTCCTATCTTCTATGTTTCTATGTAAGAACGAACAAACTTGCATTTATATAGCACCTTTCACGACCTCAGACCATCCCAAAACACTTCACAGCCACAGCCAATTAAGTACTTTTAAAGTATAGTCACTGTTGTAACGTAGGGAGACGCTGTGTGGAACGTTGCTGCTGCAAGGCCCCACAAGCAGCAATAAGATAAAGAAGATAAGCTAGGACACCAGATCTCTGAGTAATGCCATGGGATCTTCCACATCCACCTGAGGGGGCAGATGGGGCCAAAAAGATGGCACCTCCGACAGTGCAGCATTTCCTCGGTTCGACACTGAAGCCTAGATTATGTGCTCAAGTCTCTGGGGTTGGGGCTACATTTATGCTCTTCTGACGCAAGAGGTGAGAATGCTATCGACTGAGCCAAAGCGGATACCTATGTAACACGATTGGGGGGGGGGGGGTGGGGGGGGGGTGCGGGGAGGTCAGCGTTACAAGTTAATTCTCCAAGCACAGAGTTTGGTGCAGTGGGAGACCAAATCAGGAATTTAGGTGGATAGGTCAGCGCTCCCGATTCACCATCCAACAAACTGGGTCCGTTAAGCTTAGCGTCTGACTTCCCAATATGCGCTGGTCACGCAAAGCACCAGGAGTTCCAAGTTTCCCTTTATTCTAATTAGTGCCTGTAGTGCCTCGACGTTATGCCTAATGCATTGCAGGTTAGATTGGATGGTTGGGTGGGGTCGGTGGAAAAGAGAAGATAAATGTTCCTTAAAAGTTGTTGAGTTGCTTTCTTTTACAGTCTCATCAGAAAGTTACAGAAACGGCGGCGGCAGCGGACCTGTGTGGAGCGAGGCAGCGGCGGTGATATAAAGAGGCGGCGAGGCGCAGGTAGGCGTACCAATCTCTGAGCTCAGAGGGAGGGAGAGAGCAGTAAAAAGTAATCGAAGTGTGACATCACCAGAAAGCAGGTAAGTGATTGGTTGGTGAGTATTTCTCTCTTTCTCCTTTTTTCCAAACTTAAATTTTGTAGTTCATAGGGTGTCTGTGGTGTAGCGGGGACTGCTGGTAAACCAGGGCCCTTAAGTATATCATTTAATTGTAGTGTAATTGGTGGGATTGATTTGATTTAATTTAATTTGAAATAATTAAAGGGTAAGTCATGGCAGGAGAGCTCAGCCCCATGGTATGCTCCTCCTGTGCTATGTGGGAAATCGGGGATGCTTCGTGTCCCTGACGACCATGTGTGCGGGAAGTGTATCCAGCTGCAGCTACTGACAGACTGCATTGTGGCACTGGAGCTGCGAGTGGATACATACTGGAGCATTCGCGATGCTGAGGACATCGTGGATAACACGTTTAGGGAGTTGGTCACACCGCAGGTAAAGGCTGCACAGGCAGGAAGAGAATGGGTGACCACCAGGCAGAGTAGTAGGCACAGGCAGGTAGTGCAGGGGTCCCCTGTGGCTATCCCCCTCTCAAACAGATATTGGATACTGGTGAGGAAGATGGCTTATCAGAGGAAGGCAGCAGCAGCCAACTTCCTGGCACCGTGGGTGGTTCTGCTGCACAGGACAGGAGGAAAAAGAGTGGGAGAGCTATAGTAATAGGGGATTCTATTGTAAGGGGAATAGATAGGCGTTTCTGTGGCCACAAACGAGACTCCAGGATGGTATGTTGCCTCCCTGGTGCAAGGGTCAAAGATGTCTCAGAACGGCTGCAGAACATTTTAGAAGGGGAGGGTGAACAGCCAGTTGTCGTGGTGCATATAGGTACCAACGATATAGGTAAAAAACGGGATGAGGTCCTAAAAGCTGAATATATGGAGTTAAGACGCAAATTAAAAAATAGGACCTCAAAGTAATCTCAGGATTGCTACCAGTGCCACGTGCTAGTCAGAGTAGAAATAGAAGGATATTTCAGGTGAATACGTGGCTAGAGGAATGGTGCAAAGGGGAGTGATTCAAATTCCTGGGACATTGGAACTGGCTCTGGGGGAGGTGGGACCAGTACAAACTGGACCGTTTGCACCTGGGCAGGGCCGGGACCGATGTCCTAGGGGGAGTGTTTGCTAGTGCTCTGGGGGAGGGTTTAAACTAAAACGGCAGGGGGTTGGGAACCTGAGCAGGGAGACAGAGGAAAGGGAAACAAGGATAGAAGCAAAAGGAAGGAGAAAAACAAAAGGTGGCAGTCAGAGAAATCAAGGGGTTAAATCAAACATGGCCACAGTAAATAATAATTCTAAAAGGTGTAAGAGTGTTAAAAAAACAAGCCTGAAGGCTGTGTGGCTTAATGCGAGGAGCATTCGTAATAAGGTGGATGAATTAGCTGCGCAAAGAGGTAAATGGATATGATATGATTGGGAATACGAAAACATGGCTCCAGGGTGACCAAGGCTGGGAACTCAACATCCAGGGGTATTCAATATTCAGGAAAGATAGGCAAAAGGAAAGGGAGGTGGGGTAGCATTGCTGGTTAAAGATGGGATTAACACAATAGTAAGGAAGGATATTAGCTCTGATGATGTGGAATCTGTATGGGTAGAACTGAGAAATACCAAGGGGCAGAAAAACATTAGTGGGAGTGGTATACAGACCCCCAAACAGTAATGCGGAGGTTGGGGATGGCATTAAACAGGAAATTAGAGACGCGTGCAATAAGGGCACAGCAGTTATCATGGGTGACTTTAATCTACATATAGATTGGGCTAACCAAAGTAGTAACAATACTGTGGAGGAGGAATTCCTGGAGTGTATACGAGATGGTTTCCTGGACCAATATGTCGAGGAACCAACTAGAGATCAGGCCATCTTAGACTGGGTATTATGTAATGAGAAAGGATTAATTAGCAATCTTGTTGTGCGAGGCCTCTTGGGTCGGAGCGATCATAATATGATTGAATTCTTCATCAAGATGGAGAGTGAAGTAGTTGACTCAGAGACTAGGGTCCTGAATTTAAATAAAGGAAACTACGATGGTATGAGGCGCGAGTTGGATAGGATGGATTGGGGAATGTTACTCAAAGGGTTGACGGTGAATAGGCAATGGCAAACATTCAAAGATCGCATGGATGAACTACAGAATTTGTTCATCCCTGTTTGGCATAAAAATAAAACAAAATGGTGACTCAACCATGGCTAACAAGGGAAATTAAGGATAGCATAAGATCCAAGGAGAAGACATATAAATTGGCCAGAAAAAGCAGTAAACTTGAGGATTGGGAGCAGTTTAGGATTCAGCAAAGGAGGACAAAGGGATTAATTAAGAGGGGGAAAATAGAGTATGAGTGTAAGCATGCAGGGAACATAAAAACTGACTGTAAAAAGCTTTTATAGATATGTGTGAAGAGAAAAAGATTGGTGAAGTCAAGCGTAGGTCCCTTGGAGTCAGAATCAGGGGAATTTATAATGGGAACAAAGAAATGGCTGACCAATTAAATACATACTTTGGTTCTGTCTACACAAAGGAGGACACAAATAACCTCCCAGAGATGTCGGGGAACATAGGGTCTAATGAGAGGGAGAAACTGAAAGAAATCAGTATTTGTAGGGAAATGGTGTTAGGGGGATTGAAGGCCAATAAATCCCCAGGGCCTGATAATCTACATCCTAAGGTACTTAAGGAAGTGACCCTAAAAATAGTAGATGCATTGCTGGTCATCTTCCAAAATTCGATAGACTCTGGAACAGTTCCCATGGATTGGAGGGTAGCTAATGTTACCCCACTATTCAAAAAAGGTGGGAGAGAGAAAACGGGGAATTATAGACCGGTAAGCCTGACATCGGTAGTGGGGAAGATGCTAGAGTCCATTATAAAAGGTGTAATAGCAGAGCACTTGGAAAACAGTGACAGGATCGGACAAAGTCAACATGGATTTACAAAAGGTAAATCGTGCTTGACTAATTTACTGGAATTTTTTGAGGATGCAACTGGTAAAATAGATAAGGGAGAACCAGTGGATGTGGTGTATTTGGACTTTCAGAAGGCTTTCGATAAGGTCCCGCATAAGACATTAGCGTGTAAAGTTAAGGCACGTGGGATTGGGGGCAAGGTACGGACTTGGATAAAGAACTGATTGGCAGACAGGAAGCAAAGAGTTGGAATAAACAGCTCTTTTTCCAAGTGGCAGGCAATGACTAGTGGGGTACCGCAGGATTGGTCCTAGGACACCAGCTATTCACAATATATATATATAAATGATCTAGACGAGGGAACTAGATGTAATATCTCCAAGTTTGCAGACGACACAAAGCTGGGTGGGCGTGTGTGTTGTGAGGAGGGTGCTGAGAAACTCCAGTATGATTTGGACAGGTTGGGTGATTGGGCAGAAGCATGGCAGATGCAGTATAATGTGGATAAATGCGAGGTTATCCACTTTGGTGGTAAAAACAGGAAGGCAGATTATCTGAACGGCAATAGATTGGGAGAAGGGGAAGTGCAACAAGACCTAGGTGTTCTTGTGCACCAGTCGCTGAAGGTAAGCATGCAGGTGCAGCAGGCGGTTAAGAAGACAAATGGTATGCTGGCCTTCGTAGCAAGAGGGTGATGAGCTATCAATTACTCATAAAAGACTGAGAGTTAAGAGAGTAACTAAAGGCTTTTATTAACAAAAGAATGAAGGTCTGCCTCGAGTGGTCGACCGGTCCAGAAATACAAAGGGCTGGGGAGCAGTCACCTTTATACTAGGACTTGTGGGAGGAGTCAGCCGAGGCATGTCCAGGCATGTACACAGTGGAATACAAACAGTGGTTTACCACAGAGGGTTCGAGTACAAGAAAAAACATGTCTTGCTGCAGTTGTACAGGGCCTTGGTGAGACCACACCTTGAGTATTGTGTGCAGTTTTGGTCACCTTATCTGAGGAAGGATGTTCTTGCCATGGAGGGAGTGCAGCGAAGATTCACCAGACTGATACCTGGGATGGCAGGAATGACGTATGAGGAGAGATTGGGTCGATTGGGCTTATCCTCGCTGGAGTTTAGAAGATGAGAGGGGATCTCATTGAAACTTATAAAATTCTAACAGGACTGGACAGACTGGCTGCAGGAAGGATGTTCCCGATGGCCAGGGAGTACAGAACCAGGGGTCACAGTCTACGGATAAGGGGTAAGCCATTTAGGACAGAGATGAGGAGGAATTTCTTCACCCAGAGAGTGGTGAACCTGTGGAATTCTCTACCACAGAAGGCAGTGGAGGCTAATTCATTAAATATATTCAAGAAGGAGTTGGATATATTTCTTAAGGCTAAAGGGATCAAGCGATATGGGGAGAAGGCAGGGACAGGGTGCTGAATTTGGATGATCAGCCATGATCTCATTGAATGGCAGAGCAGGCTCGAGCGGCCAAATAGTCTACTCCTGCTCCTATCTTCTATGTTTCTATGTAACTAGCAAGTGGAATTTTTCCAGCCTCGAATCATACAATAAATTGCAAAAGTAGTTTCAATATATATGTAAACGTTCCACAACTATTGACATATAAAAAGGTACCAACCAACATGAACAAATACCACCAATGCAAATCCAAACAGGCACTTCACACCGTGACTCAGAGCATCAGTATTGAAAAAAAATTCATTCCTGGGACGTGGGTGTCGCTGTCAAGGCCAGAATTTACTGCCCTTGAGAAAGTGGTGGTGAGCCACCATTTAAGTAGTTTCATTACTGATAATAGCTTTTTTTTTTTTTAATTCCAGATTAATTTACTTAACTGAATTTAAATTCACCTGCTGCCGTGGCAAGCTTTGAACTCACATCTCTGGATCATTAGTCCAGGCCTCTGGATTACTAGCCCAGTGACATTACCACTATGCTACTGCTCCACTTGATTATGATTGTATTATACAATTCAAGAAATTCTTGGCATGCCTGTTACACCTCTAGTTTCCAGGCAGGGATAGCAAGAACGGTTTGAACAGCGAGAAGAATGCTTTTCAGATATCACAACTGGTTCAACTTCACCTCTCCCAGCAAACATTTACTGAATGCAGCGGGCAAGGAATTTGACAGGAGGGGAAATAAATTTAAACAGAAAGCAAACACGGTCATGATTACACACTTAATTCAAAAATAAAAGCATACAAAGTTGGATGAATAGTTTTAAATTGCAACATATATTTGAGATAAATGAGGAATGGGGGGGAGTAGAGAAATTCCAAAAAATACAAAAGAATAATGGGTGCGTCAGAATGGTTACAGAGCAAAAATCTCACCAAGAAATTCAGTTAAGAATTTGTTTCTCCTTCATCCTGTTCACAGCTAGTAAGCACTTTTTAAAAAAAAGTCCAATCCCTAATGATCCAATGGGAAGGGAAGATATGTAAGATACACAACTGTGCCTAGCTAGTCCGGTAGATTTGTTACATGTCCTTCTGGTGCTGTACCATGTTGGGGAGAGGAAGAGGAGACATGAAACCAAATATCTAAATGTTACATTACACCCTTCTTTATAGGCTTAAATTGGAAATGTACACAGATAACAGACAAGACTGTAAAGGAAGAACTTCGATTTCGACAGCACCTTCCACAACCTCAGGATACTCCAAAGCACTTTATAGCCAATGAGGAAATGCAGTCACTGTTGTAATTCCAAAGTGTACACAACATGTCTATTCTACACAAGTAAACCAACAATGGATTTAGAAAAAGAACCGTGGAAAGCAGCTACGGCACAAAGAAATTTAGACCGTCACAACCCAAACTACTTGGGAGCTTTAGCTCACTCCAAAAAGTTTTTAAAAATCATTCCTCCTTGGCAGGATCTGAAATTGGATTGCAAAGGTGAAATTCCCCTGCAATTCTAATGTGTTACTCAATCCCTACCATTGGCTTACTTTAATGAATAGAAAATACTGCTGGTACTGAATAAACAGAATGTGCTGCATTTTCACAATAGGATGTCACAAATTGGAAAAAAGCTTCCTGAAGCATTAGTCATGTCCACATCCAACAGAACACCCGAGCTTTACAGGAATCCATTTTGAGACAAAGCAAGTCAGAAGTTGGGAAAATGGCTTCCTACAGTATTAGTCACACAGAGAAGGGCACTAAAGAATGCAACTGGCGTACGATCAGCTTATGATGCGTTAGTGGTTACTTCAGATTCTAGCATACAAGAATAGAGCCTGTTGATGAATCAGAATATCTAATATCTGGAGTCGAGTGGTCAAACTAACTAACACTTCACATCATTTCAGTCTTGTGAAACAATAAGTGCGGTTAAAAGGAATAGCTCTGTAGGTCTCGCTTTTTAAAAATCAGATAGGGACTTAAAAGTATCTTCAGGAGAGAAAAACCAGAAAGGGGAAAGAGAGAAAAACCGCGAAGGGGGAGAGGAAAAGAGAAAAAGCAGGAAAGCAAGTAGAAAGAGGAAAACTGGGAAGTGCAGAAGGGGAAAACCAGGAAGGGGAAAGAGGAAGAAAAAAAAAACCAGGAAGGGGGAGAGGAAGCGGAGAGAAAAACTGGGAAGGGGGGAAAGGGGGCAGCAGAAGAGACTGAGGGAGGAGAGACAAGGGCAAGAGAGAATGAAAACGAGAGCAAGTTTGCACTGTGCAATCTCTTGATGCTGTACTGCACTGTTTGCCGAGATTATTCCGGAGCGGGGCTTGAATCCACAAGCTTCTGACAGAGATGTTGAGCGTGTCATCAACTGAGCTCAGCAGATGCTTCTGATGACCACGCTTAGCATGAAATCCAAATTCTAAACTGCACCTTACACAAAACTGCTTCCCTTTTTTTACAAAATGGCAGCTGATTAGGCCGCAACATGCCTTGATTTTCAAAACACGCATGCATAAATCGATGCACCATATATCGAGATAAACGGCATGAAGATACAATTCATGCACAAGAATTTTACCCATTTAAATAAACGACATTATTGACAATACTGTTAACGAGTGATTCTTGTGCCGTTCTGAAGACCTTATCTGAAATGAACAAATCTAATAACGAACAGGAAACCATTTTTGCACAATTTGTAGATGTGCATGCCAATATCTAAAGCTGCAAACACAATGAAGACGTCACTGGCTAACATGGCCAGAACATCACATGGCAACACCATCTGAAAATTGTGTTTGTTGGCATCTGAATATCATAAAAGGTGGCCCCGCAGGCAGCCACACAGCACGAGGTCCTCATTTCTAGCCTTCCCTCAAGAAGCTGCAAACTTCAAAGGCATACTCCAGGAAGGTCGTTGCATCAGCTCTACCTGCTCTCGACTCTGTTACAACTCTTACAGAACAGACAAAACCAGCTATCGGTCGCCCTTTTCTCTGGCGCTCTCTCTCCCGCACACCACAACTAACTCGCGTTTACTCTCATCACACGTGAATGGATTATTGGCGAGACAATGCTTATACCACCAGCACAGCCAGACAAATATCTGTTATAACGCTCTCAAGAACATTCTTTCCCACCATCTGCTGTCACTTTTCATTTGTCTCAGATTTAAATTCTTAAAAAAACCATTGGCCCAGAACTTCGGGTCTCCACGGGTGAGTACGCATGGGGTACTCACCCGTAGGCCCAATGGAAGTGCCGGTTTCCTGCATACACTGCGCATGCACGGGAAACCGGCACTTCCGTTCCCCTGAATGAAGGGGTTCAGAGTTCGAACGCGTGCGCAGGAGAGGCTGCGCGTGCACATTGAACTTAGGTTTTTTTTGCAGGTTTTCCCGGGAGGGTAAGTCTCCAGAAGTTACACATATGAAAAGCAGGCATAAGGCCTGCTTTTTACAAGGTAAGTGGTGAATTAATTAAAATTAAAACATTTTTTCCACAGGTTTATTATTTTTAAATACTTTAAAGAAAGGTAAGTTTATTTTTAGCCCCATTAGAAAATAATTTTTATTTTTTTATTTTATTTTTTTTTAATTTAAATTGCTTAAAATAGTTATTTCATGTAATTTATAGTTTATTTAAAAAATGTTTTTTTTTTAATTTATTTGAAGATTTAGTGATGTTTTGGGGCCCGTAGTATTTCTAAGTTTTGACAGCTCTTCCTGTCAAACTTATGAATGGGCATTTCCCTGCTCCGATTGGCTCTCCATGGCCCACGTGATCCCAGGGGACGCATCGAACTAACTGCGCCCCTGGGATACGCAAGCACTGCGCGTCGGCAGTTGGAGCAGGCCCAGGATGGGAATTCCACAGGGGCCCACAGCACAACGGCCAGTGCACTAGGTAAGTGCAGGTCGGGGGCTTGCACCCGCGGGAAGACCCCGACCCGAATTTCTGGGCCATTGCTTTAAAAACAATTGCAAAGGAACCACCGTTGACATGCTTTGGGGTAACTGGAAGTGCAATGTGTTGCGGGGGAATATTTTTCTCCTTCCTGAACCAAGGGACACAACTCTATTGATGTGCCTTCAGCCACTATTTTGTGCATTCCATTTGGGATTCCTAGAAAAAAAAAATTCATTTCTGTGGATTTCATAGGCCCATTCCATACAGCACAGAATGATGGGAATGGGTTACCACCAATCGCAAGGCTGGTTTTTTTTTTTTGTTTTTTTTTGCGCACAACGGAAAAGAGAAAGGTCTGGGAAAAAAGCTGAATAAAAACCTAATTTAAAAAAGTACTTTTCAAAAATACAACAAAGGGCCACATGTTCTTCCCCCCGCCCCACTTCATTAACAACCCGCTGACCAGGTCATGGGAGCTCAAGTCTTTGAAATGTGATGGCTGAGAATGTGATCTAGTCCATAGGTCAACTTGGAGAAAAGCAGGTACGCTCGAGGGGTGCAGTACTTTAAGGCACTGCAAGTGCATCACCTTGTACTTGTATAGCACCTTTAATGCAGTAAAACGTCCCAAGGTGCTTCACAGGAGTGTTACCAAACAAAATTTGACACTGAACCACGTAAGGAGATATTAGGACAGATGATCAATGGCTTGGTAGGTTTTGAGGAGTATCTCAACAAAGGAAAAAGAGAGGTGGAGAGGCAGAAGAAATTCCAGAGCTTCAGGCGTAGGCAGCTGAAAGCACGGCCACCAATGGTGGAGCGATTAAAAGCGGGGATGCGCAAGAGGCCAGAATCGTAGGAACGCAGGGCTGGAAGAGGTTAGAGAGCTAGGGAGGGGCGATGCCATGAAGGATTTGAAAGTAAGGGTGAGAATTTTAAAATTGAGGCGTTACCGGACCGGGAGTCAATGTAGGTCAGCGAGCACAGAGGGTGATGGGTGAACGGGACTTGGTGCGAGTTAGGACACGGGCAGCAGAGTTTTGGATGAGCTCAAGTTTATGCAAGGTGGAAAATCGGAGGCCGGCCCGGAGAGCATTGGAAGAGTCAAGTCTAGAGCTAACAAAGGCATGGATGAGGGTTTCAGCAAATGTGCTGAGGCAGGGGTGGAGTCAGGCGATGTTACAAAGGTGGAAGTAGGCAGTCTTGGTGATGTTATGGATATACGGTCAGAAGCTCATCTCGGGGTCAAATACGACACCAAGGTAGCGAATGGCCTGCTTCAAACTCGGTGGCCAGGGAGAGGGCGAGTCGGTGGCTAGGGAATGGAGTTAGGGGTAGGGACAGAAGATACAGACGTTGGTCTTCCCAATATTTAGTTGGAGGAAATTGCTGCTTTTCCAGTGCTGGGTGTCAGACAAGGCATATCAGAGACCGTGGAGGGGTCGAGGGAGGTAGTGGTAGAGTTGAGTCAGTATGCATTTGGAATTAGACGTTAGGAAAGAATATAGTTGTTGGACTCTGATCCCTTCTTCATTGGAAAGTGGGTTCACCCTTGTTGCAGGAAATGGATTAGAATGTAAATGAAAGGGAGCTTCATCCACAAAACAGTCCCGGTGCAATGCCTATTTTTATGCAACTTAGAAAATAAGATGGCTCTATTAAATGCTGCATAAAAGCAGCATATTCCCTTCTGCGCTTTCTAAACCACAGCAATACCACACAGTTTTACAGGATTAATTGTAGGCAGGTGACTTGTACCAGAGTACATTAGGATTTACTCTCCTTTTAAGGAAGGCAATAAAGAAACAAAATACATTGGAAGAGAGTTATCAACTAGAAGTGACGAATCAGTTAACACTTTTAACAACCAGATAAAATCTAGACAAATACCAAATTATCCCTCAAAAAAAAAACTGCTTTCATCTCTGGCCCCAGTGACTTTGGAATGCAAAGCTCCACTTCATTTCGAGGAGCTTTCGGAAGCTGATCAACTTGGGATGATTGTTTAATGAAGGGTAATTGGAGAGAAAGAACCGAAGAGCAAAGAAAGTCCCAACACACTTTTATCAAAAAAAGTAAGGCAGGGTCACAACTCTCTTACATGTCTGAATGAAAGACGAATCTCTGCTGATTGTTCATTTAGAAACTATTAACTAAACTGTGACTTGCTATCTCAATCAGATACTTCTCAAGTATGCTATTTTGTACTCTGGAAATGACACAAACGCAGACTTATTTTATCAATTCACGTCAACGAATCAAGTAAACTGTCGAAAGCCATAAGCTTATGGAAAGATTCTTTTTTTAAATGGTGAATATTTTGTGATCCAACAACTTCTACTAATCCAAAATTCAGAGGAGAGACTTATAACAGGCTAACTAATTATACACACACACACACATTTATAAAAAACAGAGCACTTGGGTTCTCCAAAGGCTTACTGAGCTGCCAGCCCATGCAGACCAAAAAGTCTTGAACTCAACCTCTGGTTTCCTGATCTCAAAGAGTTGTGCAACAAGTGCAAGAACTTACTTCAGTGCCATTGAGTTAGAAAGGGAAAAACCACCCAGGGTTCTAGTTCCCATTTCCTATCCCATGATCCCGGAGATTGATCTATAGATTTCTAGATGCAAAAGGCGTCAAGGGGTACGGGGAGAGAGCAGGAATATGGTATTGCGATAGAGGATCAGCCATGATCATACTGAATGGCGGAGTAAGCTCGAAGGGCCGAATGGCCTACTCTTGGTCCAATTTTTTAATGTTTCTACGATAGATTTTTGTTAGGCAAGGATATCAAGGATCACGGAACCAAGGCGGGTAAGATGGAGTTAAGATGCAGATTAGCTATGTTCTAATTGAATGGAGGGACAGGCTCGAGGGACTGAATGGCCTACTCCTGGTCCTACATTCCCTGCTGGAAGTGAGTGCCTATGGATATCATGCGAGAACAGGATCAGCTCAGCGGTAATGCCAAAATCCCGTAATGAGAATAGCCTGCCAATGCCCACGGTCAACGTTTGTGCACGAGTAAGCTGTGCGATATACTGGAAGGTGTCTGTGGAACTATACTTCATGAATAGTGGACAATTTCAGTCAAGGATAGGGGAGGGGGGAAAAAAGAAAAAAGATTTTGGGAACCCTCATCCACCCTTCATTCGATTCTGCATTTATTTTCATAAAATCTTCAATTTTGACGATTAATGTTGCACTCTTTCTGGTACAACTCTAGCAACCATACCCGCTACCATTTTTGCTGAATCATAGTTCTCATGTAGGTTGCCATTTACACAAACTAAGATGGGACAATTTGTCACACTGCTAGATCGAGGCAGTGTTAAGTCGATGGGTTGGCGAAGGAGTTAAAATGAGATTAGTGTGCCCCACCTTCGACTGCAATTCAACACCACCGACCAAGTGACTGCAGATGTCTTAGAAATCTACTGGCAGAAGCCCCAGAAATGCCTGCGGTTGCTTAGAATCAGAAAACATGCAGCTCCAGGAGTTCAGAAAGAGAATTAAACTTGCCGTAGTGCATAAAAATCTCTTAAATGATTCGAGATCACCGTGCAGTAAAGGCAGCCAGCTCTTGACGAGCACAAAGAGACAGAATTCAGGTGTCCCGCAAAATAAACAGCCGATACCATCTGGAAGCTGGAACAACTGGGCACTTGCCCAACACCAGAAATGTGCAAAATGAACAAGTTTAGAAAGAACTTCTCATCACCAGCACTGGGCTATGAACTCAAGGAATAAACTGCCACCTGGTGCAGCAAGTGATGAATGCACTTGATCTTTTTCCAAAGAGTGGGATAGATTTATGCAGCAGGATGTTCAGCTTGACCAGAAGTGTGCCCGTTCTGCACACGCACTCATTCTGTGCAGGAGGTCAAACTTATAGTCCTTCAGTTTCCGCCCAACTGATTTTGCTTCACAGAGGCACATGGCAATCCCAAGACAAGACCTCTGTGGTCTCATCCCTGGGTCTAGTCATGTACGCACAGTCTTCAGCTCCAATCTCTGTATCCAACCTCTATGATGCATGTGGCTTCAATCCCAGATTCCCAGCCAAGCCTTCCTAAACCCCTCCCCCACCCACCTGCGCATCCCACCCCGCCACATAGAAAGACTTGCAACATCTCACCCAGCTATTGGACCCTCCCAATTCCTACTTCAGGCTCAGCCTGACAGAACCTCCAGCGCACAGGCTCACACTCACTCAGCCCCGTACACCACGAAGGGACACAAATCCAAGATGGAGGAGAGGCTAGCTCATCCTTTGCCAGCGAGGACGGTACACGTGACCCTGTCTGGATGCATCTATCCAAGTAATCATATGCCGAGCTGGATGAAGATGCCTTTCTATCCCGTGATCGATATTTCACCTAGAGCTCAATTTCCAAAAACCCTCAGCAATTGCTGCTCGGTGTTTTGCTAATAATTCACATCCAGGCACCAACACTTTCCAATCACACAGTAACGGGCTTTACAACAAGATGAATTACTTCCTCCACCTCGGAAGATGCATTCTGTCCCGAAGGAGGTTCCTTCTCAGGGGCCTGGTCAGGCAGTCATTAAAATTTTCCTGTGTATGTCAAGAATTACTGGCATCGCATCAGTACAAGGCAAATCCTTCAATAGTCAGCATGCTGCACACTTGCTACATAAGTGCAATCAGATTACAACAAAAGTGTTGGAATGCACGGCAGGTGTTTCAGAATCCAAAAGAAAAAAGGCAAATTACCATTTCAGGCAGAGGACCTTCACATCGCCAAAACAGTAACCCGTTTTCTTCCTTTAGACGGTGGACCTTTTTTTAAATTTCAGATTTTCCACCATGCTTCAAGGGGAGAAAATTCAGGGCTCTGACAGGTCAATCGGCCCATCAAGCCTGCTCTGTCCAGAATCCATTTGTCGATTTTCTATCACCGTCTTTCCTCCCACACCACAAGACGATCCCCTACTTTTAAAACAACATAAAGTTCCTCCCTTAGCTTCCAGGAACCGCCTAGGGTTCCAGTTCCCATTTCCTATCCCATGAACCCGGAGATTGATAGGTTTTTGTTAGGCAAGGGTATCAAGGAACCAAGTCAGGTAGATGGAGTTAAGATGCAGATCAACTATGTTCGAATTCAATTGCAGAATAGGCTCGAGGGGCTGAATGGCCTACTCCTGGTCCTATATTCCCTGCTGGAAGTGAGTGCCTATGGATATCGTGCAAGAACAGGATCAGCTCAGCGGTAATGCCCCACTCCCGTAATGAGAATAGCCCACCGTCAACGTTTGTGCACGAGTAAGCTGTGCGATATACTGGAAGGTCACTGTGGAACTATACTTCATGAATAGTGGACAAGACAGAAAATAAATCAATCAAGCAACATCGATAATAGTAAGAAGCTTCAATCCCCTGTCTCAAAGGATAGCAACCGGCTCCTTTTTAAAGAGGTGTCTTCTCTTATGGAGGGAAAAAAAGTTGCTTCTCATCTCAAATTGTGGTCAATGCCTATGGAGTGTGTCTTTGTCTTCTAGTCTGATGTTCACTGCCAAAGTTAAACAGTTTGTTAACTATAATCTTGGCTATATTTATGTGCTGAAAGAGTTTCAGTTCAATAATAGGAATAAATATCCAAATAAATCATTAAAAATGTTATATAGATTCACCTCCACAGGCTTTCAGAAAGATATCCTGGAGTTTGATTTGCGATTCTAGAATTAATAACCCTGCGGCTGTTTGTGATTGAGAACTAGGCAGCAGATAAAGGGAGTCGGAGATGTGAATTCTGACAAGTATTGAAGGAAGGAAGGAGAGGTATAGCTCTAGGGATGCCTTAAACTTCATGAACATACAAAGTGAATAAACATCCAAAGCTTTTTTAACAAAACATTATGGTTAAGAAGATTCATTGAATGGTTAAGTGATTGCAAATGAGTGGTGCTGATTGAACAGCTCCTTCTCGGATTTACCAGAATCGACTCTCTTGAAAGCCCCATTCCGTATCCCCCAATATTAACAAGTGAATAAGGTGCAAGTACTTCTGTACAGTGAAAGGTTTCACTTGGATGGTGAAAACGTGCATTTAGCAGAGTCAATTTTCACACAGTCCTGCACCTCTGAATGATCCAGTCAGCCTACCTGTGGGAAATAAGCTGCATTGTTTTGAGCTCTCTCTGTTCGGTACTGTAAGATCAAGTTTCACTTTTTTGGGGGAGATTTTCTGAATACTGAAAAATATTCTGCAACAAAATGGGTTAAACTGCAACCTTCTGTAGACAGTTGAATGCCAAATCCAAACAAGCCTATACTGTCCACTGGCTGTGATGGCATTTTATTAGGCGCATATACTGATATCAAATTACATGTAAAAATACTTGTTAAATCATCTGTGGTACTTCTGTTCCTGTGGTGAATCCATACAAAACTGTTCCACGTTATACAGAAAACTGCCACACACTTGCACTGGGCTTGAATAACAAACCCGTGAAATTTAAAAAGCTGAAGAGGATCTCCAAAAATGGTCTCACTTCCCGCACCCCGCCCCCCCCTCCGCCACCATCCCAAAAAATAAAACTCCAGTGAAACATCAGCGAATGTTGTGCAAGGCTTCAATTATTCAAACCAACACACACCATACTGGCTTAACCAAGCAAGGTTCAAGGATTCAAAGGGTAGTCAAGAAGCACTTTCAGATGGGGTGACAGTCTACATGAAATAAGTACAAGATCACAGATAAAATTCTCACCATACTTTGAATTTCAATCTCCCTCAGATACAAACCTAAAACATAGCAAATTGGTCATCCAGTTACAGTAGTTTGGGAGAGGACTTTGGGGGGATTTGTCATTTGCAGTAGTTACATCCTATGCTCTACTTTCTAAATGTGGTCACCAGGCAGTTATAAGGCAAGTCTAAAATGACTGGCCTCTCTGAATCAAGCTGATGGAAGAGATAGAAAGGGCTCATTGGTTTCTATACTTTTCTAGTTTAACCAAAATGTAACATTTCTTATTTTAAAAATATACTTTGAAGACTTAAATAATAGGTTTCCAAGAGAGAATTTCAGACAGAGGTCAATGTTGATGTGTTCTGTGCCACACAGACTGTGATAGAAATTTGCTGTGAGATGGGATCCTTTAATACCCTTACATTTCCTGTCAATCCCTGACCACGTCAAACAGCACGATTGTCACTTACTTCTCCAGCGAGAGGATAACTAAACCCTTGTCACAAAATCTCACGATGAAAATATTGGTTTTATTTCTATCTTTTTTAATTTGATCCCCTCCCCGCCTCTCCCACATCCCCCTCTCATCGGTCAAACAATATTCTTCGGCTGTAGAAAAGGCAAGTGATCCATTCTTCAGGAGAGCTGCTCAAACCGCAGCCTAGTATAACTCGCTCCATCTCACTGTTTGCTCTGTGGCATCCTTCCAACCATGGTTACCATTAAGAATGAACCCATTAGCACAGGGGTGTAGGAGAAGTGGAACAGATTATGATATGGCCGACACTTGCATAGAATCTACAGCACAGAAACAGGCCATTCAGCCCAACAGGTCCATGCCGGTGTTTATGCTCCACACCATCCTCCTCGCACCCCTCTTCATCTAACCCATCAACATATCCTTCTACAGGAAACTCTCGTTTAAACGGCACCGGAATTCTCTATTAACCAGCAAAATTCTCACTCCAAAAACAACACAACACCTCAATAACCGGCAATGTTGCCGAGTCCGAGTCTCCCACGGTGGCCGAGTTAGTCAGTGGGGGTAGTTCTCCAAACTGCCACTACTCAGCTTCTTGGCACTGTCGGAAGTCGGAACACCTCAATACCCCTGTAACAGGAGTCTGACTCTCCCACGCTGCCGGTAGTCTCTTCTGATCCGCCATTTTACAGGGGTACTGTGTGTCTCCCACGCTGCTGGTAGTCATTGCATTGCATTACCCTCAACTGGCAGTACTGTACTTAATCAAGCATCTTCCACCATCCATTGAACACAACATTCTGTAGGTGAGTACCCAATTACTGTATACTGCACATTTCTTGATTTTTTTTATTTTTCTTTGTTAAAAATAGCCTCGGTAGATAACCCTCTCCGTCATCCGGAATTTTTGATCAACCGGCAACACGCCAGTCCCATCGGTGCCGGATACCAAAGAGTTTCCTGTGTTCCTTGCTCCCTCGTGTTTATCTAGCTTCCCCTGAAGTGCATCAACTTTTCCCCACAGCGACCAATGTTACTTCACTGATTCTTCAATATTTCATGCACCATTTGGGACTTTCTGCAGAGATGTTAACCAGTCAAACAAAAAATGGAGACACTGGTAAATGTGGAGCTGCTAATCCCGTTAAGGATTGCATGGCTAACATATTGCACAATAAGGCTTCATAAATAACACAAATGCCCCTTCAGGGGATAAAGGAAAATGCATGAACAGTCTTTGTAATTTGCACTAAAAAGCAATTCCTGGTGCTATAGTCTACAACTATATTGATGAAAGCAAATAGAGGAGGGGCGATACACCTCCAAGGGAACACACTCTTTGCCACTACCAAATAAGGGTAGAAGTCAAAAAGGTGCACACGTTCCTCCATCTTCTCTAAGCATTGATTGACAGAATAACATTAAGTTTAAGCAATATGTAATTGTTCAGAAAGTAAAAAAAAAAAAACGCACTGGAAACACACTGCAAGTTGGTCAGTATTTGAAAGAAAAAGCTAAGTTAATGTTTCAGCTGGGACCCTTTAATCGAAAAACGAATGTCAGTTCTTAGGCGTCAGCAGTGGGCCGCACTCTCGCCCGAGTCAGAAGGTTGTGGGTTCAAGTCCCGCTCCAGAGACTTGAGCACATAATCCAGGCTGACACTCCCAGTGCAGTGCTGAGGGAGTGCTGCACTGTCAGAGGTGCCGTCTTTTGGATGAGTTGTTAAACTGAGGTGCCATCTGCCTTCTCAGGTAGATGTAAATGATCCTACGGCACTACTCGAAGAGGAGCAGGGGCGTTCTCCGCGGTATCCTGGCCAATATTTATCCCTCAGCCAACATGAATAAAAATAGCACATCTCATTGCTGTCTGTGGGAGCTTGCTGTGTGCAAATTGGTTGCCGCGTTTATCCCACATTACAACAGTGACTACAATACAAGAGTACTTTATTGGCTGTAAAGTGCTTTTTGACGCCCTGAGGTTGTGAAAGGTGCGATTTAAATGGAAGTTTGTTCTTTCTTGAAGGGCCCCACTCAGTGGGTTGGATTTTACCAGCCCTGAGGAGGCGCGGGGTTGGAGGCGGGACTGCTGGGAAAATCAAAAAGAATGGGAGCGGGTCCCGAACCCACTCCCAACCAATCTTCCCAGGAGTCGGGTCCCCAATTTGCGCAGGGACCCGACTCTTAGCGGCGGGAAGAGGATTTTAGCCACTTAACTGCCTGTTAAGAGGCTTTTTCCCATTTTGCAACTTCTGCTGCGGGTTTCCCAACGTCGGGGAACCCCGCCAGGGTAAATGAGGTGTGCTGTGGGTCTGTTGTAATGTTTATGTATAGATGACAGCTGCAGGAGTGGTGTGAAGGATGCAATGGGACACTGGTGAATATCAGAGGTAAGGAAATGTTGGGAAAGTCAGTTTTAATGTGTTTAGATTTTTTCTGTAGGTGACAAGTTTTGAAGTGTTTGTGTGGCCTCACCTCATTGGGAGAAGTGACAGATCGTTTCTGTACCCTCACCTGCAGCTGCCATCTGTTTTATCCTAAAGAGAGAGTCATTGGAGAACCTGGGGGCAAGGGCTCACCTTTGTACAGTGATTGTCAGTGTTTGACAGCACCTCAATGCTGTCGAACACTGTGAAATCATGTCAAAAATAAATTGTTTCATGTCCCTTAACTGGCATCATCTGACACCGGTTTTCCCTTAATTGGCCGGCAAGCCCACAGGGCGGACTTAAGGCCAATCAGGGGAAAATAGCGTCTGTGCGTTGGACGTCGCTGGGGGCGGGAAGGCAGCAGTCCCGCCCCCAACTCGTCTCGGTAAGTAAAATCCAGCCCCAAGTGTTAATCTAGCCGTGTCTTTCAGATGCTGACCAACCCGAGATGCATGTCATGCACAACTTATTTTTTTCAGATTGCGCTTCTCCCTCCTTTTTTTAAATCCATAATTGCATGACACTTCCTTTATAGGATTTCTTGGCAGTCATGTGAGCCAAGAGATTTTCAAATCAAATTTGTTATAAAAAAAATTGTAGTTTGGCAAATTCTGCCAATTTTCCACACCTACAATTTTTTTCTCAAAATTGGTTAAAAAGTTTGAAGCCTAAATAATTTCCCAAATTGCAAACAAGGTTTTAAATGAGTCGTAACTTGGAGCAGTAGCCTCAGTGGTTTTGATCGTTCCAAAAATTACCCTCTGCATTTTTGACCAAGCTGAAATGACAGCCTCATCAGCCCACAAAACACCAGCATGCCTGGCTTCAAATGGGCCCCGAGATGCTGGAAGACAACCGTTCCTGAAAACAACCCCAGGAAATTAGGATTCATTAAAAAAAATGCTGCTAAATGAAGAAGAGTTTTACATTCTTGGGTGAGACTTAGTGACAGCCTCTTGATCATTAAATACAATCAAATAATGAAGTCAATCACACCCCAGCAACAAAGATTCTAAAGCTAACAAGATTCCCATTGCATAAAACAAAATACTGCGGATGCTGCAATTCTGAAATGAAAACAGAAAATACTCGAAATACTCAGCAGGTCAGACAGCATCTGTAGAGAGAGAGAGAGAGAGAGAGAGAGAGAGAAACACAAGAGTTTCCGTTTCAGGTCGATGATCTTTCTTCAGAACTCGAAAAAGTTAAGAGATGTAACAGGTTTTAAGCAAGTCCAGAGGCAGGTCTAGAAGAGGTGTAAATTATTCTGCTATTCCTATTTACACCTCTTCTAGACCCATCTTTCCTAAGGAAGGATATACTTGCCATAGAGGGAGTGCAACGAAGGTTCACGGGCTTGACAGGGTAGATGCAGGGAGGATGTTTCCCCTGGCTGGGGAGTCTAGAACCAGGGGTCACAGTCTCAGAATAAGGGGCCATTTTGGACTGAGAGGAGGAGAAATTTCTTCACTCAGAGGGAGGTGAATCTTTGGAATTCTCGACCCCAGAGGGCAGTGGAGCCTCAGTTGCTGAGTATATTCAAGACAGAGATCGATAGATTTTTGAATATTAAGGGAATCAAGTGATATGGGGATAGTGCAGGAAAGTGGAGATGAAGTAGAAGATCAGCCATGATCTTAGTGAATGGCGGAGCAGGCTCGAGGGGTCAAATGGCCTTCTCCTGCTCCTATTTTTATATTTCTTTACTTGTCCCATTACCATCTCCTTTTGCTTTGTACTATCATCCCTTGTGTCATTCAATCTCTCCTGCCTTCCACCGCATCACAGACCTTCCCTTTTGCTCTTTACTCCCTTACATCTTTCCCTGCTTGCTTAAAACCGGTTACATCTCTAACTTTTTCCCGTTCTGATGAAAGATCATCGACCTGAAACGTTAACTCTGTTTCTAATCTCTACAGATGCTGCCTGACCTGCGAAGATTCCCGTTGCTGCTAACTAAAAAAAGGTCTTACCGAGTTGTAACTGCATCTGCTTCTGAGCGAGTGTGTCATTTTGCTTCATTGTTTCATCGAGGAGAAACGTCTCACTTAAACCAATTCTTTGTGCTGTGAGCCTCTCCTGCAATAAAATTAACAAGTACATGTAACTGGAATAATTACATTTACAGAACAGGTTCAGAAGTATTCTTTCCATCCTTGTATTTTCTACCCCTTACTTTCACCTCTCCCAGCACAGAAGCAAAGCAGATGATGTGTTTCCACACTCCCAGCAACGTGATCAAGACTGGCATCAAATTAACTCGAGCAATTTTCCCTCTTCCTTCTGATGCGGACTCTGCACGTCAAAAAATCACCACAGGAGGCATGGAAATGCTTTCAAATAAATTAGTCTCAACGTAGACGGGTTCACTTCCTTCAACATGTTCACAATGAAAATGGCCAACCCTAGAGGAGGAGGAATACGTTTGCAAAGGTAGACAGTTGGTGGCACAATCAATCATAATTCCATTACCAATATTGCTGAACGGTTGAATTTGTCATCTTTCACTGTAGCTAAGTTTAAGTGTTCAGAATCATTTTTTGTTTTACTGATTTGCAATTTATAAAAATGCACTAACATTGACGAGTGCATTATTGAATAAAGTGATCATTGCTAGTCTTTACCAGGCAGTCTCCTCTCTTCTTCCCCACTGCCCCACACCAGGAAGCAATCTACTTTCAATAGAAAACATGCACAAATTAAGCAGACGGCTTTAGCGCTATCCAGGCTGGATAGCATCCGAGTGATGCAAGTTTCCCTGCGTATCTCAAATACTTACAGGCAATATTGCCTCTAATTTTTTTCTTTCCGTGCGCAGGTCCTTTAAACTTGCTGCGTGGCTGCACGTGCGCTGTATCTGCTCCAGCATCAACAGCTGGTGAGCGGCCTGCGCGGGACCTCCCGATCGGTGCATGGCCGCGCACCCACGCAGCTTAGGGGGAACGTTGCTCACAGGGTATTCCATGATGGACCTTACTCAAGTTTTGAATGGCCTATTTTGAGTGGACACTGTCAATATGTCCAAAGTCAATCAGGGGTGCAAGAACTACTCAAGCTCAGAAACACAGCCACTTCGATCATTGCAAGAAGGAGCCTTGAAAACAGAGCATGCTTACGGCACCTCACAAGCCCATGTCCTCCTCCACCTAGATGGACCAAGGCAACCAGTTGCATGGGAACACCATCACTGCCCCCCCCCCCCCCACCCCAAGTCACATACCATCCTGATTTGGACAAATATCACCATTCAGTCATTGTCGCTGGGTCAAAATTCTGGAACTCCCTCCCTAACAGCACTTCACCACACGGGACTGCAGCGGTTTAAGGCAGCGGCTCACCACCCCACTTCTCAAGGGCAACCAGGGATGGGCAATAAATGCCGGCCTTGCCAGCGACACCCACATCCCAAGAATGAAGTAAAAATAATTACCCTTCACCACCTACGATTAGCACCTGGCACTTCAGAGTCACTGAGAAAGTCTATGGCCTAGAAATTGAGTTTTGGCGCAGCCAGGGCTTTAGCGCCGGAAGTTAGTGCCGGAGCTAAGTCGCGCTGGTCGGGCCCAAAATTCACCAATTCTGCACCCAAACGGCTTCCGGCGCTGCTGAGAGCTGTTTGCGCCTGAAAACTGGCGCTACGTGCTGAATATCGGCGCTATTCCGGCGCTGCGGCGCCCGCTGCGGTGCGGCAGGTTCGGGAAGTGCAGGCCTCCTCCTTCCCTTAAGGAGGAGCTGCCTGCACCCGGCCGCGGCCCGCGAAAATCTTTTTAAAAATGAGCCCGGCACCTCGGACAAGTGCCGGGCTTGCTTCTGTTCCGGGTGGGGGGGGGGGGGAAGTCCGGGGAGGGAGCTGCGGCCGGCGGGAAAGCGGCCGGCCGCCGCGGTGCCTTTAATGCGCCGGCGCAAAGTCATGTAAGACTCTGTTGCCAGAGTCTTAGTTGCGGCTGCCATGGGCGAGGCGGCCGCAACTGAATTTCGGCGCTGGGGCCCGTCGGCATGGCAACCGGGACGCTGCGCACACCGATGACGTCATCGGTGCCAACGCAGCGCTACCGGTCTACCGCGGCGGAAGGGCCCCAGGCAATTTCGGCGCCGGCGCCAATTGCAGCGCTAGGCCCTCTAGCGCCGCAAAATCGGCGCTAAGGGCACTGAATTTCTAGGCCTATGACTTTACATATCTGGACTTACATCATCTAAAAATGCCATGAGCTAAAGCAAGCTTCTTGCTGTAGTGGTGGGGGTGGGGCGGGAGAAGAGGCTGCTTAAAAGCTACCTCTTCGACCAAGCTTTTGGTTAGATGTCCTAATATCTCATGTAGCACGGTATCAAATTTTGTTTGATTAATGCTCCTGTAAAGCACCAGGGAACGTTTTACTACGTTAAAAGTGCTATATAAATGCAGGTGGTTGTTGTTGTTCTGTTCTACTTGATAAGAACGTTAAATCCTCCCGTCTCAATGGCAGCGAAGATTTGGGTCTTCGCGGAGCCCCGAGATTTAGTCAGACATGCACCTCAGTAGCTCGTTACCAGCTCGGCGGAATTAGGCATCCCTAATTGTTGACAATAATGTTTCTACAGTGCGATATACCATCTCTGCTCAAACAGCAGCAGCTGCTTTACTGGAATGTGCACTTCGCAAGGATGAGTCAATCACCACCCACGGCACTACACAATGTCAAGCATGGGTCGCTCAAAGTGCCACCCAAGGTGGGCAGGTGAAACACTTGATAATTGATGGCACTTATCGAATGAAGATGCATTAGCATTCTTATTAAACGAGGAGAGTTCAGAAGCCAATTTGTGAAAAGTGGCTAAATAAAGGCACCTCCTTTTGAAAAGTCAGATTGGTGATGCTGATAAAGGGGGAGTGTTTAAATGTCACTCATTTCGGCACTTTTCACAAGCTGCCTGCTGGACCAGTGAAGTGGCAGAATTTGCCACTGATGAACACAGCCTTGTGTTTATTTGGCCATCGTGGAGAAATTTCAGAAAGGAGGGGGGGTGGGGTGGTGGTGGAAATAGCGAGAGTAACTGATTACTGTGGTGGGTTAGCACCAATGCTCCCCCGTGAGCTGCGCTTTGCTCTGCGCGGCCTGGTTCTTTTAGTGCGCGGTCCCTTTAAATTTCCGCACATGCGCGGTATTTACAGCGGTGAAATCGGTGAGCGGCCTGCGCGGGACCTTTCCCAGTGCCGCGCAGCTCAGAAGGATCATTGGTTAGCGCACTCTCTTCACCGGCGGGGCGGGTGCGGACGAATGAAGCAAACTCAGTTCGTGAAGCTCTGAAGTCAAACACATTTGGACAGTCTCAAATCCAGGTCCAATTAGTTTAGGGTGCAAAAATGATGGTAAATGGCAATTGCACATCATTATTAATTTGAGCCAATATAGCAAGAGAGTTTGGCTTAACTCTAGCTCCCCGCTTGCCAGGACAACAGAGAACTCCCAGATAGGGCTGCATTTGCCGAAGAGAATTCAAACACCTCTTCTCGTTCTGACGCCGGCGGATCCACTTTAAAAGTGGTCACAGTTCCAGTGATTAGAGCAATGGTCACACGGATATCGAATGTCACAGCTTCAAAGTCGCTTGAAACGCCTCCCACATCATCAATAGATTCAATATCAAACGGTCCAGGAGTTGCCGCTGTTGTGTTTCCACAGCTCAGGATGGAAGTGGCAATTATTTTATTTCATTTTACCTTTTTTTGTTGTTGTTGAATAGCATGGTACAAAACATTGTTCTTGAAAACATTCGGCAGCTTTTTCTAATAAATCCCACAAATTACTTCAGTGCCCATCGGGGTAAAGGGGGAGGGGGAGGATACAACAGATTAATGTTGCACATTTAGCACTGAATGTCATCCTCAAGGTGAAGGTACAGTATTGTTCAGAGGTAGGCCAAATCCCTTAATCCCAACTCCAGACAATCAAACACTATTTCCCACATCGGTACAGTAACATGGTGGTTATGTTGCCGGACTAGTAATCCAGAGGCCTGGATAATTGACTTCAAATAAAGCTGGATTTTTTTTTTTAAAAAGCTAGCATCAGTAAGGAAGGAAATCTGCTATTCTTATCCAGACTGGCCTATATGTGACTCCAGACCCACGGCAATGTGGTTGACTCTTAAACTGCCCTCTGGAATGGCGGCTCACCAGCACCTTCGCGAGGGCAATTAGGGATGGGCAATAAATGCTGGGCCTTGTCAGCAACACCCACATCCTATGAATGAATAATTAAAAAAACACCAGCCTTCATTGCTTTCCTGAGCAAGGCTGCTGAAATGGTGAGGTTTTTCTGCTGTGGACCTTCATCTACTGGACCAGAATACTCAAATGCCACTCACACACAGAGGTGTCAGAGAAAGGAATCTTTCATCCCATCATTTTGCAACTCAGTCCCATGAGTTCAAAGGGCATTATTTCCCCGCCCCCCCCCCAACCGAGTCTCCCATCTCCAACAACCCTGCAAGTCTACAACATGTAGCACAAACCGACGTGGTTGCTTATTACCCATGGAGAAACATCACACTGCCAGGAGGCGCACGGCTCACATGCCGGAAACATAGAAAAACATAGACGATAGGAGCAGGGGTAGGCCATTCGGCCCCTCGAGCCTGCTCCGCCATTCAATGCGATCATGGCTGGTCATCCAAATTCAGTAGGGCTCGGAAGGCTCTCTGATGTATTAGCCCCGATTACGATCATTTATTACTCGAAAGCCATGCCACGCCCTCGATACTGCACGTGGCAAGTACACAATACGTTGTGCTGCAGAGGAGGTATTTTCCAGAGGCCGTAACAAAAGGGATTGGAGGAGTTATTAAAAATAAGGCAAACAATGCCCAACATTAAAAGTAATGAAAAATGGGAAATGGGTGTCAAATGAAAAAACCCAACAGGAAAGAGGGCTGCGGAAATGTTGCTGAACGAGACCAAGGGGATTACAGAATGTAACGAGGAGGGATCAGGCAGGGCTCAATAAAATGCTATAGTTAAATGTACTTTGGCTATAAGCAACGTTTGGGTGCGGCTTTCAGTTGAACCTTATCCTGCCAAACAGGAACGCCGTATTAACACGACAGAGATTAACACTTTACCCAGACAAGCGAGATAACCACCCTCAAGGGTTAACGCCAGTTTAACAGGGGCATTCATGCCACAGAACAGGTTTGATTAGGGCACAAAATCAGCAGAGATTATTAAGATGTGGACAGAAATGGTTTGGTAAAATAAATATCATTAAACAGTTAACTAAAACAAAGTTTAATTTCTTTCTTTATGAGGATATTGAAAAACAATGAAGATGGTTTTAAAATTGATATAGTAAGGATTGATACAGCCTGTCCCTGCACTGATGTTCCCTCCATCATTGTAAGGAGCCTCGTTAATGATGGACAAGCCAGCCTATTTCATGAGTGGGACCCAGAGGGGTTGGTTGACCTGTCACTTGGAGCTGATATTCTTCCCCACTCAGTTCCAGCTAACTCTTAAGCACCAATGAGTCGGCTGGGTAGTCCCCTTCATGGAGTCTCTCACTGGAACACGCAACCTGCAGGAACCTCAATAAACGCCTCGTTCCCCATTGTAGGTGAGCAAGGACAGTGGTAATTAATGAGTAGGACTCCGATGGGATGGGATGGGAATGAAAAGCACAAAGGAGGAATTTGTGTCCTGCATTTCTGGACGAGCATCTGGCCTTGTATGGGTAGCTTGGACTGTTTTTTTTCCTTGAACAAGGACTAGTTTGTACATAGCCACTACAAGCAGATATTTGTACTGTGGCAGGTTTCCCATTCCATCAAATCTTAGGAATGTATGGGCACCAACAATGCAACCCAATAACCTGCAGTGGAGATGCCCCACTGATGACCTGCTCAACCACAGCCAGACTTGAAAAATGTGCTGTCTCTCTCTCTCTCTCTCCCAAAACATGTCAAATTCACAATAACAGATTCAAGTACTTGCAACACCAAGCCCACAGAACTACTGAAGCCAGAGCGACCACAGCTCAACAGGGTAGCACAGCTTACAATTCTAATAACCACAAGAATCTAAGCTTAAGACAGAGATACTGCAATTTTAAATTCTATCCAAAAAAAGGGAAAAAAATTGGTTTTACTCAGTTTCTTGGCTTGCTGATTAAAATTTAATGGGGCGGGGATCTGATTTCCTAGGCATGTATTCTGACTTACTCACATCTCTATTACAAGAGAGGAAACTTCAACATAAATACTGGCGCCATCTGATTGCAAGTTAAGTAAATTTTACAACTTGTGGAAAAGCACAAAGGCCATTTTGCCCATCCCTCCACATACCGTGTACAACCTGCCCCATCACGTAGTCCCTCAGGAGATTAAATAGCAGACACAAGTTTCTGTACCAATACTCTCTGATCCCCCAAAAGGTAATCAAGCAAATCTCATTATGCACCCCCACATTTCCACTGTTGAGGTTTGGTGCGCTGCTCTCCCCAGACATTACCCAAACCATCATGTCCCAAACAATCTTTCATCATTTCAGTCCACAGATCTCTAAAACCTCCAAACCATTTTCATACCCGAACATTTTCAATCAATCAGTGTTCTGTAATGCTACACCCACAGCGTCAGTCAAATAGCCTGCTCAAATTTGCCACCTGTTCCTCTCAGCATTTGCACAAATCTCTCCAAAACTTCGGTCTCAAAAAGCACAATTACATTGAAGTCCAGGCTCAGCATACAAACTCACTGGTATTCGTATCAAGGGAGGTGTCTCATCTAAACTGCTGGGCAGATTCACTAGCGCTCATGTTAAAAATTAAATCATCACAAGCCAGAGTGCGGGAGTCGATGGGGACAGTGATGATTGATAGCATGGAAGCGAAGAAGGAAGAGGAGAATCAACATGCACGAGGGAGTAACCAGAAAATGACAGTGGCAAGAATTTGATGTGGTGACTCAAACTGGTTTGCAAAATGCAACAGGCGCGTAACTCCCAAGATTTAGATAAAAATGAAATTATCCCACAATTATCCAAATACGTTACCAATCTCATTAAGCATATTCTAGGTTTCACCACAAGAGGGTAAAACTCGAGGGGGTCACACTGCGCCATGATTGCGTGCTCCCTAGTTGCTAACTGCCAAGCATCACCAGCAAAAGCCTGGGAACCGGTTGCCTGCCAATCTCTCCTCATGATCAGAGACAGGTGCACAGCAAGGAGGTAACCCGAAGGATCATGTGGCAAATAAACACCGGAAGGAAAACAAACGGATTTATATATTTGGGGGGGGGGGGGGGGGGGGGCCGAGAGAAAGTGTCCTGGTAACTCACCCAATTAATATGCAGCGCCATAGACTGGTGGGAACTGGACTTGTGATCCCTACACCATCATCTTCCATCTCAGTCATCACTGTGAAGAAGCACCAAAGCCAAGACCAAACTCTTCCACACAGGAAGGAAAAGAAAAACGGCAGCCGGTTTAGAAAGGGACAGGCAGGAAGAAGCGGAGAATATTTTAGCCACATGCCCACTGAGGTGAGACACCAAGAAATGTCCAGAAGAAAATGTTACATTTCCAGTTCTCTAGCTCTCTTCCTCCTCCCTGCTTACCTCCCCATACTATGGCCGCAGGCACAAAAAATCCCAGTTGAGACACGATAAATTTCTATGATAGTGGCCTCAGGCAACACATGTAACTGCATTTCCAATGGAGCACTTCGAAGTGAGAATGTAAAGAAATAAGAGTAGGCCATACGGCCCCTCGAGCCTGCTCCGCCATTCAATAAGATCATGGCTGATCTCCGACCTCAACGCCACTTTCCTGCCCGAGCTCCATATCCCTTGATTCCTCTAGAGTCCAAAAATCTATCAATCTTAGCCTTGAATATACTCAACGACTCAGCATTCACAGCCCTTGGGGGTAGATCATTCCAAAGGTTCACAACCCTCTCCGAGTGAAGAAATTCCTCCTCATCTCAGTCTGAAACGGCCGACCCCTTATCCCGAGACTGTGCCCCCTAGTTCTAGACTCTCCAGCCAGGGAAAACAACCTCTCAACATCTACCCTGTCAATATGTTTCAATGCATCTTATACGATCACCCATTCTACTCAATCGCTACTCATAAGACAACCCTCTCATCTCAGGAATCAATCTAGTGAACCTTTGTTGCACCCCTCTAAAGTATATCTTTCCTTAGGTAAGGAGACCAAAACTATACACAGTACTCCAGGTGTCACGTCACCAAAAGCCCTATATAATTGCAGCAAGACTTCCTTACTCTTTTAATCCAACCCCCTTGTAATAAAAGGCCAACATACTACTTGCTTTCCTAATTGCTTGCTGTACACCTGCATGTTAACTTTCTGTGATTCGTCTACAAGGACACCCAAATCCCTCTGCATACCAGCATTTACTAGTCTCTCACCTTTTAAAAAATATTCTGCTTTTCTATTCTTCCTACCAAAGCGGATAATTTCACACATCCCCACATTAAAATCCATCTGCCACATTCCTGCCCACACTCTTAACTGGTCTATATCCCTTTGCAGCCTCGGTGTCCTCCTCACAGCTTACTTTCCCACCGAGCTTTGTATAGTACGTTAGCCATTACTTAGAGTGTGAAGGAAGTAGCCCTCCTCTTTGTTTACCATGAAGTAAAAAAATTGCAAGTATTCAAGACCATGACTACGTCAAGTTTGGTGCACAGGGTGAATTGCCTTGGCAGAACAATTTCTCTTTTGGAAAACAATTTAGCAACAGGGAAGGCCTGAAACGTCGTTTCTCTCTCCACAGATGCTGCCTGACCTGCAGGGTATTTCTAGCATTTGCTGGGTTTTTTTCAGATTTCCAGCATCCACAGTATTTTGCCTTTGTCCCAAATATCTCGTGCGGCTCGGGGTCAAATTTTGTTTGATAACGTGCCTGTGAAGTGCCCTGGGACGGCTACGTTAAAGTCGCTATGTAAATGCAAGTTGTTGTTGTTGTGTCCTTGATAACTATAGAAACACCAAATAGGTCACCTCAAAGACTCATCTTTTCCAACTATCCGAATAACAACCACATTGTTCTTATGACAGGCGTCTGTTGACACTCACTTCTAGTCAGTATGCAATCCTGGTTAAGCCCCCAAAAAAGGGTCAAAACTCAGCCAAGGAGGCTGTCCTATCATTCCAATTTTACAAAGTTAAAATTTCACTTGCAAACAGGGTTGGGGGGGGGGGGGGGGGGGACGGACAAGGTGTCAAAGCACATTTCATTCCTACCGTTACTTCCTTTGACCAGTTTGTCGCAAAATAAATAGCTCTCAAATTTATGTCTTTTTTTTTCCTGTGTGTGTGTATTCTTCACCAATTCATCCAAAAACATTACAAATAATTTCCCCAACAGTTTTCAACACCCCCCTTTTAATTCAAGTGTTACTTAAACCATCAGTAAATTTAAGATTTAGCTTATAATACATTACCTTTTCGGGTTTCCTTTTCTTCAGGTCCCTCTTGGCCAATGGGGGAGGGAACCTGCCCTAGCTTTCTGCTGACACCAGTGTGCCATGTTAGAAATCACAGAACTTTACAGCACAGAAGGAGGCCATTTCGGCCCATCCTGTCCGTGCCGGCTGACAAAGAGCTATCCAGCCTAATCCCACTTTCCAGCTCTTGGTCCGTAGCCCTGTAGGTTACAGCACTTCAGGTGCACATCCAAGTACTTTTTAAAATGTGGTTAGGATTTCTGTCTCTCCCACCCTTTCAGGCAGTGAGTTCCAGACCCCCACCACCCTCTGAAGAAATTTCCCCTCAAATCCCCTCTAAACCTCCTACCAATTACTTTAAACCTATGCCCCCTGGTTGTTGACCCCTCTGCTAAGGGAAATAGGTCCTTCCTGTCCACTCTATCTAGGCCCCTCATAATTTTACACACCTCAATAAGGTCTCCCCTCAGCCTCCTCTGTTCCAAAGAAAACAGACCCAGCCTATCCAGTCTTTCCTCATAGCTAAAATTCCCCAGTCCAGGCAACATCCTGGTAAATCTCCTCTGTACCCTCTCTAGTGCAATCACATCTTTCCTGTAATGAGGTGACCAGAACTGCACACAGTACTCTAGCTGTGGCCTAACTAGTGTTTTGTACAGTTCAAGCATAACCTCCCTGCTCTTGTATTCTATGCCTCAGCTAATAAAGGCAAGTACTCCGTATGCCTTCTTAACCACCTTATCTACTTGGCCTGCTACCTTTAAGGATCTGTAGACCTGCACACAAGGTCCCTTTGTTCCTCTACACGACTCAGTGTCCTACCATTTAATGTGTATTCCCTTGCTTTGTTAGCCCTCCACAAATGCATTACCTCACATTTCTCCAGATTGAATTCCATTTGCCCCTGTTCTGCCCACCTGACCAGTTTATTGATATCTTCCTGCAGTCTACAGCTTTCTACTTCAGTATCAACACAGCCAATTTTAGTATCATCATCTGGAAACTTCTTAATCATACCCCCTACATTCAAATCTAAATCATTGATATATACCACAAAAAAGCAAGGGACCTAGTACTGAGACCTGAGGAACCCCACTGGAAACAGCCTTCCAGTCACAAAAACACCCATCAACCTTTGCTTCCTGCCTCTGAGCCAATTTTGGATCCAACTTGCCACTTTGCCCTGGATCCCATGGGCTTTTACTTCCGTGACCGGTCTGCCATGCGGGACCTTATCAAAAGCCTTGCTAAAATCCATATAGACTACATCAAACGCACTACCCTCATCGACCCTCCTTGTTAGCTCCTCAAAAAATTCAATCAAGTTAGTCAGACACGACCTTCCCTTAACAAATCCATGCTGACTGTCCTTGATTAATCAGTGTCTTTCTAAATGAAGATTTATCCTGTCCTTCAGAACATTTTCCAATAATTTTCCCACCACCGAGGTTAGGCTGACGGGCCTGTAATTACTTGGTCTATCCATTTCTCCCGTTTTAAACAAACGTTGATGACTATTCCTGATTTCCCCTTCCTGCAGGAATGTGCCTCACCTTGACCACGCCACAGAAACCTGCTAAAATCAATTTGTGTGCAACCATTTAGATAGGTTTCATTAACTAACAATGTTTCAAATTAAGCCTCCGGACTGCATACGACTCAGTAGCTAGAACAGAGTGCAAGGCAGCCACATGTACGCACATGCAGCGAGAGACACAGAGCGGTAGGTTCTCAGTGAGGGAGAGAAGTGCAAAGTAGGAGACAGACAGAGACAGACAGAGAGACAGACAGAGAGACAGAGATTCAGTAATGGCCACAAACTCCAACTCCATCCCTGGTCTCTAGAGCACAAACTGAACCAGACCATGCAAAACCTTGACATGATGTTTGACTCAGAGCCAAGCTTCAAACCTCCCACTAAGCGCACTTTCTTCCACCTCAGCAACATTTCCCACCTGAGCCCCTCCATTGTTGAAATCCTTTAGGTCCCTGTCGCCTCTAGACTTGATTATTCCAACGCTGGCCTCTCATCCTCCTGCCCTCTGCCAACTCCAACTTGTCCTGAATGCAGCAACCTCCATCCCATCAGACACCAAGTCCTACTTACTAATTACCACTGTCCTTGCTCACCTACAATGAAGTACAGAGAGCCAAAGCATTAAAATCTTTCCCCTCAAATTTTTCCACAGCCTCGCTACATCCCATTTAGGCAACCTCATTCCAACCCATCTCTGCCACCATATCGGCCCTTTTAACGCTTCACACACTTTTGGGTCCTCTGACCGTGGCCTTTGCCCCACCATTGGTGCTAAAGCCTTCCGCCACCTTGGCTCTCAATGAACTTGCTGCCTACACTCTTCCACCTCTCCTCTTCACCTTGAGCAAACTCAAAACCCATTTTTGAAAACCATAATTTCGATCACCATTGACCAGAAACTTAACTGGACCAGCCACATAAATACTGTGGCTACAAGAGCAGGTCAGAGGTTAGGTATTCTGCAGCGAGTGTCTCACCTTCTGACTCCCCAAAGCCTTTCCACCATCTACAAGGCACAAGTCAGGAGTGTGATGGAATACTCTCCACTTGCCTGGATGAGTGCAGCTCCAACAACACTCAAGAAGTGCGACACCATCCAGGACAAAGCTGCCTGCTTGATCGGCACCCCATCCACCACCTTAAACATTCACTCCCTCCACCACCGACGTACCGCGGCTGCAGTATGCACCATCTACAAGATGCACAGCAGCAACTTGCCAAGGTTTCTTCAGCAGCACCTCCCAAACCCATGACCTCTACTGCCTAGAAGGTCAAAGGCAGCAGGCGCATGGGAACACCACAACCTCCAAGTCCCCCTCTAAGTCACACACCATTCTGACTTGGAAGTATATCGCCGATCCTTCATCGTCGCTGGGTCAAAATCCTGGAACTCCCTCCCTAACAGCACTGTGGGAGTACCTTCACCACACGGACTGCAGTGGTTCAAGAAGGTGGCTCACCACCACCTTCTCAAGGGCAACTAGGGATGGGCAATAAATGCTGGCTTTGCCAGCGACGCTCACCTCCCAGGAACGAATAAAAAAAAATTCTAATCTTTCCCTCCATGGTTGGGTGCTCATTCCCCTATTTACCTCCATTATGAAATGCTTCAAGACATTTTTTGTGTTAGACACTATATAAATAAAAGACATTTTGGTGGTTATGTAAGCAAATTCTGTAGCTAATTTGTGCGCAAGACCCCACAAAACAGCAATGAGATGAATGGCAAGTTCATCAGTTTTTCAAAATTCGGTTGTTTGAACCCATAAAGGAGTCTAACTGTTCTTCCTTACCACACAAATACAAAAGCAAAATACTGCGGATGTTGGAAATCTGAAATAAAAACAGAAAATGCTGGAAATACTCAGCCGGTCAGGCAGCATCTGTGGAGAGAGAAACAGAGTTAACGTTTCAGGTCGATGACCTGTCATCAGAACTGGAAAAAGTTAGAGATGTAACAGGTTTTAAGCAAGTGCAGGGGCAGGGAAAGGGGGGGCGGGGGGAGGAAAGAATAAAAGGGAAGGTCTGTGATAGGATGGAAGGCAGGAGTGATTACATGACAAACAGTATGATAGTACAAAGCAAAAGGAGATGGTAATGGGACAATAGAGACACAAAAGATGGGTCTAGAAGAGGTATAAATGGGAATGGCAGAATCATTAACAGATGCCATGTGAAAAAATAGGGGCCGAGCTTATGGTCTGAAATTGTTGAACTCGATGTTGAGTCCAGAAGGCTATATAGTACCTAACTGAAAGATGAGGTGCTGTTCCTCGAGCTTACGTTGAGCTTCGTTGGAACAGTGCAAGAGGCCGAAAACAAAAAGGTCAGAGTGGGAGTGGAGCGGAGAATTAAAGTGACAGGCGACCGGAAGCTCAGGGTTCCCCTTACGGACTGAACGGAGGTGTTCCGCAAAGCAGTCACCCAATCTGCGTTTGGTCTCCCCAATGTAGAGGAGACCGCATCGTGAGCAGTGAATACAGTATACTAAATTGCAATAAGTACAAGTAAATCGCCGTTTCACCTGGGAGGAGTGTTTGGGGCCGTGGACAGTGGGAAGGGAGGAGGTAAAAGGGCAGGTGTTGCACCTCCTGCACATGCACAGGAAGGTGCAGTGGGAAGGGGAGGGGGTGATTGAGGAGTGGACCAGGGTGTCGCAGAGGGAGTGGTCCCTTTGGAATGCTGAAAGGGGAAGATCTTCAATGTTCTTCCTAACTATTTGATTTAGCTTCAGGACAATTAGAAGCTCAATGAATTGGGGAGGGGAAAGCAAACCTGTATCCAATCAGGACACCTCAGCTCAGGTGGTAGCAATCTGGCCTCCGAGTCAGAAGGTTGTGGGTTCACGCCCCACTCCAGAACCTCGAGCACATAATCTAAGCCGACACGCTAGTGCAGTACGGAGAGTGTGCTGCACTGTCAGAGATGCTGTCCTTTCGGCTGAGATGTTAAACATTCTCTCAGGTGGATGTAAATGATCCCATAGCACTATGCGAAAGACAGGGGAAATCTCCCAGTATTCCGGCCAATATCCCTCACCAAACACAACTAAAACAGATTATCTGGTCATTAATCCTATTGCGGTTTGTGCGACCTTGCTGTGCAGGTTTCCCTAAATTACAAATGAGACTACACTTCAAAAAAAGTAATTCATTAGCACACTTGGGAATGTCCAGAGGTCTTGAACGGATATATAAAGTTCCTTCTTTCTTCTATCATTTAATTGGTGCTTCTACACATATACTTAATGCTGCAAATGTGCTCCATTTATCTGCAAAATCTATATGACTTCACCGATCTCAAATATATCAATTAGAGTCATAACGGCACAGAAGGAGACCATTCGGCCCATCGAGTCCGCGCCGGCTCTCTGTAGAGCAATCCAGTCAGTCCCATTCCCCCGCTCTATCCCCGTAGCCCTGCAAGTTTATTTCCCTCAAGTGCCCATCCAGTCTCCCCTTGAAAACATTGAGTGTCTCCACTTCCACCACTTCTGTCAGCAGCGAGTTCCAGGTCCTCACCACTCGCTGCATAAAAAAGTTCTCTCTCACATCCCCCCTGTATCTCTTGCCCAAAACCTTAAATCTGTATCCCCTAGTCCTTGTACCATCAACTATTGGGAACAGCCTTTCCTCGTCTCGCCTATCCAAACCCGTCATAATCTTGTACACCTCTATCAAATCACCCCTCAATCTCCTTTGCTCTAATGAAAACAAATCCTGCTTCTCCAATCTGTCCTTGTAGCTAAGATACCCCATCCCCGGAACCATTCCTCTGCACCCTCTCAAGGGCCTTCACATCCTTTCTAAAGTGTGGTGACCAGAACTGGACGCAATACTCCAGTTGTGGCCTAACCAGCATTTTATAAAGGTTCAGCATAACTTCTCTACTTTTGTACTCAATACCTCTATTTATGAAGCCCACGATCCCATATGCTTTGCTAACCACTCTCTCAATATGTCCCGCCACCTTCAGGGACCTATGCACATTAACTCCCAGGTCCCTCTGTCCCTGCACACTCTTTAAAACTGTGCCATTAATTGTGTATTGCCTCTCCCTGTTCCTTCTGCCAAAATGCATCACCTCACACTTCTCTATTAAATTCCATGCCATTTGTCTGCCCATTGTCTAGCCTTTCTATGTCCCGTTGCAGTTGATTGGTATCATCCTCACTGTTTGCCACACACCCAAGTTTGGTGTCATCGGCAAATTTGGAAATTCTACTTTGTATTCCAATATCCAGGTCATTTATATATATCAAAAAAAGCAGTGGCCCCAGCACTGACCCCTGGGGAACACCACTGTCTACCATCCTCTTGTCTGAAAAACAGCCGTTTACCACAACTCGCTGTTTTCTGTCCTTAAACCAATTCCTTATCCAAGCTGCCATTGACCCACCTATTCCACGAGCCTCAATTTTGTTAACCAGCCTTCGATGTGGTACTTTGTCAAATGCCTTCTGAAAATCCATGTAGACAACATCCATTGCATTCCCTTCATCAATCCTCCCTTGTTACTTCATCAAAAAATTCAATTAGATTCAAACAATTCAATCAGATTCAAAAAATTCAACACATTCTAGATTTATTTTTGTTTTGCTACTTTTTTTTTTAAAAACACTCAAAGTGCTGCAAGAGAGATTTCAGCAGGGTTCCTCCCCTGGGCCATTGCCATCAATTTATTGGGCATCCTACACATGTAAAACACAGCCCAGAGAAAATAAAAAGGAAATTTGGAACCAGGTTTCAGCTGATCTGGACTGAGTTTAAGATACACGTGTCCCAGCTCTAGGACGGAGAGCAAGTCATTGAGGGCAGAGGAGTATCAGTAATGTTCAGGGCCACTGCACTACAGTAATCAAGTCAAATTGTGGTTTTTAATTACATGGGATTGCAGGATTTGTACCATTATTCTGGGAATCACCTTTCACCCACATTAGGTTAATGCCACTCGTTTAACTTAGGGGCTTTTTACCAAATCTTTGGGAGTTCACATTGCACGAGTTCTGCACATTTCTTTTTGCAAAAATTACAAATCAGTTGCCTTGGCAATGTTTGAATAATTAATTCTGTAGGACTTAATATCAAAGTATAAAAAAACTGCAGAAGAAAGAAAATTGATTGAAATGGGGAGAAAAAGGATGAGGTAAAGCAAAACCGAACAAACTTTTTTTCTAAAAAAACACCGAGAATTGCTTTTTTCTTAAATAGTTATTTTTAATAGTTTTACATCTATACCACACTAATAAAGCTACTCCAGTCATCTGTATTAGGGGATTTCTCAGCATCAAGAGTGCGTGAGCTGAAACCTCAAAAGAAAACAGTCAGCCCAGGGTCAGACAGAGCAGCAAACATGGTAGCGAATCCGTTGGGCCCATCATAATGCAACCAACTGCCCGCCACACAGTGTCCAGTGATATCTCGGTGCAACATTCGAAATGAAATGGTGACGCTGGCAACTTGTCATGAATGCTCAGCTTTTGAAATATTTAGAAACATAGAAGATAGGAGCAGGAGTAGGCCATTCGGCCCCTCGAGCCTGTTCCACCATTTAATGAGATCATGGCTGATCATCCAAATTCAGTACCCGGTCCCTTCTTTCTCCCCATATCCCTTTAGCCTTAAGAAATATATCTAACTCCTTTTCTTGAATATATTTAATAAACTGGCCTCAACTGCCCTGTGTAGTAGAGAATTCCACAGGTTCACCACTCTCTGGGTGAAGAAATTCCTCCTCATCGCAGTCCTAAATGGCTTACCCCTTATCCTTAGACTGTGACCCCTGGTTCTGGACTCTCCCGCCATCAGGAACATCCTTCCTGCATCTAGTCTGTCTATTCCTGTTAGAATTTTATAAGTTTCAATGAGATCCCCTCTCATTCTTCTTAACTCTAGCGAATATAAGCCTAAATCGACCCAATCTCTCTTCATACGTCATTCCTGCCTTCCCAGGTATCAGTCTGGTGAATCTTCGCTGCCCTCCCTCCATGGCAAGAACATCCTTCCTCAGATAAGGCGACCAAAACCGCGCACAATACTCAAGGTGTGGTCTCACCAAGGCCCTGTACAACTGCAGCAAGGCATCCTTGCTCCTGTACTCGAACCCTCTCGCTATGAAGGCCAGGAAACACCCAGCCCAGATAGACAAACCAATCATTCAGCAAGCAAGAAGCCCCGAGGTGTGGCATTGGATTCATTTTAGCCATCACTGTCAGCAGAACCGCCATCAGAAGCTCTGGCACGACAAGAAAATGTCAAAAGACAAGACGGCAAATGCTAGAACTCAGGAAAACGAAACAGCTGGAAATCTACAACAGGTCAGTCAGCATCAGAAAGGAGGCTGACATTTTGGATATGCCCCATTAGAACGCGAGGTATGGTGCTCCAATGAAAAGATTGGTTCTTTGTCTTCAACAAGAACCAAAAAGGTCATGCTTTACATAATACTGTGTTTTAAGGGAATTTTCCCCAACGATCTCCCAGTACATTCGCCGCAGGGAAAGCAGAGACTTCCTTTAAATCGAGCGCCCCAAAGGCTACTTTTCTCGAAGAACAATTGTGTTTTTTAAACTTGCAATATTTAAGAACTTAATTTGCACATTGACACCTAAAGCAGGAGCATGAGACTGCAATGCACAAAACAATCGCATTCAACAACTCCTAAACTCAACTAGAAACACGAGTTCGCTCGCCAGGAAACACCCAGCCCAGATAGACAAACAGATCATTCAGCAAGCAAGAAGCACCAAGTTATTGGCCGGATGCCACTGATCCACCAACTGAAAATTTATTACTCAGTAACATATTAAAAAGCAAATTTCTCTTTTGAAAAAGTTAATTCCATCAATTATAACTTATAATATTTATAATTCTATCAATTATAATAATATTTTCTGTGCTAAACTATTCCCTCCCTCCCTAGTTCAGGTCAGATGAACTTTCATTCTGTGTCAAATAGAAAATGTGTTGTTTTAAAAAAAGAATTTTACCAAGACAGGGTAAAATGAGATTTCAAAACTGACTACTTGTCATGATTGGTACGCGTCATGAAAAGGAGCGGCTGATGCACAAAGCTGAACCAACTCATCCGGATTTTTTATTTTTTTTTATAAATAAAGCGAGAGCTGGCAGGCATTCTCGGTTAGTGCCAGTTCCTGCACTCAGGAAACTAACTTGTCTCATTTGCTTGGTGGGTGGGGAGCCGCTTAGAAATCGCAATGTACGAGAACCCGCAGGTTGATGGCAACGGACAAATTCCTGCTCCCTAAAAAGGCAGCGCACCATAGGGGATAAGCTCGAGACTGGTCATTAATGTCTCAATATGAAGAACTGTGCCCAGTTAGTCTTCCTTTGGCACAAAGTTGTGCCCGTAGCTGCTCAACTTCAGTTTTAGACTGGTCTTGGACAGCAGAGCTCCATAGGGAGCAATTCTGCACCACTCACGCACAATCACCACATCTAGAAACATAGAAGATAGGAGCAGGAGTAGGCCATTCGGCCCCTCGAGCCTGCTCCGCCATTCAATGTGATCATGGCTGATCATCCAAATTCAGTACCCTAGAAGTACTCAAAAGATTTCCATCCAAAAACCTTGAAGAGTATTGGACTGCGCAAGACATGCACACTTAAAAAAAAAAAAAAAAAAAAATTTTGCTGATCTCTTGTGGACTGATTCTAACCGGCTTCCCCCCCCACCCCCACTTTATACCTTTGTTTTTGTGTAAGTTATCTTGCTTGTAAATAAATCTATCAGCTTTGGCCTGAACACAGGAACAAGAGGCCATTCAGCCCCTCAAGCCTGTTCAGTCATTCAATTAGATCACAGCTGTTCTGTATCTTTACTCCATCTACCTGCCTTGGTTCTGTAACCCTGAGTAACCGTGCCCAACAAAAATCTATCAATCTCAGTTTTCACATTTTCTGTTGACCCCCTCCCCCCCCCGCCTCAACAGCTTTTTGGGGGGGGGGGGGGGGGGGGGGGAAGAGTTTTCCAGATTTCCACTACCCTTTAGGTGAAGTGCTTCCTGACGTCATCCCTGAACGTTCTAGCTCTAAATGTTAAGGTTATGCCCCCCTTGTTCTGGGCCCCCGCACCAGAGGAAATAGTTTCTCTCTATCAATCCTACCAAATCCTTTAACCATCTTAAATACCTGAATTAGTTCACCCCTTAATCTTCTATACTCAAGGGAATACACGCACAGTCTATGCAACTTGTCCTCATAACGTAATGCTTTTAGCCCCGGTGTCATTCTGGTGAATCTACCCTGCACCTCCTACAAGGCCAATATATCCTTCCTGAGGTGCGGTTCCCAGAATGAACACGGAGCTCTAAATGGGGGCTACCCAGAGCTTTATAGAAGCTGTAACATAACTCCCACTTCCTTTGTATTCCAGCCCCCTTGAGACAAAGGCCAACACTCAGTTTGCCCTTTTTAATTATTTTTTTGTAGCTGTCCACCAGCTTTTAGTGATGGTCTGACCGTGTTGTTTCAGAACACAGGAGAATATAGTGGTCAACCTTTACCATCTGTGGTGCAACATCCTACGCAGTTAAGGGGAATTTTACCGTACATCATACCACTCCTGGCATAAATAAGGTCACGGGTTTTGAACGAGCGCGCTAAAATGATTACACTGCCATAAACATAGGTTAAAATTGTTGGGCAAAAGCTTGAACCGTTAACACAAATTACTGAAGGTGGTGTCGGTGATATACTGCAGCAGGTAGACTACAGGGTAGTGAAGCAATTTCACAGAACAACAATGAGAGAGCCCCCTTGTTAAAGCACTGAGGGAATACATCGACTAATATTGGTGACTACATGCAATTAGAGATATCTGAAAGGGTCTCAAACACTGAAGAGAAGCACAAAGGAGAAGCTTAATAGAAGGGAACACGACCTTGATTCTTTTTTCACGTTTGCTTTTTCCTCTCTTCTGTGCATCAACTCCATTGCTGGGGTAGAGTACCTCAGCCAAATGGTCATTATTCGAGATGAGCTTTGACAGCGAGCATCAACGAACTACTTGGTGGTAAAAGACATCGCAGCCAAGCTCAGTCCCATCTCCACTCCACATCCATGGGGCACTTTCAAGCCCTTCACAATCTAGTCATCAGAACTTTAATGACCATCTGTGTTATGACATATGTAACATCTATATGATGTTACCTGGCCTCAAAAGGGCAAAAAAAAACACAAGCTAAACATTCAGCACATGAATAGGCTGGGAAACTGAATGATAGCAAAAGCTCAAATCTGGACACATGAAGTGAGGAAAAAGTTGAAGTAGGGAAATGTAGTTGTTGGCATTACAATGGTAATAGACTAAATGGGTATCCCTGTAACTAGGAGACTGGCTAATCCTTTGACAGGAACCATGTTGGAAGAAAACAAGACACATTCATTTGAAGAAAAGGTGGCACGATTACTGTAATTTGCTCTTGCAAGTCACACTTGCTGTTCCAAGGTCCCTCAAAATGTCAAAATAGTCATCACAAGGACATTCAGCTGCAGCATGAATTTACAAACACTTGATCTCCATCATCACCATGGCAACCATCCCTCTGTGAAGTGCATGATGCAACAGGACTTAAAACTGCCTCCCTCCTCTTTGGAGTACAGTACATGATCTGTTGAGTAGCTTATGACAAACCAAATTCTGCACTGTAATCAACAACATTTTCTGGAGATAAAGGTTAAGAACTAACAGACTGAAGGTTTGTATAATTAAAAGTAACAAATTGACACCCAATCGCCTTAAGTTTTCTCACACAAATGCATCTGATTAATGAGTTTTTACAATGAGATTTAAAACTGATGAATAATGGGAGCATACTATTGAATAGTTTTGATATTCTGGTTTTGCCTCCCTGAGTTACAACCCCACCCACCTCCTTTCTATAGGACACTATTGGTGGCCGTGCCTTCAGCTGCCTAGGCCCTAAGCTCTGGAATTCCCTCCCTAAACATCTCCGCCTCTCTACCTCTCTTTCCTCCTTTAAGACGCTCTTTAAAACCTACTTCTTCGACCAAGCTTTTGGTCATCTGCCCTAATTTCTCTTTAGGTGGAGAAATTATGACTTCAAGTTTACATAGGTTAGAATGTGGGAGGCCAGCCAGGAGTACGTTGGAAAAGTGAAGTCTAGAGGTAACAAATGCACGGATGACGGTTTCAGCAGCAGATGAGCGGAGCCAGGGGCGGAGTCGGAATAGCTCTAATAAACTGCTCTACACTCCTCTTCCCCCCCACACCACCATCACCTGTCACAAACTTTTATTAAAAGAAACTACAGCACTTGACAAGAACTATGGTACAAACAACAGCAACAACTTGTATTTATATAGCACCTTCAACGTAGTAAAACAGCCCAGGGTGCTTCACAGGAGCGATTATCAAACAAAATTTGACACCAAGCCACATAAGGAGAAATTAGGGCAGATGACAAAGTTTGGTCGAAGAGGTAGGTTTTAAGGTGTGTCTTAAAGGAGGAGAGAGGTAGAGGCGCAGAGAGGTTTAGGGAGGGAATTCCAGAGTTTAGGGCCTTGGCAGCTGAAGGCACGGCCACCAATGGTTGAGCGATTAAAATCGGGGATGCACAAGAGGCCAGAATTAGAGGGGCGCAAATATTTCGGAGGGTTGTGGGGCTGAAGGAGATTACAGAGATAGGGAGGGGCGAGGCCATGGAGGGATTTGAAAACAAGGATAAGAATTTTTAAAATCGAGGCATTGCTTAACCAGGACCCAATGTAGGTCAGCGAGCACAGGGATGATGGGTGAATGGGACTTGGTGCGAGTTAGGACACAGGCAGCAGAGTTTTGGATGACCTCAAGTTTACGTAGGGTAGAAGATAGGAGGCCAGTCAGGAGTGCGTTGGAATAGTCAAGTCTAGAGGTAACAAAGACATGGATGAGGGTTTCAGCAGCGGATGAGCTGAGGCAGGGGCGGAGTCAGGTGATATTACAGAGTTTGAAATAGGAAAGCAACAGATGCCTGCTGGCTTCGAGTTTTCGTACAACTTATGAACTCAAGTTCCCAATCCTCACCCAACTTCTTCTACCCCAGCCATTTTTTAAATTAACACGGGCAGTAATGGTCCTGGATTACAGAGAGGTCTGGTTTATAAATGGCGCACTCACATACACATCTTATTGTGTGGGAGACCATATAATTCTGGGCAGCCTTAGGTTAGAATTCAGGCCATCTCCCAACCCTCATGCTCAGCACAAAAAAAGAAGACAGCTTCCACCTGCAGCCCGTGCCCATGAAACGAGACGTAACCTTATGCAGGAGTGGATGGCATAAATGGTGCTTCATGGCCAAACTACTCCTTTATCCTTGGGTTATACTGGAAATAGTACGAGATGTCCACCGTATACTTAGCTCTTGAATAGGTGTAAAAGCTTCGATGCTGGCAGATCATACAGCTAAGGCTAAAACTATCAAAATCAAGTTTACTGTCAGATGCAATCTTAAGTCAGCTGATAAAATAGCAATACAGTACAGAATTCTTTTCCAGATATCAGTGTATCATAGAAATTCATAAGATGGGGGGTTATTTCAAACGTATTGGTAGTAAAGACAAGAGTACAACAATGACTGTCCTAGTGGGATACCCTCCTGACTGTCTCTTCCTTGCTGTGGCATACTTACAACTGATCAAACCCATTTTCTTTTCCGATAGAGGTCTTTCTGCAAGTAATTGAACAGAAGCAGGCCATCTTTTGAAGCCAGCAGTAATACTCCAGAGAGTTTTGTCTTTGCCACATAGCAAAAATCAATTTATATTCATCATCAATATGCGATGCCTCAACAGAGTTGCGTATCTGTACTACCCTCAGGTGCACAAGCTAAAAAGGATACAAAGAACAGAGGGCACAGCTTCTATTTTTTTTAAATCTTGTTTTGCTAAGAGTTTAGCTGAATAGATGGAACATCAAAATGTTATAACTTGAAACAGGATGAATCCTTGTATCCATCAAGTCTTGTTCTGGCTTCCGAAAAACAGTGTCAGATTTCCAAAGTTAAGCAAGGTGCCATTCACTGCAGAAGCATCCTGGTATACCAACCCAGAACACTGAAGGTCTCTTAGACCATGCTGCCCCCTACTGTATGCCACCTCCATCTATTTCTCTTTATTCCCCAGACTTCTACATTTTTCCAATTATTTAAGTTTATTATTTGATCAGGAACCGGGTGCATCAGTAGGTTCTTGCCTGGAATCTGGCTTCAAGTTCTATAAAATTTGCAAGGGGGAACAGCGAGGGGAGTGGGACTCATTGGACTGCTCTCAGAGTCGGCACAGGGGTGGGTTACAAGCAGAGTTGCGGACGGGGTGGAGTTTCATCTCTACAGCATGCATCTTTTTGCCTGGACAGGTTTCCTGCCTCGAAGTTAGCCTGACTGACAGGCTTGTCTTCCAGTCGGGCAGGGTGCACTCCCGGGGGGTGTCCACTCCCCTACCCCCAGTGGGGTCTTTGTATTCCGGAGTTTGGGGGGGGGGGGGGGGGGGGGGGGGGAGGGAGCACGCCTGCTCCTCCTGGCCCACATGCAGTGCTGTAAGTGCACTTACCTTCTCCCCAGCAGGCCACAGTTAAAGCTGTAAAACTTGTTATGTCAGAGGCTGCCAGCCTCCTTTAAAAAAATATTTAAACTGCCAACCCGCCTCCTGGGAGCAGGTTGGCTGCCTGCCCCTTGTCCCGCCTCCATTCAACCCAGAAGTGGGCAGGTTTGAGATTTAAACATTTTTAATTCTGACCCGACCCCAACCCACCCCTTTTTGGGGGTCAAGATTCAGCCCGATGGTTCCCAGTGAGCTCAGCCTGATGGAGTGAACATCTCTCTCCGATGGCTGCAACAGGTTTGGGGAGCTTCAACCCCGAATGAACAATGCAAAAACTCACAAATAAGTCGACAGTCAGGCAGGAAAGCCGCACAATGGCTCTCATGAAGGACAATGCAACGTCACAGTGCTTTTCAAAGACTAGGGTCAAGGTGCATTGCTAATCAGGATGGACGGAGCTTTAACCTACAACCGGCTGTACTATACCTTGCAAATGAGGAACAAAGGGACCTTGGGAGTGCAGGTCCACAGATCCCTGAAGGTAGCAGGCCAGGTAGGTAAGGTGGTTAAGAAGGCTTACGGGATACTTGCCTTTATTAGCTGAGGCATAGAATACAAGAGCAGGGGGGTTATGCTTGAACTGTATAAAACACTAGTTAGGCCACAGCTAGAATACTGCATGCAGTTCTGGTCACCACATTACAGGAAAGATGTGATTGCATTAGAGAGGGTACAGAGGAGATTTACGAGAATGTTGCCTGGACTGGGGAATTTTAGCTTCGAGCAAAGACTGGATAGGCTGGGTTTGTTTTCTTTGGAACAGAGGAGGCTGAGAGGAGACCTTATTGATGTGTATAAAATTATATGGGGCCTAGATAGAGTGGATAGAAAGGACCTATTTCCCTCAGCAGAGGGGGTCAATAACCAGGGGACATAGGTTTAAAGTAATTGGTGGAAGGTTTAGAGGGGATTTGAGGGGAAATTTCTTCACCCAGAGGGTGGGGGGGGGGTCTGGCACTCACTGCCAGAAAGGGTGGTAGAGACAGAAACCCTAACCACATTTAAAAAGTGCTTGGATATGCACTTGAAGTGCCGTAACCTACAGGGCTACGGGCCGAGAGCTGGAAAGCTCTTCGTCAGCCGGCGAGGACGCGATGGGCCGAAATGGCCTCCTTCCGTGCTGTAACTTTCTATGATTCTATGAAATGCTTGATGCTTACAGTGAGTGCCTTTGAATGAAGAAATGTTCAACACCATCCCTTGCCTTGGTGATCAAAAAAACTTTCAACATTAAAACGCATGGGGGGGGGGCGGGGGAAGAGAAACATTTTTGAACTAACTCTGCTCTAAATAAAACAGCAGAGACCACATGGTGAGAGCAGGTCATCAGCGGTGAACCATCCTACACACATGACGCAAGAACAGAGGTTCCAGGAAAAACCACTCAACTTCAAAAAGGCTGCTCGAGTGAGAGTGTCTTCCCGCCAAAGCAAGCTTTACTGGTTCACAGTAACACGATGTAGAGAAAACAGGAAGCCCACATGCACACAACAATCATTCCAGCGGCTCTTGGACATCGCCATGGGAACCTCCAGTTCTATGCTTGGACAGGCTACAAAAGCAGCAGTGTTTGGCAGTGTGAAGTTCACATCATTGCCATCCTATACGGCCATAAAAAATTAGGACTACAGTCAAGTCCGCCATAACAAAAAAAAAAGTTTTTCCACTCACAATTTAAAATAATTGTTTACAGAACGAAGAGTTTTTTTTGGTCCCAAGTATATAAACCGACAGATGAATTTACATGATGTTCACTTTTACACAGAGTAAGTAAGCCTGCCTCCTGATTGTGTGCAAGTAGAATTTGAGTTAATCCAGTCCAAGACAGCCGACAAATTATGCCAAGATATCAGCTGCGACAGTACCCTCTGAATGCCGAGGATTTAAATTTATTCCACAGCTCTCAGCAACCTCGGTGGGATCACCACTGGTATGAAGCACTTGCCGGGATACTGAAGCGATTCAATCAAATATTTTCCAATGTGCTTAAGTAACGATAAGATGGAGAGCCTCCTTGCTAATCATGCTGTTAATGAGTTAGGTGAATGAAAACACATTTATCCATTAAAATAAGTCAGCAAATGAGATACTGTTCTGTTTTTATTTGGTTACATCAACTGTTCTGCTGTGAAAGACATGATGCTTGCTGGCTCCAAGTAATAATATCGTGGAGGTAAAAAGGAAAATGGCATGCTGGAAATATAAAATTACAGAGAATGCTAGAAACACTCCTCCGGTAGACCGATATCTGAAAGAGGCACATTTTAAGTGAGAACCTTGCTCAGAACTCAGTAACCCTGCTATGTATTGCCAGCATTTCTTTTTTCCTCTGTTCTCTTGTCTCATTAGTAGGAATATACAACAAGAAAATCAAAATGCGGCGAGCCAGTAGGTTTTGTATAACCTGTCCGGTAACAAGGTTCCCCTATAAAAAGCCATTGAAAGGGGAAAAGAATTAAAATTAAAATATTCTTACCAAGTTGAGGCTTCTCAGCAAAATGCTCATCAATTCATGTCGGACACCACCCGACTGAAAATGGAACCAGGACCCATTAGGTGGGACCAGAAATTCAGGTGGCCTTTTTACTTGTTTCAGTTCAATCTTTAAACGCTTTCGTTTCATTAACACTTTTTTTTAAAAAAAGAGAAGCTTCAGGGAATGTTTTGAGGCTAACCTACTTTACAAAATTTACAGTAAGTTAGTGACGAGAATAAATGCAAAGCTTCTAAGTAATGATGCCCGGTTCCATGGCATCATTGCTTGACGAGCATGTCGTCCATTCGTGTGGCAGGAACCTTCTTTTCGGAGTTTTCAATGAATGCGTGACAACGAAGCAAGCATCAAAACTCAAGCTATGATTCCAAGCTCTTGCACTGCCCATAGTCAACCCACCTTGCGGTTTGAACTTGGAAAAATGAAGGAACCGTACCTCCTTTCATGTTAGAAAAGCAGATGTGATGGAGTGGCGAAATCTAAGAAGATTCCCTATTAGCACTTGTATCGGACTCCAACAGGGTTTCCAATGGAATCTGTAGACTTGTAGGTCTCTTGTCCCTTTCACCTGCCCCAAAGCTACCAAGTTAGTTGGTATCCTTGCCTCGCTTTCAAATCCCTTGGCTGCGCCGCACCACAACTTCCTGATGTCCTTCAGTCACACCCCCCTGTATCCCTTTGAACACTGGGTCACTCCTCGTTTCTTGCTCCATCAGCAGCCACTCTTTCAGTCACTGCACCCCTGGAATTGCTTCCCAATTTCTCCAGCTTTCAAAAAGTTTCCTTTAAATCTTTGCGCCTTCAGGATTACTCCCATCCCAAAAAAAAAATCTCCTACGGAGTCCAGCAGAAATGCAAATCGTTTTTTAAATAATGGCAAATTTAACCAGGATTGTTTGTTTGTTGCCCATCCCTTGCAAAGATGGAATACCTTACAACCAAACAATTGCCCCATCTGCAAATGTGGGAACAATTCGAGCTTTCAAGATAGATCAATAAGACTTTTGTTGGGTAAGGATATCGAGGGATAAGGAGCAAAGGCGGGTAAGCGGAGCTGGGGCACAAATCAGCCATGATCTAAGAATGGCGGAGCAGGCTCCAGGGGCTGAACGGCCTACTCTTGTTCCTAACATCCTGTCTTATGTAGATGCTGCAGAAGTATAACTAAACTCACCCGAGTTGGATTAATAGTCAGCCATAGGACTCAACCTGTACTGCACGAGCAAGTACAGGAGAAGTAAAATTCTGATTTGTATGTTAATTCCCTTTATTCTAATGCTTGGGCTTATTTTTGCTTGCTTTATTCACACTTGATATGGTCATTAGATGTTGATGTCACCATAAAGGCTAAAAAGAGTGTAGCTGTTATTTCTTTGGTACATTTACTTGTCCTGAAGTCTCCTGGAAAACCTGAAAAGAAACACAAAGCCCCGGGCGGATTTGGTTAAGTGAACAGAATGCTCGATTGTCTTAAGCTACTCGTGGAGGGCTGGAGTCCTGTCCCAAACTTTAGGGGGCCGAAAGTCCAACACGCAAAGAGACCGTTTAGCTGGGGGGAGGGGGGGGGGGGAGAAATATAATTGGCGCTGGGTGCAGGTCCTGGGGGTTTACACAATGTAGGAGTTGGGAGACTATCTGCAAAACTGTCCATCTGCAACTATTTTCTATGTGCTCAGCACATGGTTTTCTCGTAACCCATCAAGCTAAACTACACTCCTACTCTGTGAAAAATGCAAAGTGAAGAACTACCAATCTCTCAGCTGCTTGACCACTGACTAGCCTTCTTGTAAAAAAAAGCTACTGTAGCTACACTAAATTTTAAAGACGTTCAGTTCTTGAACAGGGAGTAGCAAAAACTCCGTTCAGAATCCATCATAGCAGCTGCTAGTTTGACCTGTGCTACACAAGGTACAGTCTATCTGCTGCAATGAGAACTCCTGCCGTGTCTTTCTGATGAGTCTGCGCTCAAGGCAAGGCGTGCTAATGCTGAGGAATACAATACCAGGCACAGCAAGCACCATTAGGCTCAGAGTGAAGCTCATCTACTTGGCCCCAATCTCAATAAAGTGCAGCCCTTTCTGCATCTGTGAGATCATTTCAATTTTCCACACCCACCATCCTTGCGGCCTCCCCAAAGTGATATGACCATTTTAGTGTAAATCGGCACCAAATTAGGGAGGATTCTGCCTCATACGACCCATGCCACGAGAAAGTGGATAAAGACTGCCCAAATTCATTTAACGTAACGCCCTCGGACAGACAACAGCTTCACCCCATCAGTCTGGATTGGATTTGAACCCAAATCCCAGAAGTAAAAAACGACAGCATGCTACCCAACACCAGCCAGTCCCTCCCTGGTCATTTCAAACCTTGAAAATAGTCAGGACCTAAATAATCAGTGATGTTATGGTATCATCTTGCTACAACAATGCACATCTTACATTTCATCAAGGGACAATGCTCCTTGAAATACATATTATATAAATAGGGGCCAAAATGCGCTGGTGTAGGAACTGGGGTTCCTAGCCGAAGAATTGAGATCGACTCAGAAAATCAAAAACAATAAAATTTAATGAACAAACGAAGCTGTACAAGAAACTGTAGGATACAATGCAAATAGGTCTGGTCTGCTTGAAAGCCTCTCTGGAAACTGCTAGAAGGTTCCGAGCTCAACTGCTCGCAGGTTCCGAGCTCGGACGTCATCACGTTCTTCCCGCCGTTGAGATCACGTGACAGACGGCATGACGTCATCACGCGGAGTACAGGAAAGAAGCCCTTGTACAGTTAACAGATACATTAAAAGGTGCAGCCCCCAGCTGTACTACATTGCTGTAAAAGGAATTATATACAATTGTCCGTAATCCTCTGGTGGTTCCGCCACACTGGTTCCATTTGGGTTTACAAGTTAGCGATTTACAACAAATGGCTTATCTCAGAGCACCCCCCCCCCCTCCTCACCTACCTACCACAGGTGACCACTTAAAGGTTTTCACTTTTCTTATACACCACTGAAACCACAAATCACTGCATTATTATTCAAAAACCACACTGCTGTGCTGCTTACCCCATCTACATCTCCAGTTGTGTCAAATGACGTTTATCTGCCAATTGAAAAAATGACATTAAAAAGTACACAAAAAGATCAATTGTCAATAGCCATATTTCGATAAATAGAGCACGAGGGGGGGGGGGGGGCTGGCTGAGTCACACGCCAGTAATCCAATCAAGAGGTTATGAAATCATAAGCCACGTGAGTGGTGCTTGAGTGGCTCATAAACACAAGCAGAAGTTGAGAGAGAGTGAGAGTGTGTGTCATCAATTTAGTGTACTGCAGGCTTAATAGCCCAGTTGCACTGTAGTTTTATCAATGACGGTTTTCTCAATGTGACAACCCTACGCTGTGGAGTCAAGTCACAAAAAAAAGACTTGCATTTATATACAAGGGATAGTGCACTGTGCATCGACAAGTGATTGGAGATCACAAGGAGGAGGGCTCTCACTGTTTCTGGACTTCAGACCAACCCTGCTATTTCGGCAATATGTGCACAGCCAATTTCAAAAAGAGTTCCCAGGTAGTCCTGTTAGCTTTTATGAGGGGAAAAAAAAAGTGTTTGCTCGCATCAGGACACAAGTAAGTGCACATACACAGAGCTCAGCATACCCAGAGCATAGCTCAGCATGATTGAGTTGACAGTATTCTCCAGTCAGGTACCAGTGCCTGCACTATGACCAAGCACATTGATTTACTTCTAAGAGTTCAGCGAAGAGCTATACAAAAGACCTGCTGAACTGGATTGAGAGGAGGGGGGACGGGATCGAGATGAACAACATGACTGCAGCGATCAACCTGAAGGTAAATACCTTTTTATGACACTGCATACTGGGGAGGTTTATTTTGGCAACTGTTACCCAGTTGTTATAGTAACAGTACACACTCTTACAACAGAATACGAGACGCAAAACTTCCTGGTGGTTGACAGCGGCTTATTTCTTGATAAAAATCTCGGTGGCACCACACACAGCACCAACATCACATCAGAGGTGGAGCATATCGCTAGTTACCGTTGACATAATAAATAACCCATCTCTTTCCCAACACAATGAAAAGTTTATTGGCATATTTCAAAAAAAAACTCTTGCAGGTCAGATGATTTTTCAAACCTGCTCACAACTCACTTTCAATGTAAACATCACCCGAGCCCCCTAATTGGATTAACGCAGGTATCCAATATTCTGTAACCAGGCATTATGAACCCTTCAATTAAATTACAACAATGTAATCACTCACAGGTATCTTATTTTAGACATAAATCATGTCGTTTATAGAACACGTTACAAGTTACTCCCAGTTATTCATTACACTACACATTTAGGCTGTAGCAGCTCTTATAGGGAAACCATACAACTAGCCACTGATTGAATTCAGTTATTCACTGCACAACAACGTGCAAGAGAGCCTCACGACAGAAGTGAAGCCTTCAGCTATTAAGCTTTTGCTGTCTACAGCACAGCAGCACATTTCCGCTAATTCCCATATAAAAACCAATATGAGCAAATGCGGAATGATCCATACTGCAATGAAACACAGACCAGAATGCTCTGGAGCAAAGCACAAAGGATATTTTATCTGCACGCAACCTGCTCAGAGGGTGCCTTAAATGGGAAAAATGTGTCTTTTAAAAAAAAAGTAAATGCCGGCACCTTTGATATCGCAAGGCTAAAGGATCGCTGGTAAATAAACAAGAGATGACAGGTGAGGGCTGAAGTCTCGCAGGGTTCCCAATACATAAAATCACCGATTGTCTGTACATCTGTGCAGATAGTAATTTAAAATAGCTTACCCGAGTGAGTTCTTAATCCTTTCTTTAAAAAAAGGCATTTTTCATAAAATAATTGAATAGAGGCTGGCAATCTTGCTTAACTTGCTGAACTGGAGTAGTTCAGCTATTTAGTTTGTCAGTAGAATGACTACTTGTGAGTGAAGTGTAGCCGAGAGGCCTACGGCTAAATAATCTTCTGCCTCCACACAGTGGGTGGCTGTCTGATTTGCATATGAATTGCCTTTCCCACCCACTCCGATTAAAGCGCACATTCCGACTGTCTCTTCGTAACGAAAGTTGAATTACAGCAACAGATAATGGTCGGACATCAATCCCAGCTATTGCAATTCTAATTTTAAAAAATATACATGCACCTTCCTCCTCCATAATGTATCATAAAAGGTTACAATTCTCTCCTGAAAGTTACTGTTTCACATGATCTTGCATACGGTATAGTTTCTGCCGCTCCCTTTTACGACCGAGGCCGGGACTATGGAGGGGAAATTTGCTTCACGCATTTTCACCTCTTGCAAAAGAAAATACATCTAATGAACAACAGTACAGACCAAGCTCCAGGTTTTTGCAAATCCATTAGAAAGATAGAAAGGACTTGCATTGAGATAGCTCCTTTCATGACCTCAGGACGCCACAAAGTGCTTTATAGCCAATGAAACACTTTGTTGAAGTGCAGTCACTGTTTTAACTGTAGGGAAACGCGGCAGCCAATTTATGCACAGCAAGATCCCACAAACAACAATGTGATAATGACCAGATAATGTTTTTTTTTTTTTTTTTAAACTGATGTTGGTTTTGGGATATATATTGGCCAGGATACTGGGGACGATCTCCCCAGCTCATCTTTGATTAGTGTCACGGGATCTTTTATATACACTCGAGGGCAGACGGGGCCTCACTTTAACATCTCATCCAAAAGACAGATTAGCACAGCTGTGATTGACAGACATTTGAACTACAAGGGAGTCGAGGGGTGTGGGGAGAGAGCGGGAAAGTGGTGTTGAGGCCAAGATTGGATCAGCCATGATCTTATTGAATGGCGGAACAGGCTCGAGGGGCTGACTGGCCTACTCCTGCTCCTATTTCTTATGTTCTTATTGTTCACGCTAGTAAAATAAAAATGAAAATATACAAGTACGTTAGGTGCAATTAAACACAAAATGGGTGGGGGGAGGGCAATGGGAAGTAAACAATGTTAAACAAAGCCTTTCACCTTTAAGAACCAAATTAAAGTCCACAGAATACTGAAAGAGTCCTTTGGCTGCATGGCTCAGATTTAAAATGAGATCAGGCCCACAGTTCATCAATGCCCAAATATGGCACCAATAAGCAATTTCACCGAGACTACAAAATGGCTGGTGGGAGGAAATGGAAACAGGTCACAGTCGAACATTGTTAGACCACAGTACAGGGAACTGAGGATGTGTTAAATTGGACAAAAATCCCCAGAAATATTTTCCCCTTACCTTGACGAACACAAAAATTGTCAAATGATCTTGCCTTATTGTAGTGCCCTAAATGGTACACTTACTACTAAACGATGAATTATCTATCTGTGCACTGATTGCCGTGTGACTCATCAGTAGCCCTGTGCATTTCTATCAGGTGAAAATGCCAAACAACTTCAACGCATTTAAAAATCGAGAAAAACATTTGGAGGTACTTGAAATGTGTGAAGAAAATGGTCAATGAGCAACTCTGCATGTTGGTAAAAGGTTGCTCCTCCATTTCCAGCCTTCCTACTTCTGACCTATCAATAGAATGGCTATCTTTTGTCAAGTCCAAAGGCAGACAAAGAATAAGCTAAGAGCAAAGAGTGGGATCAGTCATGGCTTGAGTGCTGGTGAATATATTCAGTACAGATTTCAATAACCTGAATAACCAACAGCTTCACATCACAGGACTCCGAAGCAAGAGGAGAAAAAAAGTGACAAATTCTGAAAATGTGAAATGCAAAGTTTTGACCTCAGACACGTCGATTACAATCGGACGATTTCAAACATTTTTACAGCCTTCACTTTCTCAGGTTATTTATAGAGCACTAAGGGGGGGGGGGGGGAAAGAGAGAGGGACAATGGTTCACCCGCCTACTTTGCCCCCAGTTTAGTTGCCTAAAATCTCTTGCCCTTTGTCTCGAATTGCTGTCTGCATTTTCTGTAAATCTCGAACGCATTTTGCTACTTCATTCAGGTTGCCCAACTCCTTCCCTTAGGAAAGTGAAAGTAAAACACTGAAATGCAGAAAAAATGAAACTCAAAAATATAATTTCCGTTCAGATAAGTTATTTTTACAATAATAGATGAACCAACATGAAAAGGGGCCTGATTGAGTGTTTTGAAACCAGAGCGGTCACTCATTTGGAATTAGACTTGCTCATTTCAGCTTGAAAATGTCACTCATTTTGATAACAAATCTCAAACAAACGCAGTTCCATGTGTTTAACGAGATTTGTGCTCTGCTTCACCCTTCCTAAATCATAAATAGAGGGTTGGACTAGATTGATTCCTGGGATGAGGGGGTTGTCCTATGAGGAGAGATTGAGCCTATACTCTTCTGGAGTTTAGAAGAATGAGAGGTGATCTCAATGAAACATAAGATACTGAGGGGGATTGACAGGGTAGCTGCAGAGAGGAAGTTCCCCCTGGCTGGAGAGTCTAGAACCAGGGGTCACAGTCTCAGGATAAGGGGTCGGCCATTTAGGACTGAGATGAGGAGGAATTTCTTCCCTCAGAGAACCTTTGGAATTATCTACCCCAAAGGGCTGTGAATGCTGAATTGTTGAGTATGTTTAAGGCGGAGACACAGATTTTTGGACTCTAGGGGAATCAAGGTATATGGTAATCGAGTGGGAAAATGGAGTTGCGGTCGAAGGTCAGCCATGCTCTTATTGAATGGCGGAGCAGGCTCGTGGGGCCGTATGGCCTACTCCTGCTCCTAATACTAATGTTGTTATAAATCTGACTGGCTTGTTGGGTGTCTATTGACCAACTCATTACTATCCCACTTGAAATAGAGGCAGGCAAGAATAAACGGAAAAGGATGTGGCTTAGTAAGTGCGGGTTAAAGTGGCTCAGGGATCTTATAAGGCAGCACTTTTGGCGATGGTCGTTCAGAACCAAATCATCCTGGAACTAAAGACCCACCACCAGGAGCCAGGATTTATACCATTTGGCTCCAGATAACCTTGCAAGCTAATGCCCTAAACAGGTAGGGCGGTCCTGGCTGGACAAGTGTTGTAAGATGGTAGGCTGCATGATTCTGGCTGGTTAACTCCAACAGTACCCCTGTGCATACTTTGGAGTCTCTAAGCTGAGGATATGCTAACCTGTGCTTAAGGTCGGAACTTGGTTAAGCTGGCATAGGTTCCTACAGGGAGAGAGTGTGTGCACTGCTATCGGGCAAGCAAACGCTACATAGATTTCTAAGCAATTTGGTTTGGTTTGAAGATTCTAATACGATGATAGAATTCCATGCAGGTCAGACACCCCATTGACTTACAGCAAATAAATCTCACTCTCATCCCTCATGTCGACAGCTCTGTGAAAGAATTTTACATCAGTAACAGGACTGCCGAAAGACAATGGGTTTCGTCAAATCACAAAGTTCATGATGCGATAAATGCAGTGGCAATATTAATGTAGCACCCAAGATACTACCATCAGTATACTGTACTCATCTTTTAGTTGTCTAACCAGGCATCTTATGATGCTAAATAAAATTCCAGAGTAATGATAACAGACCTTAATCTGGCATGTAAAAAATGCTTTAGTGCCTTGAATAATGTTCCAAAAATTCAAGCCGTTACTGGTTCATCCCAGTGAGGAAATGGCTTCCGTATTTGTAATTTCCTTCCTGACACCACTACAAAATTCCAATGGGTCAATCAATCCAAGTCGAGCAGCCCGACGAATAATTAACTGGTGGACCTCCTCAAGCCTCCCTACAATGCAAGTGGATGAGATGGTTGCCAGGGCAGTGTAGAGGTGTCACAGCACTAAGAATACAATGCAGCCTCTAGCGTTCTGCAATAGGGTTAGAACAGGCTGGTCTTGGTTTGCTCCAGGAACTTAAGCCTATTCTAAACTCCCCAGTGCAGAGAACCCCTCCACCCCTTTAGAATAAAAGTACAATATCTGGAAAATGAGCATATTTCAGAAGATGAACAGCTCTATCTAAAAATGGCTCATGGGGTTGGGGGTAATATATTAGCATGGATAGAGGATTGGCTAACAGAGAGTCGGGAAGGGATGAAGAGTGTAATGTAGCCAAATTTGCTAATGATAGGTGGGAAAGCAAGTTGGGAAGAGGACAAAGAATCTGCAAAGGGATATAAATAGGTTAAGTGAGTGGGCAAAAATTTGGCAGATGGAGTATAATATGGGAAAATGTGAGGTTATCCACTTTGGTAGGAAAAATAGAAAAGCCCATTATTATTTTAGTGGAGAGAGACTACAAAATGCTGCAGTACAGAAGGATCTGGGGGGTCCTTGTACATGAAACACAAAGTAAGCCTGCAGGCGCAGCAAGTAATTAGGAAGGCAAATGGAATGTTGGCCTTTATTGCAAAGGGAATGGAGTATAAAAGTAGGGAAGTCTTACTACAACTGTACAGGCGAGACCACACCTGGAGTACTGCGTACAGTTTTGGTTTCCTTATTTAAGGAGGGATATACTTGCATTGGAGGCAGTTCAGAGAAGGTTCACGAGGTTAATTCCTGAGATGAAGGGGTTGTCTTATGAAGAAAGGTTGAACCGATACTCATTGGAGTTTAGAAAATGAGAGGTGATTTTATTGAAACATACAAGATTCTGAGGGGGCTTGACAGGGTAGATGCAGGGAGGATGATTCCCCTTGAGGGGGAATCTAGAACTAGGGGGGCGTAGTTTCAGAATAAAGGGGTCGCCTAATTAAAACTGAGATGGAGGAACTTCTTCTCTCAGAGGGTCGTGAATCTTTGGAATTTTCTACCCCAGAGAGCGGTGGAGGCTGGGTCACTGAATATATTTACAGTGGAGATACAGATTTTTGAATGATAAGGGAGTCGAGGGTTATGGGGAACAGGCAGGAAAGTGGAGTTGAGGCCAAGACCAGATCAGTCATGATCTTATCGAATGGCCGACTCCTGCTTCTTACGTAGGACTGAAGGTAGATCACACTGAGCTTGAGGAACATTTACTGCTAATGTGATATGCACTGATAAGAGTGATTTCCAAATAAATAGCTGGATTGCCATTTGATTAACTTGAAGTGATGGTGGCAATGATGTTGTCATTGCAATCAGCAGCACAGAATGTGCTGTCAATTGATGCCCACAGAACGTTCCACAAAATTGCTCAATATTGTACCGCACTAATCACTAACCGATGTACCAAGTAGCAGCAAATTGCAAGTGTCTCGGTTGGAGTACCAATGAGCCACAATGTCCTGTTAAGTTTGCGAAAAAACATTGAAATAAAGTAATCAGAGACAAAGCAACAGCCAGGCATGGAAAGGGAAAACGCCATTCAGCTCATCAGGCCTTTCCACAGACTTTGCACTACGTATTATGGATTCATTTAGTCTCCTGAGGAAAGATTCTTCCTATTGCCCAAAGGCAACGATAAATTAATCAAAATTGCAGGGTTTCTATCCATCTCCACATTCCCACCTTGGTTCAATACAACCTTGCTTTTACAGATGGCTTATCCTATCGAACCGTATAATTATACATGATTCATCCCGAACCAAACATTCCTCTGGTCCCAAAAGTTCAGGAACTATCGCGTTCTGCAAAGCATTTGGCCATTGGTATTCATGCTTAATAACACAAGGGAAGAGAAAATGGCAATTCGCCTCACAAACATTTTTCAACAGATTAGAAACAACTTACTCATTAACAGACTTTGCCCACATTATTTAATACCCTGAAGGGAAGTTTACAAATTTTCTCCCCAATATCAAGAGAAACTGTAGAGCATCTATTTACCTCCTCATCTCCACCATTGAACGCTGGCCGACTTCTTGACAGATGACTTAACTTTATAAACCCCAAACCTATTCCTAAATCAAAACCATGCAACTTTTTTTTTAATATTTAAAAAGGTAGTGATCAATACACAGCTAACTGTTTTAACCTGCAGACAGACAATACAACATCTTCATTGTTAGGTGGTAAAAAGAAAATTCCTTGCAATCTTGTACAGCTCGGTAATTTTGTACTTGTGCAACTCCAAATCTTAGCTCAGTAACCTTAAAGGAAGAGATTATACGATTAATGTTTAAGCATTGGTCATCTCCACCTGGAGTACTGTATGCAGCTCTGGTCATGTTATCATATGATGGGTAATATTGCCCTCGAGAGTTTAGAAAGGTAAATAACTAGATGGTTCCAAAGTATCAGGAATGTAAGTTCTGAAGGGAAGTTAACCCGGTCTTCAATTCAAATGTGAAAGACTCCGAGGTGACCTTACTGAAGTCTTCAAAATTGCACATGGGGACAAACAAGACAACTGGCTTACTGTGGCAAAGAACTCAAATACTGAAAAAGACCAACTACATTTATGATGTACCTTTATGAACGACCTTCTCCGAAAATTATTTTCCACAGTAAATATTCACAAGTTTACTTGCAGTGTTGCTCACAGCGAGTCGGGGATAACAATGTTTTAGATTATGGGCCCGCTAAAACCAGACAGCAACCATCCCCCTCGCTCCATATAGTGCCATAAATACTCATCTCCCTTCAAATAAGTTCAACCTCGCTCCTCTATCGAGCAAGTGAGCGAGCGTCTCTTCCCACCTCCCGTGGTCAACTGGGTTCTTAAAACGTGAAAAAGGTCTACCTCTCTATCTTCTCTCCCTGTTCCGTGGGTCACAGCCTACCCAAAATAAAAAGTCAGGAGTTCATTAATTGCAGATGAATTCCTGCACATGTGCATTATCGGGATCATTATTGGTTATATTAATATGTGTTTCTTGCCGTATATGTTGTAGCCCCAAACAGAGACCAATTTCTACAACAACAACTCGCGTTTATATAGCGCCTTTACTGTAGTAAAATGTCCTAAGTGTTTGGCACCAAGCCACATAAGGAGATACTATGACAGGTCCAAGAAGTAGGTTTTAAGCAGCGTCTTAAAGGACGAGAGCACTAGAGAGGCAGACATAGGGAGGGGCGAGGCCACGGAGGGATTTGAAAACAAGGATGAGAATTTTTAAAATCGAGGCATTGCTGGACCGGGAGCCCATGTAGGTTAGCGAGCACAGAGGGGGGGGGTGGACTTGGTGTGAGTTTTGTTAACATCGATACTGCCAGGGGTTGGGGGTCTTTGAATACGGTTGAGCAGCGACTCAGCAGAGGATTGTGAATTATGAGTGGGTGGTGGGAAGGGTATACAAGGGGTGGGGGGGGGGGAGATCAGAACCTGGTGGAGCATGTCATGTTAATTGCGATGAAAGCTGCTGGAGCCAATTGTTGTGTGTATTTTGGTGATGGGCTGAATTGAGGAATCGTCATGGCAGGTGGACTTTTTGGCAGGTTGCTTGAGGAGAAATTCGAAATGGGGGGGGGGGGGGCGGCGGCGGGAAGGTTCGCACAAGATGATTAGTGAACAATGAAAGTGGAAAAACACAATTACATGGAACTACATCAAGACAGACACAATCAGTAAAAAGATAATTGACAGGCACAACATGGATAACAGATATACATAGCAGATGAGACACTTTACCGGAACGATTAACGGTACCTAGACTGCCAGTAAGATGAACAAGATTAACTTTCTAGACTTCACTTTCCATTTAAACACAAGACAAATCTGCAGGTTTCAGAGGAGAAACATCAGACAAAACAAGGGTATAAAATGAACCATTCAATACTAAGTTAACATAACATTATAGTGCAACAACATGCACAAATGTTATGAGCTGATAAGATTGAGCTTCAGTGATATGCCTCTGCCTGCTTTCGGTTATAATAATAGCCGCTTCCAAGTATTATTTTTGTTCTGCAACAAAGAGTTTTTGGGGGAGAAATTCGGTTGATAGCGCCACCGATTAACACCTAAAGAGGCCGAGAAGTGGGGTGCTAGCCAATTTCCGGGCGGGCGCAAGGTGCCTCGCCCCATATTGAGCATGCATTTAGCGCCGGCGCTAAATCTTAGCGCCCGCTCATGGGCACAGGCTGATTATGACGTCATTTGAGTGTGCAACGCCTTTTGGATGCCCCGGACCAGAAATTCAGTGGCGCCCCCCTCCGTAGCGCCTGGCGCTAATAGTGACAGCTTACCTGGGCCTTACCAAGCCGCTCTCGGGCTGGAGGAGCGTTATTTAAAGGGGACTGGTGTGGTTTAAAAGCGGCAGCCATTTTTGGATCACAACTTCCTCGAGAGCTACAAAGAGTTGCTGAGCTGCACACCGAGAACCATTTGACCACTGAGCCAGCGCTGGCAGACGATCTTCAGCCTTCTGACCATCACCTTGCTGTTGGTGAGCCTTGACAACGGGGAACCTTCCTGTGGGCACTTATTATGGGGGCTGCATTGGAGGGGAATGTCCTGCTGCTGAACCATCTGGAAAGGGCACTGAGACGCAGGGAGGGGGGTGGGCATGGCCAGATGGAGGAGGGCCAACAGACATCGCCACAGCAGACCTTACGCTGGCAGGGTTATCCGACAGCAGTTTTCCTACATGAACATGCCGGAGGAGCAGCGTGTCAGAAGGCTGCGATTTAGAAAGGAGGTGGTGACTGAGCTGTGCCAGCTGCTTCAGCCAGATCTGCAACCTCAGATAAGGTGCAGGACATCTCCGTCGGCGGCTAAGATGCCTGCTGGCCTGAACTTCTACGCGAGCGGCTCTTCTCAGGCTGCGCATCAGAGGCTGATCAGAAGTAGCTTCTAGACCCCTCTCACGGAATGCTTGCTGCCATTCCAAGAACAGGAATGGAACCGGTCTGATACCCCCAAGCCTGTGAAGGGCAAGATGCATGTAAATAGCAGGCATGGCCATTGTAAATGAAGAAAGTGTTTCATTACACAAAATGTGGTTCCTTCAAACATGAGAAAGCTATGGCAACAGAAAGCAAAACTAATACACTGACACATAACTGCCTCTCACACCCGGGAGACTGTCCAAACATAAATCACATTCCGACCATCTTCCTTGGCCTTGATTCCACTGCGCCAACCAAAGCATCCAATGCCCCATCAGTGAAGCGTTCCGCCCTCTGCCTCACCCTTTCCATGTCTTGCTAGGCTGGTGCGCCACAGGTAGGCTCCCACTGCTTTGAAGGCCTACAAGGCAGTGAGTGTGCCTGGTGATGCCAATTGACCTGCCCCTTTAAGAGCTGGCCGGCACCACTGTGTCTCAGGGAAAGTGATTATTGACAGCACCCTCGCTGCCGTGAAATTGGGTTGCGCCACCTGGTTAGTGCCTTAAGAATAGCGTGCAGCGCCTGATTTAGCGCCGCAATCACCTTTAGGGGTGCTGCAACCCAATATCACGCTAGGTGGCGCTAAATTGCGCCTGGCGCTAAACTTTGCACATCGCCAGGACTAGCGCCCCAAACGCGGCTATACCGAATTTCTAGGCCTTTATATTTTAATGTTGTTGCACGGAGGACACCACCTAGTAACGAGTAGAGGATGAGATAAAGTAAAGTGCACAGATTAATTGGCACTCTAACCTCACTGAAGTAGGTTAATAGAAGCCACTGTTTGTGTGGCCTATTTAGACAGTGGATAATATTTCTTCTGAATCTCACCTGGCTCTCAATTCAACAGCAGTCGCTTAAAATGACACAGGCCACGGCACTACACTGAACAACTCACATGGAGCAAACGTGGCCATTTACACCTCTACCAGCACGCCAGTAATTATGCTCAATCTGGCAGCTCTGTAAAAGCCAAAACACTGAAAAGAACAGCGGACATAATTCTCGCCAACATCATGTATAAGCCACAACGCCTGGAAAGCATTCAGCACAGCTTAAACTGCTGGCTCCTCATCGACATACATCTGATAACAGAGGAGAAATCAAACCTCAGATTACTACCTTCAAGGAGAGACAAACTGAGCAACGTCATTCACCAGGAAACAGACACTATTTAAAAAAAAAAATTCCACCTCTCGGCCAGGAGTTGCGGCACTAATTCCACCTCGACAGCAGTGAAGCCTGGGCGGAATCAAATCAAATAGTGCAAAAGATCGTGGAATGCGAAGCTCGAGTGAGTTTCGCCCACAACTACTTTACGCTCGAGGATCGCCGATCTTATACGCTGGTACAACAGGCCCTTCACCCGTGCAGTACTCGGCCACACAACTGGCCAAACCCCCATTTCAGAAAGGTGGGTTTCCGTCGACTGCGCTCAGTCAGTCAGGGTGGGGGGCGGGTTCAATCACTTTGCACCCAGACTCTCAGGCACCCGTGGTCACATGAATCCAGCTTCAATCACCTGGCCTCGTCTTAGAGGAGGTGCAACGAAGGTTCACTAGATTGATCCCTGGGATGAGAGGGTTGTCCTATGGGAGAAGAGATTGAGCCGATACTCTCTGGAGTTTAGAAGAATGAGAGGTGATCTCATTGAAACATAAGATTCTGAGGGGGATTGACAGGGTAGATGCTGAGAGATTGTTTCCCCTGGCTGGAGAGTCGAGAACTAGGGGGCATAGTCCCAGGATAAGGGGCCAGCCTTTTAAGACTGAGATGAGGAGGAATTTCTTCACTCGGAGGGTTGTGAATCTTTGGAATTCTCTGCCCTAGAGAGCGGTGGAGGCTCAGTCGTTGAGTATATTCAAGGCCAAGATAGATATTTTGGACTCCAGAGAAATTAAGGGATATGGGGATCAGGCAGGAAAGTGCAGTTGAGGTCAAAGATCAGCCGTGATCTTATTGAATGGCGGAGCTGGCTTGAGGGGCCGTATGGCAGACTCCTGCTCCTATTTCTTATGACCAGAAATCAATTGAAGCCACGGTGATGCTGCTGCAACGATTAGTTTAAAAAGACTAATAGCACTAAATCAGTCGATTGATCTGCACTTCTGCTACATAAATGTTAATTAATTTGATTGAAGACAGCAGTGAAGAAGAATGGCTCATTTCCTGGTAATCGCACTCCTTTTATCATTCTACTACGCCCTGTGCTGCTCGATTGTACTGATTCATGGCAGATTCTAATGTTTGGGCTTATGCTAATGAGTTGGCGCCAAAACTTGAGCGCAACTTCACCTCGGCAAAACCAGCGCAGTGACCAGCGCGTTCTGGGGAAACGCCAGGCCCTCATGCTAGTTTCCTTGAAGTGGACTTGATCCCAGGCTGAGGTACAAGATCAACTAAAAAACCACTTACCATTCGGGGCAGCAAGTTTTATCTTAAATCTACAACCAGTTGAGCTCTGTTGCTGCAGGGCGTATGTTTCGGCAAGCAGTCCACCTAGGGTTTGAGAGCTAGCCTTTCACGGTCTGATCTCACGTGGAAGTTTCTGATGGTTGGGAAGTTCTGTTGAGAGGAGAAATAATTATAATGAAACAAGTGAACAAACCATTTGAATCTGTCACACAAGATCACAACAAGCGGGCCTATTAATAAATCGCAACACGAGCAAAGCTAACAGACACCCTCCCTGCAACCGCAACCCCACACAGCCAAAGGTATTCTGTACAGAAGACGAAGATACTGATAGATTCGCTTCCTCCTCCCCCAAAACACTGGTTCGGCCTCAATTGTGTTCAATTCTGGGCACCGCGCTTTAGAAAGGATGTGAAGGCCTTAGAGAGGGTGCAGAAAAGATTTACAAGAATGGTTCCAGGGATGTGGGACTTCAGTTCCGTGGATAGACTGGAGAAGCTGGGGTTGTTCTCCTTGGAGCAGAGAAGGTTGAGAGGAGATTTGATAGAGGTGTTCAAAATCATGAGGGGTCTGGACAGAGTAGACAGAGGGAAACTGTTCCCATTGGCAGAAGGGTCGAGAACCAGAGGACAGAGTTAAGGTGATTGGCAGAAGAACAAAAGACGACATGAGGAAAAACTTCTTTTTTTTTTTTTTTTAACGCAACGAGTGGTTAGGATCTGGGATGCACTGCCTGAAAGGGCGGTGGAGGCAGATTCAATCATGGCTTTCAAAAGGGAATTGGCTAAGTACCTGAAGGAAAAAAATTTGCAGGGCTACAGGGAAAGGGCGGGGGAGTGGGAAGAGCTGAAGTTCTGTTGTACGGGCTCGGCAGGCCAAATGGCCTCCTTCTGTGCTGTTGTGGCAGAACCACTGAGTGACTCTGGCTAACTGTATATAATTCTCTTGAACGATGTTCTAACACCAGCCTAAACCTGTACCAGTGTGTTAGGCATTACTGTGTTTTGTATATAGAGTTTGCATGTACGAGGCGTGGCCCCTTTAAGAGCGCGGGAAAGCGCGATGAAGTCATGTCGCAAACCACGGGGCTGCCCAGGCAGTCCTTTTGGTTTCTCCGTTGAGTAAAGACCGGTTTAGTTGTTCTCGTGTCGATCTCCGTTATTCGTAGGAATTCGTTAATTCCTACACTGTAACCATTCTATGATTCTAAATCTCCTGAAGGCACCAGCTCTTGTTGGATTACACTACCTTGGAACTGGCCATCATCTACTACCTGACCCAAGTGTTGGAGAACTTTTCAATCATGGATAGTATCAACTTGTTTCAAAACATGGAGGTCTAGTTATCTTTCACTAGTTCCCGTTTACAAAATGTCCCGGGAAAGTTGGGCTCACGCCCGAGTATTTATACTCCTTGGACGGCGCCACCAGCTGGCCGTCCAGTGTTATTTCATGAGTCTTTCTTCATGGGTCATAAGATTCATAACAGTGACCGCGCCGGCCATCAAGCCCTGTCTATTCTAATCCCAGTTTCCAGCACTTGGTCCGTAGCCTTGTATGGTATGGCGTTTCAAGTGCTCATCTAAATGCTTCTTGAATGTCGTGAGGGTTCCTGCCTCTACCACCTTTTCAGGCAGTGAGTTTCAGATTCCAACCACCCTCTGGGTGAAAAAGTTTTTCCTCAAATCCCCTCTGAACCTCCTGCCCCTTACCTTGAAACTATGCCCCCTGGTTATTGACCCCTCTACTAAGGGGAAAAGTTCCTTTCCAGCTACCCTATCTATGCCCCTCATAATTTTGTACACCTCAATCAGGTCCCGCCTCAGCCTTCTCTGCTCTAAGGAAAACCCCAGCTTGTCCAGTCTCTCTTCATAGCTGAAGCGCTCCAGCCCAGGTAACATCCTGGTGAATCTCCTCTGCACCCTCTCCAATGCAATCACATCCTTCCTATAGTGTGGCGACCAGAACTGCACACAGTATTCCAGCTGTGGCCTAACTAGCATTTTTGTACAGCTCCATCATAACCTCCCTGCTCTTATATTCTATGCCTCGGCTAATGAAGGCAAGTATCCCATATGCCTTTTTACCCACCTTATCTACCTGTCCTGCTGCCTTCAGGGATCTATGTACATGCACACCAAGGTCCCACTGATCCTCTGTCCTTCCTAAGGTCCTACCATTCATTGTGTATTCCCTTGCCTTGTTAGTCCTCCCAAAATGCATCCCCTCACACTTTTCAGGGTTAAAATTCCATTTGTCACTGTTCTGCCCATCTAACCAACCTGTCTATATCATCCTGTAGCCTGAGGCTTCCCTCCTCGCTACTTTGGGAGCAAAAAAAACTCCAACAAGGAATTTTAAATGGAAAAAACAAAGTGGATGGATAAACTCTGCGACAGAGGAGTCCAAATGCATAATTTCCTGAATTGAGTGTGCCGGTAGAAAGATTCATTAAAAAGCCAACATCATTTTCAATGCTGTAAATAGAGGGCCAGAGTAAGAGAGTAAAGAAATGATAATTTTGTACAAAGCACTGGTTAGGTCAAACTGCGCAGTTCTGGGTCCCCCAGTATTGAAAAAAAAAATTAAAGCTGTAGGACTCACGCAGTGTGGATTCACCGGGATAATGCCAGGGTTAGGAAACTAGAGTTATGAGGAAAGATTAAATGGTGGGTCTGTTTTTGACAGAGCAACGGCCAAGAGAAGCTTTAGGTGGAGATTTTTTAAATTAGGAAGGGTTTTGATAGAGTGAATAAAGGCCTTTGGTTGGGGAGTCAGTGACGAGGAGGTCAGTGGTTCAAAATCATCACAGAGCGAGGAGAGCTTAGGATCGATTTCTTTATGCAGAGACTTGCTGAAGCACAGAATGCTTTGGCGCACTGAGTGGTTGGAACAAACTACTGGATTGGCTAACTATTTGAAGCAGAGAAGGATACACTGGTCAAAGTGCAGGGCAGTGGGATTAGTTTTGGATTGCAAAGGAGTTGGCATTGACACGATGGGTCGAATGGCCTCATTCTGTGCAGTAAACTTCTAGGGTTCTATGGGAAACATTTGTAATTTGGCTGTTAATTCTTTCAGGATTTACCATCTGTGGCTATTTGTGTTTTTCCTAACTAAAACTGGAATGCAGCAAGTTTCCCCAATCGCATTAAGTAAAATTGCTAAATATTTATTCTTCAGGGTTTTTTTTTTGATGTGAGGTATTGACACAAAGATAAATAGAGGCACAGTTCTCATGGGTTAATCATCATCATATTTCCTGAAAAAGAAGCCTGGCTTGCAACTAGGTAATGCAACACAACATTCATAGTAATTAAGATTGATAAAAAAAACACACGAACACACCGAGTACAACACCCACGGCCACAGACATGTGCTGCATTGCATCTCATTAAAAGGCACCGTACAACAGAGTAGCCACGTGCATGCTGATGTCACAAGAACAAGGTACACCCACAAAAGCTTCATTACCATGGGAACCACAATCTTTTTGTACTATTTAATAGTTCAAGAAATATTTCATATCAACCATTCCCAACCACACTAACACTGATGTATGTTCAACAGAAGGCTACATCTACTGTCTTCTTAGGCAGTCCCTCGGAACCGAGGATGACTCGCTTCCACATTAAAAATGAGTTCTCAGGTGACTGATGAGTCCAATGCGGGACCGACAGTCTCTGTCACAGGTGGGGCAGACGGTGGTTGAAGGGGCGGGTGCTTGCGCTGCCTGCGCTTGGCTTCTACTTGCTCCCAGCAGAGAGACTCGAAGTGTTCGGCGCCTTCCCGGATGCTTCTCCTCCACTTTGTGCGGTCTTGGGCCAGGGATTCCCAGGTGTCGGTGGGGATGTTGCACTTTTTCCAAAGCGGCTTTGAGGGTGTCCTTGAAGCGTTTCCTCTGCTCACCTGGGGCTCTCTTGCCATGTCGGAGCTCCGAGTAGAGCGCTTGTTTTGGGAGTCTCTTAACGGGCATGCGGACATTGTGATCCGTCCATCGGATCAGATCGAACGTGGTCAAAGCTTTGATGCTGGGTATGTTGGCCTGAGCGAGAACACAGACGTTGGTGTGCCTATCCTGCCAATGAATTTGCAGGATCTTACGGAGGCAGCGTTAGTGGTACCTCTCCAGTGCTTTGAGGTGCCTGCTGTACATGGTACATGTAGCTACTAAAACGTTTACATGTTTGGTTTATCAGTTTCATTTCTATTCTCCTGCCTACTTCCCACCCCCTCCCCCCACCGCAGCGCGCGCCGCCCCCCCCGCCCCATCCCCATTGGCCTGAAAATACTGGGGGCATTTTACTCAAGTTCCTAGAGTAACATACGTAGCACACTTCCAAATAAAAGTCTCTGCTGTCTGGACACTGCGGCCGTTCCAATTGCCATCCAGTCGCAAATCAGGCTTATGACCACCACCAACTGAGCTTCTGGTGTTCAATCTTGCTTCTACACCATCTCAGCATCTCTCTCTACTGTGAGCTACGTTTAGTCTGCACTGACCTCTCCACTCTGAAGTAATTACTTTCAGGCAAAAAAAAACTTTGGCCAGTTTTTCGTACCCTTCCACAAATGATTATGGTACAACCAATCTTAATGAATTCCATTCCTCTGTTCCTCAGGCAAGGCAGGGATTATTTTGGTTTCCAGGCGAGAGCCCATGATGTGGATTGACCGAAGCACAGAGCACACAATCCCAACCGACCTCAGAACTTTCCCAACTGCCATGAATTCTTTACACCAGGTCAGAAGTCCGCTAAAAAAAACCAGCCAACACAGGAATTCTTCTACCACAACTCTCCCTTGCCCAAACAGTCTTAGAAATTTGACATCTTTACCACAAACCCTCTTCATTTATTTAGGAGACTGCGGGCTTCCAAACCAAAGCATAGCAGACTCGCTGCTCAGTCAGTGTTTCCTTGAGATCTCTATTTAGAAGGTTCTGCAGTAATACAGGTACTTGTAAAAACTTGCTGGCTTTTTTCCATCTTCTGTCCTTGAGGGAAATTAAAAATCCTGAGGTTATTTCTTTGACTTTGATTGCGAAGATGGTTTCCCTTTAGTAAAATACAATCTGACCACCTTCTAGTTTTTCCTCTGTTTGGGTGAAGTTTTGATCAGAGACCGATCCTCTCCTTTGTGTGGTTTGTTCTCTTGAGCCCTCCTGAATTTCCTCTTTGAAGTATGCACTCGTTCCTTCCAGAGCACTACTAAATTATTGGTTGAATTTTCATTTCCTTCATCTATATAGAATTTACAGGCCATTCAGCCCAACTGGTCCATGTTTATACTCCACGCAAGCCTCCTCCCACCCTACTTCATCTAGCTATATTCTCAATTAGTATCCCTTGTTTTGAGACTCTCCAGGCTTTTTTGCCATGGCAGTGCATGCAGTAGACATTAACCTGCATAGTCCCATGATCAATTTTTTTTCCAATTATCTTGTGACTTGTTCATTGCGTTTTGGTGGGGTTTTTCCCCCTTCCTCCAATTCCCCTCTTACCCTTCTTTTCCTGAAAACAACATTGTTGACAGGAAGATGCAATCATAGTGACACATAGGCAGTTTCGGTTATAAATGTTGACATAAGAATTTGTAATGGGAAAATATAAATAAAAGGACTTACAAACATAATTCAGTCCCCATTTTATGTCTCCTGCCCTCTAACTCCACTTCACCTGAAGATCAAACCTAGTCTGCACTCCATGTTTGCAATGCCACAGATGAGCAACTGTCATGTATTTAGTAAAATGGATGATACGATAAATCTAAATATAAAATTTGACGATCATTTCCTCAGTTAGCACGAGACAAATAACCAAACACCCACTTTGAACGTCATTGTTAAAGCAGCAGCACCAAATCTCAAAAATAGGATGGGTACAAAGGAGACACTGCGATGTAATTGAAACGTGTCTTTCTGTGTTAACTAACCACAAAATTGATTTATCTTGGCTTCTCTCGTACACTTCAAACCTTGATGCTGTCCTACACCATGGAGGTAAATTCAGTGATTCCTGCACTCGGGGGGGGGGGGGGGGGGGGGGGGGGGGGGGGGGGGGGGGGAAAGAGAGAGAGCAGGTTGGAGAACTGGCGCTACCATTGTAGCCCTTTCTCTGACCCATGCACCCATCTAGTGCCGCTTACCACTGCAAGCACAGCATCAGTTGAGTTCACCCTTGCCTAGGTTTCTCTTTTAAAAAACCTAAAAATCGATGATGTATCTTGACCAGAAAAGTGGACGATGTTGCGGAGACAGAGAATATCAACAGTGCAGTCTTCTCCTGTACCACAGAATTATGCATTTAAAGGAGGCCAGATTTTGCCAACTACCTAACAAATTATCTTTTTTTTTAAATAAAAGACTGAGGATAAGATAAAATAAAGAAAAGGTTGTTCAAGCGCCAAGTTGGTGCTAAGAATTTTCACATTTTTTCCCCCCCAGAAAGATTCCAGGGAAAGTAAATCCTTTAAGATTACGTTATTGAAATGATCCTTCACACTAATGTGAAAAGGGAATATGGATGAACCCAACCAGTTCCATTTCCAAGGGCACAAAGCTGAAAAGGGCATTACAGAGATGTCTAATTAAAATCTACTGAAAAGTAATGCGGTTAATACTCAAAGGGCAGACACCAGTGTTCCTCCCAACACCGTGCCAATTCTGTTGGTGGAATCACTGAAGAAAGTCATGCCACCATTATACAGCAGGTCTTCAACCATTTCTCCAGGGCGGGGACGATGCACGGTATTGGGAAATGTAAATATCTCTCCAAAAATACCACCATTATATATCAAGGGCAACAACTTGGATCAGAAATTGCCTGCAGAAAATCAAGCTTGGAAAATAGTACCACCAGAATTCTCTACGAATTTGAATCGTAAACAAGTCTGCAGTGTTGTTCACTTATTGCTGCAAGACTGGTCTGCACCAGCTGACTCCTGTTTTCCAGGTTGCTGCAGAGCCATCAAGTTTGAAGTACTGTTTTCTGTACTGCGTTCCTTCCCTTGTGTTCTTATTGCACTGAAGTGATTGTTCCATGGGCCCAAGATCATATTTACCACAGCTTCACCCTTCTGCCCTGTGCTCCCCATCGTGGGGCTTGAGGTATCTGACAAGCTCTTCTATCTCACAACTGCCAAATGCGCTCACATTTACATTTTTTCTCCCCCCCCCCCCCCTGCCTCTCGTGAAAGTGCTAATTTGCACACTGGTTGGCTGGCACATGACACTTGAGTTTCCAAAAGGTCATTTGGATAGAACACTCATTTTTTCCCCCCTCTTACAAGGTCATCGGGTGATGATCCTCTTCTGAGCTGGCAGGCATTAGCTGGTTAGCAAACTGGAGGACATGCACACTATATTTAAATTAAGCTATCCTTAATTTTTTAATCGTATTTAACAGGTCCTGTAATCATTAATTGCAAAATACATCACAGGAATCCGGAGTATTTCTTCCCTGTTAATTTCTACACAGGTACCACACATGCTAAACCTGAAGGCCAATTACCTTGCAGTAAATGTCCTATTACCAACAGGATATGTCACACTTCGTGGAGTCTGAAAATGACCACAAGTATGGCTCCAACTCCAGGATTTTACCTTCACTGTGCAACTTCCAAACCTTAACTTTGCTGAATCAGCCCCGGTTTTTTGACAGCCGGTCATCACCGGTAAGGAAATAAAACTGCTTTGGATTCTACGTAAATCAAAGTTTTGTGTTTGGAGATTGGGAAGCCAATGAGTCAGATCTACATGGAGACGATAACAGCAGCAACCTCAACTGTGCGATGTGCCAATTTAAACCTTTCATTGTGTTCCAGAAATTCTGCCTCCTAGTTTGCAGAGACCATCCCTGGAGATTGCAGTCGATTATGTGGTGTATTTATAGAGTTGGGACTTTCCAATATTAAGATATAAGCAAACATACACAAGCATTGCAAAAGAAGTGATACTCAAATCAAATTGCTCTTACCATCCCTATTAAACTTTAAAAAGGAAGCCCTTTATCGCTCATCTGGAAATGCAAAACACTATGTTGCAATTCACCAGAATATCCCGCAACAAAAAAAAAGACTAGATTCTAAGCAAGTGAAGATTTCCCCATCAGCCAGAAACCATGCTGATGAAAGGTCACCGTCGTGAAAGGTTTAACTCTCTTTCTCACTCTCCAGTGTTTTCCAGCATTTCCTATTATTAATTTCAGATTTCCAGTGCTTTTGCTTTTGAGCCAGAAACGGATGTTGTGAACAGTAACTTTTAGCTCACGACAATTTTAACTACTGGGAGAAACATTCTTGTTGGGGTAACGCCAGGGACACAGATGATTGGTCAAGCAGTAGAACTGCTTTGTGTCCATGATGTAACAATGTCAATTTTTAGACTTGAAACTCAATTATCTCAAATTTCGGTTTTGAAATATGATATTCTCATCTATTCCACCCCCCACCCTCCCCACCAACCCCACTACGTTTCCAAGTGTTCACTTGTGTAGTAAAGGAGTAGGATTAAAAGTTTCTCTTCGCTTCTCCTAACCTTTACTTCACTTGAGTGTGTTGCAGAGTTACTGTCTACAAGATAAAAAGTTAAAAGAAAAATGGCTGGCCAAGGGAAACTGGAATTCCCAGGAGCTGCCAAGAGTTCAAAGGTTAATCCTTTGAGTTAAGCTCTTTGTGCCACCCACAAGTGTTTGCTTTATTCAGAGACTTGTATTTGGATTTCTAAAATATTCTACAACATATTCATTGCTTTTCAATTATCACTCCTCTTTGCTGGAAGTCATCACCCTAAAAGCAATCATTTCGACTTTAGAAAGCAGTGCAACACTGGTTTTGTTTATTTGCCATTTACTGGCGTTTCTTAATTATTTGGCAAGTTCGCTGAGGGATCATCAATTGAAGGGAGAGAGAAAAAAAAAAGTGGAGTGGTGACAAGTGGGGACTGTAAAACCTAAGAGTAGGTGATCGGCATATCGAGCACAATCTTACAAAGGGTTCACGCATATAGAAAACGGTGCTTCAACCTTCACAATGATGCAGGAAACCTACCCAACAAGAGTGTTGATTGGGTCCAGTCTCACACTGCTAACTCAACAACACGGACAAGTTGCTACACTCCTGGGAGTTTGTCTAGGTTATCTAATCTGCCCAAACTGTGGCACTTTACAGATCCTCAGCACTAATTCATCAATCATAGGTTAAGCACTGTTGTAAAAGACAGCGAAGTGTTGCATAATGTCTTGGTTGAACATGTTAGCTTTCTTTCTTTTTCTTCAGGACTGATTCTGAGACGTCGAGGAAAGAGCTGAAAGAACTCGTGCCAAATGGCATGTGCAACTACTCTAATGCATTGCAAATCACCTCACTGAATGTGGTTCATTTCTGCATTACAAAACGATGCAAAGACTCACACTTCAGTAAGGTTTGAGGTTCAATTATTCAGCCTCCAATCAGCTGAAGTGACCAACACAGTACCACGGCCAGTTGTAAAATGGGAGGCTTCAGGTTGGTCCGTGGAAGGGAACAAGCAGATTTAACCTAGGTCAATCCACCTCCCTCATCCCACAACAGCACTGGCAGAGTCTCCAGAGTACATCTTATCCTGCAATTTTGTTCTTAAATTGGAGAGATTTTAAAATCAACAGATTGCTCGTAGCAGAATCAATGTCAGCAAATCCAGGGTCGCTGACAGTTACAAATCACAAACTCCCATCTTTTTCTTCCATATATAAATACACACATATATATACACATACACTTATAAAATTATATTATGTGCACGAGAATCAATGACTTTTAAAATCTTAAAACGGCACTAAATATTTGCTTTTATTAACAAAAAATCTTCAAACTCCATACTGAATGATTTCCACACTATACATGACATTAAGCAATTAAGATTTTTTTTAAACTGTATATGACAGTGATGTATTCCAAGCAAGCAAATATCATGCACTCCACACTTAAACTACAGCAAGATTCCCCTGATGGCTCAGCAGATCTACAGTGAGTAGCTGAGCCACCTAGACCAGGGTTCGCAATGCCGAGGACATCGTGGATAGCACGTTTAGGGAGTTGGTCACACCGCAGGTAAAGGTTGCACAGGCAGGAAGGGAATGGGTGACCGCCAGGCAGAGTAGTAGGCGCAGGCAGGTAGTGCAGGGGTCCCGTGGCCATCCCCCTCTCAAACAGATATACTGCTTTGGATATTGTTGGGGGAGATGGCTTAATCGGGGGAAGGTAGCAGCAGCCAACTTCCTGGCACCATGGGTGGTTCTGCTGCACAGGACGGGAGGAAAAAGGGCGGGAGAGCTATAGTGATAGGGGATTCTATTGCAAGGGGAATAGATAGGCGTTTCTGCGGCCGCAAACGAGACTCCAGGATGGTATGTTGCCTCCCTGGTGCAAGGGTCAAGGATGTCTCGGAGCAGCTGCAGGGCATTCTGGAGGGGGAGGGTGAACAGCCAGTTGTCGTGGTGCATATAGGTACCAACGATATAGGTAAAAAAATGAGATGAGGTCCTAAAAGCTGAATATAGGGAGTTAGGAGGTAAATTAAAAAATAGGACCTCAAAAGGTAGTAATCTCAGGATTGCTACCAGTGCCACGTGCTAGTCAGTAGAAGTAGAAGGATATTTCAGATGAATACGTGGCTAGAGGAATGGTGCAAGGGGGAGGGATTCAAATTCCTGGGACATTGGAACCGGTTCTAGGGGAGGTGGGACCAGTACAAACTGGACGGTTTGCACCTGGGCAGGACCAGGACCGATGTCCTGGGGGGAGTGTTTGCTAGTGCTGTTGGGGAGGGTTTAAACTAAAATGGCAGGGGGTTGGGAACCTGTGCAGGGAGACACAGGAGAAAGGGAAGCAAGGATAGAAACAAAAGACAGGAAGGAGAAAAGCAAAAAAGTGGAAGGCAGAGATATCAAGGGTGTAAATCAAACAGGGCCACAGTAAATAATAATTCTAAAAGGACTAAGTTAAAAAAACAAGCCTGAAGGCTTTGTGTCTTAATGCAAGGAGCATTCGTAATAAAGGTGGATGAATTAGTTGTGCAAATAGATGTAAACGGATATGATATAATTGGGATTACGGAGACATGGCTCCAGGGTGACCAAGGCTGAGAATTCAACATCCAGGAGTATTCAATATTCAGGAAGGACAGGCAAAAAGGAAAAGGAGGTGGGGTAGCATTGCTGGTTAAAGAGGAGATTAACACAATAGTAAGGAAGGATATTAGCTCTGATGATGTGGAATTTGTATGGGTAGAGCTGAGAAATACCAAGGGGCAGAAAACGTTAGTGGGAGTTGTATACAGACCTCCAAATAGTAATGCTGAGGTTGGGGATGGCATTAAACGGGAAATTAGAGACACATGTAATAAGGGCACAGCAGTTATCATGGGTGACTTCAATCTATATATAGATTGGGCTAACCAAATTAGTAACAATACTGTGGAGGAGGAATTCCTAGAGTGAATATGGGATGGTTTCCTGGACCAATATGTCGAGGAACCAACTAGAGATCAGGCCATCTTAGACTGGGTATTATGTAGTGAGAAAGGATTAATTAGCAATCTTGTTGTAAGAGGCCCCTTGGGGAGGAGCAATCATAATATGATCGAATTCTTCATTAAGATGGAGAGTGAAGTAGTTGACTCAGAGACTAGGGTCCTGAATTTAAATAAAGGAAACTACGATGGCATGAGGCGCAAGTTGGCTAGGATGGATTGGGGAACGTTATTTAAAGGGTTGACTGGATAGGCAATGGCAAACGTTTAAAGATCACATGGATGAACTACAGAATTTGTTCATCCCTGTTTGGCATAAAAATAAAACAAAAAAGGTGATCAACCGTGGCTAACAAGGGAAATTAGGGATAGCATAAGATCCAAGGAGAGGACATATAAATTGGCCAGAAAAAGCAGCAAACCTGAGGATTGGGAGCAGTTTAGGATTCAGCAAAGGAGGACAAAGGGATTAATTAAGAGGGGGAAAATAGAGTATGAGTGTAAGCATGCAGGGAACATAAAAACTGACTGTAAAAGCTTTGATAGATATGTGAAGAGAAAAAGATTGGTGAAGTCAAGCGTAGGTCCCTTGCAGTCAGAATCAGGGGAATTTATAATGGGGAACAAAGAAATGTCAGACTAATTAAATACATACTTTGGTTCTGTCTTTGCAAAGGAGGACACAAATAACCTCCCAGATATGTCAAGGAACATAGGGTCTAATGAGAGGGAGGAACTGAATGAAATCAGTATTTGTAGGGAAATGGTGTTAGGGAAATTGACGGGATTGAAGGCCGATAAATCCCCCAATAATCTACATCCTAGGGTACTTAAGTGGCCCTAGAAATAGTAGATGCATTGATGGTCATCTTCCAAAATTCTATAGACTCTGGAACAGTTCCCATGGATTGGAGGATAACTAACGTAACCCCACTATTTAAAAAAGGCGGTAGAGAGAAAACGGAATTATAGACCGGTAAACCTGACATCGATAGTGGGGAAAATGCTAGAGTCCATTATAAAAGATGTAATAACAGAGCACTTGGAAAACAGCGACAGGATCGGACAAAGTCAACACGGATTTACAAAAGATAAATCATGATTGACTAATCTACTGGAATTTTTTTGAGGATGTAACTGGTAGAATAGATAAGGGAGAACCAGTGGATGTGGTGAATTTGGATTTTCAGAAGGCTTTCGATAAGGTCCCGCATAAGAGATTAGCATGTAAAGTTAAGGCACATGGGATTGGGGGTAAGGTACTGACTTGGATAGAGAACTGGTTGGCAGACAGGAAGCAAAGAGTTGGAATAAACGGGTCTTTTTCCGAGTGGCAGGCAGTGACTAGTGGGGTACCGCAGGGATCGGTGCTAGGACCCCAGCTATTCACAATATATATTAATGATCTAGACGAGGGAACTAGATGTAATATCTCCAAGTTTGCAAATGACACAAAGCTGGGTGGGCGTGTGTGCTGTGAGGAGGATGCCGTGAAACTCCAGTATGATTTGGACAGGTTGGGCGATTGGGCAGATGCAGTATAATGTGGATAAATGCGAGGTTATCCACTTTGGTGGCGAAAACAGGAAGGCAGATTATTATCTGAGCGGCAATAGATTGGGAGAAGGGGAAGTGCAACGAGACCTGGGTGTCCTTGTGCACCAGTCACTGAAGGTAAGTATGCAGGTGCAGCAGGCAGTTAAGAAGGCAAATGGTATGTTGGCCTTCATAGCGAGAGGATTTGAGTACAGGAGCAAGGATATCTTGCTGCAGTTGTACAGGGCCTTGGTGAGACCACACCTGTATTGTGTGCAGTTTTGGTCGCCTTATCTGAGGAAGGATGTTCTTGCCATGGAGGGATTGCAGTGAAGATTCACCAGACTGATACCTGGGATGGCAGGAATGACGTATGAAGAGAGATTGGGTCGATTGGGCTTATATTTGCTAGAGTTTAGAAGAATGAGAGGGGATCTCATTGAAACTTATAAAATTCTAAACAGGACTAGACAGACTAGATGCAGGAAGGATGGCGGGAGAATCCAGAGCCAGGGATCACAGGCTAAGGATAAGGGGTAAGCCATTTAGGACTGAGATGAGGAGGAACTTCTTCACCCAGAGTGGTGTGAACCTGTGGAATTCTCTACCACAGAAGGCAGTTGAGGCCAACTTATTAAATATATTCAAGAAGGAGTTAGATGTATTTCTTAAGGCTAAAGGGATCAAGGGATATGGGGAGAAAGCAGGGACAGGGTACTGAATTTGGATGATCAGCCATGATCTCATTAAATGGCGGAGCAAGCTCGAGGGGCCGAATGGCCTACTCCTGCTCCTATCTTCTATGTTTCTATGAAAGTGCCAGGTTCAATTTCAGACTGTGCTGAGTTGGCAGATCTCAGCGGAGACGGTGATAAGAGGGCACAACAATTGGCTTCACTGCCCTGGAGTTTTATTTGGGAGGGGGCACGGTGTGGAGGAAGGGAAATCACAAGCGTTTCTGCCCAGGATCGATCAAGCAACCCCTGTTCCAAATGTGCATGTGCAGATGTCAGGTGAAGATAGCATCGAGGTCGTATGATGCTGCGACAGCGGACCCACACTCACACTTCAGGTTGATGTGTCTGCTGTGGCTCAGTGGGTAGCACCTTCACCCAAGTCAGAAGGTTGTGGATTCTTGGCTGACACCCCAGTGCAGTACTGAGGGAGTGCTGCACTGTCGGAGGTGCCGCCTTTCGGATGAGACATTAAACCGAGGCCCTGCCTGCCCTCTCAGGTTGACATAAAAGACCTTATGGCACTATTTCAAAAAGAGAGCAGGGGAGTTTGCCCCAGACTCCTGGCCAATATTTATCCCTCAAACAGCATCAACTAAAAAAAAAACAGATTATTTGGTCAGTTTGTGGGAGCTTGCTGTGCGCAAATTGGCTGCCGCATTTCCTACATTACAACAGTGACCACACTTCAAAAAGTACTTCATTGGCTGTAAAGCGCTTTGAGACATCCCGGTGGTCGTGAAAGGTGCTATATATAGAAATACAAGTCTTTCTTTTTCCACTTAATAAATAACCACCTCTTGGTATAGATAACCAAGGGCAATGGTTCAGTGAGGAAGTGAACCCACAAATGAGTCAATATTTCTGAACGGGTGGGGACAAAATTGATTGGGGATGAGGGTGGAGGTGGGGTGTGGATGACCAACAAGAAATGCAACATAGTGAACCAGCGGCATAAAATATTGAAGTCCAATATCTTAAGGTCTTTACAGCACTGTAGGGTTGGGGTGGAAGGGCAAGGAAAAAAAAAAAAATTAGCCCTCTCTCAGCACTCCATTTCTATTTGTCAAAAAATTGCTTTCTTTTGAAGGAAAAAAAGTTTACAATCTTGTTGCGGGGGTGGGTGGGGCGGGGATGGGGGAAGCTGTGGTAAACCTACAAGAGATGCAACACACAATCAGTAACATAAAATGTTGCAGTCAGTCGAAAAAGGTCAGGTACATACTTCCTGGAGGTTAACACAACTATTTTTAATTGGCAAGGTGTTATACAGAAAAAAGGTAAGAGGTAGCAATTTAAGTAGATACGGCTATAAAAAAGGCAAATGGAATCTTTCTTTTAATCTAAAACAGCAGAGTGTAAAAAGCAAGCAAGTAACCACAAACTTGTGAAAGACAGCTATTTTGCAGTTGGGAGTATATTCTAGTATTTGGCACCTTGTTACAAGTTAAGAGCAGTGAAGAAGATATGGAGTTGTGTCAGGGCGAGGCTGGTTCTGGACCCAAGTGCAGACAGACAAGGCGAGAAGCAGGTATGCAGTCTTAAATAAAAGTACTTTACTAGAATCACACAGGTAAACAGTTACAAACATAGGAGCTCAAGACAAGCTACCACTAGGCAAATGGCTCGTCAAGACTGAGCATAGAGGGAAGAAACCACAGAACTTAAATACAAGCAAAAACAGGTGAAACCAATAAACCTGATAAAAGGCAGTTAAGTAAACTAGTAACAATTTAGCAAAAGGAAACAAAGTGAAGGTGCCATCTAGGGGTTACTGAGGGAACTAACCGGCACCCTCACAAGTTGTTTCACTAGGATGTTACCAGGGTTGAAGGGTTACAGTTACGAAGAGCGATGAGGGGGGTTCGGGCTCCTTTTTCCCCTGCACTACAGATGAGATGGTTAAGAGGTGAACTGATGGTGGCTTTCAAGAATATAAAGAGTTATGATAGATTTAAGATCATCACAAAGGAAGGGGACATTAAAAAGAAATTTCAGGGGATGTTTAGAATTTGGATTTCTTGCCACAAACCACCGTGGAACCAGAGTCCAAAAATTCTTCCCAACAGGGAATTAGTTGTTTGACAAAGAAGAATATTACCAGGCGTGGGGAGCGGAGTGGGATTAGAATAGGTGGCGAATGTGGAGGTAAACATTGGCGCAGACTTGATGGACCAAATGACCAGTGTCTGTGCTTTAACAGTCTGCGAGTCTATGAGTTGACAAAGCACAAGAATGACCATGTGATATCATCCCTCAAAAACTCAAACACTACTGCCTGCAAATAGGGTACAAGGCCAAATCCCTTAACTGACCACTTCACGATTTCCTTTTTTCCGACTCTAGACTGATCAATACTTCCGTTACAAAGTGGTGATGCCGCAAATAGAAATCTATTTATTCCCAAGCAATTCTAATCACTTCACATTGTAAATATGCTGTGTTAGAACTGTTCCAATTTTATTAGAAAAATATTTGAACCTACTATTGCAGTTGCAATTAACAGCAGCTCAGCAGTTTAAGTCGCTGTTCATGCAGCTTCCAAATAAAAATGCCAAGACTAAAACAATAACTTGCATTCACCACACAACTTCTGACGAAAGGTCATTAACATGAAACGTTAACTCTGTTTCTCTCTCCACAGATGCTGCCTGACCTGCTGAATATTTCCAGCATTTTCTGTTTTTATTATAGGCCATAAATACAAGACGGTCACTAATAAATCCAATAGGGAAGTCTTTACCCAGAGAGTGGTTAGAATGTGGAACTCACAACCACTCCCTGTGGTAGTGAGTTCGAGGCGAATAGCACAGATGCATTTAAGGGGAAGCGTGATAAACACAAAAGGTACAAAGGAAAAGAAGGATTATGTTGATGGGGTTAGGAGGAGGAGGAGGGTGGGAGGAGGCTCATGTGGAGCATGAGCACCAGCATGGAGCTGTTGGGACCGAATGGCCTGTTTCTGCGCTGTACATTCTGTGTACCATAAAATAACTACAGTAGAAATGCCTCATCATTTCTGGAACAGCAAGATACACAAAAAAGGCATTGCTTTCAAAGCACATACAGGAGATCTCAATTAAAGTACAAGTTTATTCTACTGAGCTCCCATGATATGACAACATGAATACAAAAGTGCTGCCTACCATCTCCGCCCCAATTCTTATGTCATGCCAAGTCTGCTGCGACGTAAAATGGCTGCTGCCACGGCTACCAGTTTTACAGCACGACACATGGTACAGGGAGACGACAGCTGGGATGCAGCGCACGGATATCTCACTTCACAAACACTAAATTAAGAGGGAACATTCTCTTCAAAGATTTTTGTTTTGATTGCCCTGTACATCCGTTTGTTTCTTTAACTATCAATTTTGATCTTAAGAGCATGGCTGTAGGGTTATCCTGCATCATTAAACCTGCAGAAACAAAATTCTGGTGAATTTGGTTTTCCGAAGCAGCACACTGAACCACTGAGAATTCAAAGAAAAACCCAAGCAGTGTGCCGCAGTGCGGGTCATTGCAAGATCTGCCCAAATTTCCCTAACACCATCGAGGATGACCTCAGCTGCTGCTGTGGCTAGATTCGCACGCAATGACTGATTAACTGTCTTAATTTATCCTAGTAAGGTAATTGCTCAGCGTGCTTACGTGCAGCATTACGTTTCCTTCGCTTTCTTTTCCGTGCACAGGAGGTCAGATTCTTACAACCTTTCAGCCTGTAAATAATCTGCTGCCTCAAGTACCAACGGTGGTCAATGTACCTTGGGGGGGTCCATTTTCAAGCTATGGTTACACAGCATACTATGCCTGTGATGAAAAACTACACGTTCCCTGAATAAAGCTGGGCTGAGGGGGGGGGGGGGGGGGGGGGGGAAATGAGATTCTTTCACACCGTGCAATACTGCCACCAGATCGCCACAAGGTTGAAGAGATGCACAGTCGGTAAACCTCACTCAATCCAGAACTCCCAAGAATGGTAGTTGAAGTGATGCAGAAGTGACTCATTAAAAAGCCACATTCCTCAAGTTCAACATAGATCAGAAAAAGTACCTTGGAGGAAGAGGAGTGGGGAACGTAGACTGCTGTCCAACTGGCACCAGCAAAATAAGAAGCCTTCGCATTCTCTGTTGTCCAACTGCAGCTAGAACCACTAAGAAACGCAGGATTTGCTGACTTTCGCCCAAACTGCAAGGGCACTTGATCAAAACAAAAAGGATATTATTCCAATCCAATGACTCAACATTCTGACTGGTTGCATTCCACAGGTAACGGACTCATAAGCCGCAGCAACCCATAAACCATCGCGTACTTTACAATCTATATCTATCCCACAAACGTCAATCACGTCAAGATCAAATTAATTGCTTTGCTAGAAGTGTCTGTCTGTGTGTGTGTCTGTGTGTCAATGTTTCTCATCCCGGCTCGCTAATGTTGTACTCACATCCCATGAGCTCTTCAATCACAATTACGTTCAGAATATGCAAGAACCTCTCTTCACAACTTTGATCCCCAAATCCCCGGGCTCTTTCCAACCCTTCGAATGTAACCTACAGATGCCGAGTAAAATCTCCTCAGTAAACCATCATACAGGAAACTCTCTTTCAACCGGAACCTAAATATCCGGAAATCTCTCAACCGGCAAAATTCAGGAGTAGGTTCAGTTAAGTTTTACTATATATTAGTGGCCATGTAACTGGGGTTCCTGGATTTGTGGCTGTGCAACAGGGACTCCTGGATCTGTGGCCGTGCAACAGGGCTCTCATACCTTGGTAAGTATACCTCTCCGTAATCCGGATTTTTTGATCAACCGGCACCACGCCGGTCCCGGATAAAAAAGAGTTTCCTGTATTTCATTTATATATACTTGTAAAAATATTTACATGCCCATTTTAAATGCTTGCTAATGGATGCACAGATCCTCCCAATATCGAAGGAGCGTGGAAGTGTCTTCTCTATAGTCACAATACGCTCCATAATCTGAACAGAATGAATTTTACATAACTGGCAAGGTACAATACCCGTTCAGTCACGTGTGATTGATGAATTATTAAATGACAATCCCTAAACTACCCTCAAGTTAATCTTTTTAATTGGATCTACCTTAATTCTTATTAAAAATTCATCAGTCACAAAAAGTAATTAATCATATCTATAAATGATTGTTATACACATCAATCCTCATATTTATCAGATTCCTTAAGCCAAAAAGACTTGCATTTCTATAGCACCTTTCACGACCTCAGGATGTCCCAAAGCACTTTACAGCCAATTAAGTACTTTTGAAGTGGAGTCACTGTTGTAATGTAGGAAACGCAGCGGCCAATTTGCGCACAGCAAGCTCCCACAAATGGCAATGTGATAATGACCCAGATCACCTGGTTTTTAGTGATGTTGGTTGAGGGATAAATATTGGCCTGGACTCCCCTGCTCTTCTTCAAAATAGTGCCATGTGATTTTTAAGTCACACCCGAAAGGGCAGACAGGGCCTCGATTGAACGTCTTATCCGAAAGGCGGAACCTCTGACAGTGCAGCACTCCCGCAGTACTGAACTGGATTACATGCTCAAGTCTCTGGCGTGAGACTTGAACCCACAACCAAATGACTTGGAGGCGAGTGTGCTACCACTGAGCCAACACAGACACACTCCAAGTTATGCAAGGTGCAGTTTAAAACATTACTTTTCCAATTAGCTTCACTCAAGTTTTTTTTTTTTTTTTTAAATGCCAAGTCTTATGAGGTGGAAAATTTATAAAATACAGATTGAGCGTCCCAAATCCGGAGTTCCTGAATCCGGGGCGGTTGGTGACAGGGGTCCGGAATCCTTAAAATGTTCCGGAATTCGGACACCCCGAGGGAGGCTTACCAAAAACCAGAAATAGCGCAACCTGGGCCCAGGCATTTCCGGACTCGGAACGTGTTTCTGATGTCCAAAGTCCGAAATATCGCAACCTGGGCTCGGGCATTTCCGGATTTCCGAACATCAGAAACACGTCCCGAAGTCCAGAAAAACCCGAAAACAGGCTCGGCCTCGGTCCCGAGGTTGCCGGATTCGGGACGCTCAACCTGTACCAGTTAGCAGGGAAACCCTGTAACCAAATAAAACTTAAACTTCACAGTGAGTCACAACATTGATCAAACAGGAGCAGATTCCCCAAACGAGAGAGTTCATCTCTGAGCTATGCAGGGGGACTGTTGAACTGAGATCAGGTACTTGCCAACAGGGAGTTTAAAAGAAAATATGTCAATGTACAAAAAAAGGTCATCCTCCTGGGTGGATTTAGCAAACTTCCTTCAATGTTGGATCGACCTTTGCACCTGCTTGTGGGGTGGGTTAAAGTGGCAATTGAAAAAGGCTAAAGAATTAACTTACTTTCCTTACGCTGTCTCAGGAAGGACCAAAGCGCTTCACAGCCATAAACTACTTTTGAAGTGTAGGCACTCTTGTCCTGTTGGCAAACACGGCAGCCAATTCGCACAAAGGGTCCTACAAATGAGATTGATGTCTTTTTGGTGGTCTTGGTTGAGAGATAAATCCTGGTCATGACACTAGGAAAATATCTTTCTCTTCGAAGCTCAATTAAATGGGTAAACAGAACCGAAATTAAGATCTCATCTGAAAGACAGCACCTCTGCCAATGCAGCAGTCCCTCAGTGCTGCTTTGAAGTGTCACGCTAGATTACATGTTAGACAGGGGCTTGAACCCACAGCTTGTTGACTCGGAGATCAGAGTGATACCTCGGAGCCAAACTGACACAGAAACCTAGTCACAGGTTCTATGTGCCCATTCCATTTCTTTGCCAGGGAATGATTTGGGAATATAAAAACTTGAAGACAAGGAGGCACAAATAAAACAGAGGAATTTTTTAAACACCTCGTTTTTCCATATAAACTGGTATTTTATTTTTAACGTTAGACTCGGTTGAACAACTGAAAACCACCAGATTGACGCGGAAAATAGTCCGACAAGCGTGTGGAAATGCTGAATCTAGATTCGCTTGCGCAACCTGACAGATTCTCAGTAACTTCGGAACAGTTGCTGATAATTTCACAAAACAACACAACGCAAACTAGCTGAACAAGTTCGTGCAACTTAACACCAGAAACCAACATTTAACTTCACTGCTATAAAGTCCAATTTTCCTTATGTGGGAATGCTCCAACGGAGATTGCAGGGACCACGGAGAAAAAAATTCAAAATACAAACTTTAAAAAGGAACACTGCGGGGCAAGGCATGACAGACTTAGTGTTTCATTTTAAATTCTACCATCTGAAGTATTCGGTTTCAGTCATTTACAATGTCTTTTTTAATTAAACTTACGGAAAAAATTGATAAGAGCATGAAGAAATAAGTTTGAAAGATAATTGACTCTTATCCTAAAGTATTTCTCAAAAAAATGAACTATGAACTTCTATTACAGTTAGTCTTCCTTAAAAGGAAATGCATCCTCAAACCTGTGTTGCCACACCCACTTGTGAATCCCCACCAAAAACAACACTGTCTGGGTAGGAAAGTATCAAATGTAGTGCATTGAAACTATAGGTGATTTTCACTTGAAAGTTTCCACTGTAACAATGCATTTCATTGAAAAAAATATGCAAAGTTCTAATGAATCGGTGTTCCACTTGTTATTGCTCGAGACAGTGTGGCTCGACAGGGTTCAACTTTCTCTCACCAAGTTAGCTTTTCAAAGAATTCATCAGCTCTTCGGCATCAATTTACAGAAAACTCTTCGGTATCCGGCACCGACGGGACCGGTTGATAAAAAAAATTCCAGATAACGGAGAGGTATATCTACCGAGGCTATTTTTAACAAACAAAAATAAAAAAAATCAAGAAATGTGCAGTATAATTGGGTACTCACCCACAGAATGTTGTGTTAAATGGATGGTGGAAGATGCTTGATTAAGTACAGTAATGCCAGTTGAGGGTAATCCATAACTCTTTAATTACTTAACAGTAAAACAAAACTTATAAATGACTGTATACTGTCGTTTTTGTAGTGAGAATTGTGCCGGTTATTAGAGAGTTCCTGTAACTATCCCCAGAAACGAAGAAAGGATGAATTTATGTTGTAAAGTATCTTTTGATACTGCCGACGGTTTGCACTAAAAGTACACGTGTGAAACTTATACCGGTCAACGCTTCACTCCTCCTAAGATCGCTCGTCACCAACAAGCTTGGACTCTAGGGGATTCAAGGGAAATAGAGATCGGCCGGGAAAGTGGAGTTGAGGTGGATGATCAGCCATGATCTTATTGAATGGCGGATCAGGCTCGAGAGGTCGTGTGACCGACTCCTGCTCCTATTTCTTATGTTCTTATGAGCTATACTGGGGCTTAGAAAGATTCTCCACAAACTTCACATTAGCATAAACAGATATATCTAGTAATATACTTCTTTTACAAAAAAAAAGCTTGGTTTTCTGCAAATGTAATGACTGTATTAAGTTTATACACAGTTGTGGTCATCAGGGAGCTTTAATGCTACATAGTTAATGCCTCAGCAACATTGACCAGATACCTCCCCAAGGTGGCAAATGTAACTTGATTATGAGTGGCAATACTGCTCATCTCTCTCACTGCCCAACACTTGCAAGTTTCTTTTCAAATGGAAGGTGGAGAATATCATGCCAAGCTTAGTCATTCTAATGCTGCAATGCCCAAGCAAAGCACTGTTTTCATTTCCATGGGCACTGCTCCACACAAGTATTATTAGATCTGGCCAGACTTTCTGTACATAGATGGATCATCATCAGCAGTTAAGGGTTAAGTTAGGGTTGCAAAGTCTCTGCTTTCATTTTGAGGCTGGTCTTCAGTCTGAAGCTTTGGACTGCCATTAATTTTGACATCAAAAGTTCGAAGTTGGTGACTGACATTGGACCCACGTGTGAAGTAGCCTTCCTCCTCAAAAAAAAAATGTAGGAAATGAAGCATGGAACCTTCCAAATTCAAAGCTGCATCGTCACAAAACTCTAAATTATTTCACAAATATATTCATTGAAATTTCAGTTTCTAATAGGAAAATAACATCACTTTCACAAGGTTAAGAAATTTAAAGTCATAAAAGTGGATTCAAAAGCGGGAATTAAATCAGGGAGCTAAAAAAAAAATCCAACCAGTTTCGTTTCTTCAAGTCTCTCACACCGTGCGTTAGTGAAACCATTAAATTTGAACCAAATCAATCTGTAACTTTATATAATTTCTTTGCATTAGTTTCTTCCCCATCCCCAAATTTGGTAACCATTGTACAATGTGCTACGGCAAATTCAACACCTGCGACATTGAAAATGCAAATTGTGAAAAATAGCAAAACTTAAATAGTCTGCTAAATGTGGAATTTATGGACTTCAGAGCGATACGGAGCTGAATAACTTCCTCCATAATCGTGGTAAATTGAGTTCAGATTATAAAAGGTTCATGTTAAACAGCGGCTATATTCTTGAGGCACACAGTGAAAGCGTGCCAGGCGCTGAACTGAACTGAGCGAAGAGGCGGTGTATTAATGGATCAATGAATCATCTAGCATCTAAATCCTAAAGCTGGATCTTTACACAATTAGACAAACAGGACAGCGAGACTACACTCTCTCACTTATTACAGCCATTCGTGTTCTTGTGCCCTGGTTACTCATGTGAAGCAAGATGCCAAATATAGCTACGCTCACATAAATTGGATACAAAAAAGTGCAAAAACGACAATTGATTTTTGATACTTGGCACATACCCAGCCAACTAGATAAATTCTGGCTGGCTCCTTCACAAAAATATTTTCAAACTGGAAAATGAGTCACCGAAAACTCGCTCGTGCCTGAACGCTACTAAACCTCATGATTTTTGCACTGCACGGGGCAACAGCACCCGCAACCTTCTAGAATCCTAACAAAATATGACCAGTATAAAAACTGCTGCACTTTCCTCTACAGTGAACGAGTCATGATTATTGATAGCCGACGGGAAAACAAAGGTTTGGGAGGACAGGTGCTGCGAGGCTGGGTATTGAATATGCACGTGGTCACCCAGGGATTTCTTGCCTACTTCTGATTACATTGCAGAGAAACAAGCCATGACTGCTGAAGCGCCACAATTTCACTCAGTTGCAACATCACTGGATAGAGTACGGTGCATGTCCAGGCAACGATAAGGAAGGTTGCAAAGACTAGACTTGCATTCCCTTGAATACAGAAGATTAAGGAGTGATACAATTGAAGTGTTTAAGGTGATTAAAGGATATGATAGGGTAGATCAAGAGAAATGATTTCCTCTGGTAGGGGAGTCCAGAACAAGGTGGGCATAACCTTAAAATTAGAGCTAGGCTGTTTAGGGGTGATGTCAGGAAGCACTTCTTCACACAAAGGATAGTGGAAATCTGAAACTTTCCCCCAAAAAGAGCTGTTGAGGCTGGGGGGGGGGGGGGGGGGGTCAATTGAAAATTTCAAAACTGAAATTGATTGATTTTTCTGAGGCAAGTGTAGTAAGTGTTACGGAACCAAGGCGGTAGATGAAATTAAGAAAAGCCATGATCTAACTGAATGACGAAACAAGCTCAAGTTGCTGAATGGCCCATTCCTGCTCCTATATTCCAGTTCCTATATTCCTATGAAGGCGGTGGAAATGCACCCACACCTTTGAGTCCACAGTACCCAATGTCCACCTATCATGGGCTCAAACACAAGCTCACCAGTTGTGTAATCAATGACTAGTGACTATGATCCGTGGAGTAAGTTAAAAAAAAAGAGATCCTCGGCATTGGGAGACTGGTAATGAACCAATCTTTGGTAGTAAACCTGGCGACCCATTACCTAAGGCAGGAAAATCTGCAGTGCCTCAAGATACTGCTGGTGACTCACCAACCAGCCTTGCTCAATGATGGCAACTGGTGTAGTCAGGCTGTCACTGAGGCCGAGGAGCGTTACCACTTGGTTCCTGGCGACCATCTCTACTGACATTGTAAAGAGTAGGGTGGTCCTGCAGGAATCTTCCCGAGTGCCTATGCTGAGAAAGGGCATGGTTTTAGCTGGTTTGACTCCAGCTACGCATACCTGTGCATCCCTAAACTTTGCTTTTGACAACCTCTGCTCAAGTTTGCCAAGTAAGGTTTCTTCCTATGGAGTGAGCATTCACTCCATACTGGACAAACAAAATACCGGTGTGGGCATCTCACAAACACTTCAGCCGCTTCAATATTGTTCTTCAGCAGGAAGCTCCTGCAGCCCGCTCGCCCAGAGCTAGTGACTGGGTGAAGTTAAAATTGCTGGATTTTGTTAAACAGATTGCTAGAAAGATTGGTTATTCCCCATTCCCACCACCGCCAGCCCCCCCCCCCCCCCACAAGAACAAGGGGGGCATAACCTTAAAATTAGAGCCAGGCCATTCAGGGGTGATGTCAGGAAGCACTTCCTCACCCTCTCACTACCCACTCCTGCATGGTGAAATATGCAGCCACAGAATCCTCTCCAGCAATCTAAATCTCTCCTCCTCTCCACCCCCCAGATAACTTTCCCCCCACCACCCCAAGGTTCCCTTCAATAGAACTTGTGAAATTATTTCAGTAGTGTACTCACAGATTATGCCAACATGTGTTCCAAACTATGCGCTTGTGTGTGCGTAACATTCACTCTTAAACTACACAAAATGGTGATATTTTGCTTTTTTTTCTCCTCGCCGACTGGACAGGTTTTCAACATGTGCAGGATTGAATGCATGACCCTATACATCATGTCACTATGTGGTACAGTGCACAGAGACACCTGATTGGGATCATTCTCTCCAACCTCCCACTGTCGACGTTACTTTAGGACCAAATAACATGTCTTCTGACACCGTGAGAGCCTGTGATGTTCCATCAAATTAACAAGCACAAGAAAACCAACAGTCCTGGTACTTGAACTGTCAGCTTTGGGACTTGAAATCAAGTATTTAAAATGCAGAGTCAAGCCATCCAATTTATTAAAACTCTTGACTTTTATGAACAAATATTCCCAAGAAGTGCACACACCATTTGGCAGCCTCCTTCAGTTAAAGGTTGCCTTGGTAATTATAACAGAATTGGAACAACAAAGAACTGAGCCAATACCCTGAGAGATAACAATTGAGATAAGAAGCCCAGGAGAAAGCCACACCACGAATGTCGAAACTGGAGCTCAGGTTAGAGTTGAGGTGGCGCACAATGTCCAACAAGTGGGTCCACACTGAAAGGGTTAACACTTTTGCTTTCAAACTGATTTCACCTGCGAATCAGTCATTACGGCACTGAAGGAGGCCATTAGGCCCATCGAGTCCATGCCGGCTCTCTGTAGCGCAATCCAGTCAGTCCCATTCCCCCACTCTATCCCCGTAGCCCTGCAAGTGCATCTCCAGTCTCCCCTTGAAAACATTGTGTCTCCGCTTCCACCACTTCCATCGGCAGCGAATTCCAGGTCATCGCCACTCGCTGCATAAGTAAGTTTTCCCTCACATCCCCCCTGTATCGCTTGCCCAAAACTAGGGTTGCAAAATTCTGGGAATTTTTAAAAGAGGAAACTTTCCATGGGAGTTTTCGGGAATTTAGTTTTTTTGCACACAGATGGTTTTTGTCTCTGACCCTTATATTATCTTTGTCGTCAAAATAGACATACTGTTCCATACAAATAAAAACAGGCTTTCCAAACTTTATTTAGGTTATAATTTTGAACTTTATTGAACCCCCACAAAAAAGACCCATCTAAAATAAAAAAAGAGCGTCAGCTTATTTAGCCTGTAATTTGTCCTTATTTTGTCCCTTTGAGTCTTCTACTCCTCATTGCTCCTCCTGATTCTCTGACGTGTCCATTTCCTCCACTGTATCAGTGTCTAGCTGTGTGGTGGACACTTCTGTATCTGGCTCAATAAGTTGTAGGTTCGCCCGGATAGCCACCAGTTTCTCCACTCTCGTTAGTCAGCCTGTTGCGCACCTTTGTATGCGTATTCCCAAAAAGTGACCAGTTTCGTTCAGAGGCCGCTGATGAAGGTGGGATTTGGAGTATCACCGATGCAATAGGTGACAGGGCCTCAGATGCACAAAGTCCCTTCCACCAGGTATGTGCACTGATATGCTTGCATGATTCCCATATCCCATCCCCATTCCAAAGACCTTGCTTGGTAGAGAACTTTGCCAGACTTCCCAGAACTTTCACACCATCTCAATCTGGATGTGGGCAGAGGGTAGAAATCACACTGTAAGCGCTGTTGATCTGTTCTCCAGAAAGTATTGGTCTCCCAACATGCTTTGGGTCCAGCATGTATGCTGCAGCATGAATCGGCTTGACACAAAATTCTTTGACGCGTCTGTATGAATTGAACAATTGCCTTCTCCTCTGCTTTGAGCAGCAGGGATGTGGGTAGGGCAATGCTGATTTGTTCTTTTAAATCTGAGAGCATCTGACAAGACAGCGTCATCTCCTTCAATCTGAGCAATTGCAGATGCTACTGGTGAGAGTAGTTTAAGGCTGCTAACCACTCTCTCCCAAAACACATCATCCAGCAGTATTTTCTTGATGGTGGTTTCCATATCCCCCAGACTGGGATATTGCCATTTCTTGCAGCGACTCCTTACCCTCCAGAAGGCTGTTGTACATTATGACAACACCACCCCATCTAGTGTTGTTGGGCAGCTTCAGTGTGGTGTTCTTGTTCTTTGTCATTTGCTTGGAGTTGTAGGTTGCTGCAACTACCTGTTTTCCCCTGACATACTTAACAACTTGCTTGGCTCTCTTGTACAGTGCTTCCATGGTTCTCAAACCCATGATGTCCTTGAGGAGCAGGTTAAGCCCATGAGCTGCGCACCCAATAGACGTAATATGAGGGTAGGCCTCCTCCACTGGAGCCCAAGCAGCCTTCATATTCGCAGCATTGTCAGTAACTACTGCAAAGACCTTTTGTGATCCAAGATCGTTGATGACTGCTTTCAGCTCATCAGCAATGTACGTGCCTGTGTGTCTGTTGTCCTTCGTGTCTGTGCTCTTGAAGAGCACTGGGAGAGGAGTGGAGACGATGTAGTTTATGATGCCCTCCCCTCGTACATTTGACCACCCATCTGAGATAACTGCAACCAGTCTGCCATCTCTATCGTTTCTTTGAGCTTTCCTTGGACTCTGTTATACTCAGCCTCCAGCAAATAAGTAGACAAAGCATGTCTGGTGGGAGGACAGTATGCAGGGCGAATAACATTGAAAAATCTCTTCCAGTACACATTGGCTGTGAGCATGAGGGGTGAGCCTGTTGCATATACAGCTCGAGCAAGGCACTCGTCTGCATTCTTCTGGCTATGGTTATCCATTGTATCAAAGAACCTTCCAAGTGGGCCAGGAGTTGCTGATAAGGAGCCTGATGCTGAATGAGAACCATCATCTTCTTGAATGGAAGCAGAGGAAGTCTGGGCTGACTGCTGTGAGCTTTGAGTGAAGTTGTTGCATTTGGATAAATGCTGCTGCATCTTTGTGGCATTCTTTACATATGGCTTTCTACAGTGTTTGCACATGTACAGTCTTTCCATCTTTAATGCCTGGGGTAAAATGCTTCCACACATCCGACGGTAAACGTGGCATTGTTCTATGCAGAGAAATAAAGGGCATTCATCTGTGTCGAACTGCGGTCGATCAGCACGATTGCAATAGGGTGAGTACATTTTTGCTGATGCTCCATGTGATGGAAGCATGGCCTGTACACACACGACGCTACATCACCAATAGTGTATTATTTTGTATATTTTAAATTGAAGGACAACAGAGTTCAACAAGTAACTGGTTTATTTGGTATAAAGTCTGATTTACTTACTGCATTATCACAACATCAGCAGAAAACAAAATGACTTCCCTCAGGACCCCTAACCTGGATCTTAAAAAAACTATAGCAGTCTTACAGATGCCTGCAGGCCAATCACAATTCGATATGCAAATATTACAAATAGAGGGAGCTAATCGCTCATCCACCCAACCAATCAGGACACACTTGTTCACAGTCTCACAAAACTTGTAATTATTAAAACAAGCCAAGTAAGAATATAAACATATATTGATTAAGAAATTCCTTAATAATTAAGATTCCATCTCTGTTAGTAATTTTGAGAGAGGACCTGTGGAAAAAAAATACAAAAAAAACAATATTATGCTAGCATGTGCTTTTTTGGGCAAAATTCCCAAGCTAAACTTCCCGTGGAAAATTTCCGGAAATTTACCAGAAACTTTCCACCCCTTTGCAACCCTACCCAAAACCTTAAATCTGTGTCCCCTAGTCCTTGTACCATCAACGAGTGGGAACAGCCTTTCCCCGTCTAACCTATCCAAACCAGTCATAATCTTGTACACCTCTATCAAATCACCCCTCAACCTCCTTTGCTCTAATGAAAACAAATCCAGCTTCTCCAACCTGCCCTTGTAGCCAAGATCCCCCATCCCCGGAATCATTCTGGTAAATCTCCTCTGCACCCTCTCAAGGGCCTTCTCATCCTTCCTAAAAAGTGTGGTGACCAGAACTGGACGCAATACTCCAGTTGTGGCCTAACCAGCGTTTTATAAAGGTTCAGCATAACTTCTCTACTTTTGTACTCAATACCTCTATTTATGAAGCCCAAGATCCCATATGCTTTGTTAACCACACTCTCAATATGCCCGGTCACCCTCAGGGACCTATGCACATTAACTCCCAAGTCCCTCTGTCCCTGCACACTCTTTTCAGATCATTTCAGATGTCCAGCACGTGCATTCCCCTCCCCACCCCACCCCCCATTTTCTCCCTGATCTTTGTGGGTTCTGCCCTTTGACACTTACAGAAGTGAACATCACTGAGCACAGTTCAGAATTCACTGACCAGACACGAACAGCAAAACCGCTCCAAATAAGCACTGCACAAAAGGCTCCATCACAAATTAACATTCCCCCCGCCCCCTGCATTACCATTGGTTCAAAGCCCAATTCCCTGGCAATTATTTCCAGGAATCCGGCTGTAAGAATGCAAGTAAATAAATGCAACTTTCAAACACATCAAGTTGGGAGCTTAACCCTTTTAATCAATGCTTCTTTGTGGTCTTGAAAACACTAGTTTTTCTCCTACACATTTGTAAACTAATCCTTTTACAAGAACAAGTGAGGGCTCACATTGTCGATTAAAACACACAGAAAATATCTTTATAAATCTCCCAATAGTTTAGAGGGTCAATGTACCACTTAATAGTGAGCTGAGCCGTACAGACCAGGGGGTCCCATGTTCAACTGTCAGTTTGCCCCAATGCTTTTGGGTAGGGAAGGTATTTATAAACAAAAATCAGTCACCAGGTTCCTGCTCCTGATGCTCAGTGCTGGATACATGAAATGTTGGATAAGGACAGAATCAAGCTCAAACTCTTCTGCCCTCCTGTTAAGCAGTCACCATCTAGGCCCATGTGGAGCTACGAGCACCCATGAAAGTCATACACAAGTCATAACAGTCAGAAGATGGGAGAAACAAAAGTCTCGATATCAAGTGAAGTTTTATGATCAGGTTTGATTTTGATACAGAAATGATCAAAAATATTTTAAGAACCCATTTTGTGCCCAACTGTTGTTTATCACAGCATGCTAAAGGGCACAATAATTTTGTTACTATGTTCTCGATCAAGAAAGTTGCTGCAGTGCTTCTAATCACATAAGAAACAAGAGCAGGAGGAAGCCATTCAGCCCCTCGAGTTTGCTCTGCCATTCAATAAGATCATGGCTGATTTGATCTTGGCCTCAACACCATTTTCTCGCCCGCTCCCCATAACCCTCAACTCCCCTCTAGTTCAAAAATCTGTCTATCTCCACCTTGAATATATTCAATGACCCAGCCTCCACAGCTCTCTGGGGTAGAGAATTCCAAAGATTCACGACCCTCAGAAGAAATTCCTCCTCATCTCCGTCTTAAATGGGCGAGCCCTTATTCTGAAACTATGCCCCCTACTTCAAGGTTCCCCCATGAGGAGTAACATCCTCTCAGCATCCACCCTCTCAAGCCCCCTCAGAATCTTATGTTTCAATAAGATCACCTCTCATTCTTCTAAACTCCAATCTTTATTTACATAAAATCTTACACATAATTTGTACCGCCATAGCCTCTCAAATTGTTGAAAATTACCTGGAGGAGGAGAATAAACATGGGTAAAACTTCCAAACTAATTCTCTCCAGGTAGTATCGTCGGGGGTGATTTTGCCAATGGGGAGCTTTTGGAGGCGCGACTCCCACTGGTCAGGTTTCAGTCCCGCCTTCATCAACTTGTGACCAACCCACGCTATTTTCCCTACCCGCTTCCGTGCCATCTCCTTTGAGGCGGGAAGGGATTACAGCCACTTAACTGCCTGTTAACAGGTAGTTTAACAGGCAGAAAATAGGCTTATTCCCATTTTTCCCACGCAAGTGCGGGCTTCCCGAAGGCTCCGAACCCCACCAGGGTCACCGAGGCAAGTAGTGGGTCTGCGGGGGTCGGAGGGGTGCAAAAGTGTGCTGTCGTCGGGGGTGATTTTGCCAATGGGCACCCGCCCCCAAATTCTGCCATTTTCTCAGCAGTCCCGCCTCCATACCCACCTCCCCAGGGCTGGCAAGATCGCGCCCCTTATGCCCTGAGTAACATGCCTGTTAGTGCTGCATACAAAATTTATCCTCCAAACCTCTCAATCCAAGATCGAACCAGATCATCTATTATTTTTTGGAGAGAGAATTCATCAAATGATTGCTCTCAAACAATTGTTCCAGCAACAATTTTTTTGGTGTCTACAGTTGCCTGGAAATCTATTCTACATTTGTACTTCATGTATCCCCCTCACGGGTGTCATTTATGCAAAGTTGCTGCATTTTGATGATGTTCCTGAATGATTGGTAAACCAGGTTTGATTTCATGATATTAAGTTCATTTATGATACTCCTCTCAACTTGCAACACCATTAACAGAGGCATATTCCTCCCAACATGTTCAGAAACTTGCTCGTGTACAAACAGATTCATGCTCACATGGGTTGAATCATTTGAAGCAATAAAATGGTTCAGAAATCGCTCAATACAACACGGATTCATTTCACAATAAAGTTATATTTTTTGCTTTTCTTGTATTTTTCTCAGAATAAGAGATCGGCCATTTAGGACTGAGATAAGGAGAAATCTCTTCACTCAGAGGGTGGTGAATCTTTGGAATTCTCTACCGCAGAGGGCTGTGGAGGCTCAGTTGTCAACTATATTCAAGTCAGATAGATAGGTTTTTAGATACTAAGGGAATCAAGGGTTCTGGGGATAAGGCAGGAAAGTGGAGTTGAGGTAGATCAGCCATGATCTTATTGAATGGCGGAGCAGGCTTGAAGGACCAAATGGCCTACTCCTACTCCCATTTCTTATATTCTTATTTAAATCCATGTGTTTTTTTAAAAATCCTTAGAGTGCAACTACATTTTTGAACACTGGGTAACTTATAAATTTCATAATGTAGTCTCTCTATTTTTTGTAACTGCGCTGTTACATGTAAAAATATTTTCAAAAAAATGGTAAGGTGGGGGGGGTGGGAGGTTTTTCCACTCTGTCTGACGGGGACCTCCCCATTTTACCACAACATCACGAATATATCCTTGAGCTTCCAAAAATTGCAGGATTGCAGTGTTCCACTTTGTTTAGGGGATTGTGGTTAGCTGTTTTATTGCAGATCAGAGTTGTCCAATACATTAGTCATTAGTCACATGTGGCGAATTGGAAATCCATAAGTGGCAAATTGCATTTCCGATTACCAAATAAAAATGAGTAACAGACTCAGTCATTGGGCGTGTGTTCAACTCATAGTCACAGTGTATGCATGTGAACTTTAACCGCCGTGTGCTTGTTGGTAAAAATGGCAAGATGAAAAGCAGAGTACGCAATTGGGGGTTTTTTGATCGTGGAGTGCTTTACTTCCTTGGTTACTGACTAGTGGTAGTTGTTTGTTAAGTAATTATATTTAACTACATTGCGTGTGTGTGCGCGCGTGTATGTAAAGCAGTTTATACCAAGATTAGTGCATGTGGCTCATACTGCGTCACTGTAGCCACGTCTGTGGCGAGTCAACGAGTTCTACTGGATACCACCACACAGGATCATCACGCGCGCACACACACACATCAATGGAGGAGCAAAAATAAAACCCCTCGGAGCTAAAATTAGGCAAAATTAATACTGATCACCAGTTTCCCAGCAAGGGGATGTTACAAAACCAATCCAGTGTGGGAACACCAGATGAATGCATTGTGTTTCAAGAGCTGTGTCACAGAATTTAACAGCGCACTGTTGTGTCGGCAATTGCAGCAGCCAATTAGTGCTCCACAAGGTCCCACGAACAGCAAGGAAGTAAATTTACTAGTTAAACTGTTGCAGCTGGTATCGGTTAAGGAGATAAATATTGGTCAGGACACCGGGGAAAACTCCACTACTCTTCTTCAAACAGTGCCACAGAATCTTATGTCCACCAAGGCAGTCAGGGCTTCAGCTTAACGTCTCATCCAAAATGCAGCAACTCCAGCAATGCAGCACTCATTATTGCACTGTAATGTCAGCCCAGAGATTCCACAGTTAAGTCACAACCTCAACACTGAAATGTGGCCAAATCTCTACATTTGAAAAAAAAAGTTTCCAATTTCTTAACGTCAACAATGATCTCTTCACCCCCGCCCCCCACCCCCCCAATCCTAAAACAAACGTTGCAAATTTTGTCTATAATACTGCAACAGGACGCAGCCCTGGGATAACAGTGATAGTTGTCAAAATAGGGAAGGGTTCATTCAGGGCTATTTCCCCGAGTCATTCGGCTTCAATGACAACAAAGAAAGGTGCAATATTAGACCCAGCCCGAGGTAAGGAACCAAAGTCAAATAAGCAATCTAAAAAGGTTAGAGAACTTAGAGCCAGCAATTATAATTAGGTTTACAGTCAAAGTTTTAAAAAAAAGTTACAAACAGAGACATGGACTGAAGAGATGGCTTAACCCAGATTAATTGGATGGGATTGTTCTCTCGAGAGCAGAGGGGGTTAAGGGAACATTTGATAGAGGTGTTGAAGGGTTTTAATAGATTAAATAAGAAATGGTTTCCAGTGGCAGAAGGGTCGGTAACCAGAGGACACAGATTTACGGTTATTGGCAAAAGAACCAAAGGCGACATGAGTGAGGGAAAAAAACTCAGCGACTTATGATCTGGAATGCACTGCCTGAAAGGGTGGGGGAAGCAGATTCAATTATAACTTTCAAAAAGGAACTGGATAAAATCTTGAAAAGGAAAAATTCGCTGGGCTTTGGGGAAAGAGCGGGGGAGTGGGATTAATTGGAGAGCTCTTTCAAAGAGCCGGCACAGGCACGATGGGCCGAACAGCTTCCTTCTGAGCTGTATCATTCTATGATTTTATGAAAAGTTGGCAAATAACAAATCAGCAGCAAGAAATATTTAATTTCAAGATGGGTTAGTTACAGGCTAAAAGTTACATCTATTTTTAAAGAGATGATCAGGACTAGAGTTGCAGGGATATAAAGAAAGAGATAAGAAACTTAAATCCAAGGAGGAAGCATACAATAAAAATAAGGCTAGTTAAAAAAAGTGGCCATGAAACAGTCCAATAGATGTAAAAACCCTAGTAAGATAGCAAAATACTGCAGATGCTGGAAATCCGAAACAGAAAATGCTGGCAAAACTCAGCAGGCCAGGCAACATCCATGTAGAGAAGTTAGACCCGAAACGTCGACTCTAATTTCTCTCCATGGATGTTGTCTGGCCTGCTGAGTTTTTCCAGATGTAAAAACCCAACTGGTTCACTAATGTTCTCCACGGAAGGAAACCTGCCCTCCTTACATGGTCTGTCCTATATGAGACTCCAGTCACACACCAATGTGGATGACTCAATTTCCCTCTGAAGTGGCTTAGCATCAAACTGCTATAGCAGTTCAAGGAGGTAGCCGAACACCACCTTCTCAGGGCAATTAGGGATCGGCAATAAATGCTGGTGATGGCCACGTCCCAAGAACAAATAAAACCAATTATGCTCACACCTTTACCTCGATCAGTTACTCTAATGGGTATCCCTGCATGGTTTAAACACGCAGGGGATTTTCCAAACCCAAGTTATTGCACGGCAATGGTCCGTATTGAAGTACATCTGCCATATTTGGGCCCATTCCTTCAACTTACTAAAGTGCCCTGCAACCAATTAATTTTTTCTGAATTACTAAGCATTGTGCACATTTTCATGTTAACTCTGAATTTACAAATGTACCCATTATTGTCCTCATCCAAATCTTTAATGATTAACAGCAGTGTGTGCCTTGTGGAACTCAACTCATGACCAGGCCCCATTCAGAGGCACTCCCAATTTGAAAAGGATAGGTTAATCAAGGACCATCAACATATTGTGATCCAAGCACCATCAATAAGCATGATAAACAAACTGGCCTGCTTTTGTGCTAAAATTTCTATGACTCTATGAGCAGTGGTAAAAGAAACAGTGCTGCTTATCTGAATGCCCGATGAAAACGCAAGGTAGTGCAGGTGGGCATGCAGCAAGTGCATCCAGAGTGGGGCCAGGTACATTTTCCTGCCATCTGCACGCTCATTCTCGGACAAATACACGCAAGGACTCATTGAAATTGTATAAATTACATGGGGCATCTAACTTATTACGGCGCGCCAAGCATAGCCACTGGCTCAGAACAGTGGCAAGAAGGTTAGCTGTAAAATACAGAAACAACCGACCATTTGTGCATCTCATTCCTGCGATATCAAAAATGGAAAATAGTTTAGGTGTAAGCTCATGCTTTTAAAAAAAAAACGTGCAAGTAATTTGCAAGAACAAGGGAGGTGAAGGGAAATGAGTAAAACACAGTCCTGAGAAGATGAAGATCTTGTTTCATTTTGCAGCGACCATTAGAGGAACTTCGAGACAGAAATGAACGACAGTATTTTAAAACTGAGCATCTCAAGTTGATTGTAAAGAGGAAGGGACCTTATCAGAAAGATCATGACATTTTCTATCAACTACTGTAAAAGATCAAAATCACCCACCAGATGCTTCCATGATTTGGTCTGCTCCGACTGGCGGCAACTTACACTTCAATATTAATTTTAAAACATCTCCGACATCAAGGTGTGTTGTTTGGCTAAAGGTTAAATCCCAGAGGTACAGGAACATTGTTAAATCAAGACTGGAGGCAGTTTTCATAATTGGGAAACAAAATGACACTCGCCATTACGAACATCAAATAGGACATAGAACAAGAACAATGTGATGTGCACATCATCATTTCTATAGAGTGGAGATGCGATGAGAAGTTATTAAATACAGCATTTATCAAAGTGGAGATACAACTGCAATACTAAAATTGTTAACTCATTTCAGCAGCACCTCCGATTGCCGATGTCAAAAATCACATAACTACCGTCCTCTCTTGTGTGTTTGTGAACCAGTGTCTGTGATATGCTCTAATTATGGCTAACAATCAGTTGGCCCCCTTTTTAATGGGCAGGTAAATAGTACAGTTGTTGATGCCGTTACAAGCGGTTTTCATGCGAGGGAATTCCTGTGTAATGAATTGCACCACATAGCAGAAAGCCAACCAAGTCGTGCCAAACCCTGGCCAGCAAGCATTGAACAGGCAATGGTTGAAAGGGTCATGAATCCAGCATCCATGCACAGATTATCTCCATTCAGTACAACTAGAAAATACAGCAGGACACACTGTATCATCTCCCCTCAAAATTAGGGCATTAAATACTTCAAGAACTGTGCGAAAAGTCATTGTTAATACAGTGGAACTTCATCTAAACAAGCATCCTATTAACACAACCCCATTTAGAGCCCTGAACATTGATGGCTCCCCCATAGACCAATCATTCAGCCACAACACCTACGCTACCCTGCTTTTCAAAGCCTGTGTGTTCCACAGTGCCTTGCATCTTCCCTGCCACTGGCACCAAATAGCCTCCGTTTTCTTGCTTGGCATTAACCTTTTCTCTGATTCATTAAGTACTCGGATATTTCTATTACACGTGGGGCATTAGTCAGATGCATGTTCCTGTTGTATTCGCCATTCATCAAGCAGTGCTCGGCAAGGCCCAGTGTCACTCTTTCCCCCTCCTGACCTAGAGGAGAGAGTGGCCACAACTGAGCCAAGCCGATACAACGACATTAACAAGCAAAGGTCATTTAATACATCAACGTCACTCTTTGTAACGGACCATGTATAATTTGCAGCATCATGGACTCTCCCCAATTATTTAGATCTCCTAATTTAAATAATTTCTTGAGTCACGGTTGCAACTCGAGATAAAAAAATAAAGACACTTCTTCACCTTGAAAAGCGACTGAAAGAACCACACAACCCAATTTATCGCTGCAGCCCATACGACTGAATTCTGATTGTGGGGGTTCCACAGATTACCCTGCCATACTCTCAACGGGGCTGGAGTCAAAGGTCGATTGTCTTCTGCACCCTAATTTCCCCAACATTAAAAAAGCCGGCATGACAATAGAGCGACAGGAAACAATTTTTTATCCGGTACCAACGGGACCGGCGTGGTGCCGGTTTATCAAAAAGTCCGGATTACAGAGAGGTATAGTTAAAAAGGTACGAGAGCTCTGTACACAGCAACAAATCCAGGTTTCCCTGTTGCTTAGCAACAGCTGCAGGAACCCCGGCCACAGACCAAGCGTCCCCGTTGCTTAGCAACAAGTGCAGGAACCCCGATTACACAGCCACAGTTCCAGGAACGGCCACTAATATGAAGTAAAACTTACCTGAACCTACTCCTGAATTTTGCCGGTTAACAGAGATTTCCGGTTATTTAGGTGCCGGTAAATCGAGAGTTTCCTGTACTTTTCCTGGTTTATCCTCCTTGACATTGCACCATTACATTTCACTCGTGTCAGCCATGGTTCAGTTGGTCACACCCTCGCCTCAGTCAGAAGGCTGTGGGTTCGAATCCCACTCTAGAGACTAGAGCACAAAAATCTAGGCTGAACTCCAGCACAGGGGAGTTCTCCCCAGTGTCCTGGCCAACATTTATCCCTCAATCAACATCACTTAAGCAGATTATCTGGTCGTCATCACATTGCTGTGTGTGGGAGCTTGCTGTGCGCAAATTGGCTGCCACGTTTCCTACATTACAACACAGTGACAAAAAGTATTTCATTGGCTGCGAAGCGGTTTGGGACGTCCTGAAGTCGTGAAAGGCGCTATATAATGCAAGTCTTTGTTATCGTTAGCACATTTAGGAAAATATACCTTGCAGTGAAATAGTTCAGTAACACAGTCAAGGACTTAAACAGGTGTCAGTAACAGGTTGGGCTTACATAGAGGCAATTCTAGTTCAAGTTACAGGACTGCTGCAACACCCACAACATTAACCCTTGCCCTGCTATATAAAGCAGAGGAAACTCCACACATCTGAGTGGAAAAGGTACAAGGGGATCTGAAAAAAGATTGAATGCATTACTTGTTCCAAAAAAGATATAATTTAGTGCAATACTGAAATTCTACTCATTTACACAAAAAACAAAATTGTGGGCTTCTCGAGGTGGTTTAGAAATGAGAGTCACCGTCAAGACCATGCAACAGCTGCAGTGCCATCAAGCTCACAACACCCCCCGCTCGCCCACCCGCCTTTGGGTATCAAAAAGCATCTGAACCATCAAACACTCAGATTAAATGAGTTTGCAGCAGAATGAATATAGCCTGTGCAAATACTGTATATTTAAATAGCACTTTAATATCCTGGGACTGGTGGCTTTAATAATACGAGATGTACAACAGCTGTGACAGTTTCAGGAGTTCTTCAGTTAACCATATCTGAGAAACCAGCACTGGCAGATGGACAGAAGCACTCTTACAAACTCACTTCAGTTTGCAAATAGTGCTGCAATAGAGTCGCTGGTTTTTTTTCAGCTGGGAGATAATTGTGACATTAACAAGATTGCATTGCGCCTTCGTAACCAAGAATGTGGCATTTCTGATTCAAACTGGTGACATTTGATTGTAGAGGTAAAAACACTACAAATGAGGACCTGGAACTCGCTGCTGATGGAAGTGGTGGAAGCGGAGACGCTCAATGTTTTCAAGGGGAGACTGGAGGGAAATAAACTTGCAGGGCCATGGGGATAGAACAGTGGAATGGGACTGACTGGATTGCTCTACAGAGAGCCGGCACGGACTCAATGGGCCGAATGGTCTCCTTCTGTGCCGTTGTGACTCTCGGGGCTGGATTTTACTTACCAAGACGAGTTGGGGGCAGGACTGCTGCCTTCCGGGTTCTAGTCCCGCCCCTAGCGACGTCTGACGAACAAAGACGTTATTTTGCCCTGATTGGCCTCGTTAAGCCCGCCCTGTGGGCTTGCCGGCCAATTAAGTGAAAGCCGGTGTCAGATGACGTCAGTTGATGACGCTTCATCTGCCGGTTTTCTTAAAGGCATATACACCTCACTTGTTTGGCAGATGATTTGACAGTGTTTGACAACACTGAGGTGCTGTCAAACACTGAATCACTGTCCAAAGGTGAGCCCTTGCACCCAGGCGCTGCAATTACTCTCTCCTTAGGAAAAAACAGATGGCAGCTGAGATTGCAGAAGCCATGTCACTTCTCCCGATGAGACGAGACTACACAAACACTTGACAGCTCGTTACTTGCAGAAACATCTAACCACATTAAAAATGACTTGCCCAACATTTTCTTACCAATGATACTAATCATTGTCCCACTGCATCCTTCACACCACTTCTGCAGCTGTTAACAGGCAGTTAAGTGGCTATAATCCTCTTCCCGGCCGCTAGGAGTCAGGTCCCTGTGCAAATCGGGGACCCGACTCCCGGGAAGATTGGTTGAAGGCGGGTTGGGAGCGGGTTCGGGTCCCGCTGCCAATCTTTTTGACTTTCCCAGCAGTCCCGCCTCCAAACCCGCCTCCTCAGGGCTGGTAAAATCCAGACCTATGACTATGATAGAAATGGTTAAACAAAAAAAGGAACAGAAATGGTTGGAAATGCAGAGCAGGTGAGTCAGCATCTGAAATGGACAGATAGTGTTTTGGGTGCAACCCATCTGATGAAGCATATCCAACATTTTGTATTTTTTGAATCAAGAAGAAGCACCTGTACCAAACAAGAAACACTTTTTCCCCCCCACACAAAGGGTAGTGGAAATCTGGACCCCGGTCCCCCAAAAGGCTGCGGATGCTGGGGGAGGGGGGGTCCAAGTGAAATTTTCAAGACTGAGATTGATAGACGTTTGTTGGGTAAAGGCATCAAAGTAAATTGACAGGGTAGATGTTGAGGTTCTTTCCCCTGGCTGGAAAGTCTAGAACTGGGGGGCATAGTCTCAGGATAAGGGATCGGCCATTTAAGACTGTGATGAGGAGGAATTTCTTCACTTAGAGGGTTGTGAATCTTTGGAATTCTCTGCTCCAGAGGGTTGTGAATGCTGAGTCTTTGAGTATATTCAAGACAGAGATCGATAGATTTTTGGACTCGAGGGGAATCAAGGGATACGGAGATCGGGCAAGAAAGTGGAGTTGAGGTCGATGATCAGCCATGATCTTATTGAATGGCGGAGCAGGCTCGAGGGGCCGTATGGCCTACTCCTGCTTCTATTTCTTATGTTCTTAAATGGAGTTGAGGTGCAATCAGCCATGGCCTAATTGAATGGTGGAACAGGCTCAAGGGGCTGAATGGCCTACTCTTGTTCCTATACCATTCTGCCTACATTCCCTTCCTGGTACTGCATTTCTACCTTTCTATTTACTGGTTAATCTTGGCCTGAAGTTGAATTTTTTAAAATGTCAAAAGATCAATTTCGCTGGTTTGAATCTCACCAAATCCATGGGAGCACAAAGTAAGATTTGAACTAAAACTCAGGTTCTGACCCCTTGTAAAAACCAAAAACCTGTAGGACAAGTGAATCTCAGACCTTTATAACTCATTAGAGGAAGGGCTGCAAGTTCTATTACATGCACTTCAGACTTCACGGTCATGGATGAAATATGCTCTGTTTAAAATAGAAGACCAAAACCTTAGCTGGCCTTGCAAAAAATGTTTTTCCAAAAAACATCTCCCCCCACAGAAAACAACAAAACAATCAATAATATGTATTATGAGAGTTTCTAATCGACTGTTGTGTACGTACAGTATAGAAACAAGAACACCCCACGCTCATTTAAAAAGAAAGCTAAAAATATTTTCCATGTTTTCTTTAAGAGATTCTGTCTGTATCTTGTGGGTTCAAGTCCCACTCCAAAGATCTGAGCATAAAAATCTAGGTTCACACTCCAGTGCAGTGCTGAGGGAGTGCCGCACTGTCGGAGATGCCGTCTTTTGGATGAGATGCTAAACCGAGGCCCCGTCTGCTCTCTAAGGTGGATGTAAAAGATCCCATGACACTATTTCGAAGAAGAGCAGGGGAGTTATCCCCGGTGTCCTGGGGCCAATACTTATCCCTCAATCAACATCACTAAAAACAGCTTCTCTGGTCATTATCACATTGGTGTTTGTGGGAGCTTGCTGTGCGTAAATTGGCTGCTGCGTATCCTACATTACAACAATGACTACCCTTCAAAAAGTACTTCATTGGCTGTAAAGGGCTTTGGGATGTCTGGTGGTTGTGAAAGGCGCTATATAAATGCAAGTCTTTTTTTAATATCTAAGTTGCAATGCACTTCAATACCATTTCACAGCAAATGAAGTAGTCTTTTTCCTTGGGAGCATGCGACTCTAAAAATAAGTTGTTGGAACTGGGATCAATGGAGGCAAGCCTTTATTCTCCAAGCCATGGGAGAGAGTCAGGTTCCTATGATTCCAAGAACCAAATGGCAGCCGGCTGTACTTCTGAATTAAAAAAAATCTGTGCATGAATTTTAAACAGAGCACATCTTAATTTGGGGCTGTTGATTGGTTTTAAAAAAGCATGTTTTAGGTGATTGAGGAAACAACAGCCTTTTAATCTAAGTGTTCATTCCTATACATGGGCTGGGGGATGAAATGATGCTACGGCCTCATTAGCCAGAATTCAAGAGCTGCCACCTCGCATTATTAATAAATAGCATTAGTTACAGCTGTAACTCATTTTATTATACCAGTACAATTTTACTGGCACAAGTGGGTGAGTTTGTTAATTGAGGTCACACAAATGTTTTTCGATAAATTAATTCTGCATATTTTAATTTCCTTATTTTTGATGTTTTCAGTAAATGCTTTAACCACTGTGGTGATTCTTCCCGCCCGCCCGCCCCCCCCCTCCACTCCCCAGTTCTACTGAATCACCAGAAAAGTCCATGTTGCTTGCTTCTGAGGCGGGCTGCAAATATTCCCCACCTACAATCTACAGTAATGAATATACAGGTCAGTATACAGACTGAAGTAAATCAACAGTCTGCACCATCTCTACCCCAGAGAGCTGTGAATGCTGAGTCGTTGAGTATATTCAAGGCTGAGATCAGTAGATTTTTGGACACTTGAGGGAATCAAGGGATATGGGGGATAGGGCGGAAAAATGGAGTTGAGGTCGAAGGTCAGCCATCATCTTATTGAATGGCGGAGCAGGCTCGAAGGGCCGAATGGCCTACTCCTGCTCCTATTCCTTATGTTAGTATGTCAAATCATGCCCGACACGCATTATGTACATAAGATTTTTTTTTTTTTTTTTTTTTTTTTTTTAAAAACACATTTTTATATAACAGAGTCAAATAAAGAAATGAACACATGTATATACACACAAAATTTTGATATTAGCAAATTCCCACCAATGCCCTGACAAGCCAATTGTCGCCAAGTGTCATGATCTGGAACGCACTGCCTGACAGGGGGTTGGAAGCAGATTTAACAGTAACTTTCAAAAGGGAATTGGATAAATATTTGAAAAGGACAGAGTTGCAGGGCTAGGGAGAAAGATCAGATGAGTGGGACTAATTAGATAGCTCTTTTAAAAGGGACACAGACAAAATGGGCTGAATGACCTCCTTCTGTGCGGGATGATTCTATGATTTTAAATCTTTATGATAAACAATTATATAGCCAACCGCATCATAGCCACCATTTTAATGATTACGCTTCCAGATTTGACTATTCCAATACTCACCTGGCTGGCCTCCTATCCTCCAACCACCATAAACCTGAGCTCATCCGAAACGCTTCTATCCTATTACACTCCATCCCACTCATCCATCATATCTGACCGGAGAACCTACTTTGGCTCCCAGGCCACAACACTTTAAATCTAAAGTATTCATCTTCATGTTTAGATGCCATCATGGCGTGGATCTTGCCCATCTCTCTAACCTTTCCCAGGCCTAGAAACCCCTCCACCCGCCACTCCCAAACACACACACACACACACACACACACTGCTCCGACTCCAGCCTCCTGCACATACCTGCTCCCTTCATCCTACCATTGGTGGTGGGCCGCACTTTCAAATTCTCCCTTAAACCCCTATGCCTCTCCGCCACCAGGCTTAGGTTACCCTCCCAATAGTTCCTTCTTTGGCTTAGTCTCCTTTTTATTTTGATTACGCCGCTACGAGGCACCTCAGGAGATTTCTCTTTGCCTCTGTGCCTCTCTTGGAATCCTATGAAGGGCCCAATTGAGGCACTCGTTGCTGCCTCCTTACGAGCAGCAACCCCAACTGTCCCATCCTACTCTCGCGCCGACCTTCCCGCCCAGCACGCCCACTGGGGGCAAATCTTGCCAATCTCCTCCCCATCCAACTCACGTCCCCCGGCACTGACACTGTGGACGCTGGCAGTGTGTCAGCCATCACCGACCCTCTCTGCATCTCTCTCCAGAACGTCCGTTCACTTGCGAACAAGGCCCTTGCCATCCATGAGCTGATCGTGGATGATTGCATCGACATCATGGCCTTGATGGGGTGCAACACTGTAGATAGAGGAACGTACACTGGGTGTAAAAGTTGGTTGAGGGGTGATGACACCTTACACTTAAATGAAGCCTCCCCACCTGGCTATATCTCCCACAAACTTTCCCCGCTCAGACCGCCGTGGTGATGGTGTGGCTCTCATCACCAAAATCACACCTTAGTCTGTCCCCCTACTCCTCCGGCACTTTCTCCTCCTTTGAGCATCTCACCCTATTCCACCCCTCACCGGATTTGAAATTCTCATTCTCTACCGCCCACCCAAGTACCATAAAAATGTTATTCTCGAGATATCTTCACTGCTTTCCTCCCTAAGCCTCTGCACCAAACGACTTCTCATCTCTCGGTGATTTCAATCTCCATCTCAATTCATCATGCTCTCTCTCCTCTGAGTTCATTAGCCTCCTATCCTTCCTTAATCTCTACCTCCATGGAAACTCCCCAACCCATGTTCACAGCCACCCCCTCGATCTTGCCATCTCTCGTGGCCTCACTACTCCCATCGTGTCAATCACAGATAAGGCCATCTCTGACCACTTCCTCATATCACTCTCCACCCACATCCCCCTTCCACCCAAACCCCTCACCCCTACTTCCTTCTGTGTCCGCCCTGTAAAAAACTCTTCCCCAACTCTCTCACAACTACACTTATGAAATCCCAACTGTCCAGCCTTTGGCCCCCCATTCACCATGACATTTCTGCAGCTCAACCACACCCTCACCACCGCCTTTGATACCCTAGCCCCTATTAAAACAATTACTCACTCTCACCCTGGCCGAGCCCCCTGGTACAGCCCTCATCTTCGCTCCCTTAAGTCCAAGGGATGCAGACTTGGAACGTATATGGTGGACAACTGGTTTAACCATTCACCGCCAGATCTGGCTGGACCACATAAAGCATCATCGGGTCCTGCTCTCGTCTGCCAAAATTGCTCACCATTACAGAATCATTCTGGAATACAAAGATAAACCCCAGCTCCTATTCTCTACTGCTAACTGTCTTCTTAAACCCCTCTCCCCGGTCTCCTCCACCCTCACCTCCAACAAAAAGTGAGGAGCTCATGGACTTCTTTGTCTCCAAGATTAAGACCATCCGTTCAGCTGCCTCTGCCACTTCCTTTCCTTCCCCTAGCCCACCGGGCCAAACCTCCGCTGAAGGTTCCCCCCTGCCCTAGCCCTGAACTCACATCTTTCCCATCTCCCCTCATGCCCTCTCCGCGCTGATCTTGTCTATGAGGCTCACCTCCTGCTCTCTCAACCCTATTCCCACCAAACTGCCGACCACCAAACTTCCTTTTCTGGCTCCCATGTTAGCTGACATTGTTAATGGTTCTCATCAGGTACTGTCCCCCTTGCCCTCAAATCTGCTGTCATCACCCCTCTCCTCAAAAAAAAAAAAAAAAAAAAAACCCTTGACCCCCTCCATCCTTGCAAACTACTGCCCCATCTCCAACCTCCCTTTCCTCTCCAAAGTCCTTGAACGTGTTGTCACCTCCCAAATCCATGCCTATCTTTCCCAAAACTCCCCGTTTGAATCCCTCCAATCAGGTTTCCGCTCTTGCCACATTACCGAAACGGCTCTCATCAAACTCACAAATGACATCCTTTGTGACTGACAAAGTAAACTATCCCTCCTTGTCCTTCTTGACTTGTCTGCAGCCTTTGACATGGTTAACCACTCCAACCTTCAACGCCTCTCCGTCGTCCAGCTGGGTGGGACTGCACTCGCCCGGTTCCATTCTTATCTATCGAATCGTAGCCAAAGAATCACCTGCAACGGCTTCTCTTCCCGCTCCCGCATCGTTACCTCTGGTGTCCCCCGAGGATCTATCCTTGGCCCCCTCCTATTTCTCATCTACATGTTGCCCGTTGGCGACATCGCCCGAAAATACAGCATCAGTTTCCACATGTACACTGATGACGCCCAGCTCTACCTCATTACCACTTCTCTCAACCCCTCCACACTCTAAATTGTCAGACTGCTTGTTCGACATCCAGTTCTGGATGAGCAGAAATTTTCTCCAATTAAATATTGGGAAGACAGAAGCCATTGTTTTCGGTCCCCGCCACAAACTCTGTTCCCGAGCCACTGACTCCATCCCTCTCACCAACATTGTGGTTCAGCCTCAGACCAATGTTCATAATCTTGGTGTCATATTTGACCCTGAAATGAGCTTCCGACCACATATCCGCAGCATAACTAAGACCGCCTATTTCCACCTCCGTAACATTGCCCGTCTCCGCCCCTGCCTCAGCTCATCCGCTGCTGAAACCCTCATCCATGCCTTTAAGAACATAAGAAATAGGAGCAGGAATAGGCCACTTGGCCCCTCGAGCCTGCTCCGCCATTCAATATTATGGCTGATCTTGGGCTCAAAGCCGCTTCCCAACCAGCTCCCCATAACCCTTCACTCCCTTATCTTGCAAAAATTTGTCTACCTCCACTTTAAATGTATTTAATGACCCAGCCTCCACAGCTCTCTGAGGCAGAGAATTCCACAAATTTACGACCCACTGAGCGAAGAAGTTCCTCCTCATCTCAGTTCTAAAAGGCAACCCATTATTCTGAGACTGTGCCCCCGAGTTCTAGATTTCCCCATGAGGGGAAACATCCTCTCTGCATCTACCCTGTCGAGCCCCCTCAGTATCTTATATGTTTCGATAAGATCACCTCTCATTTCCAATGAGTATAGGCCCAGCCTGCTCAACCTTTCCTCATAAGTCAAACCCTCATCTCTGGAATTAACCTAGTGAATCGGCTCTGAACTGCCTCCAATGCAAGTACTGTACAGGAAACTTTGGTTTATCCGGAGGTTAACGGTCCGGAATGCTCGATCCACCGACAAAACTCAGGAGTCGGTTCAGTAAGTTTTTTTTCTTTTTGTTGCTTTTTTTTCCCCACCAGTCAGGCTCTGCAAGGTCTAGCTAAAGCTGTTGCTTAGCTAGAGACACTTGCAAGCTATGGCCGACTGTTTAGAAGCTGTTGCTAAGCAACAGGGTTTGTTGCTAGATACGGAGCTCAAAAGCTCCATATGTTTTAACATTAGCGCTGGTTTGTCCGACAGTTTTGATGGGACAGCAACAGCTCGGTCCCGTCGGTGCCGGATATCACAAAGTTTCCTGTATATCCTTCCTTAAATAAGGAGACCAAAACTGTATGCAGTACTCCAGGTGTGGTCTCACCAATACCCTGTACAGTTGTAGCAGGACTTCCCTGCTTTTATACTCCAATCGCTTTGCAATAAAGGCCACCATTCCATTTGCCTTTTTGATTACTTGCTGTACCTGCATGCTAACTTTTTGCGTTTCATGCACAGGTCCCTCTGAACTGTAGCATTTTGTAATCTCTCTCCATTTAAATAATAGTTTGCTTTTTTATTTTTCCTGCCAAGTGGATAACCTTGCACTTTCCCACATTATACACCATCTGCCAAATGTTTGCCCACTCACTTAGCCTGTCTATATCCCTTTGCAGATTCTTTGAGACCTCTGCACAACTTGCTTTCCCACCCATCTTTGTATCATCCGCAAACTTGGCTACATTACACTCGATCCCTTCATCCAAGTCATTAATGTAGATTGTAAATAGTTGGGGCCCAGCACCGATCACTGTGGCACCCCATTAGTTAGCGTTTGCCAACCAGAAAGTGACCCATTTATCCCGACTCTCTGCTTTCTGTCAGTTAGCCAATTCTCTATCCATGCTAATATATTACCCCCAACTCTGAGCTCTTATCTTATGCAGTAACCTTTTATGTGGCGCCTTATCGAATGCCTTCTGGAAATCCAAATGCACCACATCCACCCTGCTTGTTACATCCTCAAAGAACTCCAGCAAATTTGTTAAACATGATTTCCCTTTCCTAAAACCAGCTGACTCTGTTTGACTGCAGTATATTTTTCCAAATGCCCTGCTACTGCTTCCTTAATGAAGGACTCCAGCATTTTCCCCAATGACAGATGTTAGGCTAACTGGTCTATAGTTTCCTGCTTTCTGTCTCCCTCCTTTCTTAAATAGGGGTGTTACATTAGCGGTTTTCCAATCGCCGGGACCTCTCCAGAGTCCAGGGAATTTTGGTATATTGCAACCAATGCATCCACTATCTCTGCAGCCACTTCTTTTAAGACCCTGGGATGCAGGCCATCTGGTCCAGGGGATTTGTCATCTTTTAGTCCCATTATTTTACCAAGTACTATTTCCTTAGTGATAGTGATTGCCTTTAGTTCCCCACTCCCTGTGGCCCCTTGATTATCCATTATTAGGATGTTGTTGGTGTTTTCTACAGTGAAGACAGCGGCAAAATATTTGTTCAGAGTCTCTGCCATTTCCCCGTTCCCCATTATTAATTCCCCAGTCTCATCCTCTAAAGGGAGCAATGTTTACTTTAGCTACCCTCTTCCTTTTTATATACCTGTAGAAGCTCTTACTATCTGTTTTAATGTCTCTTGCCAGTTTACTCTCATAATTCATCTTCTCTCTCTCTCTCTTATTTTTTGAGTCATCCTTTGCTGGTTTTTAAATATTTCCCAATCCTCTGGTCTCCTACCAATCTTGGCAACATTGTATGCCTGAGTTTTCAATTTGATACCATCCTTTACTTCCTTAGTTAGCCACAGATGATGCTCCCTTCTCTTAAAATCTTTCTTTCTTACTGGAATATATTTTTGTTGAGAGTTATGAAATATCACCTTAAATGTCCGCCACTGCATTTCAACTTTCTTGTCCTTTAATTTGTTTTTCCAGTCCACTTTAGCCAGTTCTGCCCTCATGCCATTATAATTGCCTTTGTTTAAGATCAGGACACTGGTTTGGGATACAACTTCCTCACCCTCCAACTGAATTTAAATTCAACCATGCTATGATCACTCTTTCCTAGAGGATCCTTTACTGTGAGATCATTTATTAATTCTATCTCATTACATAGTACCAGATCCAAAATAGCCTATTGCCTCTAGATTTGATGATTCCAACACACTCCTGGCTGGCCTCCCACATTCTACCCTACGTAAACTTGAGGTGAACTAAAACTCGGCTGCCCGTGTCCTACTCGCACCAAGTCCCATTCACCCATCACCCCTCACCCCTGTGCGCGCTGACCTCCACTGGCTGCTAGTTAAGCAACGCCTTGATTTCAAAATTCTCATCCTGGTTTTCAAATCCCTCCATAGCCGCACCCCTCCCTATCTCTAATCTCCGCCAGCCCCACAACCCCCGGAAATATCTGCGCTCCTCTAATTCTGCCCTCGTGAGCATCCCTGATTATAATCGCTCAACCATTGGTGGCCATGCCTTCTGTTGCCTAGGCCCCAAGCTCTGGAATTCCCTGCCTAAACCTCGCTGTCTCTCTCCCTGTCTTTCCACCTTTAAGACGCTCCTTAAAATCTACCTCTTCAGCCAAGCTTTTGGTCATCTGCCCTAATTTCTCCTTATGTGGCTCGGTGTCAAATTCTGTCTGATAATCTCCCGTGAAGCATCTTGGGACGTTTTACTACATTAAAGGCACTATATAAATACAAGTTGTTGCTGTTTACATTAAAGTTGCTTATCTAAAAGCAAGTAGTTGCTGCTCGTACAATAGAATCATAGAAATTTACAGCACAGAAGGAGGCCATTTCGGCCCATCGTGTCCGTGCCAGCCTAGCTATCCAGCTTAATCCCACTTTCCAGCTCTTGGTCCGTAGCCCTGTAGGTTACAGCACTTCAAGTGTACATCCAAGCACATTTTAAATGCGGTGAGGGTTTCTGCCTCTACCACTCTTTTCCAGACCCCCACCACCCTCTGGGTGAAGACATTTCCCCTCAAATCCCCTCTAAACCGCCTATCAATTACTTCAAATCTGTGCCCCCTGGTTGTTGATCCCTCTACTGAGGGAAATAGGTCCTTCCTGTCCACTCTATCTAGGCCCCTCATAATTTTACACACCTCAATAAGGTCTCCCCTCAGCCTCCTCTGTTCCAAAGAAAACAGACCCAGCCTATCCAATCCTTCCTCGTAGCAAAAATTCCCCAGTCCAGGCAACATCCTCGTAAATCTCCTCTCTACCCTCTCTAGTGCAATCACATCTTTCCTGTAATGTGGTGACCAGAACTGCACGCAGTACTCTAGCTGTGGCCTAACTAGTGTTTTATACAGTTCAAGCATAACCTCCCTGCTCTTGTATTCTATGCCTCAGCTAATAAAGGCAAGCATTCCATATGCCTTCTTAACCACCTTACCTACCTGGCCTGCTACCTTCAGGGATCTGTGGACATGCACGCCAAGGTCTCTGTTCCTCTACACTTCAGTGTCCTACCATTTAACGTGTATTCTCTTTCCTTGTTAGCCATCCCCAAATGCATTACCTCACACTTCTCCGGATTGAATTCCATTTGCCACTGTTCTGCCCACCTGACCAATTTATTGATATCTTCCTGCAGTCTACAGCTTCCTTCTTCAGTATCACCAACACAGCCAATTTTAGTATCATCTGCAAACTTCTTAATCATACCCCCTAGATTCAAGTCTAAATCATTGATATATACCACAAAAAGCAAGGGACCCAGTACGGAGCCCTGCGGAACCCCACTGTTGATGCATATGCCATTGTTTCTGTGCACTTGAAAAAAGATTTTAAAACCTTTTTATCTCAAAACTTTTTTGGGAAAGCACATGGTTAGCACTACAACAGTTTCCAAAAAAAACCCTGAAGCATCATTGGGACTTAGAGGAAACATAGAATATCACAGCACAGAAGGAGACCATTTAGCCCACCGTGCCGTTGTCGGCTCTTTGAAAGTGCTATCCAATTAGTCCCACTCCCCCGCTCTTTCCCCATAGCCCTGCAAAGTTTTCCTTTTCAAGTATATATCAAATTCCCATTTGAAAGTTGATACTGAATCTGCTTCCACCACCCTGTCAAGTAGTGCATTCCAGATCATCATAACTCAGAAATGAAAACATGCTCTTCATCTCCCGCCCCACCCACCACCCCCTGCTTCTTTTGCCAATTATCTTAAAACTGGGTCCACTGGTTCTTCCTTCGGTTCCTTGTCAGAATCTACATAATGGGCGCTGGATGTGTGTCTTTTCTCAACAGCATTACGTAATCTGGGTTTTTTCCTTCTCTCTGCCTCGAATCCATCAGCTCCTACTGACTTCTGGCCACACAGAGCTAAATGGCTCCATTCCATGCAATTATGGCAAATAACCTTAAAAAAAAAGCATTTGACTGGATAGTGATTTTGTTTACCACCACCTCCAACATAACCGTTGAAAGGTCATAGACGATAGGCCATCAACCAGAAACATTGGTTCAGTTTCTCTCTCTCTCCACAGATGCTGCCTGACCTGCTGTGTATTCCCAGCATTTTCTGTTTTTGTAACAATACAAAGCGCATCACCGCATGACAAATCCACCTCATCGTGGACTACACTCAACTTTTTAAATCATCTGAATGGAAGATTTGTATGGGTTGAAGCTCGACAATTCAGTTGTTTCTGGCTTTTCTATGAAGATCCTCACAAGGGCACCAAAAACAGGTTTACACTGGCGCTCGACTCTGGCCAGTGTCAGCCGTGACTCAGTGGGCCGCACCCCCGCCTCCGAGTCAGGAGGTTGTCGTTTCAAGTCCCACTCCAGAGACTTGTGCACAAATATCTGGGCTGACACTACTCCAGTGCAGTATTGAGGGAGTGCTGCACGGTCAGAGGTGCCGTCTTTCGGATAAGATGTCAAACCGAGGCCCCATCTACCCACTCAGGTGTACGTAAAAAAATCATATGGCACTATTTTGAAGAGGAGCAGGGGAGTTCTCCACGCTGTCCTGGGCCAGTATTTATCCCTCAATCAACATCACTAAAAAAGATTATCTGGTCATTATCACATTACTGTTTGCGGGAGCTTGCTGTGCACAAATTGGCTGCCGCGTTTCCTACATAACAACAGTGACTCCACTTCAAAAAAAGTACTTCATTGGCTGTGAAGCGTTTTGGGACGTCCGGTGGTCGTGAAAGGCGCTAAATAAATGCAAGTCAGTCTTCCTTTCAAGGCAACACCAGGCCAGTATCGGGAATGTTTCCCACTTAGCTGTATTTCTTGAATGTAAAAGTTCTCAATATCCATAACTGAATGCAAAAGGTCAGATCAAGGCTGAAGAGAGTTTGGCAATGAGCCAAGGCCGCCTTTCTTTTAAACTGTGGCGAGCTGTAAAAACAGAACATCTTTCTTTCATAAGTGGAGAAAGAGGAAATGCCATGTGGCCCACTATTTCCAACACAGACGTACTTACCCTACTTAGCCTCCCAGGGGAGGCAAATAACGCAACATAGAACTTCCAAGAAAAGGAAACTCAAATTTATCGTGAATTTCAAAAGGGAGTTAAGTAAAATTCCCTGCATATTAATTTATTGCATATACAGGAAACTCACTTTTTACCGGCACCTAAATAACCGGAAATCTCACTTAACCGGCAAAATTCAGGAGTAGGTTCAGCTAAGTTTTACTTCATATTAGTGGCCGTGTAACCGGGGTTCCTGGATCTGTGGCCATGTAACCGGGGTTCCTGCATCTGTTGCCATGCAACAGGGATGCCTGGATCGGTGGCCGTGTACGGGGCTCTCATGCCTTAGTAAGTATACCTCTCTGTAATCTCGACTTTTTGATCAACTGGCAGCACTCCGGTCCCGTCGGTGCCAGATTTAAAAAAAAAGTTTCCTGTACTCATCTCACTGGCTTCAGATGCAGCATTCTCTCCTCCCCCCGCCTCCCCCCACCCCAGAAACAAATTACAGGGCTATGTGGAAAGAAGGGAGTGGGACTAATTGGATTGTACAATACAGCACAGGAGACCATTTGGCCCATCGTGCCTGTGCCAGCTTTCTGAAAGAGCAATTCCAATTAGTCCCACTCCCCGGCTCTCCCGGCAACAAGGGCACCAATTGATTCTTTTTGATTAGCGACCACGTTCTGCGGAGAATTTGATAATGATCCCATTCATAACCAGGTCTCAATCGAGTTAAGTCAACACAGTTTCGCAGCAGTCGGGTAAACATTTATAGTGCCTCACTTAAAGCTCGCTGACTTCACTTTAAAATTTGGGTTTTTGCAGTTGCTAAAGCCGCAGGCTGGCTTACTCGATTTGCGCACACGGTAATTTTGGCGTGCTTGCCACGGACGTCGTCTGCATCTTCTTTTCTCCAACAAGGAGGACGCGTTAAGATGCAAGATGGAACTGCTGCTGTATCACACTGCACTTTAGCAAACTGCCCGTCGCCACAACCACTTCTACCGCTGTGATTGCCGTACAAGCCTTTTTAACCTCCCCTTCATTTACTTCTACAACTGCTACAGGACATCAGACAACTAGCGCAGTAAATTCACAATTATACTGAAAAAAACGAGAGAGAGACACAACACAAAGTCGCCAGGCAATGTGAAGCCGTTTCCAACAATATGCCCTTTCATGGCATCTCACTGCAAGTCACAACCAGTTATTAGAAGCATCTATAAATTGCTGGTGAGGCCACATTTGGAATGGTTTGTGCAGTTTTTGGCTCTTCACCTCAAGAAGGACATCAATGCATCAGAGGGGGCTTAGGAATGTGACAAACACGATTCCTGGGCCAGAGTTCGGTGGTGCTGGAACATGCAAAATGTTAAGCTGAGGAAATCCTAGATATAATTTTAAAATTTTAGTTAGTTATAGTCCTACCTCTGGGACTGCAGATTTTGGATTGATTTTATTATTTATAGCTTGCAGAAGCCAGTTGGACCAAATTTTAGCCCAGATTTTTGTCTTTAAATTTTCGTCATAACTTAGTTTTAGTCTTGGCTTTAATCTGGTGGACAAGAAGTCAAAAATGTTATTCCGGATTTGCAGATTATACATTCTAGTGTTCTCCGGATGTTTACCAGAATTCAAATGTCAAATAAAGTCCCACCTTACATTCTGCATTTGATTACCAAACCAAAACCCACTCTGAAGCCGCTGTTGAAAGATAATAAATTGGTGATCGACAGTCCTGTTATAAACTCCACCCTCCCCATTAATCTCCTGAGAAAATCCTACATACCTTCTTCCCAGTGTCCCTTAACTCTCAAAAAAAATTACATTAAGCAAAAATCCAATATATTTATCAAACCTTACCCGACAATATGGTATTGTTTTCTTCGACTAGAATAATTGTATTTTTGACAGCCGAACATTAGGACTAAATTTCTTCTCAAAATATAGCTAAAATTCAAGGTAAAAGAATCGAGACCAAAATTAAAATTACCCCTAGGACTAAAACACTGGTCACCAATTCACAAATTGAACCAGACAAAGTGCTACCATACAGTCCACTCTATCTAACAAGAAGGAGTTAGATATATTTCTTAAGGCTAAAGGGATCAAGGGAGAAAGCAGGGACCGGGTACTGAATTTGGATGATCAGCCATGATCTCATTAAATGGCGGAGCAGGCTCGAGGGGCCGAATGGCCTACTCCTGCTCCTATCTTCTATGTTTCTCATCTTTGCAAAGCCAAAACCATTTTGCAGATTCCAGACTGAGTGTAAATCAGATGTGAAAGCCCAAACTAGCCCTGAAGTGAAGCAAAGCGATACTCCCTCCTCCAGGGAGTCTCACTCGGCTTTGTTCCAGTGTCAGGCTGGGCTCGGACACTGGGTTCAGACTGCATTTAAAAAGAAAAATACTTGCATTCTGTAGAAGATAATAGGAATAGGCCATTCAGCCCCTCGAGCCTCTTCCGCCATTCAACTAGATCCCAAAGCGCTTCAGTCAGTCACTGTTACCAGCAAATGCAGCAGCCAATTTGTGCACACGGTCACACAAACAGCATTACAATTATTGTGAATGGACCCTTTGCCGTCATTCAACCACCAGTTTATTACTTCTCAACATTAATGAGAAGTAAGAGACATTTTTTGGAACAGAAATTGCTGAGAGCAGAACTCAAATCATAAGGAGAAACTAAACAGCTATGATTTTCCAGGACTAAATCTGAAATTAGTAGTTTTGTACAAAATTGCAGCCCAAGACTGTAATGACAACAAGACTAAAATCCAGAGCTATGACTCCAAGTTGAGGGTTATAAGCACTGGTGACAATGCAGTATGGCTCCAAAACTAACAGTGTCTCTCAAACTAAAACAATGGGCAGTAATGCATAACTTCTGGAAAAATGTTGGAAACTGAAACAGATCAAGGCTTACATGGCACAGCCCCAGAGTTCCAGGGTCCCTGCTCCGTCGCCAGAATCCAGACATGCTCCAAAGCGGTGTACTGAAGTGGGGAAGGCGGGAAGATTTGCAGATCTCTCCCAAGCCGATCGGGATTTCTATCCATCATCAAACAGAATGGAAAAATGGTGGAGCCGGATCCTGCCCCAAAGTGCAGCACCACCCCTCTCCCTCTACGCCAAACCTACTTTGCATAGATATTAAACTTGGTGTAAATCTGGCCCAATGTCAACTTTGGAGAAGCAGAGTGAGTCTCCCTAGGACAGGTTAAAAGATAAGAGTGCACAAAGTTCATAACCAGCTCATGCTCTTAAAACCTAATCAATAGAAGCCACAATTTGTGTTTTATACCAGAGCATCTGTTCTTGCACAATATCCTAGTCTATTGCACGAAATAGGATCCCAGTACAAAGCAAACGCTGGTGAGGTATTTTATTCTCCGGCTGAGGGTGCTTAGCACTGGAAAAGTCTGGGCATCGCTATGTCCACATCAAGCCCTCCTGACAGCATCTAATTTTCCTACATTTCCCTACATTACAACAGTGACTACACTTCAAAAGTACCTTACTGGCTGTGAAGCGCTTTGGGATGTTGTGAAAGGTGCTACAGAATGGAGAGTCTCTTTTTCTTTTTCCAGGACATGTAGGACACAGCTGTATTGAGAGAAACTCCTTCACCCCAACTTCAGACAAGTAGCTCTCGTTATAAATCTCATCATCATAAAGAAACTACTGTAAAAACTGACTGTAAAAGCTTTTATAGATATGTGAAGAGAAAAAGATTGGTGAAGTCAAGCGTAGGTCCCTTGCAGTCAGAATCGGGGGAATTTATAATGGGGAACAAAGAAATGGCAGACCAACTAAATACATATTTTGGTTCTGTCTTCACAAAGGAGGACACAAATAACCTCCCAGAGATGCCGGGGAACATAGGGTCTGATGAAAGGGTGGAACTGAAAGAAATCAGTATTTGTAGGGAAATGGCGTTAGGAAAATTGATGGGACTGAAGGCCGATAAATCCCCAGGGCCTGATAATCTACATCCCAGGGTACTTAAGGAAGTGGCCCTAGAAATAGTAGATGCATTGCTGGTCATCTTCCAGAACTCGATAGACTCTGGAACGGTACCCATGGATTGGCGGGTAGCTAATGTTACCCCACTATTCAAAAAAGGTGGTAGAGAAAAGGCGGGGAATTATAGACCGGTAAGCTTGACATCGGTAGTGGGGAAAATGCTAGAGTCCATTATAAAAGATGTAATAGCAGAGCACTTGGAAAGAAGTGACTGGATCAGACAAAGTCAACATGGATTTACAAAAGGTAAATCATGCTTGACTAATCTACTGGAATTTTTTGAGGATGTAACTGGTAAAATAGATAAGGGAGAACCAGTGGATGTGGTGTATTTGGACTTTCAGAAGGCTTTCGATAAGGTCCCGCATAAGAGATTAGCGTGCAAAATTAAGGCACATGGGATTGGGGGCAAGGTATTGACTTGGATAGAGAACTCGTTGGCGGACAGAAAGCAGAGAGTTGGAATAAACGGGTCGTTTTCCGAGTGGCAGACAGTGACTAGTGGGGTACCGCAAGGATCGGTCCTAGGACCCCAGCTGTTCACAATATATATTAATGATCTGGACGAGGGAATTGGATGTAATATCTCCAAATTTGCAGACGACACAAAGCTGGGTGGGAGGGTAAGCTGTGAGGAGGATGTTGTGAAACTCCAGCACGATTTGGACAGGTTGGGTGATTGGGCAGAAACATGGCAAATGCACTATAATATGGATAAATGTGAGGTTATCCACTTTGGTGGCAAAAACAGGAAGGCAGATTATTATTTGAATGGTAATAGATTGGGAGAAGGGGAAGTGCAGAGAGACCTGGGTGTTCTTGCGCCCCAGTCGCTGAAGGTAAGCATGCAGGTTCAGCAGGCGGTTAAGAAGGCAAATGGTATGTTGGCCTTCGTAGCAAGAGGGTTCGAGTACAGGAACAAGGATGTCTTGCTGCAGTTGTACAGGGCCTTGGTGAGACCACACCTTGAGTATTGTGTGCAGTTTTGGTCGCCTTACCTGAGGAAGGACGTTCTTGCCATGGAAGGAGTGCAACGAAGATTCACCAGGCTGATACCTGGGATGGCAGGAATGACATACGAGGAGACAGTGTCTCGATTGGGCTTATACTCACTGGAGTTTAGAAGATTGAGAGGGGATCTCATCGAAACCTATAAAATTCTGTCAGGCCTGGACAGACTAGATGCAGGAAGGATGTTTCTGATGGCCGGGGAGTCCAGAACCAGGTGTCATAGTCTAAGGATAAGAGGTAAGCCATTTAGGACTGAAATGAGGAGGAATTTCTTCACCGAGAGAGTGGTGAACCTGTGGAATTCTCTGCCACAGAGGGCGGGGGAGGCCAGTTCATTAAATATATTCAAGAAAGAGTTGGATATATTTCTTAAGGCTAAAGGGATCAAGGGATATGGGGAGAAGGCAGGGACCGGGTACTGAATTTGGATGATCAGCCATGATCTCATTGAATGGCCTACTCCTGCTCCTATCTTCTACGTTTCTATGTTACTCATGAAATAACGCTGGACGGCCAGCTGGTGGCGCCGTCCAAGGAGTATAAATACTCGGGCGTGGGCTCAGCTTGCCCAGGGACATTTTGCAAGACAGGAACTAGTGAAGTACAACTAGACCTCCATGTTCTGAAACAAGTTGATTAAAGCCTTGCTTTATACTCAAACCAAGTGTGTAGTGAGTTTTATTACGTCACCTCTACTGCATGAGCATGCCATTTTTAATTTCTTTCACTTGCCAGCCCATATCCCAAAGGTTGGCAATGTGACAGCTGTTGGACCAACACAGGATAGGAGCTGGGTTGAGGTTACCCAAGTATTTTACATATTACAGCCAGTTGAGAGCGGAGATTTCCATCCATCACTCGGAGCTGGGTACAAACCAGGTGAAAGGGGAACGTATTAAATGATTGCTCGACTCAATTCCACAGGAATTTGTCTTAATGGCTTTACAGCAAGAAAAAGACTACAATTAGCAACTGCAAACAAACAATATCCATTGAAATCAGATCGCCGGATGGTCTCGGCAGAGAATTATTGCAGCATACTGATGACTATGAATTACTCAGCATAGCTGATATTATTCCAATCACAATCTAAACAAATCAAGGACAAATTAATACAGCTCATTAGGTACTTCGAAGTAAAAACGACAAAAAGTCAGTTTAGTCCATTCATTGGCTTGAGTTAATGTTAGGGTCATTCATACAGCAGACAGAATTCATATCAACAGCTGTATGCTATTCAAACCTTTATCTTGATGGTCTTGCTATACATACACAGTGTGGACTCATGAGAATAACTGATTCATATGCGTACATCACGCTCAATTGAACAGCCATCATGTACATTACATGCATTAGTATTAAACACTCATTAAACTACCATTACTCAAAATTGCTTTGAATTAAAAGCCACAATGCTCCCTGTAGTTAGAAATCCCTGCCCCCACCCATACATAAGGGTAATAATGAAACCATCTAATCTATGGGGAGAGCGGCAGGGTGAAACATCACCCTAATATCATCCATTTTCAAGCCAAAAGAAGCTCCTGTTTTAATATTTAAAGTGCTGTTACACTACGGAGTCCAGCTCTTGGATCAGCTGCACTCCCTGGTATCTTCACCTGCCGCCCGGAACTAAACCCTCAGCACCACAGACCCAGGAAAATGTGCACTGACAAACGTGCCGTTTGGTTTGAGAGTGCAGAAAGGCACTATATAAACTGTCTGCCCAGTCACAAGCACTTAAACTTGATCATTTAGCCTTCCTACTGTTTTCACATTCCATGTCTGCAACTCTCGGCAATCAAGCTCATAAGCTGTCCATTCAATGTGTGTGTGTGTGTGTGTGTGGATAACACACGGTATCCTGCTTCAAAACCACACTTCCATATAGTTCCCAACAGGACGGGCATTCAACGAGAACTTGGGTTTTCTTCAAAAACCAAGAGGAATTCAAAACAATTAGCAAGTTGGACTTTGCTGTAAAGAAAGCCTTCATCCTAAACCCAGCAAATAATCCACCAATTCTCACAAAAGGAGATGGAATTCGTAGCTTGCAGTGGCAAAATATCACAAAAAGCATCTTGATTTATGATGTTGAACTCTGCCACCCAATGTCGGCTGTAAGGCGATACTGACCATACACTTTGATGCTTTTCTCACACGTATTACTCCCAGCTAAAAAAAGTTAAAATATGAAGGACCAATAAGTACCTCAACAATTATCAGAAGATATAAACAACCTGCATTTCTACAGCGTCTTTCACGACCTCAGAACGTCCCAAAGCACTTTACAGCCAATGAGCTACTTTTTGAAGCGTAGTCACTGTTGTAATGTAGGAAACGCAGCAGTCAATTTGTGCACAGCAAGCTCCCACAAACTGCAATGTGATAATGACCAGGTCATGTTTTTGTTAATTTTTAAGTGATGTTGGTTGAGGGATAAATATTGATCACGACACCGGGGAAAACTCCCCTGCTCGCCTTTGAAAGAGTGTCATGGGATCTTTTACATCCACCCGAGGGGGCAGACGGGGGCCTCGGTTTAACATCTTATCCCAAAGACGGCACCTCCGACGGTGCAGCACTCCCTCAGTACTGCTCTGGGAGGGTCAACCTGTATTTTGTGCTCAAGTCTCTGGGGTGGGGCTTGAGCAATCTTTTGACTCCGAGGCGAGAGAGTGCTACCCACTGAGCCACGGCTGACACGTTCAGAACAACAGTCGTGACTAGGAGAAACAGGCTGCAACAGTTGCCACAAGGGCAAAGACACAACGCAATTCAGTGGGCCGGACAGAGGATTTTTTTTTTGCTGCATACCTAATCGTAGATTCAGCAAAGGATGCAATTATGTGGATTAGCAGGGATGCAGTTTATGATGTGATTATCTGGCTGGAAGGCAACACGGCAGAAGTTCTGCTCTTCTCTGCGACGGGATCTCCGTTTGGCTCTTCAACCTTGTTCATCTTCATTACTTTCAGTTTCCCTTCTCGTGTTTGATCAGGTATCTGCCAAGCTCGTCTAGCTTCTAATCTCTTTTACTTCTTTTGGTTCTTTTATTCTTTTGTCCGATCGCAGCCCTGCCTTCGATCTAGTTCCTTTTCTCTCCAGTTTTGAAGAAGGGTCAAACCCGAAACGTCAACTCAAATTTCTCTCCACGGATGTTGCCTGACTTGCTGAGTTTTTCCAGCATTTTCTGTTGTTATTTAGCAAAAAACTACAGCTGGATAAATTGCACAGAAAAACAGAATTTGAATTTATTTTCTGGATGCAACTTTCTTTTGAAATGTATATTAATATAAGAAAGACTTGCATTTCTATAGTGCCTTTCACGGCCACTGGACGTCTCAAAGCACTTTACAGCCAATGAAGTACTTTTGAAGTGTAGTCGCTGTTGTAATGTAAATAAGAGCCAAGACAGAGTATAATTAAGAAAGTTGTCAGAATAAAAAAGTGTCATTTTGTTGGAACCATTCCTCTCTCAAATCACAATGCTGAGGACACGAGAACTTTGTGTTTCAGGGTCTGGCCCTCAATGTTAGATCGTTTCAACTGGATGGGGCGAGAAAGTTCGAAGCAACAGCATTCATACCAGGCCTTTTCCAGAAAAGAAATTTAATCAAGATGAGAGTTTGCCATATTCCAAACTTTTGCACCAATTTCCATGGATGGGCAATTCCCCCATCTATCAATCGATTGGTGAAAGTTTCTGGATTTCCCCCACTTGAACTGCCCCGCCATTTTTTGGCATCTTTTACAGAGGCAATATTACTTGCTCAGAGCATTATTCATACCGAAATACCTCCAACTGCCAACGGGTCAATTTTTGATTCAAAGCAACGCTTCGAGGGACACAAGTCTTGGGTAGAAAAATCTTCTATTTATATTTTTAAAAAAGCCTGACTGGTCATGTCCTGAAACGGCACTGGAAAATTTGAACAGGCTGGGTGGTTGGCATGGCCTTTTCTTGCTCTCACATGCCAATGTTTTCATGGGACACAATCACAATGGCAAATACAGCGAACCATTTTCATTTCACTGCCCCACCCTTCAACTTTTTACGTCAAGTGACAACTGCCAGAAGCTCGTCCAAGAAATGGGAAACATGTCCCCTTGTACGGATCACTGCTCACAGGTGCGCTGGTTTGAGTCACCACACAAGACAAAGGTCTGCCTGACGGAAAATAATTAAGTTGAATAACTGCTCTTTAAAAAAAAAACTCCTGTTCTTTTCCTAAGTGCTGAGTCAATGCATACATTCAGAAAGAGCCATTGTCTGGAGGAATGCAGTCCCCACCCTCGTTTACTGGTAACACACACCAAGTCATGGCTGGTCTTATTTTGACAGAGGGGGGGGGGGGGGGCGGGGGAGAAAAAAAAAGAGAATTTCTAAACCAAAAATGCTAACTTGCCCACACCATAACCATGCCACTATTATGACTGCTTAAATAAAGCCCCAGTGACAAGAAAATAAATTTGGTTTCTCCCGATTTGTGGAGTAAAACAAACTGTTAGGTCAATAGGTGGTTTCCCCCACGTGAAAGGAAAATAAGACGCAAGGTAAAAACACATTTTTTAAAATGTGTTTTGTTACTTGGTTTCAATGTATCCACTGTCAGAGTACTGTAGTTTCACAGATCTGTAGAAAAAAGCCTAAACATTTAGGCCTAGAAATTCGGTGGGCTGCGCCACCAGTTAGCGCCCAAAGAGGGCACTTAGTGGGTTTAGCGCCACTGGCCACGCCTCCCGCGAAATTTAGTGGGGCGCTAATGGCGGCGTTAGCCGGTAGCGCTGCGCCGCCACTGATGACATCATCGGTGCGTGCAGCGCCCCGCTACCACCCCGATCGGCAAATTTGGTAGCGCCCCCCGCTGTAACGCCGGTTGCAATTTGCGACCGGTTCAGGGGGGCCTACCTGCGGCGGTAGAGGCGCGGGGCGACCATTTTTTTTGCTGGCAGCCTGCCAGCACCTCTCCGCGCCGCCGTCCCTGGCCTCCTGAGCACGTTGCGATTTTCAGTTGCAGCGCCCCAAGAAGGATGCGGGGCGCCTCGAGTAGCGTTGCGCTTCCGTCTGGGGCGCTGAAACTTTCCGGCGGGCGTTCGCGATTCCTTCCGGGGCAGTACTTCCGGCGCCCTGGCAAGACTGGCGCTAGGCCTTAGTGTTTGATTTGCACCCATTACCTTGAATACAAAAATGAGCTACATCACCCCAATGAAAACAGGAGAAATAATGCACTTATAAGATGAACTGAAATGGCCCAGGCAATTCCAGCTACAGCATTACTCAATCGCAGCAGTTAACTGGATGATGTGGAGGTTTTTTCCCCCCCTCCCCCAGGGTACTTACCCTCCGAACAAGGGCGTGCACCAACAGGGTTTATCTACATTTTTCTCCTCTTACCTCAAGAATGGCGAACGATCAAGAAAGACTGAACATTCTCTTTTCCCTAGAAGAGAATGCTGAGGGATGAACTAAAAGATCTTCAAAATTATGAAGGGGTTTGATAGGGTAGATGTAAAGAAGTTGTTTCCACTTGTTTGGGGGGGGGGGGCGTCTAAAACTAAAAGGTGATAAATGTAAGATAGTCAGCAATGAATCCAGTAGGGAATTCTGGAGAAACCTCTTTACCCAGAGAGAGCGCGGTTAGAATTTGGAATTCACTACTACAACAAGTAGTTGAGGCAACAAACATCGATGCATTTAAGGGGAAGCTCGCCAAGTACATGAGGAAGAAAGGAATAGAAAGCTATTCCTTTCCGAGTGGCAGGCAGTGACTAGTGGGGTACCGCAGGGATCGGTGCTAGGACCCCAGTTATTCACAATATATATGATCTAAACGAGGGAACTAGATGTAATATCTCCAAGTTTGCAGATGACACAAAGCTGGGTGGGCGTGTGTGCTGTGAGGAGGATACAGAGAAACTCCAGTATGATTTGGACAGGTTGGGTGATTATACTGCATCTGCCATGCATCTGCCCAATGTGGATAAATGCGAGGTTATCCACTTTGGTGGCAAAAACAGGAAGACAGATTATCTGAACGGCAATAGATTGGGAAAAGTGCAACGAGACCTGGGTGTCCTTGTGCACCAGTCGCTGAAGGTAAGCATGCAGGTGCAGCAGGCGGTTAAAAAGGCAAATGGTATGTTGGCCTTCATATCGAGAGGATTCGAGTACAGGAGCAAGGATGTCTTGCTGCAGTTGTACAGGGCCTTGGTGAGACCACACCTTGAGTATTGTGTGCAGTTTTGGTCACCTTATCTGAGGAAGGATGTTCTTGCCATGGAGGGAGTGCAGCGAAAATTCACCAGATTGATACCTGGGATGGCAGGAATGACGTACGAGGAGAGATTGGGTCAATTAGGCTTATATTCGCTAGAGTTTAGAACAATGAGAGGTGATCTCATTGAAACTTATAAAATTCTAACAGGACTAGACAGACTAGATGCAGGAAGGATGTTCCCGATGGCAGGGGAATCCAGAACCAGGGGTCACAGTCTAAGGATAAGGGATAAGCCATTTAGGACTGAGAGGAGGAGGAATTTCTTCACCCAGAGTCGTGAACCTGTGGAATTCTCTGCCACAGAAGGCCATTGAGGCCAATTCAAGAAGGAGTTAGATATATTTCTTAAGGCTAAAGGGATCAAGGGATATGGGGAGAAAGCAGGGACAGGGTACTGAATTTGGATGATCAGCCATGATCTCATTAAATGTCAGAACAGGCTCGAGGGGCCGAATGGCCTACTCCTATCTTCTATGTTTCTATGTAAGCTATGCTGATAGGGTTAGATGAAGTAAGAGTAGGAGGACGCTCGTGCGGAGCATAAAAACACCGGCACAGACCAGTTGGGTCGAATGGCCTGTTTCTGTGCTGTAAATTCGATGTAATGGAATGAAAGAAAAGCATCCAGCCAATAAAGCCCACTCCTTCCAAAGACATGGGTCCCTTCTAACTCACGTGGCTCTGCTGCCAGGAGGGATTTAATGACCTACTCCCAAATGCAATGTACGCTAGTTTTTAAACCAAGCTGCTGGGACTCTGCGGCAGTGGTCCCTGGAAGAGTCCCCTGTTCATTTCCCCTTCCACATGGAGGTGCCTTGCTTTTGCTTAATGCCTCAGAACAAAAGCAGTACCTCAAGTGGATAAGGACACCAGGAAAAAGCTAATGGAAAACTTATTTTCTGGCCAGAGGTAGAGGATATAGAAGTCGAGGTTTAACGGTGGATCTACATAAAACCTTATTAAGATGATAGTTTGGAGCACTGTGGTTTTGGGCTCCACACTATAGGAAGGATATTGAGGCAATGGAAAAGTTACAGCGCAGTTTCATTAGGATGCTGCCTGATATGAGGAAACACAAGCACAAAGACAGATTTGAAAAATTGTGGCGGTTTTCATAACAGAGGACATTAAGAGGTGATTTGATAGAGATGTTTAAAATTATGAAGATATGGGTGAGATTCAATGTTTCCAGTGTTTGAGGTTGTAGAATACAGGGACATAGATACCAGATTAAATGCAAGCGATTTAGGACAGAGAGGAGAAACTTTTTTAAAAACACACGGAGGGTTGAGGCTGTAGAATGCACTCCCAGAGTTAGTGATTGAAGCAGAGATCACATCAACACTTAATAGGCTAGACAGGAATAAAGAGACGTGGAAGCAGACTGGATAAATGGGATTAGAACTACTGTACTACTCACATACTCAGAGGATAAATGCCATGACAGACTGGGTGGGTGGAGCAATATGTTTGCATGTTGTAATGCCGATGTAACTGTGTGCCATTATTGAAACAGCCCCTGAAGTACCAGCATATAAATGCTTATGTGCCGGCTGAAATTCCCCTCTCATTCTTATTTTTAAACTGGTTACCGTCTCTGTTAAAACAGCAAAGGGGAGGGTCATGGCTTCAGCATTTCTCCAGCAGCATCGCAGAGTAAATTCAGGGCCTCAGTGTCCAGACACTGCACATCATTCACACGGGACCCCATGTCCGAAATCAACCATTTATTTGCCACAGGTGGCCCTGGAGGGTTCACGTAGCAGAACCATCCCACTGTCAAATTTGAAGAGCGCAAATTTAAAATTTGCAGCCAAAATGGTCAGAGTTTACAAAGCGGCAGATTGGAAAAAAAAGGTTGCATTTTTCTGCCTTAACGTATTGAAGGAAATCAGAAATTAAAATCTTTGATCTGTGGGTTAAGCGGTGTTACATCAGGACCATGGCAACATTGCTGTTTCCAATTAACACATTTGTTAGCACGCTGTCCACGAATATTTCCAAGTAACAGATAGCTCCAAACGCAGAATCAACATGATGACCCATGAGATCACACTAATCTACACCTTTGGATTTTGGCTGCAACAAATTATCTGCAGAGTTTTCACTGTGCATATTTGTAACGGTGGAGCCCAGTCGAACTGCACAGTTGAAGTGGGCACTTGAGCAAACACAATGGGCCAGAAATTCGGGTCCCCATGGGTGAGTACGCGCTGTGTACTCACCAGTCAGGCCAACAGAAATGCCGGTTTGGCGCGTGCACTGCACGTGCGCTGGAAACCGGAAGTTCCGTTCTCTTGAAGGAATGGGTTCGAAGGTCAAACGTGTGTGCCGGAGAGGCAGCGCGTAGACCTGGAACTTCCGCTTTTTTCACAGGTTTTTCATTGCGGGTAAGTCCCTAGCAGCTGCACGTGGAAAAAGCAGGCCAACAAGGTAAGAGGTGAATTAAGTAAAATTAAAACATTTTTTCCCCCCCCACAGGTTTATCATTTTAAAATACTTCAAAGGTAGGTTTATTTTTAGCCCCGTTAATTTTTTCAAAAATTTAAATTTTTGTTTAAAATAAGTCATTTAGTTATTTTAAAAATGTGATGTTTTAAAAAAAATTTGAAGTTTTACTTAAGTTTTGGGGCCGATCTCTATTCATAGATTTGACAGGTCTTCCTGTCAAATCTATGAATGGAGATTCCCTGCTCCGATTGGCTCCCCATGGCCTACGTGATCCCAGGGATGCTGCAAACTAGTTGCGCCCCTGGGATACACGTGCCCTGCACACGGCAGCTGGAGCAGGCCCAGGATCGGAATTCCACGCGGGCCCACAGCACAACGGCAGGCCCGCTATGTAAGTGCAGGTCGGGGACTTGCGCCCGCGGGAAGCCTCCAACCCAAATTTCTAGACCATTGTAACAGGAAAAGAAGTTACTAATAATACATTATTTCCATGGGTGGAGAGGGTAGAAAGACTTGCATTTACAGGGTATATAGCACCATTCACGACCACTGGACGTCCCAAAGCGCTTTACAGCCAATGAAGTACCTTGTGAAGTGTAGTCACTGTTGTAACGTAGGAAGAGCGGCAGCCAATTTGCGCACAGCAAGCTCCCACAAACAGCAATGAGATAATGACCAGGTAATTTGTTTTAGTGACGTTGATTAAGGGACAAATATTGGCCCCAGGACACTGGGAAGAACTCCCCTGCTCTTCTCTGAAATAGTTCCATGGGATCTTTTACATCCACCTGAGCGCAGACGGGGCCTCGGTTTAACGTCTCATCTGAAAGACGGCACCTCCGACAGTGCAGCACTCCCTCAGCACAGCACCGCACTGGAGCGACAGCCTAGATTGTTGTACTTAAGTCTCTGGAGTGGAATCTTTTATGTCCACTTGAGAGCGGAGACAGAGCCTCGGTTTAACGTCTCACCCGAAAGACAGATGAGAATTTTACGTTCCATGTTGGATCGTACAGTTGAATCCCATTCCCGTCACTTCCGGTCTCTAGCAGTTTTACTTCAATGGGAATATGTTGAACAGATGGAGAGCAGCACAGCAACTCAACCGAGCGGCTCACGGCAAAGCACGAGGGAAGCTCAAGCGGCTCCACATTGGTAGAAGCTCGAGTGCGAATTGCTGCTGTAAGGACACACTGCCATCTGTCTGTTACTTCTTGTAATTTTTAGTCGGTGGTCTAGCTGCTCTCACGTTAATGAACAAGGATGAAGGAAAGAAAAAAAGACAAAATTTCCCAGACAGACAAAAAGTCCAGTAGTCGTGAAAGGCACTGTATAAATGCAAGTTCTTTTTCCCCCCTCTTTCTCTCTCGATTTCTTTCTTTCTATCCCTGCTTAATAATAGTAATACAGGAAACTCTCGATTTACCGGCACCTAAATAACCGGAAATCTCGGTTAACCGGCAAAATTCAGGAGTAGGTTCAGGTAACTTATTACTTGCCTTCCTCCATCTGTTGCTGTGCAAGGGTGTGGCTGCAGCTGTTGCTAAGCTACAGAGACGCTTGGAACTTGTGGCCATTGTTCTGAACCTGTTGCTAAGCAACAGGGTTTGTTGCTTTATACGGAGCTCTCAGCTCTCGTATCTTTTACTATAGCGCTCGGTGGTCCGGGATTTTTGATGAACCGGCACCACGTCTGTCCCGGATTTAAAAAAAAAAGTTTCCTGTACATCTGAAGAGGGTTTTGTATTGCCAGCACAATTGTTGATGGACCCTGGAACAAAAACACTTCTCACTTCAGAACTGCTGAAACCAAAAAGGAGTTGCACAACCGCTCAAGTCCAGCTAAAGGGTTCACTGTGACCAAGTACGATAGCAAAATACTGCGGATGCTGGAAATCCAAAATAACAACAGAAAATGCTGGAAAAACTCAGCAGGCCAGGCCACATCCATGGAGAGAGAAATAGAGTCAACGTTTCAGGTCGGAACCCTTCGTCAGGACTGAAGAAACACAGGAAATAAAACAGATTAAAAGGCCAGTTTGGGGGCTGGGAAATGGGGATGAAAGAACAAAAGTGAAGAGGCATTAAGAGGTATTCAAAACCAGACGAGATGGTGATAGGACTAGTAAAGAGACAAAAGACAGCTCTAGATTAGGTATGAAATGCGCTGGCAGAATCTTCCGATTAGGCACTTGACAGCCTTCCGGACTCAATATCAAGTTCAACAATTTCAGATCATAACCTCGGCCCCCATTACATTTTTATATATATTTTTTATCCACACCTTTGTTTTGTGCCCTTCCCCCTTTTTTTCTCTCCCACATGGCAGCTGTCTCTCATTCTGCCAGTGCATTTCACACCTAATCTAGAGCCGTCTTTTGTCTCTTTACCTGTCCTATCACCATCTCGTCTGGTTTTGAATACCTCTTAATGTCTCTTCACTTCTCTTTTGTTCTTTCATCCCCATTTCCCAGCCCCCAAACTGGCCTTTTAATCTGTTTCATTTCCTGTGTTTCTTCAGTCCTGACGAAGGGTTCCGACCGGAAACGTTGACTCTATTTCTCTCTCCATGGATGTGGCCTGGCCTGCTGAGTTTTTCCAGCATTTTCTGTTGTTATACTGTGACCAAGTGTCTCATCCTTCAAGACAAGTGCTGCCAGACGAGGCAGTGAGAATGCATGCACCCGGGAACAATTCTTCTGCATAAAAGAGACGAGCCAAGATCAGAAATCATTTGAACAGCTGAGAGCCCATTCAAACATCTCGAAGATCAGAGTTAATGTGAGAAGAGGCAATTGAAGAAATAAAAACATTGGAACAAACTAAATTTGAGATTCGGAAGAGTGAACTGGAATGGAGATACGCAGAGTTCAAAATCACCTGCTAAATTAGGCTTACAATGTGCATGTTCAATAATTTATAAGTCTCCCTGGAAAGTTCCTCAACATTTTATTACTGAGCACCCCCTGCAGAGACTCCCGTCTCATGTGCAGCCCCACTTTCTAAATAACTCTTTTTACATAATTAATATTCGTGTAGATACAGCCGACAACCGAGAATACTGTTCCCGTATACTTATGGGTTTTAATGAGACGTCCATTCAGATCATTAGAACTCACTGCCCGTCAAATTCCTCAGATCTGCTCTCGCTTTTCCAGCATTACTGGGTTTACTCCCGGCAAAGCAGGAGCAGATGTGAGGAATTCCACAGCCACTACATCCGGCATCCCCCTCGTGGCCCCGGTTTAGGGACCGCTGGCGCAGAGTTTTTGAATTTGGAGTTTAGCTGAAGATGTGTTGCTTTGGTGACGTGTTTTAGAGCCATCTAGTGGCAAGTGAAGGAATTGATATGGGGTAGAGTTTCCGTTTGCGCTGGTTAGGTTACAGTTCAAGTTTCCGATAACATCCATTTGCATAATCATAAATGCAAAATCTTCAATTAACCAACGCAATCGGGCAGTGTAACACTGCAATGGTTTTTTTTCCCCTATCCATTAAAAAGTATTCCTCTACATTGGGGAGACCAAACGCGGATTGGGTGACCGCTTTGCGGAACACCTCCGTTCAGTCCGTAAGTGTGACCCCGAGCTTCCGGTCGCCTGTCATTTTAATTCTCCGCTCCATTCCCACTTTGACCTCTCGGTCCTCGGCCTCTTACACTGTTCCAACGAAGCTCAAGGAACAGCACCTCATCTTTCGATTAGGCACTTTACAGCCTTCTGGACTCAATACTGAGTTCAACAATTTCAGACCATAACTTCGGCCCCTATGTTTTCTTTCTTCTCTCACATGGCAGCTGTTGATGATTCTGTCATTGCCATTTACACTTCATCTGGACTCATCTTTTGTCCCAGTATCATCTCCTTTTGTCTTGCACCATCACCCCTTCCCTCATTCAATCTCTCCTGCATTCCATCCGATCACAAACCTTCCCTTTTGTTCTTTCCTCCCCTCCCTCCCTTTCCCTGCCCCAACACTTGCTTAAAAACCTGTTCCATCTCCAACTTTTTCCAGGTCTGACGAAGGGTCATCGACCTGAAACGTTAACTGTTTCTCTCTCCACGGATGCTGCCTGACCTGCTGCGTGTTTCCAGCATTTTCTGTTACTGTTTCAGATTCCCAGCATCCGCAGTATTTTGCTGTTGAAAAAGTATTCCTTGATGTATTGAAGAGTGATAATCAGGTTTATTAATACAGCTGAAAGTGGGTCTATCACCAAAAATAAACATTTTTAATAAGCGTGTCCAGTCCTCCACCTGTGAGTAACCCAATTTAAAAATCACTGAAAATGGCTTTACAAAACTAAACCGAACCATTTAATCCTTGCATTGGTGCACAGTTTCTTAGTAAACTAAATATTTTTTGATATGAAAAAGCTTATAAAACGCGCCCACTGACGCCCGTCACCTCAGAAAATTAGCGCAATTTGTAGCGCCTTCCCTAACCAACGCAACCAGTGGAATATCGGAATTTCGAACTGGGGGCAGGGGTGGGCCTGATCTAGGCGAATTGAATCTTAAGCCAGCGGAAAATACAAAATGGTTTTGGACGTAACTCATTTACATTTAAAATTCCCCGATCTTTTGCGCTGGTTCGGCCGGATTGCGCTAATATTACTGCCGTCATATAGCGGAGACTCCATCCCCATGGGCTCAGAGAAGAAAGAGTTTGAATAAATCCAGAGTGAAGTTCAATAAGGCTACAACCTTCACTACTCCCACTGCAGTGTTAGAATGTTTTTTTTGTAGAAAGTCTACAGTATTCGGAAAATATTACGCACAAAATTATAAAAGCATATTGTGATCACTGAGGGCACAACTAAATTTCCCTCACTATAAGGGAGTATCCCCTGCACACACTTTCACCGGGCACGGAAAAGGTTCAGACGGCACACAGATTCTAAGGTTTGCATGATCGTAACGTTGACATTGAACTGGGGGCTACATGACAGCCTCTGGTGTTCCACGCTCGCCAGTACGACATAACAAAAAGGTAAAGAAAAGTACTGACAAAAGATTCCATCCACAACATTTCTCAGTCAGATACCGACTGACTTGACTGAATCTCTGGAGTTTGCCGTTTTCATTAAATGGTTATGTTGCTTCACTACAAGAGAGATCCGAAAGACATTGCATTGACAAAGCCACATAACAAGGGCAGATTTGCTGTGGGTCATTAGAACGTGTTTCTTATTACATTAAGTTCAAGACATTCAACCGTAATGTTCCTGCAGCCACTATACAGCTGAATCCTAACAAATGCATAACTAGTTAGCTGAGGCCGCCTCAATTTTCCAAATGAGTTGCATCGCATTCATCCCATTTGAAACCATTCCAAATCAACATAACTGAATTCTGGGTGGGCCAGCAACATTGTGCTGTGCTGCCATTGCAAGAGCATGATGCACTTTGAATCCTTGCCCAATTAACATCTGACGCTCGCCCTTTTGGATACAAGGTTCCTGGTTCTTGGCTGCCTCGCCAGATGGAATTACAGAAGGGTCAGGGATGATGGACAACAAGAGATAATCATAACAGACAAGAGATTCATCCCAACCTGCAGAATGGGCCTCCAGTTGCTTCAGAACAATATGGAGGGCATTCCTAAAGCAAGTCACTCAGATCACCCTGCACCCTAGCAATCAACATGTGCAGACAGTGAGAGACACACTCCACTTGATTCCATCTTGGCCAACACCTTGAATGTTAAACTTGATCGAGTTGTTGCCGATCAGCCTTGCAGTGCAATGAGATAGAGAATCTTGGTTGTGCCTCGACTTGGCTTCCCATGGGCTGACTGCAGTCAAGCATGTGCACTGGTGGGTCTCCTGCCATAGCAACCATCAGGTCTGCGCTCTCAAACCTCGGGGCATTTAAGAAATTGTTCCCGAAGTTGAAGAAGTTACTCATTTTTTAAAATTTTGTTCAGTTTTACACTTATGGTTTCTTTCCTAAACCCTTTTGGCATTGATACACAAGCCTGAAGGTTCATTCCTCACACAACAAACATCAATGTCGCATTCAAATATTTGTTTATCCTGGCAGAGAAGCCGCCATTTTAAATCAGGCACAGCAACACATCGCTTTCAGATACACAGACAATCTTCGACCAGAAAATGACAAATACTTAGCAAGATCAGCGGCCATTGGTAAAGAGACCAAAAAACTTTTTTGGGACCAGCCCTCCTACAGAACAGTTTTATTCACTTTCAGGATTTCCTTCTTGTGTTTGAGCATTCTAGAGTGTCTGGAAAGTGAAATGACACAAAATTATGGAGGATAAATTCATGATTTAGAAAAACTACCATATTAATATACAATTATTCTCCATAGCAGCAAATTAGCACCTAATTTTCAACCAACAGCCTCTCGTTCGTGCACTGTGCTGAGTTTAGTTCTGCAAATAGCAGGGCTGTCGAGCCACGTTTCATCGGGGCGGAGGCAAAATGAAAAGCTAAAATGGTGCCAAAAAAAATTCAAAACTCGGCACTCAAAGGTCATCGACCCATAAATATTCATGTCTACAGTGGCCTAGAGGGCAACGACCGCTCCAATCAGGATTCCATCACTTGAAAGCCTTCGTAAATAAAGAATAGGGCCTAGAAATTCAGTGGGCTGCGCCACCCGTTAGCGCCTTAAGAGGGCGCTAAGTGGGTCGGAAGCCACTGGCCACGCCTCCCGCTAAATTTAGTGGGACGCTAATGGTGGCGCTAGCCGTTAGGGCTGCGCCGCTACCGATGAAGTCATCGGTGTGCGTAGCGCCCCGCTGACGCCCTGATCGCGATATTTAGATGCGCCCCCTGATTTAACGCCAGACGCTATGTGCGACCGGTTCAGGGGGGCCTACCTGCGGACGGTAGAGGCGCTAATTAAAGGAGGTGCGGGGCGGCCATTTTTGTTGCTGGCCACCTGCCAGCACCTCTCCACGCTGCCGTCCCCGGCCTCCTGAGCCCCCGCCCCCCGCGGAGTGCCGACTGCGTTCCAAGAGCCCGGCACTTCTCCTCGGTGCCGGGCTCCTTTGCCGGCACTCGCGATGCTTTGGGGGGGGGGGGGGGGGGGGGGGGGGGGGGAGCCCAGCTGGGCCCCAGATCGCACTGCACAAGGCCCCTCCCCTTTAAGGGGAGGAAGGCCTGCAGTACCGCAGCGCGCCGTGGCGCTGCGGCACATTGCACAGCGATATTCAGTTGCAGCGCCCCAAGAGGGATGCAGGGCGCCTCCAGTAGCACCGCGCTTCCCTTTGGGACGCTCCAACTGAATTTCCGGCGGGCGGCCGCGACTGCTTCCAGGGCGCTACTTTTAGCGCCCTGGCGAGGCTGGCGCCCCCCAACGGGGCTATAATCAATTACTAGGCCTAGGTCTTTTAAGAATAGAAAGTTTTCCAAAAAAGTGGGGAAAAAACCGAGTCGTACACACGACTTTGACAGCACCGTCAGTCGTTAAAATAGAACGTTAGAGAATATTGCCGATTTACACTATTAATTGTATTATTTTCCCCACTCACTGGAAATCTTTTACTGAGCAATGGCTGGAGTTAAACCAATATTAGGAGCACAGACAGAGTCAAAATTCACAGCAGCACCAGGCAACCAAATGGAAAGTTTGATTTTCTTTGTACGTTATTGTTCAAACGATCGAAAACAGAGAAACTCAAAACAGCATGTCGCCAGCTGAGAACACAAAAAAAATCCGTACCATCCACCCAGAGGTTTCACGGGGCAACCTTTTAGCAGCCAGGGTCCGACCTACCTACCGTTACTGTGCAGCCATCATTAGCCACTATCGTCACATGTTGGGAGCATGATGACATGCTGTCTTGGTTTTAGCAGAGGGCAAAGTGGACTTCCTTGCAACAGCAGTGTGCCTTAGGTCGTTAGACCTTCATGGGCCAATTCTAACTGGGCACAAGTACTGACAAGGCTTGCTCATCCTCGCAGGCTATACACTTTCTGGGAGGTGGGCTGCCAGTTTTATAATTAAGTAGCTAGACTGGCCAACTTTTTTTTTGGGGGTGGGGCAGGGGGAGCACGAAGGAGTTCAATTTCTATCCATGAACTTAGAGATCCAACACTTAGGATAATTAGTAAGATAAGCTATTAGAGTAATAACCTGAATAGAAAGTGTTTATACCACATGTTGAGATTCAATAGACGACCTTGGTTTGTGGTTGACTGGTTCTGAACCCAACATCACTTTCCACAGTGAACATGCCACCAACTACAGCACCCACTGGGTTTCTAACTGCTGAAGTGGGTCTGGGGGGGGTGGGGAAAGAAAGAGAAATAAAAACAGAAGGAGACAAGAGACTGAGCGCAATTTCGCTGTCACTTCGAAACTCAGCGCATCATTTTCCCATCTGCTTTCACTCCATGATGGTGTCCTACACTATGGGCTTCCGACTACCCAGGTTTCTCCGCAAATATTGCCCTTTTAAACTAGAAGCAGCAATACCAACTCTAGTAGAAACGACTCCTATAAACAGAATTTTCCCCACTCCGTATTTGCGTTCTGTGCTCCATTTCTCTTGACCACCAGCATTCTTTTGAGGCACTCGCCATTGAACCCTTCCCACACCTCCCAGTCTGACCTTCCACCTGGGTCTCTGGTTACGGACATGCTGCAGCTGGCTACACCGTGCATACCACGCTGTAGGATTCGCAAAAATCCAGGAAAATACAGTCTACATTGTAAAACCCCTGAAATGGCCACATTTTATGAACACAAGATGGAGTTGGCAGATCACATGACTCATTTCAGAAGGACATACCACTGCAGTATCTTAAAGAAACCTGAGTCACCACCGATTAGAAGATTCCAGAACTGACTGCAATTGATATGGTAAAATGGTTACAGTAGTAACGAAGTCAAAACAAAAGTATTTACACCTCAAGGTGTGTTAATTGCTAGCAAAACGCAAACCCATCTCTGAAATCGCAGAGCACAGACAAAACCTATTATCTGTACCAAACTCAGAGGGACACAGGACAGATCCCATTATTTTAATGTCTTGTAAATGAAACTAAAGTACCCGCTTTTGTCAAAGCAGCCTGCCCATTAATTTAACAAAAGAAAACCCCTGATTTGGCGCCAAGATAAGGGCAAGAAAACAGTATAACTGTTGGGGGAAAAGAGACATTAAAAAACAACACAGTTTCACACAGACACGAGGTCAAAGGCAGAGCGAGTGGAGAGGTTCGATTACGGTTCGAGGAGCACGGAGGGCCTACAAGTTCGAGCAGGAGAGCAGGTTCAGGAGCCGGTCCCATAAGGAAGATTGGAGGTCCCGGAAGATACAGGAGCACCAAGGTCAAGGACAGTTTTAAAAACCCTGGTGAGCATAGAGGCCCAACTCCACCTAGCTGATCTAGTTGAGGTATACTGTAGAGATGGGAGAGCTTTTAATATTAAGGGCTTTGTAATTCGGGAGTGTTATTCATCCTTCGTTGTGCCGTGCGCTTCCTCCACCCCCGTTTTAGTATATCGCTGATCTAGAATTGATGTATTATGATAGTCAAAGTAACTCTTGGGTGTTAAATTTTAGTTCCCATTGAGAGGTGTGTTCATGATTTTTGTCTGCATTGTTTCTTCATTCTCTGTTTTATTCTCCTTAAAAATAAAGATACCTTTGATTTAAAACTTACCTTGTCTCACCTGATCCATTTGTCTTCCGAGTCACAAGTTGGGCCAACACATCAAGGTGGTCTGGCAATAAGCCCAGTGTCTAGAACCGGTGAGGGGGGGAGCGCTTTGGAACCGCTCACGAGCAGTGTGAAATCAAAAACCGATCTCACACATCACAAGCTCGTTAAAACGACCCCTTACACGCCCAACACCGCCATCCCTCGCTTCTCAGCAGGTGGTTGCCACGCATGCCCAGGCTCGCAGCACTTGGGAGGTGCCAACAGAAAAAGCAAATTACAGGTAGACTATCCTTTATCCGAACTTCCGAAAACCGAAAACCTCTAAAAACCGAAAGTTTTTTCGTTCAGCGTAAGTCGTGCGCACAACATGACCAAAGTGGCGCACGACTTACGCTGAGCAGGGCAGAGGGTCACAGAGTTCCCTCCTGGGTAGGAGATTGCAGGCCGAGCCGGGCAGTGTGAAGGAGGTACCGGGAGAGTGAACCCAACAATACAGCGGCCCGTCCGATAGCTGCAGCGGCCCGTCCGATATTCTTCTCTCCGCCCCCCCCCCCCCCCGACCTGAACCGCGGCCCGTCCGATATTCTTTTCTCCCCCCTGCCCCACCCGACCTGATTTGCGGGCCAGCTTGGTAGGAGTCAGCCGATATCCGGCTTTCCAGAGAAGCAGGAAGGGGAATGAGACACGGAACAGTCGCAAGAGGTAGCCTGAACTTTTACAATTTATATTAAATACAAATTTCCCAGTCTTATAATAAATACCTTCTGAAATCCGAAAAATTCCGAAAACCAAAACTCAGCTGGTCCCAAGGCTTTCGGATGAGGGATAGTGTACCTGTATTCAAATAGCCTTAAATACCACAAACCAACAAGGTACACAAACACAGTTAGTGGTTACCAAAAAAAACAAACCACTGACTACAACAACCCCACAACTTTCGATGGCCATCAACATGCATTTCCTCTGCAAATTCAGAATTTTCAAAATCTGAATACACCTCATCGCAATTTTAACGACCATAAATAAGGAGATTGGCCTTTGTGCCATTTTTAAATTGTACAGACAGCTCGAAGTGTTAAACATGAGTTGTAATTTTATTTTCCGTTTTAAAAAAGGAGGCTTAGGAGAGAAAGGAATATTTTAAAAAACACATTGGCCTCAATTGTTGAAAGAATAGTATTATGAAATAGCAAGTCTCGGTGTTCATTTCAAAATGGCAGTAATTAATATGGCAATAGAGTTAATGCAAGATAAAATTTTAAAAATATATTTGCTTGGTCAATAGTAAAAAAGGTTACCATTTCCTTGGATGTCAATATAATTTCTTTCTTTCCAAACTTTCTCCTCTTCTCAAAGACTGATGCTGGGGTGTGGTTTCCACTGGTGGCAGCAGACCTTCACTAACTCACCCAAATAGCCCTCTTTCACTCAAAGGGAGGAATACAATCCCAATCTTGGCCACAGCCATGCACTTTTCAGTTGGGGGTCAGTGGATAGGGAGCAGCAGCAGGAATCCTGGCCAAGTTTGCTCCACTCTGGACAGAAGCAAGGTGAACACCACCTTCAGATCAAGAGCAGAGACGGTGAACACAAAGCGACAAGACTCTGGTACACCGACGCACAAGAGCGGAAAGAACAGACCATTCTGTTGAAATGAGCCTCATTGTGATCCTTCAAGGGTTTCGATTGAAATCCAATTACAAAGCAGAAGCCAGATGAATGAATATTTCCCATCATCTCCATGGCTTTCTACACCACTGCATCAACTGCAATGAGGTGGCACTAAAAGACAATAGCAGTCTAACCAAGAACAGTCTTCTCCTCACTTAGAAAAAGTATCCAGTAATTATATTTTACACAATACACACAGATAGCAGAGCCATAAAATTTTATTTTTTCAGTTTAAGAAAAGGGTTTCGACTTCTGCATTTGAAATCACTTCATCTTTTGTGAAATGTTCCCCTTCTTCAGACGGTCTGCCAGTCTCGACAGGAAATTTAAAAAAAACACTAATTTGGTCTCGAGTTGTTTTTTAAAAAATAACACCTCCTGAAATAAAATAATTTTAGTCGCATTACCTTGGGTGCAGTGATTGCCGATATTTTCTCCCTTCTTTGCATTTGTGAGCACCAGATTTTCCACTTTGAAGGAACAACTAAAATCCCCGAATTTTAGCACTCATCTCTTCACTCCGCAGGCGGTTTCCAGGGAAACAGTGGAATGATTGTTGGCTCACGTGGACAGACCTGCTTTTAGCAGTGAGCAATGAGTCCATCTTAGCTCGCAGAGAGTGAGTCACCAGCCGCCTGGAGGCAAACAGTCACCTGGTCCACAGCACCAGTCACACAGTCTGGTCTCATCGCTGTGCTGGGCAAGCGAATTTTTTTTGTTTGTGAAAGGTAAAACAATGAAACCTCCATCACACTTCAGCAAAAAATGATACATCCAACTATAGACTGCGCTTGGAGTTTCCCCTTCCTTTTTGCATCATCTCACTGTCCCCCAGCCAAAATCAGACATCAAGGTCACCTGCTCCCCAGCATGTCAGAACAGTGCAGCCACAGTGAGATGAAATTGAAGGACCTGGGGGTCTGTAAAAGCTCACAACTATAATCACTACAGACTTTTCCCATCAGGTCAACCTGCCCAGTCACTGGTACAACACAGGTGACCGACTACAGTTGTTGAAAAATTTATATGCTGAATGGTTCCCTGCCACAGTGGTGTTGGAGCCTCCTAAACTCCACTAGATGTCATCGTACCAACTGACACGGGAATTGGGAACACATTACATGGAGGGTCGTGAAGTAAACCTGCACCTCACTGCTGAGCATCGTCAGAACATGTGCAGATTATTTTAATTTTTGACAGGAAGGGGGCGGGTCCCATTTGCTCAGAACCAGGTGCGATGTGCCCCAACACTGTGGCACACCCAACTGGTCTCCTCTTTGCAAATTAATCAATCGAGGGTACGGTAACATAGTAGCTATGTTACTGGACTAGCAAGCCAGAGGCCCGGACTAATGATCCTAAGTCACGAGTCCAAATCTCACTACGGCAGCTGGGGAATTTGAAATTTAGTTAATGTAATAAATCCGGAATAAAAAGCTAGTATCAGTAATGGTGACAGATTGTCAAAAAAAAACATCTAAGTCACTAATGTCCTTTAGGGAAGGAAATCTGCTGTCCTTACTCGGTCTGGCCTGTGTGACTCCAGGCCCCCAGCAATGTGGTTGACTCTTAACTGCCCTCTGAAATGGTCTAACGAGACACACAGTTATACCAAATCACTACAAAGTGCTCCAATGGTTCAAGGAGGTGGCTCACTAGCACCAATTAGGGATGGGCAATAATTGCTGGCCTTGCCAGCAACATTCACATCCCGTGAATGGGGGAAAAAAAGTTGCATATTTAGTTTAACTTATGAATTAATTAAGTGCTCAAAAGAGAACCACATCAATTATTGAGCGAGGATGGAGTAGAGGAATGGGGGAAGAGAGAAAATGGTCACAGAGTTTCGGGAACCCCATTATACAACAATAATCGCAAACGTGGAAAAGATGTCCAAGCTATACCCACAAAGCCCAGGCAAATCCATTCTATCTGCACTTACATTTATTTGCTGGTTTGTCCTGTTTTAATTTATGTGGAGCCAGAGATTTGGAAAGGCCCGGTTTTGGCGGTGCTGCCTCATTGGTGAGCAAAGCTCAATATCGGAAACATCAAGAATTACACAGATTCTTGATTCAAAATCTTCTGTATCCACAGCTTGAGATATATGCAACTTAATTAATGGCAACATATGGGCCCTTAAGGCTTCCGGGTACACACTTGGCGAGTATTCTCAAGGCCCGCAAGGCTCCACAGTGTGCATCCAAGTATGCACAAGGAGCAGCCGTGGCCAATAGCAAGAATGCATACAAGGGGAAGCTAGATAAACACATGGAGGAAGAGAGAAAGAGAAGACAATGCGGATAGGGTGAGATGAAGAGGGGTGGGAGGAGGCTCGTGTGGAGCATAAACACCGGCATAGACCAGTTGGGCCGAATGCCCTGTTTCTGTGCTTTACATAGATTGTACAAGTGCCCCACAAAGACCAAAAGTTTGGAACTCCTGCACTGGGAGGATTGCAAGGATGAGATGATATAGTTATGATGAGACTTGAAAAGCGAAAGTTATATTCACTGGAGCTGGGAAAGTAGTGTTGAAGGGCAATGGAATGCAAGTGCATACACATATATCTTGGTATAAACACACAAGATTTCAGATGAAATACTCCATTTTGCTTGCAATTGAGATCAGCCCAAAGCTGGGCTCCGCTTTTGGCCCTGCATCCTGTCCACCACCAAAACTCTTCTGCACTTCTGCCTCTGCGATACTGTGCACCGTCGCCCCTCTGCTGCTGAAACCCTTCTACGAGCATTTGCCACCACCAGACAAGACGACTGCTGCACTCTTCTTGCTGGCCTGCCATCCTCCGCCGGGCTCCAACTTCTCTCGTACCCGGTCACACACATCCTATGCTGTGCTGGGTCCTTCTCGACCATCACTCTCGTCTTGGTTGGTCTGCCTTGGCACCCTAGTGTACTTGATTTGAAATGCTTACTCTTGCCTATAGATTCCTTCACTCCATTTCTGCAATCACCCCAGCCCCATCGCACTTGCTTCATTCTGCAGGCATTCTGTACATGGCCCCCCACCCTCATAATTAGGAGCAGAAGTCGGCCATACAGCCATTCGAGCCTGCTCCGCCACTCAAGAAGATCATGGCTGATCTTCGACCTCAACTCTACTTCACCGCCCGAACCCATATCCCTCGATTCCCCTAGTCCAAAAATCTATCTCAGCCTTGAATATACTCGATGACTGAGCATCCACAGCCCTCTGGGACAGAGATTTCCAAAGATTCATAACCCTCAGTGAAGAAATTCCTCCTCATCTCAGTCTTCAATGGCCGACCCCTTATCCAGAGACTGTGCCCCCTAGTTCTAGACTCTCCAGCCAGGGGGAAACAACTCTCAGCCTCTACCCTGTCAATCCCCCTCAGAATCTTATATGCGTCAATGAGATCCCAACATTGGGGGTGGTGGGGCCTTTGGCTGCATTGGGCCTGCTCGCTGAAGCTTCCTCCTCCTTGGACCCCTTCAGGAGCAGTCTCAAAGTCCCATCTCTTGCTTTCAGTCACATCTCTCCCTTCCCGACGGAGAAATCAGCTTTCTTTGCGCTCATCGGTGAAGCGCCCCGAGACTTTCTTGACATTAAAAAGGCGCTACATAAATTCAAGTAGCTGTTTCAAACTATTTGTGGGATATAATTTGTGGCAGCTGAAGAAAGGAACAGATTAAATTCAAAGAAGCAGAAATAATTATGATTTACAAAATATAATCTGAGGTGAAAGGCTCCAGTGTGTTCCAGTTTCTGTGACTACACTTATATGAAAGTTATAAACTGATCATGCAAACCAGTAATTAGTCGTAAATCACACTGACATATTGGCAGCTCTTTTTAGTACCAAGTTAAAGCAACATCTCAACGTGGATCAGGCCGGAGTGTGCCAATTTGATTTTAAAGTGTAGGAAATCCATTATTCACACAAAAATTTAAAATTGAATTACAAAGATCAAGGCCATCTGTACATTTCCAAATATATTTATGAATATAAACTAGCAAGTGGGAAAGCTGGTTCAAGTTACGGTTATCTTTCCCACAGCACCTCACACACACCTATAAATAGTATTTTTTTTTTTATATACATGTTAAACTCACCACACCAAATCGCAGAGGAGACGAGAACAAGCCTTTCAGGTATATTGACTCCATTTTCAGGCCCATCTGCTGATAACTCCAGCGCGAATCACAAACTGCAGGAGAAGAGGAGAAAATGGCTCGAGTGGGGGAGAGGAGAGAGAAAGAGATGCAGAATGGCATGAGGGAAGAGAAAGTGGGGGAATCTAGAACTAGGGGCCATAGTTCCAGAATAAAAGGGGTCGCCCATTTAAAACGGAGATGAGGAATTTCTTCTCTCGGAGGGTCGTGAATCTTTGGAATTCTCTTCCCCAGAGAGCTGTGGAGGCGGAGTCAGTGAATATATTCAAGGCGGAGATAGACAGATTTTTGAATGGTAAGGGAGTCGAGGGTTATGGGGAGCGGGCAGGGAAGTGGAGTTGAGGCTAAGATCAGATCAGCCATGATCTCATCGAATGGCGGAGCAGGCTCGAGGGGCCGAATGGCGTCCTCCTGCTCCTATGCTTTATGTTCTTATGAAAGGAAATTAAGCAACAGGAAAAACCAAGAGCTCAACACAGCAGCTGCGCACCATCAGAAACATTTTTTTTATTTTTTTTATATATAAAAAGTGTGGTCTAAAGACCCAAAGAGCACAATGCCTTCAGATTCCCAACGACTATCACACAATACTGGGGCTCAGAACGACTCAAACGTCGGCCTGTGGAACCACTGCTTAAACACTTAACACGTCATAGACTAGTACAGCACAGAAGGAAGCCATTCGGACTGCCGAGTCTGCTGCACCAACTCTTTCTAAAAGCAATCCAGTGCGAGGTCCTTCCCACGATGAGGTGGCCAGACTCCACACAGCACTCCAGATGGAATCTGAGCAGTAACTTGTACAGCAACACATCTTTAGACTTCAAGGGCAATTAGGGATGGGCAATAAATGCTGGCCTTGCCAGCGACACCCACATTCCATAAACAAATAAAAAAAGACTTGAACTCCATCCCTGTGCTACTGTATATTTGTACTTTTTTTTAATATAAAAGAACTACAGCAAAACATTGTGCATTTCTCCATTACACATCTAGATCTCTTCACTGATCACCTGCTCGTTCCATTTAATGTGACTTCCTCTTTTGGTTCCTTGCTCCCATGGTAATTACTGATTGAAATCTATCGGGTCTTACTGACCCAGTTACTTAAAATATCCACAGCCTTCTGAAACTGCAAACTTTGGTATTTTAAGCGACAGTTATAACCAGTGTAACATGCTGAATTTGCCTTCCTGCCTCAGATTGTGCAGCCACACACAAAAAAAAGGAACAAAATCTTTTAAACGGCACAATGAGCATAAAGGCGGAGTAGGGAAGAGAAAGGAGACAGGCGTGCACTAGCTAAGCTGCTGAAGAAATGGGATGGTAGAATCCAACCGGGAGAGCAGCCCCTCCAGCAGAGGAAGGAGAGAAAACCAGGAAGGAGACGGGGGGGGGGGGGAGGGGAGTTAAAGCAGGAAAAGGTGAAAATTTAGACTCAAAAAGTCAAATGTTTAGAATCTTAAATGCAGCTAAATAAAAATGTGGGCAATGCACAACAGCGCCATCAGTCTGTGAAGAGTAAAGATCAATTAACCTCTCAGTTTGAGACATTTCGCCCATGTAAATAGGCATTTCTGAACCTGAAAAACATAACCTTTCTTTTCGCCTGGCGACAGTGCCGCTGTGTATTACCAGCATTTTCGGATCCAATTCTACATCTTACTGAAGGCGGGAATGGTTTTTTTTGGCTTAAGTGGATGCGCTTCTGAAAGGTAAATTGAGATAAAACTATTTCTAGTAACTTTTGAGTCAGTAACGAGACAGTTTTACTTCAAGACAATGGCCAAAAGAACAAAAGGGAGGGTTTAGGAGAAGTTAGTGTACACAAAGCTTTGTCAAGACAGGCTACAACAGAACATAATGTCTAGTTGCCCAGTGGAGAGGTTAAATACAGCGGGGCCGAACCAAACTGACCCCAACAGTTATCTCTTGCAGTCCCGCAACAGGTGGTAAAACACTCACCTCCTCCACTCCACCCCCCCAAAACACTCACCGCCTCCACCCCACCCCCCCATCCCCAAAACACTCACCGCCTCCACTCCACACCCTCTGACTTAATAAAACTCATTACGCACTTGGTTTGAGTATAAAGCAAGGCTTTAATCAACTTATTTCACAACATGGCGGTCTAGTTGTACTTCACTAGTTCCTGTCTTACAAAATGTCCTTGCCCAAGCTGGGCCCACACCCGAGTATTTATACTCCTTGGACGGTGCCACCAGCTGGCCGTCCAGCGTTATTTCATGAGTCTTTCTTCACAGATCATAAAATTCATAACACCCTCATCCCCCCCAAAACACTCACCGCCTCCACTCCACACCCCCTAATCCCCAAAGCACTGACGTTCCAGCCCCCTTCCCCACACCAATTATTCAGATAACTCATGGTTCACTCCCAATGCCACACAAAAAAAATCTGCCTCATTACATAGTACAACTCCCAGCCCCCTCCACTTGGCAGAAAAGCAACCGTGGTCCAGCAAAATATGGCAATTCTTCCTCTTCCCACCCCCACATTACTGAAGAGAGAAATAATCCCTAGTACTGCATTCCCCACTCCCACTAAGCAGCATAACTGGCCATTTGGGCAGTGAACTCCCTCTTGGTTCTCCATCATCCCAGAAGAAAACCAGCCTCTTGACAGAAATCTTTCTGCTCTTGTCCCAACCCCTCCAATTACTTTTTTTGTTATATAGTTGTTCTCGGGGTGTGGACAACGCTGGCATGGCAGTATTTATTGCCCATCCCTAGTTGCCTGGAGGGCATCAAGAGAGTCAAACCTCAGTGTGGGACTGGTGTAGCATGTAGGCCAGACTGGGTAGGGGTGGGCAGGTACCCTTTCCTGAAGGACATTAATGAACCAATTAGGTTTTTACAACCATCCAGAAGCTTTCATGGCCAAGTTATCTGGTGCCAGCCCAAAAATGACCAGATTTATTGAATTCAACACAGCTTGCCATGGTGGGAATGGAACTCCCAACCTCTGGATTGCTGGTCCAGTACTCTAACTATTAGGCTATGGTGCCCTCCGCCCTCTAATGCTACTTCACCTAAACACTGCACTTGGTCTCAACTCCCATATGCAATGCCACAGCAGATTGACGAGTAGCCTTTATAAAAGGAAGTGGATATTTTTTTTAAAGTAATTAAAATGGTTAAGGGAAAGGGACTTCAGTGAATAGGTTTTTTTTCAGGAAGCCAGCAAAGATGTGATGGGTTGAACGATCTTTTTGTGCCATCAAATGTACAGCTTCCTCATTAATTCACTATACATTACAGAAGCAGTTGTTGGGCGATCAGTTCTTGCACAACTCCCTCCCTCGCCCAGGCACATTTAGTGCTCAGGCAAAAAAACACGGTTTGATCTTGTACAATCTCATTGTTCAGGAAAGGCCAGCAACTTCAAGGATCTGTGGCAATTTCTGGGAAAGGGGAGAGTTGCAGTCACAAACCAAGCTCCTCACCACTCCTTCAGAAACTTCAAGCATTACAAACATGTCCTTGCTTACCTAACTGACTTACACTGGAGGTGGGTTAAAGCGTTGCTTGGGTACAAACTGATCTTTGAACTTGCTATCATGTCAACGCCCACACACACACACGTAGGTGCTCCACTGTGTCATGGTTAAAATAGCCGGAATAAGGGAAGAGGCAAGGCTTTCAACAAGGCCATCAAACTGTACAGGCTTCAAAACATATAGGCCCAGAAATTCGGGTTGGGGGCTTCCCACGGGTGCAAGCCGCCGACCTGCACTTACCTTGCGCGCCTGCAGTTGAGCGGTGGGCTCCCGTGGAATTCCGCTCCGGGGCCTGGCCCAGCTGCCGGCGCGCTGTGCTTGCGTGTCCCAGGGGCGTAGTTAGTGCGATGCGTCCCCTGGGATCACGTGAGCCATGGGCAGCCAATTGGAGGAGGGAAAAGCCCATTCATAAGATTGACAGGAAGACCTGTCAAAACTTATAAATACTACGGGCCCCAAAATAGCAGTAAACCTTCAAATAAGTTTTTTTTTAAATCACTTTTTAAATAAAAAATAAATTACATTAAATAACTATTTTAAACAATTTAAATTTTTGAAAAAAATAATTTTATATTCTAACGGGGCTAAAAATAAACTTACCTTGCTTTAAAGTATTTAAAAATAATAAACTTGTGGAAAAAATGTTTTAATTTTAATTAATTGACCACTTACCTTGCAAAAAGCAGGCCTTACGCTTGCTTTTTAAATGTGTAAATCCTGCAGGCTTACCCTCCCGGGAAAGCCTGCAAAAAAAAAACTAAGTTTGATGCGCACGCGCAGGCTCCCCCGCGCACGACCTCTGAACCCCTTCGTTCAGAGGATCGGAAGTGCTGGCTTCCCGCGCATGCGCAGTGCATGCAGAAAACCGGCACTTCCAATACCCCATGCATACTCACCCGTTTCATTTCTACACACTTACTCCACAGCACGGAACTTAGCTGGGATACAAATGGATATTATATAGGTGGCCTTCGTTAAGGATCAGAAGCCTAATATTGCCCTTCCCGTCTCTCATTTCTGGGCTCTGCATGTTAATACAGCGTTCACTCACCTTGACCCAATGCTGAATGGCTGAACATTTCCAGGAAGTGGAGAAATTGAAAAATGAAGTTTTTAAACAGGAGGGGTCCCCAGTGGTCATACAATTCCTCTGCAGAAAAGGACCCCTGTAAAAACAGTATTTCATAAAACGAGAGCGCCATTAAATAATAATGTGGAATAATGCAAGATTGAAGAAGGCCTACACAGAGTCGAAACTCAGACCTGCAGTTCACAGCACTCCGATCAAAGCCCTTCAGTGTTATAAACCCTGTGGCACAAGAGGATTTTAGTACCCGATTCACCCCTAGGTGTCAGAGATCTGGCACAACAATTCTAATAAGATGCCACAGTGATGTCCCACATGACACAAAGCTGACGGGAATGAGACGACGAATGCCAGAGTGGTTACGTCTCCTTGTGCCGACTATAGGACACTGCAAATCGATGAAATATGATGGGCTGATGGCTGCAGCTTTCATGTTGCTGAATATATTTTAAGAGGAGCGCAAAACCAAACACAGCCATAGAAATGGATGGAAGAGGCACACGGGCAAAACCTTCTACACCCCACCCCCAACTTCCTTTCAACTGTGGTTCACATCCACAGAGCAGGAAAGCCCTCAGCTTTACTAACACAACGCGCAGTTTGTTGATCCCACTGGAGGCAGCAGTAGGGCACGACATTTGCCCTTCCGGTAAAATAATGGCATTTGTTCAGATTTCAGGCAAGGATAAAGCACTCACGCGTGAAGAATGGCCACTAGGGGTAAAGTATTGGAACAGCAACCTGCACAAGAGGCAGTGCCGACAGTAGAGGAGATAAAAGGGGGGGGAAAATAGGAAGGAAAAGAAACCCCCACCTTGCTCCGCATTCCATTCTCATCAAAGTAAGCAGGCGGGTAACCTGCTCATGGGTCTTGGACAGACAGACATTCAAGGAAGGCATGCAGTCATCAGAGTTACAGGTTCATTTCCCATTAGCTCTACAGCACTCCAAGATCTCGCGCTCCTCCAATTCTGGCCTCTTGCACATCCGATTTTCTTCGCTCCACCATTGGCGGCCGTGCCTTCAGCTGCCTGGGCTCCATGCTCTGGAATTCCCTCCCTAAACCTCTCTCTCTTCCTTGAAGTCACTCCTTAAAACCTATATCTCTATGGCTCGACGTCAAATTTTGTTTTGGGAAAAAAAAAAATCACTCCTAAGCGCAGCGCCTTGGGACATTTCACTATGTTAAATGCGCTATATAAATGCAAGTTGTTGCTGTAGGTGGGTTGAAGGTCAAAACCTTGTTCAAGTTTCTGTGTGATGTACCTGGTTATTTAAATATTTATTAATCTCACTGCTGATGGGAATCAGGTGTTTAAGAAAGGTGTAGAGACACATCAGAGTTTAAACAATGCAGTTGAGTGTCATCAGTTTGACCGGTCAGTGAGTTACTGCCCTGCACTACACGCTGGACTGGCAAATGTCAAGCGTTAATGAAGAGTGAACTTATTTAGAGATAGAAAGCACATTCAGGTGTTACCACAAAGCAATGTACAGGAGTCAAGATAATAGCTCTGGCGTTTAGTGTTTCAACCCAGAGTTGTTACTTTCTTTAAAAGAAGTCTTCTGCAATTCCAGATCTCCATCCGGGCTACTTTTGCCACATGCAGCATTTAACAGCAGGCACATTTCAAGGGTCGCAAGGGCTACGAGAAGCGACGCAGTGCATCATGGCAAGGCCTTTGCATGGTGGGGATTTCTTCACTCGGGAGGGGAACTCCCCTTCCCCTGCATGTTATCAACAACAGGACAGGTAGGGCAAAGATGGAACGTAAAATGTTTTATCCTTCTTCTGAAGCTTCTATTTTCTTAACAGAAAGCCAGGCTTGAAACCAGCTCTCAGGCCTTTAAGGACATTGCTGGATATCTAACTCCTTGGCATTTGCCATGGGGCACCCAGGGATGACTGGTATCCAATTTTCCGTCCTGCTTTGTGGACTTCCTGTTACCAGCCTCCTACGGTTGCAAGTTGACACACACAATATTGGACACATACACATGGCATTACCAGGATAAAGGGGCTTATTGAGAGGAGTACAGGAACATGGTTAAATAAAGTGAGCAGAGGACCCAAGAGACCTAGAAAAATGCACAGGTGGGGAGGCAAAACCCCAACAGAAAAAATTGTCAGTTTGTCAACAGTAAGAGGGGCAAAGCCAGAGAAGAGGTGATGAGCAGAATCGTTTTTACTTTGCCCTGAATTTTAGATTATATTTCAGGCAGTTGCTGACACTTCAGCAAAAGCATAAATCACTTTGTAGGTAGGTCAGGAGCAGAACAAACAACCCACAGGAAAAAAGGACAGACCAGCATTCATGTAACATTATTTCACACACTCAGGACATACCAAAGTGCTTCACGGCCAAATTAATTACTTTTGAAGTGCAGTCACTCTTGCTTTGTAGGCAAACATGCAGCGATTTCGCACACAACAGGCTCCCACAAACAATGGGGCAAATTGACCAGCTAAAGTGTTTGGGTGGTGTTGGTTTAAGGACATTAGGAGAACTCCCTGCTCTTCAAAAAAGTGCCAACTTAACAGGCAGATGGGGCCTTGGTTTAAGGGGTCATCACAAAGATGGTGCTTTAGACAAGGCAGCTTTTCCTCAGTACAGCACACCGACATGTCAGCCTAGATCCTGCACTCAAGTCCTGGAGCGAGGATTGAACCCACAACCTTCAGACTTAAAAGCGAGAGCCAAGCTAACACGGAGAGATTGGTGAACAAAGAAAAAAACTGCAAGCAAGATACACTCAAAAGTGAAAAATGGTTACTAGGGAGACAAGTAGAACAAGAGTGGAAATCGAGGAATTAAAACTCAATTTTCCGAATTTATACATGTTCATTTCTGTATAAAATGCATTTTTAAGAACACAACTAAAAACCATGCCCATAAACTTTATTGAACTCTAATACAAAAGCAAAATACTGCAGATGCTGGAAATCTGAAATAAAAACAGAAAATGCTGGAAATACTCAGCAGGTCAGGCAGCCTCTGTGAGAGAGAAACAGGTGGTGTGGAGTTAACGTTTCAGATCGATGACCTTTCATCAGAACCTTCTTCCAGCATTTTCTCCATTTCCAGTACTTTGTTTTTATAACTTAATGGAACTGTCGGATCTACTGAATCTAAACTTTTTTGATGCTATTGGCAACTGTCTATGTTATTGTTCATGAATCACACCAAAGAAAAAATGTTCTGGGAGTTTGCTTGTAGGAAGCACAAACATCCAGCACAAGCCAACAATCAAAACCAATGTCAATACACAGGCAAGCCTAAACGACTCTCGACTCTCAAGCATCACTCAACTCTACATTCCACTGTATATCGACTACATTAGGCCAGCACTACATGAAACCCCGAAAGATTTCAAGAAAGACCGTCAAGTTAAAAACACAAACCTGAAGAACAATAGCAACACGTGAATGCACAAGGACTTGCAATGATCTCACAGTTCATCTGGTCATCCAAAAAAACTCTTGTACCCCTTCAATCAATTATTTCATCAAAACAGTTCCAGTATTCCAATTACTTCCCATTCATTTCTTGCAGCAGCCATTACCATTCCTTAAACTCATTGGAAACACAGAATATTTTGGGAGGACAAGACAAAAAGACCAAAAGCAGATACACAAGGTGATCCATTACTAACTTTTTTACTTAACTTGTCGTGTGAAATCTCTTCCACGAACTCCGCCAAACTCATTAATGCTTCACCTGGAGAATGCACTTGAAATCAAATTGCTGCAGCAATTTTTCCAAGCGAGTACCAGTTAGTTCTGATTTATAGCCTATGATCAGATGTGTGACGGTGCACAGATCTGTAGTCTGTTTAACAGCAAAGGGTGTTTAACTTAAAATTGTTTGTGTGGAGGGCATGGGGAACGAGGAAAGAAAATGGGGTAAAGCAGAACCACTAAGCATCATAATGGGGCTCCTTATCCCAACCTGAGGATAAGAGAAATTTAGAACGTTTAGTGGGCTGTGCTACATGGGGATGTCCCACACAAGCCTTGGACTGCAAATATTCTGATAAGACGATTGGAAAATGGATAAGGAGGTTCAACTGTATGAGTTTCAATTCAACAGCAGCAAGATCAGATGATGAATGAGAAACTTGTGAACATTCCTGAAAAGAAGAAAACCACTGTATACAAGTTTAAAAAAAATCAATTTTCAGCAATTCAAAGACATTCCAATTCCACGAGATACAATGAACAGAAACGCAATACAGAGCTGATCACTAGTATTAGACACCGAGTTACAGAGGGGAAAAAAAACTGCACAAACTTGGGCTCAAGACTTGAACAGAGATGATAAAGGGGACCACACAGAGGTATACCACAGTTAAGTGCTACAGAAACATATAAATGTCAAGCAGTGAAGGCACTACTTCAAGATAAACCATGACAATAAGACAAGTGGGGAGGCGGGGGGGGGGGGGGGGGGAAACCAAGGGGAAAAGAAGGGCACTGGCTCAAACTATCAAGACCAATTTAGACTGGCATCTGAAGTTCTACCAATGTTCCACAGAATTTAGGATCCAGGTGTATTATTGGGATCCTATTAGATTTTTGGGCCTAAAGCTAATCTATTTGGGATTCAACATCACTGACTGCTCCCGTAAGCAGACCTTGCATTCCTGACAAACCACGATGTGCCTTCACTTGCCCAATATTTTAGGTAAATGAAAGCGAGATCCAACGATCAACAAAAAAAAAAACCTTTGCAAAGAGTGATCAACACGTGGGGCTCGAATTTCCCAGGGCTGTGGAGGCGGGATTGGAGGCATGTGGGGGGGTTAAAATCGCGAAATCGGGGGGCACGAACCCATCCTACCCCCAACCCGCCTCCATGCCCGTTTCCCAAGAGGCGGGTACCCGACCTGTGCTGGGAGCCACCTCCCCGAGGCGGGAAGGGGATTAGTGCCAATTAACAGGCAGTTTTTGGCCTAATCCCTATTTTTATCCCGGAAGTGTGGGCTTCCCGACGGCTCCAAACCACGGCAAGTTAGCAAGGCGGACTGTCGGGCTGAAGGACTTCGAGGGTTCGAGACGTCCGGTGTTCAGGTGATGGGTGCATGAGTGCAGAGCTAAGTGTTTTTGGTGTTTGTAAAGTGTTTAGGGAAGTTTTACTTACCTTTTCTTACTAATGCAGCCTTCCTTCCTTCAGGTCTCGGGAGTCCCTCATCTCACCGGCACAGAAAGCAGAATGGCCACAAGCTGTCAAACTCTGCAGTATTCTGCTTCCTGTTCTGGAGAGATCTCTAAATCAGCCCGAGAGGAAGGAATTAACCTGGAGTACAGATTGTCAGTGTTTGACAGCTTCAAACAGCTGTCAAACGCTGATATTTCATCTGTCTAAAGCTCTTGACAGATGAAATGTCAATCTGTGACATCACCTGTTGCCGGGTGGCCCTTAATTGGCCTGCTGAGCCCGCTGGGAGGGCTCAACAAGGTCAATCAAGTGAAAATCGAGTGGGTTGGCCACAACTCGATGGAGGCGGGACTACAACCCCAAAAGTTGTAGTCCCGCCTCCTATACGCCTCCATTGATAAAATCCAGCCCGTGGAGTGGACTGCTAGAGGCAAAAATCATTTGTTGCACACCATTATTGTGTGGGGGGGGGGGGGGGCGGGCGGGGAAAGAAGGACTGTAGCTTCTATTCAAATGGATGGGATACGGCGATTCCTCAAACCTATCTGTCTTGATTTTGTATCATCTCATTCTCCTGTCAGTCGGGAATCATTCTATACAGCAGAAGGCTGAAATACTTTGCAAAGCAAGGCATCATTGATTCTCTTCCAGCACGGGAACCCTGCACCAGATGCTCACGGTACGGCAAGTTAAGATGTACTAACGCATACATCTTGTAAAACACAAGAGGCTGCTCACTGGGTGTACTAACTTGCTTTATTAGAGCAGAGGTACACATGTTTGGACCCGTGACTGTCCACATGATGTATCTGGGATCCTGGCTGCGCCACTGAAGAAAGTACCAAGAGGCAAAGTGCTTAACAAGGTGCGCAAAGTAATAAGTGGAAAATAAGACAGACAAAAACTGTCCGCATTCAACAGCTTGCTCAGAGATACTGCAGATGGAATACAGTGGGCAGAGATTTGGCAGATGGAATACAATACTGGAAAGTGTGAGGTTATGCACTTTGGCAGGAAAAATCATAGAGCAAGTTACTATCTTAATGGCAAGAAACTGGAAAGTACTGTAGTACAGAAGGATCTGGGGGTCCTGGTGCATGAAACTCAAAAGGTTAGTGTGCAGGTGCAGCTAGTGATCAAGAAGGCCAATGGAATGTTGGCTTTTATTGCTAGGGGGATAGAATATAAAAACAGGGAGGTATTGCTTCAGTTGTACAAGGTATTGGTGAGACCGCACCTGGAATACTGCGTACAGTTTTGGTGTCCATACTTAAGAAAGGACATACTTGCTCTCGAGTCAGTACAAAGAAGGTTCACTCGGTTAATCCCGGGGATGAGGGGATGGACATATGAGGAGAGGTTGAGTAGATTGGGACTCTACTCATTGGAGTTCAGAAGAATGAGAGGCGATCTTATTGAAACATATAAGATTGTGAAGGGGTTGGATCGGGTGGATGCGGGGAGGATGTTCCCGATGATGGGTGAAACTAGAACTAGGGGGCATAGTCTTAGAATAAGGGGCTGCTCTTTCAAAACTGAGATGAGGAGGAACTACTTCACTCAGAGGGTGGTAGGTCCATGGAATATGCTGCCCCAAAAAGCTGTAGAAGCTACATCATTACATAAATTTAAAACAGAAATAGACAGTTTCCTAGAAGTAAAGGGAATTGAGGGTTTCGGGGAGCGGGCAGGAATGTGGACATGAGTCTAGGTTCGGATCGGTCATGGCCCTGTGGGTAGCGGAGCGGGCCCAGGGGCCGTGTAGCCTGATCCTGCTCCTATTTCGTGAGTCTAATTCTGTTAGATTCAGGAGATGGTTCTGTGATCGTAGATTGGCGGTTAGGATCAGATCAGCCATGATCTCATTGAATGGCGGAGCAGGCTCGAGGGGCCGATTGGCCTACTCCTGCTCCTATTTCTTGTGTTCTTATTGCCGCAAGTCTCCAGTTGGGGTGTTGAAATGTGACATTATTTTGTTGAATAGCAGCTCCGAGTATCCCCTGCTGGTCACCATTCCCAGTAGGAGGGGCCGAGTGGCAAGAATCAACAATCATTTGGCAGCTGCCAGCTTGGAAATGTGAAGGTGTCAGTCCTGGTAAGCAGCCCCGACTGCACATTTCTTCTATATGCAGCGAGGGGAAAGAGCGAGCTGTTCTTATCTGGATTAATTCCTTTAACTTGAACTCTAGATTAAAATTCGTTGAAGTACGATACAGATTCAAGGCTTGGGATGCGGGCAGGATTTATTGCTCATTCTGAATTGCCCCCGAGGTGAGCTTCCTCCTTGACAACTGAATGGCTTGGTTGGTCATTTCAGAGGGCAGTTAAGAGTCCACCACATTGCTGTGGGACTGGAGTCACATATCGGCCAGACCGTGTAAGGACGGCAGATTTCCTTCCCTAAGGGACATTAGTGAACCAGCTGGGTTTTTACAGCAATCCGATAGTTTCATGGTCGCCATTACTGATACTAGCTTTTTATTCCAGATTTATTTAATTAACTGAATTTAAATTCCCCAGTTGCCGTGGTGGGATGTGAACTCATGTCTCCGGGCATATTAATTCAGGCCTCTGGATTACTAGCCCAGTAACATAACCACTGTGCTGCCATTCCCGGATAATCAGTTGGGACAGCTTTCGAGGTCCTGGGAAAGATTGGTGAAGAGATAAATGGTTGACGTGAAAGGAGTGACAAAGCTCCACAAAACCCACACGAGGAACTAGAACGGTGGACGAACACTGGCAGAAGCGAAAGACTGAATTACAGCCTTTGCTCAGTCACTGCACACGTAAAAATTACGATTTGTGTTGAACTTAAGGAAAAAAAGGTTTTTCCAAGTCATTCCCTGTATTTAATATGCCCATCTGGGCTCAGCAAATATACAAATAACTAAATATAATAAAGATCTTGTTCAGTTTCCAGATTTAATTAGAATTCTCCAAGCATGCCAGCTTCATCATACACAAGCCAGGCACTAATTACACGTGTCCATAGCAACCCCGAGCAACAAACATGGAAAAACCTTACATAAAATCGTCATTAAAATGTTGGCTCCACACACTGTACGTAGTGTGCTTGATTATTAAAAGCAACAAGCTTTAAAAAAAAAAATCCACCACACAAACAAATAAAGTCGACATTTTAACCGCTTTCTGTAAAACTTATTTGATGAGCTGGTTTTGGAGTGGTGGGTTTTTTACCTGCTCGTCCTCCCATCCCCATTCCCTCCGAAAAAGGCTCAGTTCCAAATCTCTGCTTTTCCCCAGCAGGAAAATGTATTACGTCAGAGAGGAATTTTTCCACTTGGGAGAGGATTAACAAGCATATCATCACTGGACTGCTTAATCTCCCCTGCTCCACCTCACAGCAGAGTGTTTACAAGGCTTGGCATGGGTTTGAGAACTGGTCACCTGTTCTGGCGGTATTGATCCTCAACTGGGGAACAACGCATGATAGAGGAGCAAGACACAGACAACTGCTCCACAAACTGAATCTAGCTGGTCCAATGCTTAACTGAAAAAAGAATTGATTTTAACTGATTAAACTGGCTGTTCTCAATCCCATATTGACTTCAATGAGTTGAGAAGTTAGATTTAAGAAAAAGACTTGCATTTATATAGCGCCTTTCATGACCACCGGACGTCCCAAAGTACAGCCAATGAAGTATTTTTGAAGTGTGGTCACTGTTGTAATGTAGGAAAATGGCAGCCAATTTGCACACAGCAAGCTCCCACAAACCGCAATAACATAATGACCAGATAATCTGTTTTAGTCATGTTGACCCAGGGATTAATATTGGCCAGGACACCGGGGATAACTACCCTGCTCCTCTTCAAAATAGTGCCATGTGATCTTATGTCCACCTGGAGAGAGTAGACAGGGCCTCGGTTTAACGTCTCATCCGAAAGACGGCACCTCCGACAGTGCAGCAGACCCTCGGCACTGCACTAGCGTGTCAGCCTAGATTTTTGTGCTCAAGTCCCTGGAGTGGGACTTGAACCCACAACCTTCTGACTCAGAGGCGAGAGTGCTGCCCACTTGAGATTCAAAGAGTAATCCGGGAAAAGGAACCACAATGTCATTATCGGGAATTTAATTTTTAGGACAATATCTAATAAAAATCAGAGTTGTCTTTTTAAAGTGCGCAGCAGCAAACTGAACTAGTATCTCCAAACATCTGAAGCTGCACGCTAAAGTTGAACAAACGCTACTTTAGTCTTATCCCCCAGATCTGCTGCTGCTCCACACAAAACCTAAGCAGGAGGAGGAGGAAACAAACAACCTTGTTATCTTTTGTGTCACGTGAACCCCAAGTCCCCCGATACATCAGAAATTGCAATGCCAGTTTAGTTCAATTCTAACTATACCTTGAATATTTACATCATTGCTTGGATTGGTGCAGTGTAATCCAAAGTCCTGCCATTTTAACTTAAAGTACAAAAGAAACACACAATAGAAAAATATGCTACCTACAAATTACATAATGAACAATTTTAGTCTCTACCAAATCAAGCAAATGAAGGAATGCTTGCATTGCCAGAGGCTTCAAGTAGATTGGAGATCTTAACATCTTCTCAACAATAAAATGAACCATCGCTCTTAACCACCAACTTACAACAATTTATATAGCGCCTTTAATGTAGTAAAACATCCCAAGGCGCTTCACAGGAATGTTACAAGACAAAAAATTTACACCGAGCCACATAAGAAATTAGGGCAGATGCTTGGTCAGAGAGTAGGTTTTAAGGAGTGTCTTAAAGGAGGAAAGAGAGGCGGAGAGGTTTAGGGAGGGAGTTCCAGAGCCTAGGGCTTAGGTAGGTGAAGGCACGGCCACCGATGGTCGAGCGATTATAATCAGGGGATGCTCAAGAGGGCAGAATTTGAGGAGCGCAGATATCTCAGAGGGTTGTTGGGCTGAAGGAGATTACAGAGATAGGAAGGGGCGAGGCCATGGAGGGAAAACAAGGATGAGAATTTTAAAATCGAGGCGTTGCTTAACCAGGAGCCAGTGTAGGTTAGCGAGCACAGGGGTGACGGGTGTGAGTTAGGACACGGGCAGCAGAGTTTTGGATGGCCTCAAGCTTAGGTCGGGTAGAATGAGAGAGGCCGGCCAGGAGTGTGTTGGAATAGTCAAGTCTAGAGGAAACAAAGGCATGGCTGAGGGTTTCAGCAGCAGAGAAGTAGAGGCGGGGCAGAGACGGGCGATGTTACGGAGGTGGAAATAGGCGGCCATAGTTATGCCACGGATATGTGGTCGGAAGCTCATTTGAGGGTCAAATATGACAGAGGTTGCTTACTACAATATGCAATATTGAATTTTACAATTTAACATCTCCCTTTATGAATTTACAGCTTTAAATCAGATTTGATTTTAATTGCTCTTAATGATGAAAACTACTCAACTATGTGGCCTTTCATATAATAATTCTATCCATGTAGCAACTAAATTAGAAGTAGAAGGTTCCAGGAATGCAGGGGAGCTTTAGGTCTCAGAGAGGAGTCGGATTTTGAAGTTACTCCACTGGGGAAACAATTCACCCTAAATCATGACTGGAGGTGCCTCGACTATGCGCAGCAACTTGCCCAGCCACCCAGTGTGCTGTTCATTGTCAATTAGAGACAGGCTTCAACCTCTGGGCATCCTCCTCACAGCTGATGTCATTGTTCGGACCAACTCAATGGCCAGAAATCAAACTTCACCTTTGAACTAACCTCCAACTTCCGAGCCGTCCAGACGACAGCAAGAGGCCACGAAAGAGCAACGCACAGTGAAGTGCGGTAAATAAATGCAATTGTAATGTGGCAGGTCACATTCTTCACTAAAAGGCCTGGGAGCCCCCACCTACTTATATTAACGTGCATTTACATAAATCGCCTTTAAACGTCCCTAGGCACTTCACAGGAGCATTAGCAAACACCGAGCCACATAAGGAGCAATTAGGACAGCTGACCCAAAGCTTGGTCAAAGAGGTAGGTTTTAAAGGAGTGGGGAGAGGCTTAGGGAGAGAATTCCAGAGCTTTAATGAAATTAATGCAACAAATGCAGCTGGTTGGCATTGTTAGACATCATCAGTACCAAAACTGAAATGGTCAAACCTGGAACCAGAAGGAGCCATTTCAGCAAACAGGACTTGGCTGACAGTGCCCAGGACTCGGTCAGTGAGAGAGAGTGCATCAATGGGCTTGGGAACTGCTGTTTGCTTGAAAGAAAAATCATTCCAAAAGGCTCAGCCAGTGTGCGATGACTTCACCGGTTCCCACTCGGCACCCGGCCGGCCTCACGTCACCACCTGACTTCAACCACTCTCCCCGCACCACCTCCCATCTGCAGCTGCCCACAGTCGGAGAAGAAACTGAGGAAATGACTTGGTTAGAAGTGAGTCACTGGGTCAGCTTCATCCAACAAGACCCATGCTGCTGGTGCACGATTGGAGTTCAACTCAGATAGACTACCTTCCTCTGGCAAAATGTTAAAGTCTACGGCACCGCATTTTAATATTGAAATGATGTCTGCCCTCTGGTTTAAACCTTTACCGAGTTTTTGACAAAAAAGTCGTTTATTTAGCGTGCTTGCAAAAACAAATGCACTGCGGGGATAGAGCGGGGGAATGGGACTGACTGGATTGCTCTACAGAGATCCAGCATGGACTTGATGGGCCGAATGGCCTCCTTCTGTGCTGTTATGACGCCAGTTAACGTTCATTGGTTTGAGATGGGTATACTTATTTTTTTTTAAAGCAGACCTGTAGCCAGAGTGTGCAAGCACATTGCACCTCAATCTTGTTCCTCCAATGCTTTGCACATGCCTCAGCATTATCATGGCTTTTATTCACTGCTAATATTCTCTGGCTGATTCATGGTACAGGAGCACTTCCCTGAACACTGAATAGGCAGCTTTGCCCATCGGTTTGCAAGTAATGGAGAGGAAGCCACAAGCTTTGCACTAAGAGTGAATGGGTGAGTCTCGCTTGATTAAATGATGCCAACCCTTTCTTTTCAGATGCCAGGGCTGCTGCTCTCAGAAAACTAAACTTGTTTGGCCAGAATCTTCTCAAGACAGTCCAACAAGAATTCTCATGGTCTTCCTCGCAATCTGGACCCTTCTCCACATGAATACACAGCTAGTCTTAGTCAACCCACCCTCATTCATTCTACTTGCATGTCTGGACCTAAAATGTTGCCCTTTGGCTAGTCCGTCAAATATTATTTGGATTTGTACAGAGGACCGTTTTTGGAGTCAATTTTGTGTCTAGGATGCATCTTAAATAGGCCGTTTCTGCAACTACTAAATCGAACTGGCCTTCAATTAACGGAATCATTCTGGAACTGGAGGCTGGTTAACAGCTGAGATAGGTTAACATTTCAGGGAGAAATACTGATACAAGACTAATGATTCATGTCGGGATCAATCTTTTAGATGTTGATAAACAAAAGACCAGCTGTGTATTTTCAGCATTTAAGATTTCCAGCTTTTCTATTTAACTGACAATTTATAAAAGAACACTACCCCCATAAAAAAAACCTACCGCCAATTTATTTTTCAAAACTGCATTGCAGCTTTCCAAGTACATTCTTAGCTCGCGCAGATTATCCAAACAAATGAGCTTCTGTACATTTCTGGCAATTGCTTTTTTAATATTCCATGACAACAACAAAAAAAAGAGTGCCTGCTTTAATTCACAAAATGTTGACAATTAACTTGACATATAGCCATCCCTGGTGACTTTTTTTTAATGTTACAGGATAAAATTATGATCCACTGAATTAAACTTGACTTAATTTGATTTGTAAGAGGCAAGACATGCCCGACACATTTAACAGTTCTTTGAGGAACTACTGATCAATGAAATGCAGCGGACATTGTGCAAGTCGATTTTCAAAAGACATTTGATAAAAGGTGTCGCACAGGAGGCTTGCTGATGAAATTAATACGTGTGGTACTACAGGGAATGTGGCAACAGGAGTACAAAGTTAGCCGAATAGAAAACAGGAGGGTTCAAGTCAGACAGATGGAAGGGACATGAGAAGTGGTGTCCTCCGAAGGTCAGCAACAGGATGAGTGTTCTCATCAATTTGTCTTGGGTACAGAGGCACAAGATCAACATTTTCAGATAAGAACAGGGAGCTGTGAAAAAAGGGCTGGAAGCAACTTCAGGGAGGACATCGCTGTATGTTACCAGGTTGTGCAGATGCAATTTGAGAAATGTGCTAGTATTCTTCCTCCCAGAATGTACGAGAGAAAATATACACTAAAGACGTGAAAAGGTGTAGAAGAGAAGGCAGACAGACTTAAGGGCTCAAATAAACAAATCTTTAGAAGTTGGAGAACAAGTTGATTAAACAGTGTTTTAAAAAAAAAAAATCACAAGGCATTCTAGGATTTATAAACACAGGGCCACAATATAGAAAAGCAAAATACAAATGCTAAATGGTTACAAACCATGAGTTAGACTATGGTTGTCTGCTGCATCCAGTTCTAGGTGCTTTAAGGAGGAGGTCAAGGTCATGGAGGAAGTACAGGAGGGATTTACTAAGATAGTATCAGGAATGAGAGGGGCTTGAGTTACGAGGAGAAACCAAGGAAAAAAAAGGGTTCTTTTCCATTGGAACGGTGAAGGTTAAGAGGTGATCTGATGAAGGGGTGCAAAATTCAGAGTAATTTTAATAATCTTGGAAATATATTGCTGTTCCTTCATCGTCGCTGAGTCAAAATCCTGGAACTCCCTCCCTAACAGCACTGTGGGAGCCTTTCAACAGACAGACTGCAGCGGTTCAAGGCAGTGGCTCACCACCACCTTCTCAAGGGCAATTAGGGATGAGCAATAAATGCAGGCCTTGCCAGCAACGCCCACATCTCGTGAATGAATAAGAAAAAAGAAAAAATATTTCCAATGGCCAGTGAATCAGAACTGGAGGGCATAAATTCAATATCAGCAAAAGGAGCAAAAAGGAGAGATTAATTTCATTGTTTTTGTTTTACACAAAGGATTGTTAAGACATGGAATCCCATACCAGAACCAGGGGGTGGAAGTAGAACCTGTTAAGAGCTTTTCAAAAGGATAGTGGATAAATAGTTGAAAAAGAAACATCTAAAAAGGTTAATTGAAAAGTTGCAGGGAAAGACGACTATTCGGAGAGCGCTTGCAGGAAGCCTGTGTAGATGCAATGGGTCAAATGATCCCCTACTGATTTTTGTGCTGAAGTATTGCTCAATACGCCAAAGAATTAGGCAATTTGGTTTCCTTATGCAAATACAGCACAATGGTGCTTTCCTTACGCACATGTGCGATTCAAAACATGACAAATGGTGGAAAAAGTGCGTGATACTAGGAGTGGGAAGAGGTTTCTTTCAGCAAGCTATCACAATAGGAAGGCTATCACAAGACAAAGTTAAGAGTGAGAAAACAAGACAGAAGCCTCATCACATTACATAACTAGAGCTTTCAGTGCAAGTCTTCCCTTGTAGGCGTTACAAAAAGGGGGGGGGGGGCTACTTTCTCCAATTCCCAAAGTCTACCAAATGAAGTCATATCTGCTTTTATATTGATCTTTCAACTCTGGTCAGATGTGAATTAAATCAACTGGTTGAATTCCTTCAATTAATGATAATGAACCAGGAGCTTAATAACCATTATTAGACTCTCATTTTCCAAGGAGTACGTGGCCTCCTTAAAAAAAACAGCTGTAATGACCACTACTAAACACTCAATTCACTAACAATACAATTCAAGTACACAGTTATTCATAAATGTGGTGGTGGGTTGCGTGATGTGCACACCAGGTGCCATAAAACAAAGTGCACTGCAGTGGTAGGATGACTATTCGTGCCTGCAATTCTACACAGGACAATCCTAATCTCAGCTATAACACAGGGGAACGCAACAAGCAGGAGCCAAGCCTTTGCCCACACCATCAGGGGGGGAAAAAAACACGGCAGTAAGTTGTCCTCTCAGTTCTCGCTTGCGTGTAATCCCATTTACCCTCCCTGGTCCCATATCCCTTCATCCACAATGGTTTCTGACTCAACCACCAACTCTGGTAGACAATTTTACAGTCTCACCACTCAGTGTGAAGAAAATTCTTGCTCCAAATCTCTTGTATTAATCCCTCAACTACTGCTTCTATCTACCCTGTCCCATCCTTTCATAGTTTTACACACTTCTTTCACATCCCCCCGTAATCTGTGTTGTTCTAATGAAAAAGGACCCAACTTTTCAAATCTTTCTTTGTACTTTTATTTCCTCACAACAGGCAGCATTTTAGTCGAAATGCATTGTACATCTCTAAAGCTTCAATAGCCTAGCTGTAGTGTGGAACCCAATACTGCACACTGTACACAAAATGAAGTCTTAAAGCTTTATGTAGACTCATCATTACCTGTGGGTTTTTACATTTGGAACATTGGTCTCTTTTCAATCTGGCAAATCCCAAGTCCATCTAGTTTGCCTTCTACCATCCTGGTCGCGCATGATAAAACGATAATGGAGCTGTTGACTAATCACAGCAATCAATCTCCATCAATTACTGCACAGCAGACCCAGACACGAGGCGAGGAAAACCCCCAGGGGTGGAGAGCTTTGGGAACCATAGGTCCAAAGTCACCTGTTCCTCCCCAGCATGCTACACTTAGCACATGTCAATGTCTCAAATTACTCAGACTGTATCCCAAATGTTATTTTCTGAATTCTAGTTTTTTTAAAAACCTGGAATCCCATTAGTTTTTTTTGTGGCCTTATCAACCCGAGGTGCTGCCTTTAAATGTCCTGCAAACCTGTATCCCAGATCCCTCTGCTCTTCCACAGCACCAAGCTGAATTCCATTCACTGCTGTTTGGTTTAAATCAATATGCATCACCTCACATTTACTGAAACTGAATTCCATCTTCCACTTATTAAGCCTATCCCTCCCACCCCAGCTGATCAACATCCGGTTACGGCTTTCTTTGGTTTTAAGAATTTAGCGGTATTTGTAGATTTCGAATATTCTCCCTCCAGGCCTATACCCAATCAGTGATATACACAGTGAATAGAAGTCATCCCAAAACTGAAAACATGAGACACCAGTACTCACTTCCAACCACACTGAAAAACTGCCCTCAACTTCTACTCTCTGTTTCAATCCAGTTTTCTATCCTCTCCTTTACTCCATACCCCTTAAATCTTCCCTACGAATCCCCCATGTGGTACCTTGTCAAAGGCTTTCCTAAAGTCAAAGTGCACTACATTCACTGCATGCCCCCGCCCACCACTCCCATGGCAGCTGTCTATCATTCTGCCATTGCCATTTACACTTCATCTAGAGCCATCTTTTGTTTCTAAACTTGTCCCATTACCTTCTCCTTTTGCCTCGCACCATCATCCCTTTTGTCTCTTAATCTCTCCTGCCTTCCATCCTATCACAGACCTTCCCCTTTGTTCCCTACCCCAACTTGCTTAAAAACCTGTTCCATCTCCAACTTTTTCCAGTTCTGACAAAGGGTCATCGACCTGAAACGTTAACTCTTTCTCTCCACAGATGCTGCCTGACCTGCTGAGTATTTCCAGCATTTCCTGTTTTTACTCCCATGTCTGTTATCTCCTCAGAGAGGTTTATCGAGCACAATCATCCATTTGAAATTTGTGCTGGTTATTTGTAAGTATTTTCTCTATCTAGATACCTGGTCATTTCATTCTTCCGAGTACATTAATGTTGTAGATATGAATGTAGGAGGTATGATCAGCAAGTTCGCAGATGACACGAAAATTGTTGGAGTGGTAAATAGCAAGGAGGGAAGCCTCAGGCTACAGGACGACATAGATGGGTTGGTCAGATGGGCAGAACAGTGGCAAATAGAATTTAACCCTGAAAAGTGTGTGAGGTGATGCACTTTGGGAGGGCTAACAAGGCAAGGGAATACACAATGAATGTTAGGACCCTAGGAAGGACAGAGGATCAGTGGGACCTTGGTGTGCATGTACATAGATCCCTGAAGGCAGCAGGACAGGTAGATAAGGTGGGTAAAAAGGCATATGGGATACTTATATTCTATGCCTCGGCTAATGAAGGCAAGAGCAGGGAGGTTATGATAGAGCTGCACAAAACGCTAGTTCGGCCCAGCTGGAATACTGTGTGCAGTTCTGGTCGCCACACTATAGGAAGGATGTGATTGCATTGGACAGGGTGCAGAGGAGATTCACCAGGATGTTACCTGGGCTGGAGCACTTCAGCTATGAAGAGAGATTGGACAGGCTGGGGTTGTTTTCCTTAGAGCAGAGAAGGCTGAGGGGGGACCTGATTGAGGTGTACAAAATTATGAGGGGCATAGATAGGGTAGATAGGAAGGAACTTTTCCCCTTAGTAGAGGGGTCAATAACCAGGGGGCATAGTTTCAAGGTAAGGGGCAGGAGGTTTAGAGGGGATTTGAGGAAAAACTTTTTTTTTTTTTTTTACCCAGAGGGTGGTTGGAATCTGGAACTCACTGCCTGAAAGGGTGGTAGAGGCAGGAACCCTCACAACATTCAAGAAGCATTTAGGTGAGCACTTGAAACGCCATAGCATACAAGGCTACGGACCAAGTGCTGGAAAATGGGATTAGAATAGACAGGGCTTGATGGCCAGCGCGGACACGATGGGCCGAAGGGCCTCTTTCTGTGCTGTATAACTCTGACTCTAAAATGTTGTCTAGTTGGCTTGTAATTACCAAGATTAGCTCTATCTAACTCATTAAAAATGAATAGTACATTGTCCATTCTCCAGTCCTCGGACACACGTCCACACTCAATAGAACACAGAAATATAATATCTAGCGCCATGGCAATTTCCTGCCTCATCATCTTCAGGATGCATCCCGTCATGTCCTGGTGCTTTGTCTTTCTCTAGCTTAAGCTATTTTAAAATTTTCCTTTGAACTATCATAATACCACTCCATTCGCTCTCAATCACTTCAGGATTCAACTCCTCTCCAATGTCTCTCTCTTTAGTAATGACTAGCCTTCCCTTTGGCCTCATGTTCCGTGGAGTCCTTGAGTGATTTTTCTACAATGACCACCTACAATTATCAAACAAACTCGGTGATCACACTTTTCCCCCTCAACTTCCAAAATAAGTCTTGGCTCCTGAAAAAAAAACCAGCACCATCATACAGAATATTTTCCCCCACATTAGTACATAGAACTTCTTGCATTTAAATACAAATTAATACATTGCACACATGGTACAGAAACACGTACAAGTCACACGTTATGGAAAGTCTGATATTGTATTCTAACCAGCAACTGCTTCTAAAATACATAGTATTTATATAAAGAATTGCACCCACCTCAATAACATTTGAAGATCGTCTAGTCTGCATCCGGTGAAGATGCATTTGGACCTACAAGAAAAAGAAATCCCTTTTTAAAAAAAATGTAAAACAAATATATGAGTAACTGCACTTGCTGCAAGCACTGCAGGACCGACGTGGGAATGTCCTGGACCGGTCTAGGAGGCGATGTTAAAGTCGTCACAAACTCGAGAATGTGAACTCTTGAAACTACCCAACTTTCCAGGAGGCTCCAATTCCTGTTGCAACTCAAAACGATTACTCAGTGCTGAAGGGATTTGATTTAGAGACTTGATTTATCCCACCTCGACAGCTCTTCACATCGTTGCAGTCCCACTGTCTCTAAATTGTGGACACAGATTTTCCAAGCTCCTCAAACACTTCGGCGATCTGCAAGTTGATGAGATTATTGGTATTTTGATGATTTACGAGGATCTACACCAATAAACGTGTCCTGCAACGATGCACACGGTTTTCCTTTGGTTAGTTGACACTACCTTTTAGAAGTTAATTTGGGCCCAACATAAAAAACGTCAGCTCCCATTGGCAAACCCTCACCTCTTGTAAACTGAAGCGAGCCCCTGGGCACGATGTCACCTTAGATGGTGTACTATGGATGACTAGGTCCAATGGATGAATAAGCCCATTTATTGTCTCTAGATTATATGTAGAGTTTCCACTATGTGCACACTTCAGAAGACCATTAAAATCAGTCAACCTGGGCACATGTAACTGACTCAGTGACCCAACAGGTTTGCTCAGAGATTGTCATTCACAGAAGCAAGCAGTAACATCCAGTAATTTAAGTCAGTTCAAAAATGGAACAGCTTCAAACCAGTGCTCGACTAGTCTTTGTTTACATCCTACATACATAACTACATCTCGCCTTGAACTAAACCCAAACTAACTGCTGTATGCAAAATAAATAATTTTTGTATGCCCATGAAACCTTTAAAAACAAGCTAAGTCTTGCCTTTGAGAAGTCAGTCTGCAAGACAAAGTACTTCACTCAAACAATGGACAGCCAACTCTTGAACAGACAAGAGCATGCTGATGGCCACCTGTGGTGTCTGCCAAATGCTATCTTTAGGACTGAATTCGACATTGCGCATCCAAGAAGAGTGCCTGATCTCTGGCAGACACTTCAGCAGGACAGGGCTTGGTTCCTTTCAACACACAATGATTACCCTCTTTCTACCACTTGGCAGTACAGCATCCAGGAGCCGCTACTCTCGGTCCACCTTTCCTTCCTTGGCCAAACCCAATTCACAGAGAATTCAGCCTCAGCCAAAAAATGAAGACTGGCAGAGATAGTGTTAAAATTTAACTTCCTTGCCTTAGGATGGAGAAGGGGGAGGGCGAGAGCGTTACTAACCGTAAAAAGGTTGAAATTTACCTAAAATAAAAAACAGGCTGAAGCCAGCAAGGAAATGTAACATTTTCAAAAAGTTATTTTTTTTAAAAACTTCTAGAAAATGCAAATCATTTTGATTAGAATGACACCCAATCTCAAAGCAATGAGATGCAAATCATTTCTCCTCTATTTTTTAATAACGGATAATATACAAAAGAATGACACTGACGCATCTGGTGTGCAGCACAGGGCAAGCTCTCGTGCTCCATCTACTGCGCATGTTTAGAATACCTTTTCACCCAGAAATCAGTGAGGTGACACAATGCAGTGAGAGAGCACAGGCCTGGGTTGATGAGGACACCTACTGGATCCGAGGAAATGCACGGATTCGCCAACAGCAGAGTTTTAGGACACACAATGTGCCGCAGATCCAGTTCATTAGTACAGGGGCAATTAGATGGAGGGAACCCGACAGTATATATTAAAACTAAAAAAATGTACTGTAGTTAGAATGCAAAAGATTCTGAATTTGTGAAATGAACATTTTTGGACATTAGTAACCAGTGCTACACAGAGTCCTTGGTCTAGTTCCAATGCAAACATACAACAAATAGTGACAATAGTAACATACAAAATTGTTTTAAAGCACTGGGACTCAATTCTAAATGAAAAGTTAAAAATACTTGGAAGAGTCGTGCAACAGTAGTACAGAACTATATTCCTATTTCGAAGGACTGGAATCAATCGCAGGTCTGACTGCTGCTGTAAGTTCACTCCCCGTGCTACGTGGGTTGCATCCCCTGTACGGCAGTGTTGAATGAGGAACTTGACAGGTGGAGTACACCATCAGCCTTGAAACGACCCGACAGCGGTCTTTAAGATTATGAAGGGGTTCGATAGGGTAGACGTAGAGAAGATGGTGCCACTTGTGGGGCGGGGCGCGGCATTGGGGGGGGGGGGGTCAAAACTAGGGGCCATAAATATAAGAGTCACTAATAAATCCAATAGGGAATTCAGGAGAAACGTCTTTACCCAGAGAGTGGCGAGAATGTGGAACTCGCTACCACAGGGAGTGGTTGAGGCGAATAACACAGATGCCTTTAAGGGGGAGCTAGATAAACACACGAGGGAGAAAGGAATAGAATGACATGCGATAGGGTGAGATGGCAAAGGAGTGGGAGGAGGCTGGTGTGGAGCATAAACACCAACATGGAGCAGATGGGCCGAATGGCCCATTTCTGAGCTGTACATTCTATGTAATTTAAATTGTGCGCACTAGCCTGCACTTGACACCAGCAGTGTAAATCGGCAACAGGAATACAAATAGGTGCTGCATTTAACAAGGTAACTGCAGACCTCAAACTGGAAATAATTCCCAAAAATAGGCCCTTCAGACCCTCCAATTTCCCCCTTTGAGAATAATAACTAGTCAACAGGAGCTCACTCAAAGACATCGACCCCAATTAGCAAATCCACTGGTTAAAATAAGGCAGGACCCATCACTTAAACATGGGATAAATAACAGAAAATGCTGGAAATACTCAGCAGGTCAGGCAGTATCTGTGGAGCGAGAAACAGAGTTAACGTTTCAGGTCGATGACCCTTCATCAGAACTGGTGAAAAGCCATCGACCTGAAACGTTAACTCAGTTTCTCACTCCACAGATGCTGCCTGACCTGCCGAGTATTTCCAGCATTTGCTGTTTTTATTTCAGATTTCCAACATCTGCAATATTTGGCTTTTGAATTAAACATGGGGCCAAGACTGAAATAAATTGCCAGGACCAAACAAATTTGCACATGCCGTGCTCCCTTGCATAATCACGCTCCTCACCCACTTAGTCACCACGGAATGAAATTATACAGTGATTGAATGTAATGTGCAGGAAAGTAAACTTTGGTGGGGGGGGGGGGGGGGGGGGCGGGGGAAAGAGATACAATATAAACGATGGCTGAACCAAAGTGTTATTTATCTTTGCTAAGTAGGCCAAGAAACAGCACTGCAATCAATGTTCAAGCCTCCATTACTCCATGTTTACAGTAAGTACTGAGTCTTCACTAGGCCGATCACACCTGCCTGCAAGGTCACCTTGGCAGACAGTTCAAGACAGCTACAGCAACAAACAGTCCCCTTATTCTCAAGCAAAAATTACATTTTCTTTGAAGTAGTATTTGGCATAGAATGGTGCATTCTGGTTTGCTGTCCTGTGCCACTGGATTCGAGAACTCAGCTGCAGTCCTTCCCAGGATGGATTGAGAGAGACCAGGCATTTTCTGACAAGGAACAATCCCTAGGTTGCCAGGTGCCACTCAGGAGGCAAGAGTGACAGTGACAAGTCTTCGAAGTGTGAGGAGTACACAAAGAGTTTGCAAAGGGATATAGCTAGGCTAAGTGAGTGGGCAAAAATTTGGCAGGTGGAGTATAATGTGGGAAAATGTGAGGTTATCCGCTTTGGTAGGAAGAATAAAAAAGTGAAATATTATTTAAATGCAGAGACTACAGAATGCTGCGGTACAGGGGGATCTGGGTGTCCTTGTACATGAAACACAAAAAGTTAGCACGTGGGTACAGCAAGTAATTAGGAAGGCAAATCAAATAATGGCCTTTATTGCAAGAGCGATCGAGTATAAAAGTAGGGAAGTCCTGCTACAACTGTACAGGGCGTTGGTGAGACCACACCTGGAGTACTGCGTACAGTTTTGGTCTCCTTATTTAAAGGCAAGATATACTTGCATTGGAGGCAGTTCAGAGAAGGTGCACGAGGTTGATTCCCGAGTTGAAGGGGTTGTCTTATGAGGAAAGCTTGAGCCTATACTCATTGGAGTTTAGAAGAATGAGAGGTGATCTTATTGAAACATAAAAGATTGAGGGGGCTTGACAGGGTAGATGCTGAGAGAATGTTTCCCCTCGTGGGGGAATCTAGAACTAGGGGGCATAGTTTCAGAATAAGGGGTCGCCCATTTAAAACAGAGAGAGATGAGGAGGAATTTCTTCTCGGAGGGTCATGAATCTTTGGAATCCTCTACCCCAGAGAGCTGTGGAGGCCGAGTCAGTGAATATATTCAAGGCGGAGATAGACAGATTTTTGAAAAACAGGGGAGTCAAGGGTATAAAAACAGAAAATGCTGGAGACACTCAGCAGGTCAGGCAGCATCTGTGAAGAGAGAAGCAGAGTTAGCGTTTCAGGTTGATGACCTTTTGTCAAGGGTTATGGGGAGCAGGCAGGAAAGTGGAGTGGAGGCCAAGATCACATCAGCCATGATCTTATTGAATGGCGGAGCAGGCTTGAGGGGCTGAATGGCCTACTCCTGCTCCTAATTCTTATGTTCTTATGTAAGTGGGGGAACTATCCTCTGCCAGCAGTTGTTGAATAGCACAATGCAGATGGCTAGAGAGAGAAAGTAATGGAATGACTCTAAAAATAAAAAAAGCATCACCAAAATTCAACAGCACGCAAGAGGCGGGCTATACGTTTTTTCCTGATGGGGAAACTCTAATTTGTCACAGCACCCCAGGGGAAGAGGTGGAGCAGAGAGGCAGGATGCGAGTTTCTAATTGCTATCCAGTAACTTGGTTGGTTAAGTGCTGGATTGTAACCTCAGGTGAGGATAAAGGTAACATTGGGGTCAAGAGTGATGCCCTCCTTGGTTAATTAGCCCAACACAATGGCTAGCTTCGCACAGCTGCATGAGTCAGCACTTTCCAAGAGAGGAGAAAAATGCGGAGAGAAAAAAAAATTACACACTAGTACATTTGAGTCAAGTTACGCATACAACGGACGCATGTGCACGTGCTATTGGTGAAAGCGACCAATTATGGATATAGACAGCCCCTTGCATAACCCTTGTACTGATAGAAAGCAGGGCCCATAGGGCCAGGCCAACTCACTACTGGCACTGAGGCACCAGGTAAGATGGGCAATCATTTGGGGATTGGTTAATAAAAATTAATTTATTGCGCGGTTTCGCTTTGTGCGCTGGCATCGAATGGCGGAGCAGGCTCGAGGGGCCTACTCCTGCTCCTAGTTTCTATATTTCTATGTTTCTTGAAATTTGGAGGTTTCAAAAAAATTAATTGAAAATTTGACGTCAACCTTCCGTAGCATGAAGAAAAGTAAATGGAACGTGTGTTATGCAGCAGTTAAAAGAATTGTACAAGATCAACTCAATCAACAGAAAAACCATTGAACGAAAGCTTGTTGATTCTGGAATTAACCTGCATGAGACTATTCTGCCCTTCAACTGGTACAGCCATTCCTTATAGCTATAAGCAATAGGGCAGCTTTAAATCCGAGCATCATTTTGGGCAAATTTGGGAGAGATTTTTTTTTTTTTTTTTTTTTTTAATAAAAGCAGCCCTGCACCGTCAGGCTGCAGAGTGAGAGAAAAATTGAGCTTTATCAACACGAGTATGAACTTTTACTAAGTATATTTAACAAGTGTAACACACACCAAGACTTGGCCTACCACTTAATAAATGTATCCCTGGTGTACAAGCTTACCGATCCATCATATCTGCATGAAGAGTTCCTTTTGCTTTGGTTTTTCATCCTTCAACTTCCTCCCACACAAATCCTGACGCTCGGGACAGGTGCACAGCGCCGCTCTTAGCTAGTTGCCTAAGGCACGTGACTAGTGCTGCCTTTAGCCAGCTGCCAGATGCATACCACAGCAGCCAGATGAAGACTCTCCTGCCCATCATCACTCTCCTACCCACCAGAGAGAGACGCCTATCCTCTGCTGATGCCTTCGTACGGCTAAGGCATCACAGTAATGAGGGACGCAGGCGGAGAGCGCTGCTGCCAATATGTCATCGGGTTTTCAACCGAGCTGTCTGCATGTTAAATGTAAAGCTCAAAACAAACCAGAGGAGGTGCAGGAGGCATTTTAATGACACCACTGACTGCGGTATTTATAAACACTCGAGCTCTCTTCCAAGGCGACACCGCCTCGATCCAAGTATAAGTGGTCAGCCAAGAAAACAAAATACCTGGAAGAACACCAGGAGAAACTAGTACGATAGCAAAATACTGCAGATGCTGGAAATCCGAAATAACAACAGAAACTAAGTTGGTGGAAAGTTTGACTGTGTTGTTACGGCTCAAAATGACGAACGGTCTCAGCATCTTAGCTCCGCTATTAGAAAAATAAAAGTTTATCCTCCTACAGTGCAAGTATTGCATTACTCTGAAGTTATTTTTCTTGTTTGCGGACCAACACCAAGCTGCCATTCCTTCACCCATCAAGCAGCATGTCAAGCACACCATTCATCGCTTGCTTGCACACCAACACTCTTTAATGATGCCGATCTGGTTTCACTGATCCCAAGCTAAGCAATATATTTTAAATCAGCGCACACTTCCTTTTTTTTTTACAACAACAGCTGAAGAACACAAAATGTTGGTCTAGATTAACAGTACGGCTCACTATTAATACTAATCTATTTCTCTTATTCAAGTGTTCACAATTTATATTAACGATTTGCACTCTGGAATCAAACACAATTTCTAAATTTGCGGATGACACCAAATTTCTTTTGGGTGGGGGGGGGGGGGCGGGGGGGGGGATGGTCAACAGTGAGGAGGACTGCAACAAATTTCAAGAAGACATTAATAAACTTGCGGAATTGGCATATAATTGGCAAATGAATTTTAACAGAAAAGTGAGAGGCATTACATTTTGTTAAGAAAAATAAGCAGGTCACATATTACTTGGAAAATAACAATTTAAATGGGGTGGAGGAGCAAAGGGATCTGGGAGTACAAATACACAAATCATCAACAAGTTAATACAGCCATAAAAAGGCAAATCAAGCACTGGGGTTTATTTCTAGAGGGATAGAATTGAAAAGTAGTGAAGTTATGCTAAACTTGTACTGAACCTTAGTTGGACCACACTTGGAGTACTGTGTGCAGTTCTGTTCGTCATATTACATAAAGGATATAGGGGCACTGGAGAGGGTGCAAAAATGATTTACAGAACATAAGAAATAGGAGCAAGAGTAGGCCATTCGGCCCCTCGAGCCTGCTCCGCCATTCAATAAGATTATGACTGTTTTGATCTTGGCCTCAACTCCACTTTCCTGCCCGCTCCCCAGAACCCCTGTTTCTCAAAAATCTGTCTATCTCCGCCTTCAATGATCCAGCCTCTACAGCTCTCTGGGGTAGAGAATTCCAAAGATTCATGACCCTCAGAAGAAATTCCTCCTCATCTCCGTTTTAAATGGGCGACCCCTTATTCTGAAATTATGCCCCCTAGTTCTAGATTCCCCCATGAGGGGAAACATCCTCTCTGCATCTACCTTGTCAAGCCCCCTCAGAATCTTATATGTTTCAATAAGACCACCTCTCATTCTCCTAAACTCCAATGAGTATAGGCCCAACCTGCTCAACCTTTCTGCATAAGACAACCCCCTCATCTCAGGAATCAACCAAGTGAACCTTCTCTGAACTGCCTCCAATGCAAGTATATCCCTCCTGAAATGAGACCAAAACTGTACGCAGTACTCCAGGTGTGGTCTCACCAACGCCCTGTATAGTTGTAGCAGGACTTCCCTACTTTTATACTCCAATCCCTTTGCAATAAAGGCCAACATTCCAGTTGCCTTCCTAATTACTTGCTGTACCTGCACGCTAACCTTGTGTTTTATGTACAAGGACCCCCAGGTCCCTCTGTACTGCAGCAATTTGTAGTCTCTCTCCATTTAAATAATAATTTGCTTTTTTATTTTTCCTATCAAAGTGAATAACCCCACATTTTACTCCATCTGCCAAATTTTTGCCCACTCACTTAACCTATTTATATCTCGTGTAAGACTGTGTCCTCCTCACAACTTGCTTTCCCACCTATCTTTGTATCATCAGCAAATTTGGCTACAGTACACTCGGTCCCTTCATCCAAGTCATTAATATTAGATTGTAAACTGCCGAGGACCCAGCACTGATCCCTGTAGCACCCCACCAGTTACAGTTTGCCAACCTAAAAATTACCCATTTATCCCAACTCTGTTTTTAAGGATACCAGAAATGCGAGGTTATACCCGTCACGATAGGATGCACAGGCTGGGTCTCTTTCCTCTTGAAAAGAGAAGGCTGAGAGGTGACCAAATAGAGTTCTTTAAAATTATGAAAGGTTTTGATAGGAGAGAGAGAGAGAGAGAGAGAGACCACTTGTAGCGAAGAGCAAAACTAGAGGCCATCAATAAGATAGTCAGCAAGAAATCAAATAGGGAATTCAGAAAAAAACTTCTTTACCCAGAGAATGGTTAGAATGTGGAACTCGCTACCACAGGGAGTGGTTGAGGCGAATAGTATAGATGCATTTAAGGGGAGGTTAGATAAGCATATGAGGGAGAAGGGAATAGAGGATTATTATGGTGATAGATTTAGATGAGGCAAGACAGGAGGAGGCTCGTGTGGAGCATAAATACCGGCATGGACTGGTTGGGCCGAATGGCCTGTTTCTGTGCTGTATATCCTACGTAACCTTGATAAGTCTTTGATATCACATGTCAGCTTCTGGCAGCTGTGCTCTTCTACTTTTCCAATGACGCAGGTACAGATTTATATATTTTTTAAAAACACATCTTGATTCAATGCCAGGCTCATGCTTCAGATCTGCTATTTTGCACTCGTTTTTTCGGGCTGCTGGCTTCTCAAACCCAGGCTATTTGTCTTTCTTACTACTGCAGCACACTCCCACCTTTATCCTTGAGATAATGATGTAAATGAAAACCAGTTAGCAGCTGTTGGATTATCCTGTTCAACGTTTGACACCCATTTTGCCATAGTCCCAACTGCAAAATTATACAACTGCTCCCTTGTATTATAACTTGTTGACGTGTCCATCTGAAGACAGACTCCCTAAGCTGGCAACACAGCATCCAAGGTGTAATGGCCAAAGAAAGTTTTGAAGCAGGTCTGTCAGAAAAACACGTGTTCTGCCTTTTAAGCATCAACTACTTGATATGCTCGGCCTTGGATGAAACTTTACAACTCCTACTAAAACTGGACATTTGTGAAATGTTATCACACCAGTTTGTATAGAATCACTGGTGTTAAAAAAAACCTCAAACAACTTCATAGTAAAACATTAAAAGAAAAAGAAAAAAAAAAATCTACAAAATGCACAATAATTTTCAACACCCAAGAAGTTAAAACAAAATTAAGGTAGACCCAGAAGGTTAATCCAAATTAAAAATATTCTCAATGGGACATAATGGTGATTTTCAAACTGGTTGGGAGGGGACCCTCTTCCAGTATTAACACATTCCCAAGAACCCCCATCTAAACTTCTAGAAGACCATCATTTGGAGGCAAAGAAGCTACACCCAAAACATGGACCTATCCTTTCAGATACCGATTGGATCTACTGCACATTCTGCTTTTATTTCACATTTCCAACATTTGCAGTTGTTTTCCTCATTATCTCATGTAAATGCAAAACATGTTTTGATTAACAAGAGTTTAGTTCATGCAATGAGCATTTTATTGCTACTTCTCTACATTCATCCAAATTACAGATGGGGTTTTAGTGGGCATGGTGGTGCAAGGCACTGTGAAAGCAAGCGCGCTTTCAGAGCAGGACAGTCGCCACAGAAAAATCAACCATCAAGTTGGTGAACAAACAATGGATGTGCGATCCATGTGGCCGTCAATATAGTTTGTGCCTTGGTCTATGGAGCACCTCCCATCAACACTGCCAACTCAGACTTTGTCCTATGTTTGTGTCATGGATGGATGTAATTATGACATGGCCTAATTCGCACCAAGTCCCGTTCACCCATCTCCCGGTGTTCGCTGACCTACATTGGCTCCCAGTTAAGCAACACCTCGATTTTAAAATTCTCATCCTCGTTTTCAAATCACTCCATGGCTTCGCCCCTCCTCATCTCTAATCTCCTCCAGCCCTCTAATCCCCCTAGGCATCTGCGCTCCACCTATTCTGGCCTTTTGAACATCCCCGATTTTAAATGCTCCACCATTGGCGGTCGTGTCTTCAGCTGCCTAGGTCCAAAGCTCTGGAATTCCCTCCCTAAATCTCTCCGCCTCTCTTTCCTCCTTTAAGACACTCCTTAAAACCTACCTCTTCGACCAAGCTTTTGGTCATGTGTCCTAACATCTCCTTAAATGGCTGAGTGTCAAGTTTTGGGCTTTTTTGGCAACACTTCTGTGAAGCGCCTTGGGACGTTTTATTATGCTAAAGGCACTATATACAGGAAACTTTGGTTTATCCGGAGGTTAACTGTCCGGAATGCTCGATCCACCGGCAAAATTCAGGAGTCAGTTCAGTAAGTTTTTTTTTCTTTTCGTTGCTTTTTTTTTTCCAACCAGTCAGGCTCTGCAAGGTCTAGCTAAAGCTGTTGCTTAGCTACAGAGACGCTTGCAAGCTACGGCCGACTGTTTAGAAGCTGTTGCTAAGCAACAGGGTTTGTTACTAGATACGGAGCTCAAAAGCTCCGTATGTTTTAACATTACCGCTGGTTTGTCCGGCAGTTTTGATGGGACGGCAACAGCTCGGTCCCGTCGGTGCCGGATATCACAAAGTTTCCTGTAAATATAAGTTGTCGACATAAAGTAAATGCAAGCTGCTGCCCACAGGGATAAAGGAGGAGTTAAAATAAACACAAAGCTAAATGAATGGCAATCCAGCCCAAGAAGTCCCAGAAAATCTAATCAGAAGTTCATGAGAATCACTGGTAGAGGCTTCGCGAGAACCTGCCTCGGTTCTCAGTTGGGGAATGGGACAGAGGGGTTTTCAGGGCTTCCAAGGCTGCGTTAGAAGAGCAGAGTTTTCTATTGGCTGAGTGTCAGCTCTCTCCACTGTGGACTGGTCAGGGTGAGGTTGGGAAAAGGGGAAATTTGCTGGGAGCCAAGCCTCAGGAACAAAACCACATCAGCACAGCTCAGCTTCCGAAAACATGGCGGCTCCAAATTACAAACCTTTTTTTTTTTAAAAAGCAGCGCATGCTTCAAACAAATACCATCTACTCCTCTTAATTAGAAGTTGCTCCATTCAAATTACTGGATAATAATCTGAATGTTTTTAGCACAACAACAATTTTGAATTAACTTGAGTTGACTATACTCGGGTACAAAGGCCCTGGCAGGGCAAAAGTAATTGCTTTAGTCAATGACACCACATAAACGCAGCTGTGTTGAGCAATGCACTTATAAAAATTCTCTGTTCAAACGCTCCCCCACACAGTGGCGAGAAGAGAGAAAATCCTCGAGTGCTGAAAGTCTGGAATAAAAGGAACAACAAGCTGGGCCTGCCAGCATCTCAAAAAGGTCGAGAGACTGGTTAATGCTTCAGCAAGAAAGGTTTTCACTCAAAACATGAACCAGCCTTTTCTCCTTCAGGTGACATTTAATCTGCGGCATATTTTCAGCATGTTCTGTGCTTAACTGGAAGAGATAAACTGCTTTAATATATGCAACTGAGGCGCAAAGAGTATTTAAAATGATCGCGTTGATGCTACAACACACCCAAATGATTTCCAAATCCTCATTTTATCAGCTCCTATAATTCAAAGTAACCATCCCCCGCCTTGTGCACAACTTGACATAAGTTTACCTGGGCAATTACAACCTCAGGACATCACAAAATGCTTTACAGCCAATGAAGTACTTTTGAAGTGTGGTCACTGTAGTAATGTAGGAAACACGGCAGCCAATCTGCACACGGCAACATCCCACAAAAAGCCATGTGATAATGACCAGATAATCTATTTTAGTGATGTTGCTTGAAGGATAAATATTGGCCATGACACCGGGAGAACTTCTCTGATCTAATTCAAAGTAGTGCCACGGGATCTTAACGTCCACCCGAGAGGGCGGACGGGGTCCACGGTTTAGCGTCTCATCCGAAAGGCTGCAGCCAAGATGATTGTTTGATCTTATCCTAGAATCCATTTTGCCTAGATGGATTCCTGGATTAGTGTAAGTGCTGCAGACCTCTACCCATTTCTTGGAAGCAAGTTTATTAGTTACTCCAGGTGCACAGAAGAATGGAGCACAGATTGAAAACACTGCAACTAAGCCTCCCGTATCTGGGAGGATTCAGCGTACACCTCATACCAAAGCTCATGTCTTTGAGACATACAGTGATCCTTCCCTCATCTCTGGCCCCTGACCTCTTTACCCCCTTCCTTTCCTTCCACCACCCAAAACATCAACTATTTTATCTTCCTCTATTTTAAACACTACAGGAAACTCTTTTATCCGGCACCGACGGGACCAGCGTGGTGCCGGTTTATCAAAAAGTCCGGATTACTGAGAGGTATAGTAAAAAGGTAAGAGAGCCCCGTACACGGCCACAGATCCAGGCATCCCTGTTGCATGGCAACAGGTGTAGGAACCCCGGCCACAGATCCAGGCGTCCCTGTTGCATAGCAACAGGTGCAGGAACCCCGGTTGCATGGCCACAGATCCAGGAACTGCCACTAATATGAAGTAAAACTTACCTGAACCTACTCCTGAATTTTGCCGATTAACAGAGATTTCCGGTTATTTAGGTGCCAGTAAATCGAGAGTTTCCTGTACTATGGTCCTTGCTCCTCTGAACTTCCATCTCCAAGCTCCAAACAGGCCACCTTGCATGCTGTTCCTTTCCCCCGCATTATAATTGTGTTGAAATCAAGACTCATTGCAATTTTAGCTTAACTCGCTCTATTGCTAGGACCATGAACTGTGGAACTCTGTACCTTCCTTCCTTCCTTCTACAATCTGCAGGCTTTTAAAATCCAAGTTCGTCACCTTCTAATAAACTACCAACGGATTCGCATTTTGTTGCCTTCGCCCCAACTCCTTCCCACTTCGGAGGTACAGTGGAATTTGGCCACTCCAAGTATCTCAATTTGAATAAAGGGCAAGCAAACCAAAACTGCCTGAAGATTGGATTTTTAAAAAGGCAACCAATTTCCTAGTTTGCTCAGTACAGAACAAAGCAAGAAGCCGCCGAATAGACGAAGACTGAATGACACCACGACTGCAGCCCAGCTTAAACTGAAGTCTCAAATCATTCAACAACGCAGTATATTCAATAACTGGTTTAAAGCTTCAAAGAGAAAATTATAGGAAGGGGTGCTATGAAAATTACTCTGCAATACCATATATATTATAGGAGTCAGGGCAAAGAGGTTATTTTTGTACTGAGTCACTGTGGAAAATAGGAAAACATTTTCGTTAAGTTAACTGCTTCGGCTCAATAGTAAAGAAGGGGAGGAGGAAGTGGCACTCGCAGCATTTCCACATTCGTTACTGAAGAGAACGTGATTACAAAACTTACACCGTCTATTCTTTATGCCAATATAGATAATGAAGTGTATGCCATTCAGACCAAGTTTGTACATGTTTCCTAAGTGGTTTATAAAACAGACTGCCCTCTCGTTACTTAAACTCCACAAATTTCTGTTATACAGACACAAGAGCGCAGTATTTTAAGTTTCATCAACGATTTTCTAAATCCTCTTTTGGTGTTCACCAAGACGATGGGTATCAGTGCCAGGGATTGATCCTCTCTTCCCACATCGAACACCTCAAGGTTAGTCATCGAAAGGGTTAACTGCACTAAAATTCCCCTAGCTCTACCCCAATCACACAATTCCTCCACTTCAACTGCATCAACATAGTTTTTTTCCCTCCCTTTTTCCTGACAATAGCCAACCGACCAGCAAGATCAACGCCAGCCTGTTCAGTTCCTGCCAGAAACTGTATTCCCTTGCTCCAGATTTCATCAATCTTCCTCAGGCTGAATCAGACGGTGGACAACCAGCGTCCTGTTTGACCCCGAGCGGAGTTTCAAACTCCATGTCTTATCCATCATCAAAACCATGTATCCGCATCATTTATGCAATGCCTTCACCAGCCCCAAATGCTGCTCTCCCATCAAGCCCCCATCACCGACCTCCAATGGCTCCCAGTCGCCCAACACACTTTCAGAATCCTCCTCTGCATTTGCAAATCCCTCCATGACCTTTCCTTGCCCCAACCGAGCTCTGCAAACCAAGTCTCAGCTTGTACTCGCTGCTCCTTCAATGCTGTACTTTCAAGGCAGGTGCCGATCTCCAGGATTCTCCTCCTAAACCTTACTACATCTCTCCTCCCCGTCTGATGTTTCTTCTATACCCTTCTGTGGCCACACCTGCCAGTGCTCATTACTCCGACGCCTAGTAAATATATGATCTACAAAAAACAATTCAGGCTAAACTTGAAATGTTTGAAGCATTTCAACAATGATGGTAGAGAAACAAACAAAACCTGCAATTTAAAACCACATCAATGCTGGGTTTCTCAAGCCATTAAATCCATGTTATTTTCCAAATGTAAACAAGATACACCTACTCTCACATTAAGTATTGTCAGGACTTGTACATCTTAGAAATAAAGCAAGACAGATAGCACGGTGTGACACGATTTTGAAAAAGATACCTTCTTTATTATACATTGATTTTTAGCTACGGTGTAATTCTTTCAAACAGGTTTTACTTCAGATTTCTTATGTCCAACCTCCTATTTCTGGCTTCGCTTAAGCTGGTTATGAAAGCTCTAGTTTATTCAAGTTATGCTAGAGATAAAAAAATCAGGTTGACACCATCAAACTTTAATAAATAGAATTAAATGCCTGTCCTCACAGACACACAAAACCAATCAGCCTGCTACACCCATTAGTGTAAATAAGTGTATTTGGCACATTCAGTAGTCCCGTACATACACACAGCACCTTGGTTATGCTCAATATATACACGTTCACCAATGTCACGATACCAAAGGATCAGGGCTCCTAGCCCCCAGTTTTAATTTGATGAAAGACTTGTATTTGTAGAGTGCCTTCACATGTTGAAGTCTCACGTGCATGAATTTGAAATTATGACTGATGCAGATGAACTCGGTACCCATTTTTTAGGCAGCAAGATCCAACAGAGAGAGCAATGAGATGCCTGATCGGTTAATCAGCTCACAGTTCCACTCACTGATCACTCCCGATTTCTGTTGGTAACCACTCACCTCGCTGGCCTCAAAATCTTCATACCCATCTCCAAGTCACTCTGAGGCTTCACTCCTCCGTGGATCTGCAAACTCCTCCAACCCTACATCCCTGCTCACGCCACACATTTTTCAACTCCATTCTCCTGCACGTTTCCAGGCCACTGCTGGCACAGCCTTCAACCGTTACACCCCAACTCTGGAACTATCGCCTAAACTTCACCACCTTGTTATGTTATCTCCTCTCGTGCCTTCAGAGGGCGTCATCATTTCTCTCCTACTCTCACTCAAAGGTGATCTTAAGTTGTGAAGTGTCGTGGGATGTTGTGCTCCATTAAAAAAGGTGTTATATATTTTGCAATTATATAAATCTATGTTGTTACTCTGTTCTTGATGGTTGTTGGAAGGAAAGTTAGCCGAAACACAAGAATTCTATGCCCTTCAAATAGTGCCATCTTGAACATCTACCTCAGCCAGTGAAAAAGCAGGCATGGCTTTGCTTTAACATCTCATCCAAATGACAGCACACCTCTTGATTGGCACCCCATCCATCACCTTAAACATCCACTCCCTCCACCCCCGGTGTACCGCGGCTGCAGTGTGCACCATCTACAAGGTGCACTGCAGCAACTCACCAAGGCTTCTTCGACAGCACCTCCCAAACCAGTGACCTCTACCACCTAGAAGGACAAGGGCAGCAGGTGCATGGGAACACCACCACCTCCAAGTTCACCGCCAAGTCACACACCATCCTGACTTGGAAATATATCGGCCGTACCATCATCGTCACTGGGTCAAAATCCTGGAACTCTCTCCCTAACAGCACTGTGGGAGTACCTTCACCACACGGACTGCAGCGGTCCAAGGCGGCGGCTCACCACCACCTTCTCGAGAGCAATTAGGGATGGGCAATAAATGCTGGCCTTGCCAGCGACGCCCACATCCCATAAATGAATTAAAAACACCTGGGAGTTCAGCATCCCTGCAGTACTGTACCGGAAAGCTACTCTAGATTGTGTCCGCAAGTCCCGCACGACGACATGAACCCACAACCTTTCGACTCAAAAAAGGCAAGATACAGAAATAGGACGGAATGAAGCCATATGAACATAACAGGAGGCCTTCCAACCCCTCGAGCCTGCTCCGCCATTCAATTAGATCATGGCTGAGCTGTAACCTCAACTCCATTTACGTGCCTTAGCTCCAATTGTCCCAACATCCACAGCCTTCGGAGGATGGGAGTGGAGCATGGTTAGAGAATTCCAGATTTCTACTACCCTTGGTGGAAAATGTGCTTCCCGATTTGCCTCCTAAATGGCCTGGCTCTACTTTTAAGATTACCTCCTTGTTCTTGAGATTGTGGTAGATAATGGAGAAGAAAGCTGCAGACTGCAGGAAGATATCAATGGACTGTTCAGGTGTGCAGAACAGTGGCAAATGGAATTCAATCTGGAGAAGTGTGAGCTAATGCAGTTGGGGAGGGCTAACAAGACAAGGGAATACACTATAAATGGTAGGACACCGAGAAGTGCAGAACAGCAGAGGGACCTTGGCGTGCATGTCCACAGATCCCTAAAGGTAGGACAGGTAGATAAGGTGGTTAAGAAGGCATACGGGGTGCTTGCCTTTATTAGCCGAAGCATAGAATAGAACAGCAGGGTGGTTATGCTTGAACTGTATAAAACACTAGTTCAGCCAGTGCTAGAGTACTGCGAGCAGTTCTGGTCACCACATTACAGGAAAGATATGATTGCACTAGAGAAGGTACAGAGGAGATTTACAAGGATGTTGCCTGGGCTGGGGAATTTTTGCTACAAGGAAAGATTGGATAGACTGGGGTTGTTTTCTTTGGAACAGAGGAGGCTGAGGGTAGACTTAATTGAAGTGTATAAAATTGAGGGGCCTAGATAGAGCGGATAGGAAGGACCCATTTCCCTTGGCAGAAGGGTCAATAACCAGGAGGCATAAATTTAAAATCATTCGTTGGAAGTTTAGAGGGGAATTGGAGACATTTTTTCACCTAGAGGGTGGTGGGGGTCTGGAACTCACTGCCTGAAAGGGTGGTAGAGGCAGAAACCCTCATCACATTTAAAAAATACTTGGATATGCACTTGAAATGCCGTAACCTACAAGGCTACGGACCAAGAGCTGGAAAGTGAGATTCGGGTGGATAGCTCTTTGTCGGCTGGCACGGACAAGATGGGCCGATGGCCTTCTCCGTTGCTGTAAATTTCTATGATTCTATGATTCCCCACCAGTGGCAGTAGTTTCTCCGTATCTACCCTATTGAATCCTTTTAACGTTGGCAAGTTTTAAGCTGGAGGCATTGGGGGTCAACGAGGAGCGGTGTGATGGCGGAGCAGGACTTGGTGCAGGAAAGGATATGGGTAGAGGAGTAGCTGAATCTGGAAGTGACAAATGAAGGAATGAGGATTTCGATGGCAGATGGGCTGGAGGCAGAGTGTTACAGTAGGCGGTCTTTATGGGAGAGGGGCTGTGAGGTTGGCAGCTCAGCTCAGGGCCAAACAGGATGCAGAGTTTCTGAACAGTATGGTTCAGCATGAGGCAGAGGCTAGGGGCAAGGATGGCGTCAGTGGCAAGGGCGGTGTCAGTGGCAAGGGCATGGAGTTTGTAGCAAGGCCTAAAAACAGTGACTTCAGTGTTCCCACTGTAGTGCGAGGAGGTTACAGCTCTTCTAAGACTGAATGCCAGGCCAGCAATTGGACAGCACAGCGGTAGTGCAATTTGTGGACAAGCAACCGTCAAAGCATCTCATGACCAGGATGTACAATAAAATAACCACAAGGAAGTGGAATAAAAACAGTGCAGTGGAAATGACCTCAACAGCTGGCAACATTACCCACACACTGCGGCCGATGTACAAATTGCACAAAGGAGGAGCCGAGTACATAAGCTTTAAAATGTCTTGAGCGTCTAAAATGCCAAGCTTGGCACAGTTTGCAGACAGGGCACTGGTGACAATACTGTTAAAATGCTCATAATCAAACGCGTTATTATTTGGAGTGCGCTATGAACCAGGAAAGCTTCTGAAGACTCCTCCTCCTCCTCGCCTTCTGATGTAACCACTTCCCTCTCCCCATGGTGTCACATCTTACTGGGATACAGTTCAGTGCCAGCAGCAATCCTTTGGTACCTCATCCAAAGTGTATTCTTCGCATGTGGACCCAAATATTGACAAGCTATTCAATCATTGCAGACATTCAAAATGACCCAGTTGTCTACATACATGCAGTTACAGCAAGAATGAACTCGTTATTATCCAGGAGCAGGTGATTTCCCAGCCACACTCGAGCCAGCTGTGGCACATCCACCTGTGCTCCAGCCGAGATCAACTCATTTGGCGCGTAGATCAGACCAGAGATCTGCTGGTCCATTTGGTGCACAATTGCCACACACATTTACCCATTCAACTATTGCTTTTTTTTAAAATCCATTTATTGTTAATATGCAACCAGGCCAAAAAGGCTAGTTTCAGAAATAAAACTACAACCATTGGCAACACAAAAATTGTGGTCACAAATCTCAGTCACTGAACAAAGAGCATCTTCAGCAATGTCACAGAGAAGGATTTCTCACGTTAAAATATGTATTCCAAATTAATCCAACTTCAATGTTAATAACAAAAACCATAAACAAATTTCAATAATGAATTTTTTTTCCAATTCTTAATTTATTACTTTTAACAAACTCCAAACGTTAAGATCTATCCTTGGTGAACATCACAGGAAGACAGCCTTAAAGTTACAATATAGAAATGGACAGGCAAAACTGCAACATTCCCCCTCATGTAAAATATCTTTTTCACACTTCCTAAATTCTCCAAAGTCAATCCCAAGGGGTTTCTGATTATCCCCAACCGCAGTCGTTACAAACGGAAATAGGCGAGAGCAAACTCACTAGAACTTCACCAAGGCATGAAATACAATTGATTGACTTAAAAAAGGGATTCCCCCCTTACTCTCTTCAACCCACACCTCTGGAATTTAAAATATATATAGAGGGGGAAGTGAGGGCTAACCGGGGGATTTTTGTGGGTGGGGAAATATTAGTTGAACATTAAAAAAACTTTACATTTTAAAACAAGCAAAATTTAAAAAGCAAAAAGTAGCAACATGTTGCAGGAATCGTTGAGTTTAAGATACAAAGATTCTGGAATCTTTCGAATCTGTGGGGGAGAACATTCTTACTCTCGACAATTGCCTGTGCCCACTTCTAATGAGAAGGCACAGAGTCCTGGCCCCAAGGACACCAGTTCAAAAAAAACAGGAGAAAAAAAAAGTGATCAAACTTCAAGAAAGGTCAAATAGCCTTCCTTCAAAAATCCAATTTAACAGAACCACAATACCAAGAACTGTGTAGACAGGAGGCTGGATAAGTCTGGGATCCTTCTTGTGTCTCCAAGGATGGTGGAGCAGCCAAACCAGCTGTCACCCCAAGTCAAGAGTTTCGTGATCCATTATATGCCAGACACCCGCCTTCAGTGTGGTGGCGGGACCTACGCAAGGGAGCTCATGTGCCGGCCACTTGGCTGTTGTAGACATCCAAGTCAGGCTCTCTGTTCAAGGTCCTCACATGACAAGATTTGGCAAACAAACATGCCTTCCTCGAGATTGATTTCTCTAATAGGGCCGTTCATATAGACTCGAGCCCTTACTCTCTGCAACAGTTTCCCCCTTTTGCCACAAATCCACTTCAATTTGGTCCTGCATGTCAGACATGGGCTGGAGGAAGTCCTTTTGTTGCATGCCTAGCAGTTAATAGCCATGAAGGAGAAATGTTTAGAGAAGTCTTGTACATCACACAGCTTAACATCCATTGGGACTTCGCTGCCATTGAAGCTGAAGCTCTCCACCTCCAACTGGTGGAAGCAGCATTGGATGAGGAGGGGGAGGTACAGTAGGTGTCCAATTTGTGGTCAGGAGGAGGCGGCAATTCACTTGCTGTGAATATCATCATGGCACTCCATTAAGGCTAGCTTGAAGCTCTCTGCGCTGGCTTTAAGAGATCTATGCTCAGCACTGAGGGAGTGCTGCAGGGTTGGAGATGCCATCTTTTGAAGCATACATTAAATCAAGGCCCCCCATCTGCCCGCTCAGCTGGATGCCAAGGGTACCCTGGCATGCTCAAAGAGGAGCAGGATATTGCGATAGCCAAATCCCTCACAATCATGCATTTGTCATTTACCACTAATTGCTCTGAACCAGTTCCATTGATTTAGGTCATCAGTTCAGAAACACAAAGAGGATGTTAAAGCAGTTGGCTCTTAGGAACCTATCTAAAAATACAAAGCATTACATTCCCCACCACTTACACTGCCCACCATTGTCGCGGGCAACAGTTTACAGCGGCCAACAAGCGGCAGCCATTTTCCATTCCTATACATGGCAATTACAAAAGGCACTGCTTATACCAATTTGAAAAGCTCCTGTTATTGTGGGCAAACTCAGGTTTTCCAGCAGCTGTTCAATCAGCTCTCTGCACCTCATTAAGCTCTGATTACCTTGGCTACTTCCATTGGAGTCCGTTAAATCAGCCCCCAGTGCAAGAGTGTCCCTTGGCAACAAGCGAGGCCGTCAGTGCAGTAAAAATACTCAATGCGGAGTGAACTACATAATGGTGCAACCTATTATGGTTTTAGTGCCCACCTCATAGCGAGCAAACTGTGTTAGCACCAACTATGCCAAGGAATAAACTCCTTTGTCAAAACTGTCAATTTTAATTTGTTTGCTGACAGCAAGTGATCCAAAAAACCGCAAATTGGTGGCTTGCTCGGATTGCGGAGCTGGAGAGCATTAGAATTGAACTAACAAGTTGAGAAGGCTGTTAAAACAGCATATGGGATCCTTGGCTTTAATTATTAAAATAAAAGTACAAAAAAAAGCAAGGAAGTTATGCTAAACCTTTATAAAACACTGCTTAGGCCTCAGCTGGAGTATAGTGTTCAATACTGGGCACCACACTTTAGGAAGGATGTCAAGGCCTGAAAGGGGGGGGGCAGAAGAGATTTACTAGAATGGGACCAGGGCTGAGGGACTTCAGCTATGTGGAGAGGCTGGCGAAGCTGGGGTTGTTCTCCTTTAGAGCAGATTTGATAGAAATGTTCAGAATCATGAAGGGTTTTGTTAGAGTAAATAAGGAGAAACTGTTCCCAGTGGCAGAAGGGCCAGTAACCAGACACAGCTTTAAGATGATTCGCAAAAGAACCAGAGGTGACATAAGGACATTTTTTTTTTTTTTTTTTTAAAAACTCAGCGAGTTAGTGATCTGGAATGCACTGCCTGGAAGGGCGGTGGAAGCACAATAGTGACTTTCGACAAAAAGAATTGGGTAAATACGTGACAGGAAAATATTTGCAGGGCTGTGGGGAAGAGCAGGGAGTGGGATTAATTGGATAGCTCTACCGAAGAGCTGGCACAGGCAAAATGGCCCGAATGGCCTCCTTCTGTGCGGTATTATTCGATGATTCTATAAAAGGAAAAAGAGAGCAGGGAATTGGAATTGTTGACAGTAGCTCAGAATTGGAGTGGTCATCGACGTAGGCACCATCCACCAAATGGCTTCCTTGCATGCCGAAATCTCTGTCAGAAGGCCCTGGCTCATCTGGGGACCAGGGAGGGTTGAGGGAAGAAAGGAAGTCCAATGAGGTTCTCGCCCACTGTCCAAACATTTGCAGCTTGTAGCAGGATACAGTGGATAGAAATCTGAAGCAGAAACCTGGTCGATTCTTCTCCCTTGCCCAAGAGCGCTGAGGCCGGTTGTAGTGCCCCTGGCTCGACGGGCTTACTGTGAACTGGGACTTGTGTCCTTTATGGCTTAGAACAATATGTAGTGCACTTATCCACCAAGCTAGGAGGGGAGCACTGTCCAGCATCTCCAAGCCAGTAGTAGTACATTTGAATCTTTAACAGGAATTTAAGTCAACGCTGGAAAAAGTTACATCAGATAGGCGTAACTTAAAACCAGCTCTGTGGAGAATATTTCTAATTGTCGTACGACAAAGATACGGGGTCAATCTTTGATAAATCCTACTGACCCTTCAGCCACGGTCACATTTATCTTAGCTGTGGGACAAATGGAACCAGGGAGTGCCATTAAATTATGCAAGGGGAGGAAAAGAATCCAAGCAAAACCAGAGGAAAACAAAGACATTGAAGAAAAGCAAGACGACTGGATAGCAACCTATGCAACAACAGTACAAGTTTTTTTTTTTTTTTTTTTTTTTAAAAACAGCCACCGAAGACAACATTAAAGCGAATCAACAGCAACATCAAAAGATCACATAATCCAGCCAAGAGCCAATATGGCAGGCAAGAGTCCTGAACTGTACAAACTGACTTATCCAATACAACAACAATCGGTAACTGGCCACAGGCTACTTCACTGGCCACACCACTTCAGCCACTTGCACTAATTTTAGTGGATAATGCCATGAAGGTAAACGCACTTCAAGCATATAGTTACATAATAAATATCTAACACCATTCCGTGCAACACTTTGCAATCTTACTTTTCCATAGTTTGTAATTATAGCATGAATTGGTCAGACAGAGCACATCTTAATGCAGCGCGTAGGTGTTTGCGCAGCAGTTGCGAGCAGGACCTTAACTTTATCGGCGCGATTGCGGAGACTGTCGACACGCCAGAGACACCCCCGCCGCACTTTGCATCCAGAACACAGTTGGGTGCTGCTGGTCCTGTGCCAGGACGTGGCCTGTTGGCTGGGCTTGCGGGCCTGAAGCTGTTATTCCCTTTAGTGCCAGCTCCCCTTCTCCATACAATGTTGCTGGTAATTCCATGGAGTGAAGTCCAGCATTTTCACCCATGTCGTGCACCATTTTAAAAGATAACCAATAAGCGGTAACAAAAGCACACACTACGATCAATAAACATAACATAAGAAATAGGAGGAGTAGGCATTTGGCCCTTCGAGCCTGCTCCGCCATTCAATAAGATCATGGCTGATCTTCTACCTCAACTCCGCTTTCCTGCACTATCCCCATATCCCTTGATATTCAAAAATCTATCGATCTCTGTCTTGAATATACTGTCTTGAATTCCCCCATCCCAGGAAAAAAAACACTCACACTCACCCACCGGCTCTCCTCTGTTGTCCACATCAGCCGGGACTAAGCCAACTTGGTTAGCACTCCTGCCTATCCAATCGTAGACAGAGAATCTCTAGCAATGGCTTGTCTTCCCACTGTTACCGTGAATTCTTCATTCAATTCTCCCAGCTATAAAGCTCAAATAAACCTGCCTTATATGGCACGGCACCTTCCAAGCTGCCCTAAACCGGTTTCACCAAACAAATCCTCAATATTTGCTCCAGTTCAAAGTCGATTGGCATCAGACGTACACATTATCCGCGACAATGTGAACAATCCATGGCAACCAAAACGGCATCAAATTAACAGGAACGGAATGTGCCCTCACCGTAGTGACAACACCCCTTTAAAGGCAACAGTAAATGCAGACAGGAAAAACCATTGAGCAAACACGCCTCTCTCAATAAAATCATTTGATCAGAAATTTCAACTTACAGCAAGTGCAAGGATCACAAGTTATTTTTCGTACCAGAATTCTATTTTTTTTTTTAAACCAGCATTCAACGGCATGGAAAGAGAGAAAGTTCCAAAACTCTGGCAAATTTGAAAATGGTTTGTTTTTTCCAAAACTGTCTGGATGGGTGCCTTTTGCAAAAACCAAAAAGATCATCCCAGTTTCAATGAGAGACCGGAGCAGAAATATTGCATCACCTTTTTTACAATGCATCTGGAGAAGGATGGGGTTCAGAGTCTTGCTTTACATCGCTAACAAAATGATATTTTACACCTTTTAAAATCGGGCAAAGGAATGTTACAATCAGCTCCAGAATGTTCACTGACTTTTTCCCCCAATTAAAGGCAAAGCTTCATCCTGTACATTTTCTGAAAATTGTAAACTCGCTGTTACACATATTTTTGAATCATTCCCTTCTCTTATTTGGACTTGCTTACAAGTCAAACAATGCAGCTGGGAGAGATTTCCCCTTCAATTATTACACCCATATTGTATTTACTAATTGAAAGCAGCTTTCTGGGGGAGTTCGAAGTGCTTTGGTCAAAATCCCCATCTGGGACTAAAAACATAACTACTGTACAAATACAAGCCTCCCCTGACATCATAACCAGTCTACTGGAGCCTCACTCTACACCACAGAGATACCTTGAAGGGTCATGGCCCATATTGCAAGATACAAGGTTAAAAAGGAGAGATTTAAAAAAAAAATCAAGCAGCAGCAATTAGGCAATGGCAAGCTTGGTATTTAAAAGGCCACTGATTATCAGAGGAAGGCCAACTGTAGGAGATAAGTTCTAGCCTTGGGAAAGAAGGAGTTGAGTAGGAGACTGGATTTCAACAGAGCAAGGAGAACCAAGATTGTGTAGAACGCTGCGCTTTAGAAGCTGCAGTGCCTACTGGACAAGTTTAATTGCTTCCTTCTACCTGCTGTGCTTACTAATCGTGTCCGCTGTATTCACTGCAGGAAGAGGAAAGGAACCAACGAGTTTGTCCAGATGCATTTCTTCTGAAGGCTTGGCTCAAACCACTAAAACCTGTGGGTTTCCCCTTTTTTAAGTGCAGATATTGCATAGTGATTTACAAACAAGAACCAAAGCAAGTTTTTATTTTAAAAGCCTGCAGACCTTCCCATTAAAATCCTCAGTACCCAAACACTCAGGCTGCAAGTGACCCGTTGGAGGGTGGTACCGTCAACCGTTTTATGTCAAGCGGTGGTAAACATTTTTGTGTATTGCTTGAACATGAATGAAAAAAAAAACACAAGACAGCCCATTTTCAAAAAAGGTCTTTTCCCCCCCCCAAAAGCGACTTTTCTGAAGACATATAAAAAGAGACTTTTTTAAAAAAAAAAAAAACCTTCTGAACTCCTGACGTTAGAGCAGCATCACTGAAACAGGATAATCATTCCAACATGTACATCGGCTTCAAAAATCACCAACTGCTATTGCAAGCAGTCCTGCGATGTGGCTGCTGTACCAGTCCGAAGTGTTCCCAGCGTGGTATGGACATCGACCCATATTTCAACCAGAACTGGCTCGGTAAAGCAGTTCACCGCAGCACGTACGGTTATTGGGCGGGGGCGGAGCTACACTCTCTCATCAACACCTTTAAACCGAGTTTCAAAACAGCCTTGTAGCAGGTCATCATTTCCTCAACGGTTTCAGCAGGGGAAACAAGATAACCGCGACCAGTTTCAGCTTACGGATACAAATTCTGTGTCCCAGTCAAATAGTTTTTTGAAGTCTAATCACCATCCAGGATTGTCATGTCTTTCTCAATTAAACAAGGCTCCATCAGGTTTTGGGGGTGGGGAGAACAAAAAACTAGCTTATACCTGTTTAACAGTGCCCATTATAAGTTTACGAAATGGCTTTGCACCAAAAAGGGTCTCAGTCCCAGCCGAGGAGTAGGAACGGAGGTTACATTTTTTCCAAATTATAAAGTTAATAGCACAGCATGTTGGATTACCAATGGCATTGCATCATATTGTGGGAGCAGAGAGACTCTCATACAAGATTCCCTAATCTGAGTTCCAGACCTCAGCGAGGTATTTTTCCCCTCCACTGGTGGAGGAGGGGAGGAGAAAATGAAGAAAATGTCAGGACGCACACAGCTCCGAGCCACCAGCATGTCACAGCACAAGGTATCCAAACACGCAGACACCTGCCAAGTCCTGAAGGAGATGGAAGTGAAATTTGTGGAACACCAGATGACATGAGTTTGAAAAGGTCATTTTGGGGACTTTGCAGGATTGTATGCGGAGGTTACTTCAATCAACATGATTGGCCATTGGACAGTGGTTAATCTAAGGAAGGGCTAAGCAAGTTCCAAAATTAAAAAACAATGCAAAATGCATTTGAATCAAAATAGAAATTTCAACACAGGAGGCAGCCATTCAAGGTGTTATTTTAGTGATGTCAATCGGTTACTTCACCCAACATCAGAGAGAGTCTTTGATCTTAAGGGCTAAACATCTTTAATAATAGAACAGGTTTGCAACCTGGAATCTGGCGATTTCTGTATTTTTCTGTACTTATTGCCTATTCCGCCATTACAACAGTGACTACACGCCAAAAGTACTTCATTGGCTGTAAAGCACTGAGACGTCCAGTGGTCGTGAAAGGCACTATATAAATACAAGTCTTTCTTTTCTTTTTTTCCTATCTTGTTTCCGTTACTATATAGCAATGGAACACATTTTCTGTCAGGTTAACATGGCGTTTTTTTGGGTAGCTGAAACCATCTCCTGAAAGTTGGGGCAAGGGGGTTTTGGAGACAGTCAGTTGTTTGTAGGGTGGGGGGCTCTACACGGTCAAATCTGAAAAACACAAAAAAAAAATACATGCAAGCTCCATTACATTAGCATCAAAATAAAAGACAGGAATGCTTTAATGAATCTTGTAAAAAAAAAAAAAAAATTCAAAAATGTGAACACAAAAATGTGCCATGTTCCAAGACTAATAGATCTTGGGATTTTGCAGGTTATAAATCAATAAAGCACAAAAATCAAACTTAAATACAAAGCTGGTGGTCCTTCCTTTCTAATATTCCAGTTGGATTATTTACTGGGAGTCTGCCACACAGCACGAGTAAATCCTGATGAACCCAACAGACCAAAAATACTTCAAAACCAATTAAATTACAACAGGAAAAAAAGACTAAAAACTGGGAGTTCACCAAAACCACAATACAAACTTCCAAGAGCAAAATGAGCAGCGAATAGCAACATTTACTCAATTACCATGACTAGACGATAAAAAAAGTTAATTTTGTCTCGGGATTTCTTTATATCTAACCTTTGAATTTACTTCCGCTGGTTTACTTTTGATGTAGTCAATGAAGAAACAAAATAAACCAGCCCAGGGTCATGTGGTAGCTTTTCATGCACGCCAGTAAAATGTCATCTGCAGCACCTCTTAAAATGACACGAGAAGAGCCAATAGAAAGAAAACACACAGCTGCAACAATCTGAATACTTCAAAGTCATTACAGGGGAAATCTGCAATGTTTGATCGCGTAAATCTGGCTGCAAAGCATCAAAAAGGCCACTTATGTACGTCAGTTTTGCCATATGGACATTCAGGGGCAGACTTGCGAGATGGTTCTTAAACCAACAAATGACGTAAAGAAAGGAACCCTGTACTACAGCACAATTTATGTTGCAAACACTCAGCTGAGAACTCTTCCCCTTACCACAGCTCAATGCAGGTGTTTGACTTCAGTACACACGTAACATTAACATGCAATGTATGAGTTAATGAAAGAGAGAGTCAGATATTCAACTCTAGGATTCTGAACGATATACTAACACATGTTCTAACAGAAAGGTTTCCTGATGATGATTTGAGAGGATGTTTTGCATACACAATAATAGGGTTGCGAAGGGGTGGAAAGTTTCTGGTAAATTTTCCACAGGAAGTTTAGCTTGGGAATTTTGCCCAAAAAAGCACATGCTAGCATAATATTGTTTTTTTTGTATTTTTCATTTTTTTCCCCCCACAGGTCCTCTCTCAAAATTACTAACAGAAATGGAATCTTAATTATTAAGGAATTTCTTAATCAATATATGTTTATCTTCTTACTTGGCTTGTTTTAATAATTACAAGTTTTGTGTGTGACTGCGAACAAATGTGTCCTGATTGGTTGGATGAGTGGATGAGCGATTAGCTCCCTCTATTGGTGATGTAGCATCGTGCGTGCACAGGTTATGCTTCCATCACAAGGAGCATCAGGAAAAATTTACTCACCCTGTTGCAATCGCGCTGATCGACCGCAGTTCGACACAGATGAATGCCCTTTATTTCTTTGCATAGAACAATGCCACATTTACCGTCGGATGTGTGGAAGCATTTTACCCCAGGCATTAAAGATGGAAAGACTGTGTACAAGTGCAAACACTGTACAAAGCCATATGTAAAGAATGCCACAAAGATGCAGCAACATTTATCCAAATGCAACAACTTCACTCAAAGCTCACAGCAGTCAGCCCAGAGTTCCTCTGCTTCCATTCAAGAAGATGATGGTTCACTTTCAGCATCAGGCTCCTTATCATCAGCAACTCCTGGCCCACTTGGAAGGTTCTTTTATACAATGGATAACTATAGCCAGCTAAATAAGCTGACGCTCCTTTCATTTTATTTTAGATGGGTCTTTTTTGTGGGGGTTCAATAAAGTTCAAAATTATAACCTAAATAAAGTTTTGAAAGCCTGTTTTTATTTGTATGGAACAGTATGTCTATTTTGATGACAAAGATAATATAAAGGTCAGAGACAAAAACCATCAGTGTGCAAAAAAAACTCAATTCCCAAAAATTCCCATGGAAAGTTTCCTCTTAAAAATTCCCAGAATTTTGCAACCCTACACAATAGTCACCATACTTCACTGTAATTCAGCGCTTGTGAATTCCTTCTCAGTCAATTGATAGGCATGATATAGCACCATATAAATGCAAGTGTTTTGGTTTTAAGCTGTACACTGAATATATCATGAAGATGCTCTGTAGTCCTTTGCAAATCTCACATGAAATATTTATGTTTCCAATGTTTTCCTCAAAAAATTAAGTGATGTTGAGCAGATGAACTATTCAATATAATTGAAATTTCAGCATTAATACAATGTATCTGTGATGGAGAGCGATTATATCTGCGATGATCTCTGCATCCGCATTGCAAGACATGCGTTAAAACTAAACTTGCCCAACATTAGAAATATGTAGTTATTTCTACAGGAGATGCCCATTATGGTTTCTGATGGTTTTCTTTTGGTACAATGCCAAAGGCTTCTTTCCTCTCTCAAGAACATGGCAACAGTGGGGATTTAACCATCAGCCAGACAAACACCAAAGCCTGGACAAAGCACATTCCTACCCAGATGCTACCATGCCTCTTCAGTGGTTGGCCAAGGAACATATTTCTCTACAGGGAGGGCCGCTCCCACTAGCAATTCATCTTAATCTGGAGTGGTCAATCGAGCCTCCCTGGCAATATGATTAAAGTTACAACTTAAAGATTAGGAGGGGCCTGGGGGGGGGGGGGGGGGGGGGGGGAAAGAAAGAGAGGCAGTCACAAACCCACACCCGATCATTGAACCATCTATTGCAACACTTATTGAATCCCTTTTGGAGAGTATTTATGCATGTGCTGAGAACCATAGTATCAAAATAGTTTTGTTCCTTCCTCATTTTTATTTTTCCTCTTCAGGTTCCCTCCCAAAGGATAAGGCACAATGCAACTGAAAGGGTAGGAAGCCAAGCTGCTCCAGGCCAGCCTGTAGATGCCACGAGGACATGTATGAACATGCACACAATTAGACTCATCCTTCAACCTTTAGCACATGTGCAGACATTCCAGACAGGGTTGTGAACTCCAATGGGGAAAACGAGGGGCCCAAATTTGTATTGTGACCTTCTAATGCACCAAAGACTGGGACGTTCGTGCATTGTATTCAACAATAAGGCTTTGAATTTTAATCGTATTCAACTCATGTGTAACTAAAGAAAAATGTTTGAAATTAGTGACAACAATTGGAATTGAAGAGTTCGAGGTGGATTTGACCACAGATTGAAAACAAGTCATCCATGGGGTGGGGAGAAAAAGGGAAAGAAAGTCTATCATGAAAACTGTTCTATAAATCTCTCGGCTGGAAGGATTCTCTTAGAAGGTGCCTAAAATTAAAATGGTTGGCAATAAAAAGTCAATTGTAATTAATGAAGGAATGAAAGGAATAGGGGATGTTTAACTTATTCCTGCCTTTCACTAAAACAGGTACATGTTCTGATAAAGTTTGTTCAGCAAGTTTGTGAAGCAAGGTCAGTTACAGGGGGTGCAAAACAAATCAGAATCGGTGTAATCTTCAGAGATAATCTACATTTCATCTCTGGTCCATGCTGAATTAGCAGATCTCAGCTCGGCGGAAAAAAGACAGCGTCCCCACTCCGGCTTGCTATGTAGTGCAGACATCAAACAGGTTAGGGACTGGACTCATTGGTCATTCCCTCCTAGCTGAATGACCCACTGACATTCACTGCGAAGGCTTATATGTGAAGAATAGCGACTTGGTTAAGTAATGGAAGTCTGCTCGTACCTGGGTAACCACATCATAGACGACCAAACCAAAAAAGGGAGGCGGCGCAGTGGTTGTGTAACTGGACATCGATTTACCCTCGACCAAGGCTGCCACTATTTCCAATCCCACTATAGAAAGTCAAATTCCATTATCCCAAGGAGTGCAAGTTAATGCTCATGGCTCCTCTTATGTCGGAAAGGAGTCATGCATCACATTTGTCAGTTCAGATTCATGACTACAGGAAACTCTCGATTTACCGGCACCTAAATAACCGGAAATCTGTTAACCGGCAAAATTCAGGAGTAGGTTCAGGTAAGTTTTACTTCACATTAGTGGCCGTTCTTGGATCTGTGGCCGTGTAACCGGGGTTCCTGCACCTGTTGCTATGCAACAGGGTCGCCTGGATCTGTGGCCGTGTACGGAGCTCTCGTACCTTTTACTATACCTCTGTGATCCGGACTTTGATAAACCGGCACCATGCCGGTCCCGGATAAAAAAAAAGTTTACTGTACTTAAGTATTCAAGTTTTATACAACCAACCCTCAAGTCTCCCGCTGGTACAGCCTTCCCATCTCTTCATACCATGGCTTGTTAATAGTTTGACCGGTAACCTACAGCAAACTCCTAGATTTATCCTTGTTCCCTTTTCCTTGCATGCTTCAAAGTAGACTAGCTCATTTAGGAACCTAATCCTTCTCCAATTGGTCTATTTGTTTTACCTCCTAAGTGTCTATGGCATATGGAGATTCAACACCTCCATTTTAGACTGTTGCATCCTCTATAAACAGTAAACTCTTGTACGGTATCTTTCTCTCCAATGTTGAGTGTTAATCATGTTTAAAGGATGGGGTTAAGATACACCGTCAGGCAATGTAGAAAGCATCTGACCAGTCTCAGGCTGCAGTTAACATCCATGTACTTTATGTCTATTGCTAAGTAGGGGGAAAAACAAGTTGCTCAAAAGTTCAATTTCTTCTAAAGCACACACCCAGCCACCCACACACATTACTTGCATGCCCGCACAAACGTTCTCACACTGAAGTTAAAAATAATCAGCAAGCTTCATTCGTTTGATTTTTTTTTTTTTATATGACACTAAGAACCTTCAAAAAGGCCAAAGTACATATTAACATAGGTAAGAGTCCACCCATTTCTGAATCTGTAGATAGATGACTGCATGTTAAATATTGAAATCTATCATGCCGGGTCATAAATCCATCTCTACCTCCTACCCTGCCCAACCTCCATTCAAAGAGAGAGCTGATAAGGAGCCCGGAAGCTCAGTGCGTGCGAAGAGAGCAGAGAGAGAGCCATAGCTTAAATATAATGATGTCTCTTGTTCGCAATATGCTCAAGGGGTTCTTTGTTTCTGCTTCACAAAAAAAAACTCACAACCTCAACACATCTTGACAACTGGCTCAATCTCGTTGTGTGCTGTGTACGTGGTTACCTCAATCTCCAGCACAAACATCATAACAATTCCAGGAGCTTATCCACTTCAATCTGCGCATTACAAATATTGTTACCAATAGAAGTGGCTCATTAACTTATCTACAGATTGGGACAGGTCCACCTTAAATCAAAAAAGGAAAATACTCTAAGTACAGAGAACTTCATTTATCTCTGGCAAAAGAGCAAGTAGGAATAGAGGAACTTGCAAAACCCAAAGGAGGCACATAGTTATTCCCAGTTACAATTTCCTTTTGCCTTTTATAGCTTCGCCAAAGCCAATTCTTGGCCATTCGTGCACGGAATAATTGGGTTACACAGGAGCTCAAAACATATTTCTTCCAGGAACTGGTCTCAATTTTTAAGTACAAAAAAAATACTGCAGATGATGGAAATCTGAAATAAAACACAGAAAATGCTGGAGATGCTCAGCAGGTCAGGCAGCATCTGTGAAGAGAGAAACAGAGTTAACGGTTCAGGTCGATGACCCTTCGTCAGAACTTTTGACGAAAGCTCATCGACCTGAAACGTTAACTCTGTTTCCCTCTTCACAGATGCTGCCTGACCAGCATTTTCTGTTTTTGTTTCAATTTTTAAGTGAACTGGTTGAGAGACTTAGCTCAAGGAGGTACCGTTTTATTCAGCCTCCCTCCGCCTATTTTCCAATAGTTTTTTTTTGCTCTCCCCATTTTCTATGCGGAATTGGGTACAATATTAAAAGTGTACTATTAGAAGAAGTTGTCATGTGCCACAGCAAATATCTAGTGCCATATCTACTATTAACTGATAAGGATGGCACACAGACAGCCCATCAGAAATGCTCAATTGTACCTTGGCTGTTACCCTAACCGTTTGAGCCAATTGTTCGTCCTTCAAGTATTGTAGGAGGCGATCTGCATCCGAACTAAACACACACACACACACAAACACTTTAAAATCAGATACTTCTTCTGTTATTCAATAATGTTGGTGTTCCATTCCCAGAACATTAAAGCAGAAAAATTGAATTCAGGAGCACATCAACCCAGTCAGTCCCATATCAATCCATAACACACGGCCCATGAAACACAGCATGATTCTCGGAAGGCGAGAGCAGAAAGCAGCGCCTGCCACAAACCTCTTGCTGATGAGGAGCACTGCTTTTAACCCCTCTTTTCTAGGTAAGTGATGTCTCGACATCTTTGACTGGAGCTGGCTATTGCTGCCAATTGTACCACTGAAAGAACTCTCTTGGGAGACGGACAACAGCCGACAGGCAGACTTCCAACATCAGCACCTGCTGGCTGGTTCGCCAGTGTCCAAGATCAGGAGCTTGCTCTTGCGCAAGTGTTTTAACATCTGCACCCAAGTAAGTTTGCACGCATGAAAAAGATACATCGGCCCCAATTTTAACTCCAGGGGGGGATTTCTCACTCAGGCCAAGAGGTAAAATTGCAGTCGGGTCTCACTGGCGTCATCGGGCTGCAACGTGCATGTGTGAAGAAGGACCCCGTCGGATCTGGGCGTCTGTCCTCGCTGCCTGCTCGCGAGAGCAGGTTAAAATTCCAGACGTTGCGATCATGCAGGCTTCTGGACAGGCAAGAGCCCAGGGCGATTTTAACTGCCCCGCCCGCCAGGATTCTGCTGAGTGAGTAAGGGTTAAAATCGCCCTGATTATGTTTTTATTATTTGAATAAACTCATTTTTTTTAATTTATTTTTTATAAATTGTGACCCAGTGACTTCCATCAGCTGATGGTCTGACCATCCCAGCAGTTCCCAAAGCCTTGTTTAATCATCGATATACAAGTTTGGCCAAGACCTTTCCTCCTCTTGATTCTCCTGACCCTCCGCCCCCACAAATCTCATCCGCGTAGGACTCGGATTTCTGAAATACAAAACCTGAAAATTATGGTATAAAAATGATTGATTTACACTAAACAATACAACGGTCTTCCCAGCCCATATTTATAACCCCCCCCCCCCCCCCTTCAGCAGAGTGGAATGTGTGTGCTTGGAAACAAAGCAATTTTATGACTATCAGAGCTAATACGTGCAAGCAGACCGATTAGAATCAGTGCGTCACCAGCTTTCGTGTGGACTTTGCCAGTCCAAAACAGCAGTAGCAACTTCGTGCCACTGGAGGTCGTCAGTGGGCTATGCAACGAGGACCCCCCTCTGGTGACAAAAAATAGATATTGCAGCATTTCCGTTTACTCAGGTGGTGTCCTGTGAGCAGATTTCTCAATCCTTCACTTTCACAAAAAGGAGATGCTTCCCCTTGGAGATACGCCACCAATTAATCGGCAATCACCGACGACCTGGTGAAGTTTTCCCCACCACCTAATCTAAAGTCACTGACACCAAGTACATGCGTCATTTCTGAACACAAACTCACCTCTTCAGCCTGGACAATGCAGCTCAATTTCAACACTCGCTCTCGCCAAGCTGTTCCAGCACAGTTACAACACAGGCATCTACCCAACAATGTGGAAAACTGCCCAGGTATGTCCAGTCCACAAAAAGCAGGACAAATCCAACCGGACCAATTACCACCCCGTCAGCGTACTCTCCATTATCAGCAAAGCGATGGAAGGTGTCATTAACATGCACCAATAACCTGCTCACTGATGCTCAGTTCGGGTTCCACCAGGACAATTCGCCTCCAGACCTCATTACAGCCTTGGTCCTAACATGGACAAGAGAGATGAATTCCAGCGGGGAGGCGAGAGTGACTGCCCTCGACATCAGGGCAGCATTCAACCGGATGCGTCACCAAGGAGCCCTAGTAAAACTGAAGTCAATGGGGGATCAGGGGGGAAAACTCTCCAGTGACTGCAGTCATGCCTAGCACAAAGGAAGATAGCTGTGGGAGTTGGAGGCCAATCAACTTGGCCCCAGGACATCGCTGCAGGAGTTGCTGGTTTTACTATTTATGCAAACAGCTCTATCCTTTGATGCACCCCCTTTTTTGCCTCATTAGTCATTTATTTTATACTCAATCCACCTCATATTTCAAGATTTCCCGCTGCTGATCGGTCTGGCCAGTTCAGTTAGACCAGATCCCCTTTGATCTTGCGGAACGTGGACTTTCCTACCCCCAACCACTCCCCCCTCACCCCCATTCCATTATACTTTTTCATTCTTGCTTTGCACCAAATTCATGTTGTGCTCACTATTCCCCAATTGTTCTCCCAGTCTATTTCCAGGAACTAAATCAAGCAATGCCTCCTTCTTTGTTGGACTGGAAATGTGATCTGATCTAAGAAGCAGTCCAGAATGCTGTCTAAAAAAAAAAAAATGAAGATTCCTTACTTAAGACTGGAATAAACTAACGTGGGTTCAATCTTGGGATAATTAAAAATCACCCAATATTCTTGTTCCTATACGTTCCTTTCAACTATCTGCACAACAAAGAAACAGGCCATTTGACCCAAAGAAGTCCATATTGATGTTTATCCTCCACGCAAAGACTTCTATCTAGATGTCCACCTCTAGGACATCATGTTTGGTAGCCTGCAATGCAAAGTGAGCATTGTCGCATTTCCCTTCCTATTAACTATCGAGAATGATAGTCATAACGCAACCCCCTTGGACATCCTTACATTCTACTGCGGTGATACAATCCTTCAGGCACACTGTCACCCTACCCAGCTTACCACCCCCCCCCCACCCCATCTGTCCTGAAAATGTTTGAACCAAGATTATTAAGCTTTTGGTTCAAAGCTCAAATCAAATCACAGTTATAGCTGCTGTATGTTATCCCTCCATAGTTATTAATGCTTCTAATGCTCCAATTTTGTATTGAATGTTTTGGACATTCACATACATACTACTCAAAACTGACCAATTTTTGGAATGTGGACCCTTTTGTCTTTTTCCTGGTTTTGTCATTTAATTTTTATATCCCGCGACACTGTTTTTAATCTCACTCTCAGACTGTTTTTCTCCTTTAGTATTTTCTCACATTTATTTCAGGTAAGACTCAAACACACTCAAACCTAGACTTGGCCCCAGCCCACCCCATCCCCAGGTTAGTTTGAGTCCTCCCTCACTGCTCCATTTACCCTCTCACAGCCACTCCTGGTGCCCTTTTCTTTCAGGTGTAGGCTATCCTTTTGGTAAAGCCTTCCCTTGTTGCAGGAAATCACTCCAATGCCCCTAGAATGTTAACCCTTCCCTCCTGTACTGGCTCTGCAGCCACACGGAGACCCGACCCCCCCCCCCCTCCTTTATCTTCCTCTCTTTATTCGGTCCAGCATGGCACAAGTAGCACTTCAGAAACTGCCGCCCTGGAGGTCCTGTTTCCCCATCTAGTGCCCAACTCCTTCTCAAACATACTTGTATCTAGGTCAGTGGTTCCAAGGTAGACCACAATGTTTGGCTGCTTTCCCTCTCTTTCCAGAAGTTTTTCCACAATGCAGTTTGATCTGGCATCAGAGAGGCAACACAGTATTCAGGAATAAAGAGAATGCTGGAAAATGGAGCCTGACCTGTGAGTTTTTCCAGTATGAGAGGCAGAGAGACAGCACACACATACACCCGATTAAATTTCTCAGTACAACAACTCTCCTCTTAATAGCCCATCTGTCCCTCACCCCCTTGGGTAGACCATTGTTCCATGCTGCCGCAATGTTGCACAGGACTATGTTTCTCTGAGGCAGTCACTGTCCACCCACCTCATACTTGCAGAGCACCAGGCACCTCAGACAGTTCCAGTAACTCCGCTTCCTCCACCCGTGAATTTAGTCTCCCTCTACTGTCAGAACAATGGGTGACTGACCGTCTGCACGCTTTCTACACTAACGCGGTGTCCTGAACTGTCCAGCACTGGCGTGTATGATTCCGATACTGCAGGACGTGACTAATGGCTGCTTGAGCGCAGAGATTCTCTGCTCCTGGGGAAGGAATTTTCTGACTCAATGCTCTTGGATACACACTGGGGAATTAATGATGGCCTACATCCTGCATTCCACACCCATCACTGGGGTTCCTGGCACTCTCGCCCCTTTGAATCCAACCTAGAAAAAAAGTGTAGACAATTTTAGCCCGAACTCTCACAAGCACCAAACTCTTGCAAGAATCAAAACTACTTCTTCACTTCACATCAGTATCAGTTCAGAGAAACATAGTCCTGTGCAACATTGCGGCAGCATGGAAAAATGGTCTACCCAAGGGGGTGAGGGACAGATGGGCTAATAGGAGGAGAGTTGTTGTACTGAGAAATTAAATCGGGTGTATGTGTGTGTTGTCTCTTTGCCTCTCATATATATATATTCTGGAAAAACTCACAGGTCAGGCTCCATTTTCCAGCATTCTCTTTATTCCTGAATACTGTGTTGCCTCTCTGATGCCAGGTCAAACTGCATTGTGGAAAAACTTCTGGAAAGAGAGAGGGAAAGCAGCCAAGTGGAGAGAAGAAAAAAAATGCCCCTCTCCAACTGCACCTCAGGGCTGAACAGCCCCCAGAGGCTGAACCCCACACTCCTCTAACCTTTCACTCACCCCATTTCTCTCAGCTCAAGATTGAGCTCTCGCTACTTAGCTCAAATGTATACCATCTTATCTTGCACAATAACCCAACTGGCACGGGAAGAAGCCACAGGACAGCTGGCAGCACCTCTGGGGTAAACAATTTAATTACCCGCTGCCGCCTTCAACCAGCTCAAAATTACAGCACCGAACTTTAAAGAGCCCCGAGTGCTGGGCAGATAAAACTAAGCAACTTAAGGCAGTGGATTAAGCACCGTCTGGTGGAAGAAGAACAAGAAAGATAAAGCAGCTAGATGTCCCTGCTGCCAGTCCAGCCACTTCTCTAGAAAGTCCACCTGTGCTTTGATACGATGGCGCAGTCAGCCAGGCGCGGCGGCGATGCTCCAGACCGTTAACCTGCGGCTCACACGTCAATAATAAGAGGGCAGCTGGCGCCTGGGGAGAAAGATGACACATCAGTCGCTTCAGGAGAGGGGAGAGTAAACTGGAGGCAGGGTAAGGCGAGGCAAGGGAAGAGGGGAAGAGAGAAAAAAAAAAGCCCTCGCAATACCACAAGTCGCCTTCCAATCTCCCCCTCACTATAAATCTGAGCATTAGAAACAGTAAAACAAGGAAGCCACGTGAAACATCAAAAAGAATTTTCCTAATATCTGGAGCTATTGACTAGCCAGTACCCAAAAATAAAAATGTTATGATATGACATTAGCAGTTAGGTTATCACATATCCTAACACCATTTCAATATCATTCCAAAAATTAAGAATCTGCTCTCCAATCACAGTAAGAGTTGTTCTTTCTTTAAAAAACCATAGTGGACTCAAAGTTTTCTCTGCTCAGCAGCCAATAGCAAAACCTGGCAGATCCAGAAATGGTTTCTCAAAGTCGATACTTATTACACTGTTTGAGGCCTTATCGCAGCAGGGGCTAAATTGAGCTCCTCCAAAAAAACAATCTGCAGGAGCTACTGCCGTTATTGCTTCCGAACCAATGAGAAGCTTGCTCTGGCTTCTCTGGCGCCCTGCATCATTAGCTCCTCCTCATGTGACGTTGTTTTATTTCAATATACATTGCAAAACATCCAGGTCAGAAACATTGGAAAAAAAAACACAGCATAATGCACCAAGGGTTGACAAGCACCGGCACCTTGCAAAAAGGAACTGCACGTCGCAAGCTTGAGTTCAGCCTCACCACAGCACACTGTCAACTTACTTCAATGGCATTCACCATTCCTGATCCCCTCGCTCGAAGCACAAATCGCTTCCAGGCAAAAGTACAATCAAAACCAATTACTTTCCAACCTGCACGGTTCAAAATCCCACAGAATAAAAATGAAGTGACGGAAAGACAGCCAGGGACTTGCACGATTGGATAGATCAGTCTGCTGCACCCGCCCAAAGACAGCAGGCAACCACTGACTGGCAGGTCTCTTCGACTAACGGATTCATGGGAGTAGGATGCAACAGCTCCCTATGATTCCTCTCCCCGTCACCCCCATGAAGGAGCACTGGGCAGTAGGAGAGATCAAGAATCTGGTGTGCCTCCTCATTCCATCTCCACCCCCGCACCCATCCCCCCCCACACCCAATCGCATAAGAGCCCAGGAAGCCAATTTCAGCACCCGTAGATTACGAAGGGGGAAGTCAGCCAGGGGGGCCATCCCATTCCTGATGTATGTGAGCAAGTGCAGACCTTGGCAGAGGACAGGACTGCCCTTGGCTGTGCTATGGCTTCCCTCTACCACCCCCCGTAATCAAATGACTTGCCATGTGATCAACACTAGGTGACTAACAGTACTTGCACAAGATACCAAAGGGGAACTACATCCCAGAGGAGTCGTCGACATCTTTAAGACGGGATGGCAGAAAGAGACACACCTCGGCATCTGGAGAAATTTGGGATCAAACTAGTGTCCCACCGCTCCAAGCGATGGCACAGTGATCCAACACGCCGTACTGCAAGTCTCTTCTCTATCCCACCATCTGCTTTGCTCAGCAAAGGGTTAAAAAGCAATTCAGAGCAGGACGCATCCGACTGCAGATTTGACAGGTCTTCTTCTGTAACTGAAGGTCAATTGCTAAACTGTAATTGTAAAATACATCACCACGGAAAAAAAAGAGGAAACCCTTTCACTTTGCGCATAGGAATGTAAATACGGCAATAATCACGTGTTCCACACAACACAAGCTCATAAGGAGGAAGTAGATAGAGTGATTTAGCGATAGCAGAACTGTTTCTAAGAATATGTACAGCAAACAGAAGCAAAGTTCATGATGTGAAAATAATTAACTCCATCAGCCTCTTTTCTTCCTCTTCCCACCTCCCCCACAGCTCAAGGATGAGGATGTTGAAGCAAAATAAAAGATCAAAAACTTGAAAACTTCAATTCACATCCACACTCAAAGAAAATTAACTCTTGCAGGGTGGACAACAGTAACGAGGCATGGGAGAGCTGGGTGCTGCAGGTGGAGCTTTCGCTTCCGAGGTGGGTTCAACTCCACACAGGCTAAGAAGATAAAAAGCTCAACTGCTGGCTGCAAGGATCAGTAATGGAAGTGAGCTTGAAGCAGCCTGCACCGAGTTCCCGGTGGACATGGGCGCAGTAACGTATGCTCTTCTGGGATTGCGGCCATGTAGAAGGAGCTCCATTTTGTGCCTAACCCCTGCTGTAGCAAACCTCAAGGTTTATATGGAAACTGGGCACCCAAAATGACTATGTTCTGTGCCTCAGACGTAATGTCCCTCACTTCAATGAGCACAAGGTTCATCGGGGGGAAAAAAAATTAGATTAAATTGAGGTTGGAGCCCAGTATTTTTTCCAATACTCAATGGAGAGGACCGAAATGTGATGAATGATTCATAAAAGGTGGATAAACTGTAGGTCACTATGACTTTCCATAACATGGCTCATCAAATACAACCTTGCTCTGACCCAAGCATTTGCAGGCAGGTCTCCTTATTGGATGCCAGCACTGATGCACATTCCTTGTTCAATCAAGGCTATAGTAAACATTCAGCACTAAAGGGCCGGTTGTCACGTACAAAATGCCAGTGTGGTTCACTATCCACATGCATGTCAAGATAAAAACACCAGCTGCCATAGATTTGTTTTCTTGCGTTTTGGCATGAACAGTATTTATGACCAAGCAAAAAACAAGTTAATTGGTGCAGCAGTGTTCTCCAAGGCTCTCTCACAGCCACCATGATGCCAAAACCATTCTTCCCCATGCTCTTCAACACTCGAGTGTCCACTCATACATAGTGGTTCTGAATTTTTCTCTTACCGCCACCACTGCCACCCCGCCACCTCCCCCATCCGCAGTAAGTGTTGACTTATGCTGGGTCACAGATCCACAAGTGTGGGATACCTCCAAGTACCTCAATAAGCCAAGCTAAAGGGCAGAATATTCACCCATGGGAAGGGACAAAAGAAAATAGACAAGCCTAGTCTTGTTCGGGTTCAAAATCAACACACAAACTTTCCAACAGGAGTCACTGAGTAGTGATCTGGAGCAAGAACTGCTGCTGATAGTTTAACACCCCCTAACTTCATTCGTAACACCCTGGATAAAGTCAATTAATTTAGCACAGACCAGGGATCCAACCTGGAATGCTCTTGAACTCAGCTGCATACTGTGCAAAACATTCACCAGCTGAGACACTAAGCGAGCCGCACTGCCAATATTAAAAATAATTAAGCAATTAAAGATCTACAGACACTGATAACCCAATGCACCTTCCAGTTGCCTAGAAATTACCCACCAAAAAGTGCACAAGAAAGCAAAGCATAAGAAAGTGCATCACAGATTAGATAGATGTAGGGAAGAGATATGTACAATGTACAGAGCATTACACAATTAAAATTTACAAACCTTGGATGCACAGACTGAATGTAAAGAAATAGCCCAAGATGAAAGGACAGGCAGGTGGGATGGTCTATTTCCCCCTCTCAGACACAATGTATTGTAAATCGATCACCAAGGTCACTTTGATCCACAAACTGATGATACACACTGATTTCAAGCACAACGCTAAAAAGCAGTCATTACTCGCTGCTGCTCATCAACGAATCATCAGACGCTACAATAAAAAGGCTTCCCAACATGGTCTCATTTTCAGACCAAAGCAAGCTCCAATTTCAACCCAGCCAAAGCTATTGGGGTCAGTGCAGTTTGGGAAGAGCAGGGCAGGTGGCAACTCATGACTTGATGCCAAGAGGAAGGAAGCATTGAAGAGCAGAGAGTTAGAACTGCGTCAACTAACCTCAATATGTTGGTCTGTAAAGGGCAAGGAAATAAAAAACGAACAGCCAGAATTCAAGGTTTTGGGAAAGCAAACATAGGATGTTGGATTTTTCTTTAAGCTGTGTGTGTGTGTGTGGGTGGGCGGGGGGTGAAGGAGAAAGAGAAGGGGAGAACATGGCTGAATTTTTTTCTTATGGAGACAAGCAATGCCAAGGCTAGAGAGAATGGAATAATTATTCTCTTTTGGTACCAACCAACACGACCGAGAAACCTCTGATGACGTACGGCTAAAGCTGATGCAGAATAAGGCTCCCCATCTCTGCCTGGCAATGTACCTCAATCCGGTCCAACAAGTGCAGTCCTATTACATTTCTCATACCATCATTTTTTTGGGTCTCTGAATAAAACTGCCAAACTGTAAAAAACTATGGACATTGCTCTACTGTGAACCTACAAAAAAAAGGGCTGGGATAAGTCCACGAGGAACCAGGATGAGCCTTCCATCAGTCATTCACATTTAATAACACAAAGATAAGGCTTTCACCCCATCAATCTGAACTGCATTCAAACTCAGGTGCCAAATGCGAACAGACCATATGATAACCCAATGCACCTTACAGTTTACTAGGAATTACCCTGATTTTAATGAAGGGAGACTGCATTATCTTTCATCATCCCACAAGCATAACCATGGAAAGTAAGGGCAGTATTACGATCAAACTGCCGCTTTAAAAAAGGGACAACCCTAAACTGAAATGCTCAGATAAATAGCTAACCAGCGCTGCTGGAGCATGCATTAAGCTGCAGGAAAATTGGACTTCCTTGTAGGTAGTCCACATTTTCTCTGTCCTCCCATCAACCACCAGAATCAAAAAGATATTTATCTTAGAAAGTGTTTGATTGCATCCTATTATGCTACCGGATATAATTAATGGTTCCCGCTCCTCAGGCTCTTTTCCCTCCCCATGAAAACCGCCGTCATCAACTCCTTGTAAAAAAACATCAAAGGTGTGTCCTCACCAACTACCACACGATGTCCAAAGTCACTTTCTTCCAACAGGTCATCACCACCCAGCTCCATGCCTACCTCTCAGTATTCCCTCCAATTTGGATTTTGCTCCCACCACAATATCAAGACATTTCATCTTCATCCACCCTCAGCTGTTTAGGCCTTCAAGCTCTGCCAATCCATCCCGACACCACTCTCTATCCTCCTTTAAGATGCTACTTAGAACCTCTCTCTTTGCTCAAGCATTTGGTCAACTGTCTCAATATCTCCTGATGTGGTTCGGTGTCAAATTTTGTCTGATCCGGCTCCTGTGAAGCACCTTGGGGCGTTTCACTACATTAAAGGCTCTATATGAATGCAAGTTGTTGGGCCATCTCAAATGGTACTGTATCTTGGTTCTATTCCAAATTTGTCAACAAATGCTGCACATCGCCTTCAGTGATTTCTTCTTCTAACCCATAAAGGCATCTCCAGTGTGTCTCAAGACTCCATCCTTTGCCTCCTTCTGGTCCTCCTCTACATGGTGCCCTGCAGTGAAATCATTTGCAAGCATGGGGGTCAGCTTACACATGTGTGCTGATGGCACTCCCTTACAGCTCACCATCACCACCCTGGAGTCCACGATCACCAATGTGCTCTGACTGTTAAATCCAACATACAAGTCCTGACACGATCAAACCTCTCCTGTGCAGCTCTCACCAAAGCCACTGCACTGTAGCCCCAGATTACAGCTCCTCAGGACGAGTCAGACAATGTGCAACTTTGCTGGTCTGTTTAACCCTGGACAGAGGTTCCAACCCCACATCCTAGCCACCACCTATTTCCACTTCTGCAGGATGACCCACCTCCATCCCTACCTTAAATGATCCACCTCCATCCCTTCCTTAAATGATCCACCTCCATCCCTTCCTTAAATGATCCACCTCCATCCCTTCCTTAAATGATCCACCTCCATCCCTTCCTTAAATGATCCACCTCCATCCCTTCCTTAAATGATCCACCTCCATCCCTTCCTTAATCACAGTACTGCTGAAACACAAAGCCATATCTTTATACTCGATTGTTCCAATATTTTACCTGCTGGCCTCTCAAGGTTTCCCCTTCACAAACTGCAACCTCTAGCATTATCCTACACCATGTCCCACTCCACCAGCGCCCCTGTCCTCACCTTCATTGCTTCTCTACAGATCATCTTCTATCATTTATCATCTATAAGTCTAACCATAGACTCACCCCTTCCTACCTCTGCCATCGTCTCTAGCGCATATTCTAGCACACACCCTCCAATCTTGTGACTCTGGCCTTTGTTATGATCTCCATCCCCTTAGTCCACCTTCAGACACACTGGAACACTACGGAAAGCCCTCCAACCTCGCCATTTCGCTCCCCTCCCTCAAAAGCCTCAAAACCTGTTTCATTTCGCCTCTGGTCATCAACCCCTAGCTCCTCTTCCACCTCTGCTTTGGTTTTCAGACAAAAACAACAATTTGTATTTATATAGCACCTTTAAACATAATAAAACATCCCAAGGCACGTCACAGGTGTGTTATAAGAAAAAAATGGACACCGAGCCACTTAGGAAATCAGGGCAGATGACCAAAAGCTTGGTCAAAGAGGTAGGTTTTAAGGAGCATCTTAAAAGGAGGAGAGAGGTAGAGGGGCAGAGAGGTTTAGGCAGGGAATTCCAGAGCTTAGGGCCGAGGCAGCTGAAGGCACAGCCACCGATGGTTGAGCGATTATAATCAGGGATGCTCAAGAGAGCAGAATTTGAGGAGCGCAGACATTTCAGGGGGTAGTGGGGCTGAAGATTACAGAGATAGGGAGGGGCGAGGCCATGGAGGGATTGGCAAACAAAGGAGAATTTTGGAATCCAGGTGTTGCTTAACCGGGAGCCAATGTAGGTCAGCGAGCACAGGGATGAGGGATGAACAGGACTTGGTGCGAGTTAGGACACGGGCAGCTGAGTTTTGGATGACCTCAAGTTTACGTAGGGGAGAATGTGGGAGGTCAGACAGGAGTGTGTTGGAATAGTGAAGTCTAGAGGTAACAAAGGCATGGATGAGGGTTTCAGCAGCGGATGAGCTGAGGCAGGGGCGGACACGGGCAATGTTACGGAGGTGGAAGTAGGCGGTCTTTGTTATGCTGCAGATACGTGGTCGGAAGCTCATTTCAGGGTCAAATATGACACCAAGGTTGCGAACAGTGTAGTTCAGTCCCAGACAAAGAGTCGGTGGCTAAGAAACGGAGTTTGTGGTGGGACCCGAAGACAATGGCTTCGGTCGGTCTTCCCAATGTTTAATTGGAGAAAATTTCTGCTCATCCAGAACTGGATGTTGGACAAGCAGTCTGACAATTTAGAGACCGTGGAGGGGTCGAGAGAAGTGGAGGTGAGGTAGAGCTGGGTGTCGGCAGCGTACATGTGGAAACTGACACTGTTTTCGGATGATGTCGCCAAGGGGCAACATGTAGCTGAGAAATAGGAGGGGGCCAAGGATAGATCCTTGGGGGACACCAGAGGTAACGATGCGGGAGTGGGAAGCGAAGCCATTGCAGGTGATTTTCTGGCCATGATTAGATAGATAAGAATGGAACCGGGCGAGTGCAGACCCACCCAGCTGGACGACGGTGGAGAGGCGTTGGAGGAGGATGGAGCGGTCAACCATGCCAAAGGCTGCAGACAAGTCGAGAAGGACAAGGAGGGATAGTTTACCATGGTCACAGTGGTAAACTATGCCATTTAGACCTTGTATTACATTCAAAGCACTATAAACGCATTAACGACACCTAGAATTCTTGATGCTGCAATCACGTACAGCAAAAAGTAAGAGGGTTAGCAGCTCAATCAACATCTGAAAGAAAGGAAATGGACGGGTTAGCATTTTGGGTGTGACTTTTCATTAGAATCAAGCTCTGACGCAGGTTATCCTCTTTCAGATGCGGACAGATCTGACCGTTCCCACTATTTCCAGTTCGATTTCAGATTTGCAGACCTACAGTTTCCGCCCCCTCCCTCCCACATTGCTACATGCAACAAAAAATGTTGGTCAATGATGTGACGCAGCACAAAGCAGAATACAAAGCAGCACCAAGTCAGATGGGACAGAAACCAGCGATCAACAAGATAAGGAAATGATCCAATTATGGACATTTGTCCTTTCCTAGTTTTAATAAGTTACAAAATAATATTTTCAGTCATTGCTTCTTGCCAAAAAACTGTATATGGTGAAACTATATCTTAATAATCTCCAGTTTTTTTCTAAAAAATATAAAAATAGAACAAACTTACATCAGTATATCTGCTGCTGCTACTATTAGAGCTGTCTGTATAGGCAGTCTTACAGTACTGGAATTCAGACTGCTGGTAGGAAAAAGGTATCCAGAGAGACTCAACTAGTTAATGAACCATTAAAAAAATATTTTTAAACACTGCCCGAGTAGAATTTGTTGTCTTTTAAAGATACACACGCACGTACATCAAAACCAGGACAGCAGTCGCACTCGGTCCCTCGGCCTCCCCTCCCAGCACCCAGCTACGCAGTTGAGAATTTGGATGTTTTCTGCGGAACAGGCAGAACCCGGTGCAGCGCAGCGCAGAGCCTGGGAAGTCTCGTCTGCTGCGCACTCGGCTCGAAATTGTGGCGATGGCATAAATTAAGATCGCTGGGGCTACTTGGAATATGCACACACGCATAGACATTGATAAACACATACATATAATATATAAAAAACATATATTCTCCAATTACGTACATGCATATGTATACACACATACATAATATGCATACAGTATAATATATATACACACACACACACATGTCCATACATAACACGTGTATAAACACATTTTAAATACAGTTTTCTAAAAAAAATTGTTTTGCAAATTGTTAGGAAGACCCCTAAAACCCTCAATTCCATTTGCTCCACTCGGCGGGGCTCTGAAGGCCAGCAGACCCGGACGTCAATGTAAACAAACGCAGCAATTGACGCTTTATGGAAGAATGAATTAGAAAGCACACACACACTGCCGAGTCAAAAGTCACATCCAGCCGACCAACACGAGTTAAATAGCCTCGCTGAAGAAGTCTTTTTTTTAAAAGCCCGGAATGGACCCCCCCGCCCCCCACCCATATCCTCCTGTTACTGTCACCACATGTCGCACCTACACCGTTACACGGGCGAGTTGAATCCTCGCCTGTCAAGGGGATGACTATCTCTCCACCCCCGGGCTGTGCTAAATAAATATGTTCTTTCTGGTAAACCGGGAAAGTTGGGTGACTTCACTGGAAATTCCCAGGTGCCGCCCAGTCGCTGGTGTCATTGCCTGTGATGCAGTTACAGAAAGTGACTTGGACACATCAGGATTATTACAGGAAACAATGAGGGCGAAGTCAAAAAAAAACCCATCACCCCACCATCGCCGCAATCCCCAGAAAGGGGCAACTAACTGGAATAGGCTTCCCCAGGGGCTTTCTGAGCAACACACTATGTTGCACCGTCTGATAAATCAATGCATTGCCTATAGCAAACCCCCACACTTGTCCTAAAGGAGTGCTTTTATTTTTAAATATATAAAAAAAGAGAAAAGTCGCGTGCACGCGCTTGCCCCGCGGGAACGGGTCTGGTTGTAAACAAATCCCATTATCAATTCTTTTTGAAGCACAACGTGATTTTGTTATGTAAAGATCACAAAAACTAAATTGAGGATCAGAGCATCCAACATTTTACACAGAAACTTGCATTGGTGTGTTTAATTGCTTTTAAAAACATCTCTAAATAAAATACCTCCTTAAAAAGAGGCAAATTCTGAAATGATTCATCAGCTGCTACATTTTAGTTACAACGCCAAAAAAAGTTGTAAAGTATTAACGCAACATTGTACATACTTCAGTGCTACTCTATAAATAGTTTTTAAAGGGTACAGCAACTTGTTAGCCTGGTTTTTTTTTCTTGCTCCAACCTGCTCTGATGGGTTTTTTTTTTACCTGTATTCCCTCGGGGTTGCTTTTCACTGTTATGCACTTCCAAGAAAGAGAGGAAAAATACGCCATAGGATGTTTTAAAAAAAGTAATACGTTGCTGCGTCACACTGGGAGCTGGAACCACAACTCACATCCGTCAGGAGCTGGAGGGAGGGGGGCTGGGACAGCTTCTGAAGTAGTTGGTTACTTTGCACAGACATTAATGCAATGTGTTGCAGATGGAGACAAACACATTGCTTGGAAAAAGACCTTTTCTGCAGCTCTGCGGGGGTGAAGAACGAAATCCTCTTTAAATCTCTCGCATCCTCCTTCAGTCCGTGCGCGCGCACGAGGGAAGAGGGGTGGCGCGCGGCTGCAGTTGCGCATCAGTCGCAAGCGCGCTCCCGCCATTGTTTATCTCCCTCCTCCGAGGTGTTGCATATTAAAATATATACATATGCAAATTCCCCCGTTTGCTTTTTTTTTAAATAATAAAATGCAAAAAAAAATTAAAGTTTTGCAATGGGATTTGAATTTACAAAAGACCCAAAAAGAAACTCAACATCGTCACAGGCGCGTCCCCGCCCCGGGCCACGCGCGCTCCCGCTGCCCCTCCACAAAACGCGCGTCAGGTGCTGCTCCGATGTACCTAGTCTGACCATCGTGACGTCTTTCTTATTTCTGTTTACATCCTGTTCTTGGAGATGTCAAGGCGGGGAGGGTGGGTGACTACATTCAATGCAACTTAGTGAATACAAAAAAATATATATAAAGTTGCTAAGTTACTGAATAGCAGAAGAATTTGACAAACAAAATTGGACGAGGGAAGGTTTGGGCTGCTTCTTGTATTTTGAATCTGGACCATGTCAACACGGCGTCAGCACCCATGTTTACCTCAAGTCTGAATTTTATCTGCGCAACATTAGCTGGAATGCGGACATGAAGTGAAACACACACTCTTTAACAGCAGCCATGTGGCAATCCACCAGCTACAGGAACAAAAACATGGTGCAATATACATTTGAAAATGTACTTTTTTTCCCCCCAGGAAAGAAAAACAGAACTAACATCCTTACAGGGAGGCGCAAAATAAAGTTGTCATTCATGAACATCACTTTTCCTACTATCTAGATCAGTAGAGATGACCCGGCGTTTTAAAAATTGCAACACTTGCCTTGCCCCAGAACCCACAGGGATACATTTTTATTGCTATTTTGTTTTAAAAGGCTGGAATTAAGCCGGTTGTTTCACTGCTAGGAAAAGAGAATCACTTACGTTTCGAGCTATCCAGTTCTGCGACCTTTTCTCCTGTCCCTCAATAAATACAGATTTTTTTTAAAATCTCGTCGGCAAGCCACCTTTGGCGTGGATTTTTTTTTAATGGAAATTAATATTGACATCAGGTGAAGCCTTGCTGCGGAGGAGCTTTGGTGAAGAGCCATCCCACACAGACGCTGGAGAGGTGCAAACAAGCTGAGCAGGACCTTGCACACACATACTGTGAAATTAGCTGAGACTTCGGGCACTTCGCAGTGGATTGCGTCGCTTCAACGTGTTCCTACCCTACGGGTGGGAGGGGGGTGTGTATGTATGTTTTTCGAGTTGTTTCGTAACTCGATTATATCATGTCCATCATCATGTGACATACTGAGGCCGCGATGGAAACTTTGGGGGAGGTGGGGAAGGAGCCACGTGATAGAGCTTGCAATCCTATCATCTGCAACCCTCTCGCCCGGCTTTAAATGCAAGATTGTGTCTTCGCTGCGTGGTCGCGTTTTCAAATTTTTTTCCCCTGCGTTGCAATGACACCGAGCAATTGACAGCCCATTCTCGCCCGACACCATAATACTTGCACTTAAAGCCCAGCGCATCTCACCGAGGAGCAAGTTTCTATATATTTTTTTAAGTGCTCGCTATCATTTCTTAAGTGTTGCTGTTTAAAGCGAGTCTCTTAAAGGGATACTGACGTGCACGGTATTTTTATATATATATATATATGTGTGTATAATGTTATTTACAGCGCCATGGCGATTGCCTGCTGTGAAATTGCACTACAAGTGCTCTATTAGCTTAGTCCTGATGCCAAGTTATTTGGAACAAAGTTAAATCAAGACCTCACGCAGCGTAAAAAAAATCAAATAACAATTATCCCATCGCAACAGCATCAACAAACAGGTTTATCAGACATAAATTGAAAAGAATTTCATGTTCTTAAAAGTCTCTCCAGAGAGAGAGAGAATAGAGGACCGGATGTTATTTAAATGCCACATGGTGTCAGATGTAACAATAATAAGCAGATCAAAACAACAGGCATTAAACACCAGTGAGTCATAAAAGAAAAATACGCCAATAATGCGTCAACTGACTTGCTGTCCAGGGAAGACTGTCACATGTGATTCAATGTGCCTTTCAGTTAAAGGCTGTTTTGATAAAGCTGAACACCAAAATAATTCAGGACCCTCCAGTTGATAAAGCTGAACACCAAAATAATTCAGGACCCTCCAGCAGGGGAGTTCTCCCTGGTGTCCTGGCCAATATTTATCCCTCAACCAACATAACAGAAAAAGATGATCTGGTCATTATCACATTGCTGTTTGTGGGAGCTTGCTGTGCGCAAATTGGCTGCCGTGTTTCCCACTTTACAACAGTGACTCCACTTCAAAAATACTTAATTGGCTGTAAAGCACTTTGAGACGTCCAGTGATCGTGAAAGGCGCTATAGAAATGCAAGTCTTCTTTCAATTTCTTAGACATGGTGTATAACACCTCAAGTGAAAGAAAAAGATTGTGCAAGATAGGGAGGTACATTTAAATAGGAGGAGGGGAGACAATGGACATGTGACCTTTTTAGAGATTCTAATTATCTACAATACTGGTTAAGTTGCCATGTTGTTACACACAAGAGGTGGGGGTCGGGGATGAGGGATAATTGGACTGGAGCACACACACGGTCTGTGCTTATTTTTATATGATAATACTTTGAGTTTATATTATATCTATAGTTAAAGAGCAAAACTTATAGCAATTTGGGAAGCAGAGAAGTAGAATTAGTTGCAGTACCGGCTGGGGAGCTGGGAGATTTAAAACTGAGGTGCTACAGGGCCGCCACTGGCAAGAGAGTGCAATTACGGTATAACAAGTTACACAGGCAGTTCCCATCATAAATGTGGGCATTGGCGTTTATAATGGAAAAATTGATGCAAAAGTGTGACAAAGACAGGTCAGTGGGAAGCAAGGTTTTGTAGACAGAAAGTATGTTCAGATGTAAGATTTTTGATATGTTTTAACAGTCTTTTGTATAGCATGCACTTACTATAAGTGTCACACTTACTTGTTGTAACACTTTCTCTATTACACTTTCCCCATCGCACTTTGACAGCACTGCTATTATAAAACATTGTGTCTTTTGACACACCATGAACACACCGCAATAAGATAGTTGCTAGTAAGATAGTTAATAGTATGAAAAATGTAAATCCAGAACATTACGTTAAATCAACCCAAGATAGTAGGACACAGAGTCAGACTGGTAAAGGGCAAGTTTAGAATTGGTATCGGGAGTTCTTTTTCACAGAGTGTTCTCAACACATGCAGTGGCCTTTTGGAAGAGGGCAGTGGAAACAAAAATCCTGCAACCATTTAAGAAACAGATGCTGTGATGCTAGAACTATGCAGTATTTTTGGATGGATGATCCAGGTTTTCCTCATCTGAGTCTTATCTTGTGAACAGCAAAGATAACGTTGCAGCAGCAGTATGCTGAGAGACTATTTTCCCCAGTGCTGAATCTTTCTTTATCTCAGGCAGTTGCCTATTGGATGTTCAGCATATGTCCCCTTAAAGGGGCACAACCAATAAAAAAAAACCTGGAACTTAACAAAAGCAAATTAAAAGGAAACTCAACCAATTAAATTAGATTACTTCCCCAGTGATGTAAACTAAGCTTTTAGTTAAAATGTGAATGAAGCGTTTAAATCTTCAGATTGGAGCTAAGGCTATTCAGGAGTGAAATTAGGAAGCACTTTCTCACGTAAAGGGTGGTGGAAATCTGGAACTCTTTTCCGCAAAAGGACATGAATGCTGAGCCAATTGAAATTTTCAAGATTGAGAGCGATATATTTTTGTTGGGTAAGGATATAGAGGGATCTGGAGCAAAGGCAAGTAAATGAAGTTGAGATACAGATCAGTCATAATCTAATAGGATGGTGGGACAGACTTGATGGGCTGCATGGTCTACTCCTGTTCCTATGTCCTTTAAAGCTAGAGCTGTGTGATTCAAAATTTCAAAATTTTTTAATTTTAGCAGAATACAGAATCAATTGGAACAATGATTTACACAGGATATGTTTTCTCCACCATTGTGTTTAATTTTGGCTGTTTATATAAAAAATAGTACATTTGAAATGTACACTTTTTCTTGTTTTGTTTTGAACAAGCATTCCACAGATGTGTAGGTGAAACACGACTGTTGTTATGAGTGGCAGGTGCACATATTGTTACTGTCGTTTACTATTGTGGTTATCTTTACAACTAGTCTACATATTCATTTTTAGCCACACATTACTAAAATATCCTCCACAAAATAGCAAATATTCAAATATATTACTCAATATATATTAACATATTCATTAAATATCATATTAAATATCAGAAGACCGTAACCTGAATTCTAATAGCCTTTCATATTTAAAATAGCTAATTAAAATGTAATCAGTTAAAATATAAAATCTGTCTTTTGGTCCCTTTTTCATCCACAGCTCTCAACATATTAAGTGTGGGCACGGGACAGAATATATACACTTTGGAGATGCAGATGGGCTCCATGGTATTAAAATAAAGATTGGACTGTTTTAACTCATCTTCAATTTGTTTTGCCACGTTTGAGTCAGAAGGTTTGTGGATTCAAGCCCCACTTCAGGGTTTGAGTATATAAGTTAGGCTGATACTCTTGTGCAGTATTGTAGGATTGCTATAGGTTCCATCTTTTGGATGAGGTGTAAACCAAGGCACCATTCGGCTGTTTAGATAGTTTTTTAAAAAAGCTTCCATGGCACTACATTACAACAGTGACTACACTTCCAAAGTACTTAATTGGCTGTAAAGCACTTTGGGACGTCCTGAGGGCATGAAAGGCGCTATAGAAATACAACTCTTTCTTTCGACTTGAAGGGAGTTCTTATGGTCTACTGGCCAACATTCCTCCCTCAATCAATACCAACAAAAAGAGATAAAATGGTCATTTGCTTGCTGTAAGTGGAACCGAGCAGTGCACAAATTGGCTGCCGTGTTTGGCTGCATTATAACAGTGACAGCACTTCAGTATTAAATGACCTGGCTGTGAAGCATGTGGGAAGTCCTGATGATTTATAAGGTGCTATATAAATGTAAGCTTTTTTTTCTTACTCTTTAAAACTTCATGGAACTGGGAATATTTTTACTCCATCAACGCTCCCTCCTATTAGAATGTGTAGTGTAGAATATGACTTTGAAAAACACACTTTTATTTCCTAAAATCAAATACTAGTACATCCATGCATTAACTCCCAGCAAAAACAGACAGTGTGAAATGTTGACAAATTCCTTTAAGAGAGAAGATGAAAATCATTTGGGATTAAGGGTAATAAGGAAGAAGACAGGCGTGGATAATCTAATATGCAATGGTTCCTGTTCTATTGGGAATATGGACATGCCAGGTATGGTGTGAGCTACAAGCTTAGAAGAGCACCAGTGTGACATTTTCCATTTCACACACAAGCCGTCCTGTGGCTTCTTGAAATGGGATTGACAATTTAATGCCAATTAGGGCAGTTTGGTGCTGTGCATGCAAGGCCACAAGGAACTGGTTTGATACTGCCCAAGCTCGTTTCATATGTTGACATCGGACAAAGTAGAATTTCATCCCATCAGAAAGTTTTTAAAAAATCGTTTCTGGGGTGTGGGCGTCGCAGGCAAGGCCAGCATTTATTGCCCATCCCTATTGCCCTTGAGAAGGTGGTGGTGAGCCGCCTTCTTGAACCGCTGTAGTCCGTGTGGTGAAGGTACTCCCACAGTGCTGTTCGGTAGGGAGTTCCAGGGTTTTGACCCAGCGACAATAAAGGAACGGCGATATATTTCCAAGTCAGATGGTCTGTGACTTGGAGGGGAACTTGGAGGTGGTGGTGCTCCCATGCGCCTGCTGCCCTTGTCCTTCTAGGTGGTGGAGGTCATGGGTTCGGGAGGTGCTGTCGAAGAAGCCTTGCCGAGTTGCTGCAGTGCATCTTGAAGATGGTACACACTGCAGACACGGTGTGCTGATGGTGGAGAGAGTGAATGTTTAAGGTGGTGGATGGGGAGCCAATCAAGCGGGCTGTTTTGTCCTGGATGGTGTGGAACTTCTGGAGTGTTGTTGGAGCTGCACTCATCCAGGCAAGTGGAGAGTATTACATCACACTCCTGACTTGTGCTTTGTAGATGGTGGAAAGACTTTGGGGAGTCAGGAGGTGAGAAACTCGTCGCAGAATACCCAGTCTCTGATCTGCTCTTGTAGCCACAGTATTTATGTGACTGGTCCAGTTATGTTTCTCGCCAATTGTGACCCACAGGATGTTGATGGTGGGGGATTCGATGATGGTACTGCCGTTGAATGTCAAGGGACGGTAGTTAAACTATCACTTGTTGGCAATAGTCATTGCCTGGCACTTGTGTGGTGTGAATGTTACCTGCCACTTATCAGCCCAAGCCTGAATGTCGTCCAAGTCTTGTTGCATGCGGGCATGGACTGCTTCATTATCTGAGGAGTTGTGAATGCAACTGAACACTGCGCAATCATCAGTGAAAATCCCCACTTCTGACCTTATGATGGATGGAAGGTCATTGATGAAGCAGCTGAAGATGGTTGGGCCTAGGACACTGCCCTGAGGAACTCCTGCAGAGATGCAGAAAGATGCACACAGCTGAGCGCAGAATCAATATCCTGGGGCTGAGATGATTGGCCTCCAACAACCACAGCCATCTTCCTTTGTGCTTGGTATGACTCCAGCCAGTGGAGAGTTTTGCATTTTCCCCTTGATTTCCATTGACCTCTGTTTTACTAGGGCTCCTTGATGCCACACTTTGTCAAATGCTGCCTTGATGCTAAGGGCAGTCACTCTCACCTCACCTCTGGAATTCAGCTCTTTTGCCCATGTTCGGACCAAGGCTGTAATGAGGTCGGGAGCCGAGTGGTCCTGGCGGAACCCAAACTGGGCATCGGTGAGCAGGTTATTGGTGAGTAATTGCTGCTTGATAGAACTGTCGACGACACCTTCCATCACTTTGCGGATGAAACAACTGCTGCAAATCTAAAATAAGAACAGTAAATACTGGAATTACACAGCATGTCTGTCAGCATCTGAAAAAGGAGAAGACAGATTAATGGGTTGGGTGCACCCTTTTCATTCAGTTCATATTACTAATCTCCATCTGAAACATGACTTTTTCTTTTCTGATGTTGCTAGACCTGCTGTCTACTGCTAGCATTTCTTTCTTATTCGATTTTATTTACTTTAGACTGAATATAAACCCAGGTCTTAGAGCTGGAAGACTTGCATCTAACCCAGTGCACCATCTCATTTTTTTAAATTCTGTGCATTTATTTCTACACAACAATTGAGTAATTAGAAGCTCACTACAGATTTGGCTCCTGAAGAGATGTCATCGCAGAATACCCAGAATTGGTTCTGTTCATTAGTTTAAAATTCTTCGTCACACCCTCCGCTGTGATCTTTGCTCCTTCTCACTTCCATCTTTCTAATTCCCCAATTCCAATGGTCTGAAATAACCTCTGCCCCATCTTGTTTTACCCTCTCTCTCACATGGCAGCTGTCAATCATTCTACCATTTACACGTCATCTAGAGTCAACTTTTGTTTTTTAACTTGTCCCATTACCATTTCCTTTTTTACCTGCACCATCATCCCTTTTGTCTCTTAATCTCTCCTGCCTTCCACCCTATCACAGACCTTCCCCTTTGTTCTTTCCTCCCCTCCCCCCTTTCCCAGCCCCTACACTTGCTTAAAAACCTGTTCCATCTCCAGCTTTTTCCAGTTCTGACAAAGGGTCATCGACCTGAAACGTTAACTCTGTTTCTCTCTCCACAGAACAGCATTTTCTGTTTTTATTTCAGATTTCCAGCATCCGCAGTATTTTGCTTTTATAGCACATAACACATGTATATGCACAATCAGATACAGTTAACAAGCGGCTTGGATTTGGACCGGAGAGTGCACTTTTTCCAATGGGATGTTTGGAAATTTTTAAAACTCATAAATTGTAGATGAAAGTTTGTCTTTTTAACTGAAGTCTTGTTTGGGTTGCGGAACACCTCCGTTCAGTCCGTAAGGGTGATCCCGAGCTTCCAGTCGCCTGTCATTTTAATTCACCGCTCCATTCCCACTCGGACCTCACCGTCCTTGGCCTCTTGTATTGTTCCACGGAAGCTCAGCGTAAACTCGAGGAACAGCACCTCATCTTCCGATTAGGCACTTTGCAGCCTTCCGGACTCAATATCGAGTTCAACAATTTCAGATCATAACCTCGGCCCCTGTTACTTTTTTACTTATAATTTTTTCCACCCCTTTGTTTTGGGTCTTCCTTTCCTCCCCCCCGCCCTTTCCTTTTGTTTCTCTCAACCACCTGGCGGCTATCTCTTATCCTGCCAGTACACTTCACACCTAATCTCAGCCTATTACCATCTCGTCTGGTTTCTAATACCTTTTATTGTCTCTTACTTCTTTTGTCCAATCGCAGCCCTGCCTTCGATCTATTTTCTTTTCTTTCCAGTTTTGAAGAAGGGTTTCGACCCGAAACGTCAACTCAAATTTCTCTCCACGGATGTTGCCTGACCTGCTGAGTTTTTCCAGCATTTTCTGTTGTTTTTCCCACTTCAGTTGGGCACCTTACATAGTATTTAAAGCACAGAAACAATCCACTTGGCCCATCAGGTCCATCCATGCTAGTGTTTATGCTTCATGCCTCTTAATACATTTGAGCTATGCTTTTCATTTAGTTATCGTTTTTAATGATTTTCACCATCAACAAAGCAAACAGAACTCAAGCTGTGATCCCAATCCCTGTCATGCTCCCTGTCATTGGCCAAAGAATAACACGCAGTGACTCCTTTGGATGCGGGTGACAGTATCGTCACGTGATGGATCAGTTCAGTCGTACAAATCATGCATTTTTAGACTACTTTGAATAAAACGAGGATCGTCATGTAAAAATACTGCAAAGGTTTTACTTTGCAGTGTGGCTTCTCTCATTGTGGACTTTCCCCCAGTGGCCAACTTGCCACCGTTTCAGTGGAGATTTTTGAAGCTTCGTTGCTATTTCAGGAACTTGCTATCAGAACAGCATCAGTGCTTTCATGTTCTCACCAGTTCTTTTCTCTCCTGATACTCCCTCCCTGTCTCCAACATTAGAAGTTCCTTTTGAATATCTATCTGCACGTCCCTGCACCCCTCTTCAATCTGCAATGTGATTTCCCCAATTCCTATCCTTAATTTCAATCTTTAGTAACAATCTACCTTATGCTGTCAGCTCAAAAATAGGCCACAATACTTCCAGCTCTAATAGATTCCCATGAGACCCACATGCTACCATCCAAGAGGTGATAAAAGCAACTAGATGTCAGGCACTACGACTTACATTCCCCACTGGAACCGTACACATTGTACACAACTAGTTAACAAAACCCCACTCATTCGGTGGTGTCAATCAACCACATATAAAGCAATGCTTACGGTCAATACAAGGCATTGCCCCTTTAAAAGACATAGGCCTAGAAATTCGGTGGAGGCCCAAACGGGGCACCAAGCTCGCCTGGGCGCCGGAATTACCGCTGCGATCGGAGCAGTTGCAACCGCCGGAAATTCATCTTGAACACCCCAAGAGGGACTCGGGGCGAGGCTCGAGGCGCCCCGCGTCCCTCTTAGGGCGCTGAAACTGAATATTGCAGCGCAAAGTGCCGCAGCGCCACACACTGCGGCACGGCGCGCTGTGGTACTGCAGGCCTTCCTCCGCTTCTTAAGGGGGAGGGGCCTGCACCAGCGCGATGAGCGATCGCGAGTGCCGGCAAAAGAGCCCGGCACCGAGGAGAAGTGCCAGGCTCTCGGGACACAGCCGGCACTGCCCGGGGGGGGGGATCAGGAGGCCGGGGACGGAGGTGCTGGCAGGCGGCCACCGGAAAAAACGGCCGCCCCGCACCTCCACCTTAATTTGCGCCACTGCCGCCACAGGTAGGCCCCGTGAACCAGGTGCGATTTGCGAACGGCGCTACAGAGGCGGGCGCTACCAAATATCACGATCGGGGCGGTAGCGGGGCACTGCGTATGCCGATGATGTCATCGGTGGCAGCGCAGCGCAACAGGCTAACGCCGCCATTAGCGGCCCGCTAAATATCGCGGGAGGCGCAGCCAGTGGCGCTAAAGCCACCGAGTGCCCTCTTTAGGCACTAACTGGTGGCGCAGCCCACCGAATTTCTAGGCCATAAATACTGCTGGTCTTATCATTTACAAACAGACTTTAACAGGTACATTAAGTGGCAGAAACCAAGGGTTGTTTGAGAGGGACTATTTAGGGCCACTGGCAACTTAATTCAAATTCAGCACAGACTGATGGGATTAATATCTCCACTCTCTGTTGAATTCACTGGACAGGCGAAGGAAATTTTGAAGCATTAAATTTAATTGAGCAACTCATAAGCTTCACAATCGACAAACGGAGAGTACGTCAGTACAAATGCCAAATGCAAAAAGACAGGAGATTCATTGGCTCATTTTGTGGATTGCTAAAGTTCCAACCAGTAGCAGTATAACCTGGAACTGGTGTACAACAAAGAAAAACAGTTCGGCATTGTACCGTCAGAAAAGAGAAGTATTTCTGTGTGTGTGGAATATAGGTTTGATTAAGGCAATCCAATCCAATCCAAGAGTACTGCGGATGATTTTAACCCTACTTGCCTGGTGGAAACAGGGCTGGTAGGTAGTTAAAAATGTCCTGAATGACTTGCCCTGCCCTGGAGTTGCCAGGTTCCTGCCATCCATAATTTTAATCTTCTCCTCTGAGCAGGCGGCAAGAACATCGGCCCAAAGTCATCAGGGTCCTTCTTTATATGTGCATGTCGGTTCCCAAAGATGTCATCGGGACCCGATTTCAATTTTATCTCAGGCCTGAGTGGTGAAGCTATTGCAGTTTTCCCGCCAGGTCGACCTAGGACAGAAGAGAATTAGCCCCGGAAGAGTCTGAAAAGCTGAGTGGGAAAAATTCGGCCGCGCCCCCTTTGGGGCGCTACGTGCAGCAGCCCCACGGTATTGCAGGCCTCCCTCCCCTGATTAAACGGGAGGGGCCTAGCGCAGCGTGCACTGGGGCCCTGCTTGGTCACCAGGGAGTGGGGTGGCGGCAAAAGAGCCCGGCACTCAAGAAGACTCAAGAGGAGTTCCAGGCTGACGGATCGCGGCCGGCATCCTGCAGGAGGAGGCCAGAGGGGGCAGGTGCTGGCAGGCAGCCCAAAAAAAATGGCCGCCCAGCACCTGCCCTTTAATTATCACCGCCCTGGCCGCAAGAACGCCCCCCTGACCCTGTCGGACATAGCGTCCAGTGGTAGGTCAGGGGCGTGAGCCAAGTTTGTGGCCAGGGCGCAATTGGGGCACTGCGCACGGTGATGACATCATCACCGGAGGCGCAGCGCCACGGGGCGCTTCTGGCTACCGCTGGTGCTACCCTCCCACTGAATTTCGCGGGAGGCGTTAGCGGCGCAGCGCCCGGGCCCTAGTTGCTTTGCGCCCCGTTAGCGCCTAACGGGAGGCGCAAAGCAACCGAATTTTTTCTGCTAAGTGTTTTGCTTTCCCATGTGGGGCCCGGAGGAGCAGGAATGCTTCTGCTGGCCCCGCAAGGAAAGCTTAGGCTTCCCCTACCCCAGACATCCCCACCCTCCCCCCTTCCCGACCACAAGACGCCCCCAGGACCCAATCCCACTGCCTACCTTGTGTAGGTGGGAGGCCTCTAGGCCACATAATTTTCTGCCACTTCCCGTAGACTTCCTGCCCATTCCAGGCGGGAAATGACCCAGCGGCATGTTACTGAGGCCCGAGAGCTGAAATAGCCTGGGCCTGATTTCTGCGGCAGTGGGTGAGTTTACAACTCACCTCGCCGCCCATTTGTCCAAAACCCACCTGGAATTAAAATCGGGGCCACTGCGTCTGCTTTATTCCTTCAGCAGCACACGTTCATGTTGATCCTCCATCTTTCAGCCAGGACCTTGCCAAATGAATTATCTCAAGTACTAGAAGCAGTCTGACAGATAGATATGCAATTACATCATTTAGTCCTAAGCATTATAGAGTAAAGTATTGTGATCTCACACTCCCAGTGGGGCAACCGCTCTCTCGGGAATGTGGGTTGGAGATTGGGCTGCATCATTGTTCATGTGAGCAGGGCTTGTCACTGGGGCTGTGGGATGGCAGAATTTACCTCTTGGTCCATCTTTTTCTTCAAAAGGAAGTTCTGTATTTGACAATGATGAAACTTAACAACCAAACATGCTAACTTGTCTAATATTTGATAGATAGCAGCTGATGTTATGACCATCAGAAAGTAGGGAATAGACTTGATGTAAGAAAACTACTAGGCACTTGGTCGGAGTATTAAACAAGGCTTTAATCAACTGTTTCACAACATGGAGATCTAGTTGTGTCCTTCACTAGTTCCTGTTAAGGAATGTCCTGCACAAGCTGGGCCCATGCCCGAGTATTTATACTCTCCCTGGACAGCGCCACCAGCAGGCCGCCCAGTATTATTACATAAGTCATTTTCACATAAATGACAAGATTCATGTCAAGACTCATATTTGTATTTCACATGAAACTTGTAGAATGAACTGTAATCATAAACTTTGATAGTAATACGAGTTTAACTGTAACACTCACTACCACATTTACTGGAGTTAATCCCATCATTGAGATCCATGATGACAGTATATGAGGACTGTATAGATAAACATGCCATAAGTGACTTGAGAATTAAACACTAAAAATGTTTAATCACTTAGTTCACCACACAATCTTTCAGCAAAGGAATCTGCTCATCCTTGGTAGATTCTGGTGAATTTGAATAAACTCACTGCTTAGGTTCTCATTTTCACTTATCTCAACCTTCCTCCTTATGACTATAGGCCGACCTGTTTCTGTAATCACCAATGATGTCTTTTTTGGTGCAGTATTGGGGTGCATATGGCGGGCACCATTTTCCTCGTTCATAATTTTCACCAACATTTGGCTTCTCCATAAATCTCTAACTTTTGAGCATGCCTTCTCTTGGCGGAGCAGGCTCGAGGGGCCAAGTGGCCTATTCCTGCTCCTATTTCTTATGTTCTCTTTAAGAGTATATGCCTTCATTTTGCTCGCCAACGGCTTGTCTTTCTCCCACAAGAGGTCATTTTGCTTTGTTTTAATCATATGTGGCAAATTGATCTTCCATTAAGGAGGAGGGTGGTGGGAGTGTCAATGTACAAGCCTTGGGCCGCTACACAATGGAAATGTCTAAATGGCACTCTTGACTTTAAAAGGCCGTCGAGGTGGAGCTGAGCGCTGCGTCTAAGGAAACCAATATCCCTTTCCTTCCGTTTTCTCCGAACATTGGAAGGCTCCTTTTATTTCCCATTTCTCATCCCTGTCCTTTACAGGGTATTTCAATTAAACTTTAACTGACTATGAATGCACACAAAGAGAAAGAGTTCTTCAATATTTTGAGATACAGTGCCTGTAAACTTGGAAATATCTTCATGCAATTTTGTATGCAATGTTTAAACAAACTGACATGCAAACAGCCCAAGTTTCAATTAAGGCATTAATATTATGAGTATATATCATTTAAATCGGCTTACAGTTTATTTTATACGGTTTCACTAATATTCTTATTTGGTTTCTCGAATGTAAAGTCACCAGTGTGAAGCAACTGTGCTGTTTTTGCCTCTTGGCTCTCTACTTGGTCATAGGTTCAGGTCCCACGACAGACTCAAACTTGTAATTTAGACGAACACTTTAATGTGGTGCTGAGGGAAAGCAGTTTTTCATATAACATGTTAAACCATGTAGTCTGCCTACTCAAGTGGATGTAAAAGATCCCTTGGCACTATTCAAAGAAGAGCAGGGAGTTCACCCAATGATCCGGTTAACATTCCTCCTTCAACCAGCATCATAAAAAAAACAAATTACCTTGTCATTCATTTATTGGCAAGTCCCGTTCACCCATCACCCCTGTGCTCGCTGACCTACATTGGCTCCTGGTTAAGCAACGCCTCGATTTCAAAATTCTCATCCTTGTTTTCAAATCCCTCCATGGCCTCACCCCTCCCTATCTCTGTAACCTCCTCCAGCCCCACAACTCTCCGAGGTATCTGCACTCGTCGAAATTCTGCCCTCTTGCGCATCCCTGATTATAGTGGTTTCTTGTTAGTTTCACCCAATGCAAGGCCGTAATTTCACCAGCCATGGCGAGTCCGGTGTGGCCAGAGCAGACAGCAGCCTGAAATTCCGCACCTGTCTTCATCCCGCCTCCTCCAAGCGATTTTGCCCTGATTGGGCTTGTTAAGCCCGCCCCCTGCGAGGTTCCCAGCCAATTAAAAGGAAGCGGGTCTGATGATGTCATCTGATGACACATCATCAGCCAGTTTCCTTAAAGGGGCCATGTCCACTTTTATTTTGACAGCTGTGCTGTCAGTGTTCTGAAGCATTGAGGGTTGCAAAGGTGCACGGCTGCACCCAGGCTCTCCCATAACTCCATATGTTTATGGAGGGAGTCACTGCATGCAGGGAGGTTCTCTTCCCTTCCAATGGGCAGAAGACATCTCCCCAGGAGACCTATGCAGCCTGGCTGCACATTGCACAGGAGGGCACAAGCAGGGATGTCATCAGGAGGACGAGGCTGCAGTGGCGCAAAACTTTTAACAATCTCAGTAGATCACAAAACATTCCTGCCAAGACACACTCAACCTCATCCTGCTGTGCCTCTCATCACATCCCCATCACTCTGCCTTCCCAACCCTACTCCTGCACATCTTTACTCACACCAACTTACCTTGCACCTCCACCCATCCCTCTCTCTCTACATTATCACTTCCCCATCTCACTAGCCACCCCTCACACTCACCCTCATCCTAGTGCAAGCATACCAACTAACAGCACACAAGGGTAGGCACTTGGGTGGTTTAGCCAATGTTCATGTGAAGTTTCTGGTCATGTGCTGTCAAAAATTGAAATCTTTATTTTGAACACACTGCATTTTTGGACAGATTTGTGTGCACCTTTGAAAGTGGCTTAGTGAGTTGCATTGAATGGTGAGTCATAACGGCACACCCCGCAATGGTGATGAGTGTGAAAGGAATGGCTTCAACATTGTAGGGATGTTTTATGCTGCTGATGTGGGGTGGTGCCAACCTGGTGCATCATGTGGCAGCCAGGGTGTACAGTGTTAAGTGAAGCAAATCTGCACATGGTGAGGCCATCGCTGGCGTCCCGGGCTGCAATGTGGTCGGGTGATGATGCCCTGTGTCCTGTGCAGCATCAGTTGTTGCGGAGAAGGTTGGTGTGTTTATTGGTGCTGCTGGTGTGCCCAGTGATGCTGGTGTGGGGGCTGATCGTGTTGGGATTCTGAGGACCAAGGTGTGATTTTTTCAAGGGGACCGATGCTGATGGAATAGATGGCAGGTGAGGTTGAGATGACACAATTAATCTGTCAATGTTGAGATCGGTTGCTCCAAGGAGGTGACGGTGGATAGAGAAATTACTCCAAACACTTCAAAAGTGCATAAAGCTCAAAAGTGGGCTCCAAATCATGAATGCTCCAGCTTCTGACATTGGAAAGTGGCCAGCTTTAATGGTAGCTTTTAGACCACTTTTGCGGCTTTCACCTATTCAAAGAAAGGGAGAGTTGTTCAGACCCCGACATACTTACCTAGTGTGATCCCCGAGCGACGGGAACCTCATGGAAAACTTGGGAAAATGCTTTGTACCTGGTAAAATGCTGATTAAATTGCTTTAAACACCCTCTTACCTATCTCAATTGCATGATCCGCCGCTTAGTGCCGGGTCTGCAAAGCGCAGGCAGAGCCGGCACCAAGAAAACTCACAAGGAGGCGGGTTTAGAGCGGGATACCGCCCCACTGTCAATTTTTTGATTTTGACAGCGGACCCGCCTCTGAACCCACCCTCTGAGCGCCGGCAAAATTCAGCCCAACAGTTTCATTCAGTAATTTCAAGGTTCTTTTGTATCGGAAATCTTGTGGCAACTAAAAAGTAGCTACATTTATTCTTCAAAGATTCAAACTACTACATTTGGTAACATTAATGGAGGCTGTACTGGCTACCTTGCCCTCCAGGACCTATGGTGTAGAAATATGGGAACATGTGCGCAGAGAGATGAGGAGGGACATCAGGCCTTACCCTCCGAGGGTATTCTGACAGCACTTCTCCTACCTTCAATTAAGCGAGCAGCAGTGTGTTGGACAGCTTCACTTCACCAAGGAGGTGGTCACAGAACTCTGCCACCTCCTCCCAACAGACCTCCAGCCTCACACCAGGATGACTTATACCTCAGATCCCCTTTGCTCACCGCATCCCCATCATTCCATCCCTCGTGCAGGCCGTATCACACCGCAAAGCTGAAATGACAGACACCACAAAAGAATGGTAAGTGAATTAATAAATTTATCAAAAATCAGTGAACACATATTGACACCAAAAATATTAACTATTCACCCTTGTGCAATCCCTTAGTGCCTCTCGTTACTGTGCCTTTGCCTACTCTGGTGCCCCTATGAAGTGTTGGCCCAGTGGCCTCCTGCTCCACTGACCCACTGCCACTTCCCCGGGGCAGCACCTCAGCATCCCTAGCAATCTACTGCAGCACAGATTGCTGGCCTGCTGCGATACCGTGAAAGCCCCGATCAACAATGGCAGCAGTCAGAGCTTGCATGGCATCAAGCTGAGACTGAATGAGAGCAGTCTGATATTGGATGCCACCAAGCATAGACTGCATTACAGCACTAAGATATTGCGTCTGTGCTGCAATGGAAGTTGCCAGATCACCCATCACATGTGGTATCAGGCCTGGGTCATCACGGTCTCTCTGGGAGTCTACCGTCTTTTGCAGACTGCAAATGATGGGCTCCGTGGTGTGCGCAGAGCCTTGTGCAACGTTGGAGGCGGAATCCTCCATGCTCCTTACCATTGCCGAGAGGCACTCGGGCACCCTTTCCATTGCACCAGTGATCTCCGTGTACATGCCCATCGCCCTTCTTCTAAACGCCTCCTCATCGAGGTCCCCATCTGAGTCCTGTGCAGCAGAACTCGTCCTCCAGGGAGCTGACTCCTGAGCAACCCTTTCCCCCTGGCCTTGCTGCAGCCCACTCATCCCCGGTGCCTCACCCTGTGCTGATCCCGCGACTATGCTAGCCTCTAAAGAACGCGTAGTTTCAGTATCTGAGCTGTTGAGACATGCAGTGACATGGTGTATTCTTCCTCCTCCTCTTCTCCCGCCTCGCTCTCTATGGTGACCTCAGGGACAGGCTGCTCCGCTGCTTGATCATTATCTGAAAGCATAAAGGCAAAAGAGTCAGGTTAAGGTGAGGGGAGGGGGGCAAGAAGGGAGAAATGCATGCGTCCAGCATGATTAGCTGGGAAGTGCGAAACACTTGTGGGGTCGGGGGAAGTGGGACGTGAGAAGAACAAGTAGGGATGAACATACCGTTGTTGTCCCCAAGGGAGTCAACGTCGCTTGTGGCCATGGCGCCCACCACCTGGCGCCCAATGATCTCCAGCACTCAATTCTTCAGCGCAGACAGTGGTTGGGTGTCGGCTTGTCCCCTGCCTGTGCACTCTTGCTCCCTCTTGTTGTGAGTCACCTCGACCTGCAGGAGAAAGGAAAGTGTGTGAGTGAGTGTGCAGCAATGTGTTTGGGTGATTTGTCTGCCATAGTTGAATAGTTGTCATTGTGTGAGCTGTGAGTGTAAGTGTTGGTAGGTAGAGATTGTTGGTGGGTGAGTGCTGGGGGTGAGGTGCTTTGGGCAGTGTGTGCAGACTGTGGTTCAGATGGTGGTATGTAGCATTTGTTGAAGCATTGACTCACCCATACCACCCGAGTGAGGTCGTTAAATTTCTTCCTGCACTGTGTGTGAGTTCTGGGGACCCCAGTGCTGCCCGATACATTCTGCACTACCTACCTCCACGTGGTGCTGAAGACTTGTGGCGAGGGCCTCCTGCCACTTGCCGGGTAGAGCACCACCCTCCGTCTCTCCACAGCAAAAACCAGTGCCTCCAATGCTTCATCGGAGAATCTGCGGGCTCTCTTCATGGGGCATGGATCTGCCATGAGCACTCCTGGTTCAGTCCTCCGACTCCTTCTCCTTGTTCTGCTTCTGCTTGCTGAGGCAGCTGCACAGCCCGCAATGCTGACAATGAGGCTCTGCAGCATCAATGAACCTCCCCTTTAAGAACTGAAAAAAGCCAGTGGCAATGATGAGTTACGATTAGACTGCACCTGATATTGGTCCACCCTTTGAGTGTGATGCCAATGAGCTTGGGTTTTAAAACTTGATTTAGGATGCCAATCATTTTATTGAGCAGTGAGCACGAATTTTGCGTGCAGTCTAAAGCATTTGTGCCTGGCGCTAATTCTCCAACTTTTCTACCGACACCGCCCATTCCTTGGCTATAATGAATTTCTAGCTCCCAGTGCCTGAGGAAAATAATGATCCAAGTGTTGGAAAATTAGTCAATGTCACACAATCTATTCAGAACAACCGTGATTCAGACAGCTCTTGTGGGTGGTCTTCAACAAGCCTTTCTATATGTCATAATGTAGCTGACTGTCCATTTACCAGCAACCGCCTTAGTCTTGCAGATTGTATCCTTAATCGTAAAGGTTGCATATCAAAGCATGCAAGGCCTATAAGGCTGGAATAATATTCGACTTACGATTTTGACTGAGCCACAACTGATTTGGAGGAAAGGCACCAACTCCATCGGTAGGAACACCTGTGTAGGATCATAGATTCATACAGCACAGAAGGAGGCCGTTCGGCTCATCATGCCTGCTCCTTGAAAGAGCTATCCAATTAGTCCCTTTCCACTGCTCTTTCCCCATGTATTCCAAATATGACTGCCTCTGGTAGGGATTAAGCTGCTACTAAGCTGCAAAGCAGTATCTGCAAAGATACATCATTCATAAAAATTCAAACCGACTGACTTGCCTGCATAACACTTTCATGACCTGGTTTAAAATGACTCTGTTAATCAAGCTGAATTTGACAACTATAAAAGATGCTATCTGCAAGTAAAGGAGTGTGGTGATGAGTGTGGCTCAAAGTGATCCAGTGTCATTGATATTAATTGTCCTTTGAGGTGACATGGATATATAGTGGGAATCTGTGTTTAAATCCAGAGACAAAGGGCAGGCCTTTATTCACCCAAGGCATACCATCCCAGATTACTTTGCTGGCTAGGGAACACCCTGGCTGATAAGGAGTGAGCATGTTCGCCCATGGCACCTGGCTTTAGGGTTCGGCACAAGAACAGCATCTGGCGAGAGCTCAAAATGTAACGGTCCTATCCGAAGAAAATCGTGTCGCATTGAATAGGGGCAAATGCAAATGAAGTGTGAATCCTGAACCCACATTCAAAACTAAGTTCTGACGAAGGGTCCTCGACCCGAAACGTTGACTCTGTTTCTTTCTCCTCGCTGCTGCCTGACCTGCTGAGTGTTTCCAGCATTTTCTGTTGTTATTTCAAAACTAAGGGCTGGTTAGAGACAGGAAAGGCAAGCTTATCCTAAAGGAGAATTTAAATAGCTTTGAAATGACATACCATTGATAAGGTTGGGTGTATTTTAATAATAACTGTGCAGTGCTCATGCAAATGCAATGACAATGTTATTTGTAACTCTATCCATAACTGTAACTATGCACATATTGAGATATAATTTCAATAAAATAGGGAAATATAATTTCAATAGAATATGGGTTTTCCCTTTTCTAAATGTAGAAAGATGCACACAGCTGAGTGTAGAACCAGTATCCACACACACACACACACACACACACATACTCAGTGTGCATTCTCCATTATATTACAGTATATTTAGATTTGAATAAAATAATTCAGATCCGTAATCATTTTCTTCAATTAAAATGATTCTCCGTAGAACAGGCAATACGCATTTAAAACATATTTCTCTTTTTGATTATTATATATCTGGAACATTAAATAATGCAGTTCATTTTGACAAATCACTAAAAGCAAAGTAGCAACACCTTTTTTAAAAATGTGGCGTCGCAAGTATTGGAATTACTTGACAGCTGCGATGTCCTGTTTTTTAACATTTAGGGTGTAATTTTGATTTTGTGCATTAGCGTAAGACGGGTGATAGCAAATCGCTGCCCGTTGTACGTCTCTACAGATTTTTACTTCCATTGATTTCAATTGCGTCCAATGCTCAGAATGCACAGATGTGGTGAGAAACTCTCCAACTGTTCTGGGAGAAAATATGCAGTTCAAGCCCAGGCTTTTGAGACAGACAGACTGAGGCCTTTGAAGTAAAAAAAACTTTAAGGAAGGCATTAAAAGACAGAAGAGACAATTATTGTGAAATGTGCAACATTCTAATCTTTTAAACAGACTAAAAAAATGTATTTTGTACATTAGAAATTTCAGTTACTGAAAAAAAAATGATAGATGACATTTTTTAGGAAAGTATTTTGAGTGATTTGATTGGTTTAGCTCTCTGGTTGTGGTTTAATATTATAGAAGACACAAGATGTGTGATAGCCAACTGTTGACATATAGATTAACATTGACAGCATGACACAAATAAGAACAAAGGAACAGGAGTAGGCCAGTCAGCCCCACGAGTCTGTTCCGCCATTCAATGAGGTCATGGCTGATCTGTACCTTAACCCCATCCACCTGCCTTGTATAAATGTTGATAGATAAAGCATGACTGAAAAATCATTACATCGCAAGTAAGGTGAATACTTACATAAGATTTTTAATATATTACTCGCTGATCTCCTGTGGCACATGAAGTCAAAGCCAAGTGCAGTTTTCAGGTGAGGCAGGGTTAGAGGGCAGAAGATAATTGGTCCGGGCAGCGTAGCCTGTGGAGGAGCAGTGAATGACAGGCGGCAACTTCAGGATTTCCGCATTTCGCTGTGCGTGAGCTAAATCCTGAAGCTGCTGTCAGTTTCAAAGGCAAAATGATGGCTAACACTGCCAGTTCACCGTCATCAGGATCTCAAATCCCAGGCCATTATTTATATAATTAAACAGAAGTTTGGGAAACATTGACATTGGGGTAAATATTTGTTTTCACCGCATGGATGGTAATCTAGCAGAGTGGAATACTCACCCATGATAGAGTCCACCCGATTTTCATTTCATTGATTTCGGGAAGTTCTTCTTTACACAAAGAAAGACCAACACGTGGAATAGACTCCCAGATAGAGTACTGGAGGTGAAAAATATAGAATAATTGAAGAACCATTTAGACACTGCAATGGAGGACACTAAGCTCATTTTGGATGGATGAACTGAATGACCCTCCTCACCCTTAATTCCCTTGTGAATAACACTAGGCAGAACCATTGTGAATGTAATTGTGCAACACTGTTGAATTAATTTGTTAAAAATGGTATTTTCCTGTTACGTGGTGAAACTGTTAACACTTCAGTTGATAGACTGAGTGAGCCCTAATATGCTATGGTGGGCACAGTCGAGCATTATGTTGTCTTGTGTTACCTGTTGCTTTGTTGTATTGAATTCCTTTTCTGTCTCAAGAAAAAGATAAACTGTTAATCTAGCATGTTAATTCGGTGAAGCATGCAACATTTAGTAGTTAGTAAGTGTTGAATGGATTATTCTGTCTTGTGCAGTCCATTGGCAGAGACACTTTAATTAACATCTGATGCCTGGTGTAGCCCATTGTTAGCTTGCCAGGAAAGTATTGCTGGTTTCACTGCTCCTTCAAAGTCCTTGTAAGAATGGCAACACAGCATGACAGAGAATGAGCAGCTTGAGAGTGTACAATGTTGCTTTCTAATTATCTCTCTTTCAACCCCCCGCTCCGCCACACACCTCCCCAGAAGGTGCTGATACTTGCTGGGATACAGTTGCACCAGCCAAGTGGTAATATTTCACATGTCAACCAAGACAGAGAGTGTTGTCAGGCTACACACCGTGAAGGAGGTGTCACACCCAAGCCCAACCCTGTCCACGCAATCAATAACAACAACTTGCACTTTTATACAGAGCTTGGAATGTGATAAAGTATCCCAACATGCATCACAGATAACTGGACACTGAGCAATGCTGGAAGAAGGGTTAGTGGTGGTGGCTGCAGGCAAGATCACAAATGAAGGCTGTCATGAATCTTATCATGACTCATGAAGTAACACTGGGCGGCCAGCTGGTGGCGCCGTCCAAGGAGTATAAATATTCGGGCGTGGGCCCAGCTTGCTCAGGATGTTTCTGTAACCAGGAACTAGTGATGTAACTAGAATCTCATGGTTTTGAAACAGTTGATTAAAGCCTTGTTTTATACTCAAACCAAGCTCTCAGTAGACTTTTTACATCAAAGGCTTCTGAAGGAGGGGAGAGAGGTGCGATGCAGAGGAGTTTAGGGAGTGCTCAGCTGAGATGCTTTGCTGCCAAAGGTAAAAGAGAGGATGCAAAGGGCGTCAGAGTTAGAAGAGCAGAGGTCGTGTTCAGCAACGTATTAGGGCTGAAAAAGGTTGCAAAGATGTAGATGGGTGAGACCATGGAGGGAGTTTAGATAAGGACAAGGATTTTGAATTCAATGCATGGAGAGCCAAATGAAGATTAACGAGGATGATCGGGCAGTAGGACTTAGTTACAAATAAGATGCATACAGCAAAGTTTTAAATGAGTTGCAGTCGGTCTAGGAAAGAACCAAGGAGGTCAGAAAGAAGAGGATTGGAGTCATTAAACCTGGAGGTGGCAAAGATGTGGATAAGAGCAGCGGTAGTAGCAGTGAGATGAGGCAGAGGTGGAAATAGATGGTCTTGGTGGTGACGTGAAGCTCAGCTCAGGGTCAAATGGATCACAGAGGTTGTGCACTGTTAGGCTGGGCCTGAACGAGCAGCCAGGGGTCACAGTGTGGGATTTATGGAACGGAGTCTCAACCAATATCCACATTCCTGCACTTTCCAACAGAAGTCACCAGGTACAAATCAGGAGCTTGGGCTCATTCTTCATCTCCATATCCCAGGAGTGCAGAGGTCAAGTGTAGCTGTCCTATTGCTGTCCCAGCTGTGATTAGCACATCCCATGGATTGAATTTACAGCCATCTGATTGTGTGGCTTAATACCACAGCAGGCAGTGCCTTTTACATTACATTAGGAATGTTACAATGTTTTAGTGCAACCAATGTATTATATTATCTCTGTAAAAAGTATACATTTCACTTGCTAAAACTTTGAACCAATTCCTTTTAACAGGTGAGCTGATCATCAAAAGATAGCTGAAAAGCCACTTACCGTCAGTCAGGAAGACATGCGCAGGCTGCATTGACGTAATCCTTACATCAACATAGTTCTTTAGCTGTAGTAAACACATCACAGAAGACGTTTTACGAAACCCCAGAAGATCATGAGGTCAAATATTTACAGCAGCATCTGCAGCATGTGTAACCACATTCAGATGTTACAGATGTTATGTCTCCACGCATGGGTCAATCAGCACAGAATGCCTGCTATTGTTAGCTGACTTAATCTTACCATCAAATGGCCTATTGTAAGTAGCTTGTTGTGCAGTTAGGCTTTGTCAGCTTCAAAAGTACATCAATGCCGATAAAATCTCTTTCATTTTTGTCATAGTGGTTAAAATAAAAAGCAAGCAAAAATGCGGTAATACAGTTACTTGGCACTTATTCCCTGCAAAGGAATTAAGCACTGCCAACCCAACAACCCTAGTGGCATAACAATAAATACACCACCTGTTGTGGGTCCTTGGCTACATAGACCAGGAAGATCTCAGTTACGATGCCCCTTTTTGGCTAATCTGAGCTGACTCAACAGTAGGAGTGTTGAATTTGGCCTTTGTGTCCTGGGCTAAGAACATAAGAAATAGGAGCAGGAGTAGGCCATACGGCCCCTCGAGCCTGCTCCGCCATTCAGTGAGATCATGGCTGACCTTCGACCTCAACTCCACTTTCCCGCCCAATCCCCATATCCCTTGATTCCATTAGAGTCCAAAAATCTATCGATCTCAGTCTTGAATATACTCAACGACTCAGCATCCACAGCCCTCTGGGGTAGAAAATGTTAAAGATTCACAACCCTCTGAGTGAAGAAATTTCACTTCACCTCAGTCCTAAATGGCCGACTCCTTATCCTGAGACTATAAACCCTCATTCTAGAATCTCCAGCCAGGGGAAATAGCCTACCCTGTCAAACCCTCTAAGAATTTTATATCTTTTTCCACCCTCCATAAACTTAAACTCATCCAAAACTCTGCTGCCCGTATCCTAACTCGCACAAAGTCCCGTTAACCCATCACCCCTGTGCTCGCTGACCTACATTGAGCAATGTCTCGATTTTAAAATTCTCATCCTGATTTTCAATTCCCTCCACGGCCTCTCATTCTTCTACACTCCAGAGAGTATACGCCCATGTTACTCAATCTCTCCTCATAGGACAGCCCTCTCATCCCAGGACAACCCTCTCATCCCAGGAACCAGCCTGGTGAACCATCGTTGCACCCCCTCTAAGGCAAGTATATCCTTCCATAAGGAGACCAAAACTGTGCACAGTACTCCAGGTGTGATCTCACCAAAGCCCTATATAATTGCAAAAAGACTTCCCTACTCTTATACTCCAACCCCCCTTGCAATAAAGGCTATCATACCAGTTAACATACCAAAAGGAGAAGGGAAAAAATAAATAACCCAGGGTTCCCATTCCTGATGCTATGCAACCTTGGGAGGAAAGTGCAGGTGTGAGGATGGGATCAGCTGTAATGTGATGGTGTCAGCTGTGGCTCAGTTGGTAGCCTCTGCATTTCTGAGTCAGATGATTGTGGCTACTGAGGGAGTGCTTCACTCTTGGAGATGCCATTTTTCAGATGAGACGTTAAACCGAGGCCCCACCTATCATCTCAGATGGGCGTAAAAGATCCCGCACGTTTCCTCCATCGTAACAGTCGCTACGCTTCAAAAGTACTTCATTGGTCATAAAGCGTTTTTGGGACGTCCTGAGGTTGTGAAAGGTGCTATAGAAATGCAAGTCTTTCTTTCTTTTTGTACCCACAGTCAAACAGCCTGCCAACATTTACTGTCAAGGCCAATGTATCACGAGTGAACACTTGGCCAAGGTACTGCCAGGCAGCTGATGCCCTGAATCCCTGCACTAATGTGAGTCAGCATCTTCAAAAGAGGAGGGGTGAAGGTCAACGGGAAAAAAATATTTCTTAATGCCATTAGAAACACAGCTGTTATGCATTCAATCACTGGGAAGGGATGGAGAAAATACATTTAGCAAGATTATGTTAAATGGAAGTCACTTTTACACACATTTATGGGTCACTTTCCCAGCTGGGATTTACTGGCTGTGGGTGATGCAGCAGCCTGACATCACTGGTTTCCCAGCATCTGATGAGGACTTCTCATCCTGGTGACTAATGAGCAGGCATGACAGGGTCAGCCCATGGACAGAGGCGTACAATTGAATAAGATACAAGGGCTTTCACTCAGATGCAAGCAAACACTATTAGTGCTCCAACAGCAAAAGCAAAATACTGTGGGTGCTGGAAATCTAAAATGAAAATGGAAATGTTGGAAAACACTCAGCAGCCCCGGCAGCATCTGTGGAGACTCCATCCCCGCCTCAGCTCATCTGCTGCTGAAACCCTCATCCATGCCTTTGTTACCCCCGAGACTTGACTATTCGACGCACTCCTGGCCGGCCTATCTTCTTCCGCCCTCCATAAATTTAAGCTCATCCAAATCTCGGCTGCCCGTATCCTAACTCGCACAAAGTCCCGTTCACCCCTGTGCTCACTGACCTACATTGGCTCCCGGTTGAGCAATGCCTCGATTTTAAAATTCTCATCCTTGTTTTCAATTCCCTCCACGGCCTCACCCCTGCCCCCCCACCCCCCACCCCCATTATCTCTGTAATCTCCTCCAGCCCTACAATCCTCCGAGATCTCTGTGTTCCTCCAATTCTGGCCTCTTGCGCATCCCCGAATGTAATCGCTCCACCATTGGCGGCCGTGCCTTCAGCTACAGAAGCCTTAAGCTTTGGAATTCCCTGCCTAAACCTCTCCGCCTCTCAACCTCTCATTCCTCCTTTAAGATGCTCCTTAAAACCTACCTCTTTGACTACATAAGAACATAAGAAATAGGAGCAGGAGTAGGCCAATCGGCCCCTCGAGCCTGCTCCACCATTCAATAAGATCATGGCTGATCTGATCCTAACCTCAAATCTTCTCTCACTCTGCATCCACCCGAACCCATGTGATCTCCCGGGAGAGGCGAAAAACCAGATAAAGACCCAATGGCCAATTTGGGAGAAAAAAATCTGGGAAATTCCTCTCCGACCCATCTAGGCGATCGAAATTCTTCCAGGAGATCACTCTGTCCCTATATTTTCTACAGTACTTACCTTCTGTAAAGGCGATCTCCACCCCAGCCAGGAACAGGAATAAAACCATCTCCTGAAATCTAACACAGAATTAGAACACAGTAGGTGCAGAACAAGGCTACACGGCCCCTGGGCCCACTCCACTACCCATAGGGCCATGACCATTCCGAACCTAGACTCATGTCCAATTTCCTGCCCGCTCCCCGTAACCCTTAATTCCCTTTACTTCTAGGAAACTATCTATTTCTGTTTTAAATTTATTTAATGATGTAGCTTCCACAGCTTTCTGGGGCAGCAAATTCCACAAACCTACCACCCTCTGAGTGAAGAAGTTTCTCCTCATCTCAGTTTTGAATGAGCAGCCCCTTATTTTAAGATTATGCCCCCTAGTTCTAGTTTCACCCTTCATTGGGAACATCCTCACCGCATCCACCCGATCAAGCCCCTTCACAATCTTATATGTTTCAATAAGATCGCCTCTCATTCTTCTGAACTCCAATGAGTAGAGTCCCAATCTACTCAACCTCTCCTCATATGACCACCCCCTCATCCCCGGGATTAACCGAGTGAACCTTCTTTGTACTAAGCTTTTGGTCATCTGCCCTAATATCTCCTTATGTGGCTCAGTGTCAAATTTTGTTTGATAATCGCTCCTGTGAAGCGCCTTGGGACGTTTTACTACATTAAAGGCGCTGTATAAATGCAAGTTGTTGTTGGAGAGAGAAACAGAGTTAACGTTTCATCAGCAAAGATCATCGATCTGAAATGTTAACTCTGTTTCTCTCTCCACTATGAGTGCCACTCTAGTCCCAGTACTAATTGCAATTATAAAGATACATTTTTTAAAAAGCCAACACTTATATCCTATTGTTTATGTGCTACGAGATTTCTTCCTAATTCTCCATCCAATCTGTTGCTCTCCTCTGTCGAAGGTACGGACTCGTGCTGAGTTCTGACTCCTCAGGTGCTAGCTTCCAACCAGCAGTGAGATCTCGGCTGATTTTACTTCGGGGTCTTTGATGTTCCTCTCGATTGTCATGCCACCTGAGGTCGGCCAATTGGCTACAGAGCTTCTGATTCCTCCCGAATGTTTGACTAGGACCGCTTATACATAATCTAATGTTTCAAGGACTGTATTACTATATTGTCAATTGTTAATTTTAAATCGGAGATTGATAGCTTTTTGTTAAGCAAAGATATTAAGGGTTATGGGGCAATGGCGGGTATGTGGAGTTAGGTCACAGATCAGCCATGATCTCACTGAATGGCAGAACAGGCTCGAGGTGCTGAATAGCCTCCTCCTATGTTCCTATGTATTTAACTCCTTTGTAAAGAGTGACTATTATGTTTACGATCCCTTTTTGAGGACATAGTATCCCACTGCCCATCCCCACTACTTTCTACTGCGGTGGAGAGCAAAGTCAAGGTCGCATTCTCTCAAGTGCAACAGAGAGCACAGGCCTGTTTTGGCTTGGCAGGCGAGGCGGGTAACAGCAGCCCCACTGATGATTGTTGCTGCAGTATCCCTCCCGCCGATGGTGCCTCCCTGAGGCAGGCGGTTGAGACTCGAAACTCGGAGGATTTGGAGATCGACCCGATGTAGCTCTGCAGCCCCGTGTGTTGCTGTTCCAATGCATGGCGCCATTGTATCACAATCTCTTTTATAGTCTCCAGAAGATGGACATTTATTCTGCTGGTTGTGAATTACCCATGTTCTTTCAAATGTCCGTTTGCACCATAAATTTCTTAAATGCTTGAGTGTTTTATCAAAGAACCATTCCCTCACTCTACCACCAGCTACAGAATAATCAATTCTGGAGGCATAACGAGGATATAACATGGGACTGAGAGCGAGCCCTGCATTCCGCAAAAGAATAGCATGTACAGGTTTGTTAACCTACTCGTCCAAAACAAGTGTACTTTAGTTCATATTCTACCCTTTATTTGCATTTCAAACAACACAATTTAAATCAAATCTATATCTGTCCCGTACAGTAAAATGTTGTTCATGTCATTTGTTTCCCTCACAGTCCAGTGAGTACACAATACAGCTGCTCAGCAGTCAGTGCCATTGTAATGAGAAAGAAAGCAAGGAGGAAATGAAAGCTTGTTGTACCTGTGGGGTGAAGGGCAATGGGCAGTGAGGGTGGCACCATAACAAGGGCAGTAAAGTAGGAAGAAGTCTGTTCAGCTTTTTTCCCGTAATTTTCTCCCTTCTCCTGAAGGGCTGAATCGCAATGGGATGTGCGTGTGTGTGTGTGTGTGTGTGTGCGTGTGTGCGTGTGCTTGCGGATGTGAGTGTAAGTGAGTGTGAGTGAATGCAGGAGTGCGATTGAGGGATTGCGCGTGAGTGAGTGAAGGTGAGTATGAGTTTGTGTAAGAGCGAGTGAATGCCGGCGAGAATGTGAGTGTGAGTGCGTGTGCATCAGAGTGAGTGTGAGGAGGAGCATGAGTGCGAGTGAGTGTGCGACTGAGGGTGAGTGTGTGAGGGCAATATGTTTGTGTGAGAGACAGCGCCGCTATGAATTTCAATATTATCCCACTTTGAACTGAGTGACAGCATCAAGATAATCATCCTAATGGTCACCGTGGCTGAAATTGCCAAATTCGTGATTATTGTATGGTATCGATGGGCAGTTTTGTGTTATTAGAAACCATTAGAAACTTGACTGAGATGGCTCAGCAAAGTAAAAGCACTTACTGCAGAGTAAAAAAGAAAGAAAGACTTGCATTAATATAGTGCCTTTCATGACCTCAGGACATCCCAAAGTGCTTTACAGCCAATGAAGTACTTTTTGAAGTGTAGTCACTGTTGAAATGTAGGAAATACAGCAGCCAATTTGCACACAGCAAGCTCCCACAAACAGCAATGTGATAATTGTAGTGTATGTGCCTTTAAGTCAGAACTACTTTTACAGCTCCTGTATACTGTAGTACCGGCAGTGACCACACCTGTATATAAGCTTTGCGCATGCCTCTGTACCCCCAGTCTTGAGACTACCCTCCTCCAGTAAAGACCTGTTTATTGTTAATGTACAGCATCCATGTGATTATTTAATAACAGCATATCCACTGAACCACGGATCCAACAGTGGCGACGAGTGTCGATTCGAATCTACCTGCAACATAAAAAAATAAAAAAATAGTCGAGGCCAGGAACACGGGCGTCGACCACGAGCAACCGCCCAGCAGTCAGGCAGAGACTGAACTTCACAGGGTAGGCTGTGGAGAGCCGGGCTTGGTTCCCCAGCCACGACGAGCAGCAAGAGACTGACGACAGGTCCAGCGCAGACCCTTCCCGAGCAGCGGCGGCTGGAGCCGACCGACGGCGGAGAGAAAGCCGAGCAGCGTCGATGGAGTGAGACAAAGGGTGAAGAGCGCAGGGCGCAGCCGGGGGCTGAACACCGAGCGGCGTCGAGAAAAAGAAAACAAACCGGAGAGAGAGAGGGTAGAGAAACAGCCGGGTTCTAGACTGAGCGGCGTCGAAAAATATAAAAAGAAGAATGCGCAGAGCACAGCCAGGGCTGACGGGCTGAACAGGGTCCGCGGGGCGAAGAAAGGGGAGCGCGGGAGACGCCATTGAGCCGCGGAGAAGAAGAAAGCGCGCGGGAGACGCCATATTTAGAAGCCGCAGCGGAGAAGAAGGGCAAGCGCGGGAAGGAAGGAAAGCGCGGGAGACGCCATTTTGTGCCAGCGGAGAAGAAGGGGAAGCGTGGGAGGCGCCATTTTTGACAGTTAACTCACACCCAAGGATGCCGAAGAGTGGCAGTATCTCTACGTTCAACAATGAAGTCGAAGATTGGGCGACATATGTGGAACGTATTGAGGTGTACTGCAGGGCAAATGAAGTGCCAGATGCTAATAAAGCACTGGTTCTGTTAAATTCCATGGGTGCAAAAACTTACGGGTTGCTGCGAAACCTAATAACCCCAGAGAAGCCGGTAAACAAGAATTTTGAAAGCATAGTAGAAATCCTACAGGACCACTTAAACCCCACACCGCTGCTGATAGCAGAACGATTTAAGTTCCATAAAAGGAACCAACACAAAGACAAAAGCAATGCTGAGTACCTAACGGAACTGCGCAAGTTATCGAAACACTGCCAGTTTGGAGCGGGACTAGCAGACATGTTAAGGGACAAGTTTGTGTGTGGGCTACAAAGTGAAGGAACCCAGAAGTGGCTTCTATCAGAAAAGGACCTTACGCTGGACAAAGCTTTCAGTATGGCAGTATCACACGAAGCAGCCGCAAGGGGCACTGCAGAGATATAACAGAGACCGCAAGAATATGGCACCAATGAAATGTCCTATGGAACAGGGAAGTGCTATCGCTGCGGCAGAACAACACATGACCAGAAAGAATGTTGGTTCAAGGACCAAGTGTGCAGACAGTGTGGGAAAGCAGGACACATAGCAAGAGTCTGCAGGTCTGGGAAGAAAACCAACAGTAAGAAATCTCCACAGGAGAAGTACAAAAAGGTACACCAGGTGATGGACAGTGGTTCAGACGAACAGAAAAGTGACACAGACTCTGGAATCAAGGAGCTGGGTTGTCTGAAACTACATAATGTAACCGAAATGGAGGATCACCAGACTATCTGGGTTACACTCAAGATAGACGGAGTCCAAGTGAAAATGGAATTGGACACAGGGTCAGCTCTAACAATCATAAATCAAAGAGACTACAAGCGGCTATTTTCACACATACCCTTGAAAGCTACAGAGATTGTCTTGAAGACGTATACAGGGCAAAAAGTCTACCCCAAAGGAAAAATAAGGGTGAAAGTGACATATAAAGGCCAGGAAATACCTAAAATGGATATATATGTATTGCCAGATGGAGGACCACCACTGCTATGACGTGAATGGATCCGGAAGATACAATTAGATTGGCATTCCATACAGGCACTGAAGGTTGAGGCCAAAAAGGATGACGACGTCACACCTGGACGACTGTCAAAAATGCTAACTGACGCAAAAGAAGTGTTCCAGGAGGGACTAGGAACACTAAAAGGAATAACAGCAACGATTAAAATAGAGGAAAATGCAAGCCCAAAGTTTCTGAAGGCCAGACCAGTGCCTTATGCGATCAGACCAGCTGTTGAACCAGAGCTGGAAGGGTTGGAACATTCAGGAGTACTGTCCAAAGTGGACTGGAGCGAGTGGGCTACACCCATTGTTCCTGTAATGAAGAGGTCGTTGAGTAATACGCCTGGGGAACCAAAGAAGCTCCGCATCTGTGGGGATTTTAAGGTGACAGTGAACCCAGTCCTTCACACGGTACAATATCCGCTTCCATGAATTGAGGATATTTTCGCCTCGCTATCTGGAGGTAAACGCTTCACCAAAATTGATCTAGCCCAGGCGTACTTGCAAATGGAGGTAGAAGAAGCTTCGAAACAATACCTTACGATCAACACTCATAAAGGTCTCTCTCAATACAACCGGCTGGTGTTTGGAGTAGCCTCGGCTCCGGCTATCTGGCAAAGGGCGATGGATCAGGTCCTGCAAGGGATTCCAGGGACCCAGTGTTATTTGGACGACATCTTGGTCACGGGCGAAAATGATGGTGATCACCTCGCCAACTTGGAGAAGGTGCTCACCAGATTAAAGGAGTATGGGCTACGAGCTAATCACCACAAGTGCGAGTTTTTCCAGAAACAGATCTCGTATTGTGGCCACGTCATCGATGAAGAGGGGTTACATAAGTCCCCTGACAAGATTGAGGCAGTAGTCAAGGCTCCAGCACCGGAAAATGTGTCACAACTGAGGTCGTTCCTCGGGCTGGTAAACTACTACCACAAGTTCTTACCAAATTTGTCTACGGTATTACACCCACTGAAGGTTAGGTTGATTGGCCATGATAAAAATTGGCCCTTAGTGTTAGGGGGGATTAAATACGTGGGGTTACGGGGTTACGGGGATAGGGCTTGGGTGGGATGGCTGTCGGTGTAGGGACCGGGTGCTAGGGTTTGGATGATCAGCCATGATCTTGTTGAATGGCGGAGCAGGCTCGAAGGGCCGAATGGCCTACTCCTGCTCCTATCTTCTATGTTTCTATGTTTCTCTGAACACCCTACTGCAAACAGGGGTACCATGGAAGTGGGATGACGAACGTAGACGAGCTTTCCAGAAGTGTAACGAATTGATTACATCAAAAGAGGTGTTGGCCCATTTCAACCCAGCACTACCAATTCGTTTGGCATGTGATGCATCACCCTATGATATTGGAGCGGTGCTGTCGCACAAATTCCCTGACGGGTTGGAGAGGCCAGTAGCCTTTGCGTCTCGGTCACTAACCTCAGCCGAGCGCAACTATGCCCAGACTGACAGGGAGGCCCTCAGCCTAGTATGGGGAGTAAAAAAATTCAACCACTATCTGCATGGGCAGAAGTTCACCTTGCTGACTGACCACCAACCACTTGTCTCCATCTTTAATCCTAAGAAGGGCGTTCCAGTGATGACTGCACAGCGGTTACAAAGATGGTCCCTGTTTCTAGGGGCGAATCAATATGAAATAGAATATAAAGGCACGAAACAGCATGGGAACGCTGATGGGCTATCGCGCCTGCCACTGCCTACTGTGGAGGAAGCACCAGCAGTGGACCCTATCGAGATATTTTATTCGTCAATAATTGAATGATTGCCAGTAACGAACGCGGATATAGAGAAGGAGACCCGCAATGATCCGACGCTGTCTCGGGTATATGAATTGACGGTGAGGGGATGGCCAACTCATGGTGACTCACTGTTGCCAGCATTCTCATCCAGAAGAGAGCAGCTGTCAGTATGCCAGGGGACAGTGATGTGTGGATCCAGAGTGGTGATTCCACCCAAGTTAAGGGAGAGAGTGCTAAATGAGCTACATGAAGGTCATCTGGGGGGAGTGAAAATGAAAAGCCTTGCTAGGGCTTATGTGTGGTGGCCGGGAATCGATCAACAAATCGAAGACCTAACTAAGAGTTGCTTAGAATGCCAGAAGGTCCAAAATGCACCACCACATGCCCCTCTACACCCATGGGAGTGGCCCCCCTCTCCATGGCAACGGGTGCATGTTGATTTCGCTGGTCCATTCATGGACTCGATGTTCTTAATAGCAGTGGATGCTCATTCAAAGTGGCCTGAGGTGATAAAAATGTCTTCAACCACTACAGAGAAAATGATTGCAGTCCTACGGACCATATTTGCCAGAAATGGTTTGCCAGAGCAGATTTGCTCTGATAATGGACCACAGTTTGTGTCCGACGAGTTCCAAAAATTTATGAGAAGGAATGGGGTAAGGCATTACACATCCGCCCCGTATCATCCAGCCACAAATGGATTGGCTGAGAGGTTCGTACAAACCTTTAAGAAGGCGATAAAGGCCATGTGCGACGATGAAATTCCACTACAGCATAAGATGGACAATTTCTTATTAGCCTACCAAAACGCGACACATGCAGTTACCAACCAGACCCCGGCCATGATGTTCTTTAACCGAAGGTTGAGATCTCGTCTGGACTTGCTCAGACCAAATGTGCAAAGAAATGTTGAGGACAAACAATTCCAGCACATCAATGAGAAGCCGACAAGGAGCTTCAATGTAGGGCAACCAGTCTTGGCCCGTGACTATCGAACAGAGAAATGGCAACCCGGAACGATATGTACAAGGCAGCGGCCATTAATGTACACAGTGGATGTTGGGGAGAACATTGTGAGACGCCACGCCGATCAGATCTTAGCGTCACAGGAACGCGTCAACCCCATGTCTTGAGTACCTGGGGATGAACCCGACATACCGGTAGCATCTTCCTCAGACCCAGTAGCAGTGGAACCCGATGAACTACCCGATGAAAAGGGGTCAGAATCGCCTCTGCACCAAGAACAAGAACCTCCGGAAAGGCGCTATCCCGAAAGGGTCAGGAAGCCGCCCCAAAGACTGAATCTATAAATGGACTTTTGTTGTTTAATGTACATGTTGAAATGTCAATTGTTATTTGAATATTAGGGGTACTACTAATCTAAAAGGGGAGGAATTGTAGTGTATGTGCCTTTAAGTCAGAACTACTTTTACAGCTCCTGTATACTGTAGTACCGGCAGTGACCACACCGGTATATAAGCTTTGCGCATGCCTCTGTACCCCCAGCCTTGAGACTACCCTCCTCCAGTAAAGACCTGTTTATTGTTAATGTACAGCATCCATGTGATTATTTAATAACAGCATATCCACTGAACCACGGATCCAACAATAATGACCAGATAATCTATTTTTTAATGGTGTTGGTTGAGGGATAAATATTGACCAGGACACCAGGGATAACTCCGCTGCTCTTCTTTGAAATAGTGCCATGGGATCTTTTACATCCACCTGAGAGAGCAGACAGGGCCTCGGTTTAACGTTTCATCTGAAAGACGGCACCTCCGACACTGCAGCACTCCCTCAGCACCGCACTGGAGTGTCAGCCTAGATTGTTGTGCTCAAGTCTCTGGGGTGGGACTTGAACCCAGAACCTTCTGACTCAGAGGCGAGAGTGCTACCCACTGAGCCACAGCTTGACCTAGGGCAATACCTCTCGTAATAGCCTTATGTGCACTTTGGCATTTTTGTGTTGTGGGGACATGCCCACTAGAGATTGAAACTGTCAAACAAAACCCCTGAGTTTAAACCTTTTCAAACAATATGAGGAGTGGATTTAGGTTGAGTCGCTGCTCAATATATCTGCGGAGGATGTGGTATTGTGTGTTCATGCATGTTCTGGATGTCCGTGTGTGGGGGTAGGATTGTGTGATGCCTTGTCAGCTTGCTGGCTAACAGCAGTGCGTTTCCTGAATAGAAAACAATTAGCCGAGGTTAACCAGCATCGCAATTGTAACCTGAGGCAAAGATGGGTATTTCCAAATAACAGGCATCAAATAATGCAGAAAAAGCAATACCTGTAAGCAGTGAACATTAAAAAGCAATGCTTCGGCATCTTGTCGGCAGCACATTTAACGCTTATCTGCTCACTAACCTTTCATATCTGCTCAAGTTACTGTAGGTAGATGCAGAGTAATGCACCCTGCACTGCATCCCAACAATGTGCCCCAGCCCCAACCTCAGAAGAACTCTACTTACATGCATGTGGCTTAGTGCCAAATTTTGTTTGATAACGCTCCTGTGAAGCGCCTTGGGCCATTGAAAGGCACTATATCATTGCAAGTTGTTGTATAACATTTCTTCACCACTTGTTCTTGCGGCCTGTCGGAGTGACGCTTCCAATCCAACGTTGATTTAGGGGCAGATTTCTGTGCTCCGGGTGGCCATGCCCATTAGGAAATGATTGAGACTACCAAAAAGTTATCTGCCCATTTACAAACCTTTGAGAGCCACCTGCAATTTTTAATCCACGTGCAACCATTTTTTTTAGTTCATTGGTAAATTTCAAACAGAATAGATGAAAGCCTGGAAACTGCGCAGTACAATATTATAGTATAAATGCGCAACACATTTGTATCAAATTATTCTCCTGTACAAAGGGATCTGGGTGTCCTAGTACATGAAACACAAAAAGTTAGCATGCAGGTGCAGCAAGTAATTAGGAAGGCTAATGGAATGTTGGCCTTTATTGCAAGGGGTATGGAGTGTAAAAGTAGGGAAGTTTTGATGCAACTTTACAGGGTGCTGGTGAGACCGCACCTGGAGTACTGCATACAGTTTTGGTCTCCATATTTAAGGAAGGATATTCTTGCATTGGAGGCAGTGCAGAGAAGGTTCACTAGGTTGATTCCTGGGATGGAGGGGTTGACGTATGATGAAAGGTTGAGCAGGTTAGGCCTATACTCATTGGAGTTTAGGAGAATGAGAGGTGATCTTATTGAAACATATAAGATTCTGAAGGAGATTGACAGGGTGGATGCTGAGAGGATGTTTCCCCTACTGGGGGAATCTAGAACTAGGGGGCATAGTTTCAGAATAAGGGGTCGGCCATTTAAAACAGGTGAGAGGAGGAATTTCTTCTCTCAGAGGGTCGTGAATCTTTGGAATTCTCTACCCCAGAGAGCTGTGGCGTCAGTGAATATATTCAAGGCGGAGATTGACAGACATTTGAACTACAGGGGAGTCAAGGGGTACGAGGAGAGAGCGGGAAAGTGGTGTTGAGGCCAAGATTGGATCAGCCATGATCTTATTGAATGGCAGAGCAGGCTCGAGGGGCCGATTGGCCTACTCCTGCTCCTGTTTCTTATGTTCTTAATTGATGCATTTATGGGGAAGCTGGATAAGTACATGAGGGAGAAAGGAATAGAAGGAGATGCTGGTAGGGTGAGATGAAGCAGGGTGAGTGGAGTCTCGTGTGGAGCATAAACATTGGCACAGACCAGTCGGGAAGAATGGCCTGTTTCTGTGCTGTAAATTCGATGTAATTAATGGAGGCATCGACCCATTTATTTTAAATGATCTAAAGCCTTCATTAAAGACAAAGGAATTCAGTGCGCACGGGTGTTTTTCAGATTATATTGCACAGCATCATTTCCACGCTGTAAGAGTTTGTTGCAACTTTGAGTTGCTGCATTGCCAGTACAGCTGAGAGTACAGACCACCAGTGCAACAATACAGAGGTGGGTCACAGGGAGTCAGGTCCCCAGGCTGCACGTGAGGAAGGCTGTGCAGGATTGGATGAGTTTGACCAGTGAGGCTGGGCCCCGACTGCGGGGGCTGTTGTGCAAAATTTTATTGCTGAAAGAGGAAAGGAAGGAACATTTCTCAGGTAAACCACAGGTCCCGAGTAGAACCAAACACTAATACAAAAGCAAAATACTGCGGATGCTGGAAATCTGAAATAAAAACAGAAAATGCTGGAAATACTCAGCAGGTCAGGCAGCATCTGTGAAGAGAGAAACAGAGTTAACGTTTCAGGTCGATGACCCTTCATCAGAACTGGAAAAAGCTGGAGATGGAACAAGTTTTTAAGCAAGTGCAGAGGCAGGGAAAGGTGGGGAGGGGAGGAAAGAACAAAAGGGAAGGTCTGTGATAGGGTGGAAGGCAGGAGTGATTAAGAGACAAAAGGGATGATGGTGCGAGGCAAAAGGAGATGGTAATAGGACAAGTTAAGAAACAAAAGATGGTTCTAGGTGAAGTGTAAATGGCGATGGCAGAATGAAAGACAGCTGCCATGTGGGAGAGAGAAAAGAAAATAATGGAAAAAAACTAGAACCAAACACTACTGGGGTCCCAACGCATTCCATGAAACTCTGATTTGGCTTCACTCGTTCCTACAGCTTCTTGATGAATATTTACTTTCATAACATAAAGGACACGAACAATCATAAAGCCAATGTAAAGGAAACAAGCAAATGTCGATCTAATATGTTAATATAATTGGATTTCTTTTTCAAAGAGCCGGCACAGGCACGATGGGCCGAAAGGACTCCTTCTGTGCTGTATCATTCTATGATTCTATGATAATGTAAAGGGAGCTGGCAAACATAAAGGCAAATAGAAAACATAAAGCCAGCATGAAGGGAATTAGCAAACCTAACACCAATTTAAAGGAAACTAGCATATGTAAAGGGAACTAGCTAAGATTTTTATAAAAAACATTAGAAAAACAAGAATTATTAGGTGAGGTTGTGGCCACTAAAAATGAGCATCGCGGAATTATTATTGCTCGATAAGGGAATGGCGCACTTGTTTATTCATGACTTTGCTTCAGTATTTACAGTGGATAATGAAAAAAGTTTTCACAGATTTGCGGATCAGATTGTAGAAGGGTAACCCACTGATCTATGCATTTTAAGGAAGCGGCTTCTAAAGAGCTGAGGGCACAAAAATTTGGTTAGAGGGCGAAAAATTGGTCTTTGGCAATAGCGCAAAACAGGCGAATATTTCCTTCTTTGTCGCGGCACCCATTTCTTGTCTGATTATGCCGCTGTGAAGCGCCCTGGGATGTTTTTCTATATTAAAGGCGCTATATAAATGCAAAATTGTTGGAGTAATGGGATGGAAGATTGTTACATTGGCCACAAAGGAGATTTAGGGAAAATAACTATGTAACTATGATATAATGGCCCAGAAATTCGGGTCGGGGGCTTCCCGCAGGTGCAAGCCCCCGACCTGCACTTACCTAGCGCGCCGGCCGTTGAGCTGTGGGCCCGCGTGGAATTCCGATCCTGGGCCTCCTCCAACTGCCAGCGCGCAGTGCTTGCGTATCCCAGGGGTGCAGTTAGTTCGAAGTGTCCCCTGGGATCACGTGGGCCATGGAGAGCCAATGGTAGCAGGGAATGCTTCATTCATAAGTTTGACAGGAAGAGCTGTCAAACCAATAAATACTATAAACCCCAAAACATCACGAAAACCTCAAATAATTTTTTTTTTAAATCACATTTTTAAAATAACTATAAATTACATAAATTAACTATTTTAAACAATAATTTAAATTTTTGAAAAAATTAATTACATTTTCTAACGGGGCTAAAAATAAACTTACCTTTCTTTAAAGTATTTAAAAATAATAAATCTGTGGAAAAATGTTTTAATTTTAATTAATTCACCACTTACCTTGTTAAAAGCAGGCCTTGTGCCTGCTTTTTAAAAGTGTAACTGCTGGAGACTTACCCTCCCGGGAAAACCTGGAAAAAAAACGTAAGTTCCATGCGCACGCGCTGCCTCTCCGGCTTACGCGTTCGACCTCTGAACCCTTTCCTTTAAGGGAACAGAAGTTCCGGTTTCCCGCGCATGCGCAGTGCATGCACAAAACCGGCACTTCCATTGGGCCTACGGGTGAGTACCCCGTGCGTACACACCCGTGGAGACCCGAATTTCTGGGCCAATGTATTTTGCAGATATACAACGTTTTACACATGAACGATGCCTAATACAGATAATATGTATATGCCTGGTGCCTGTACAGCAAGAGTCAGTGTCCTCAGGAAAGCAGAGAAAAATCTGGGGGAAGAAAACAAATTGCAGATATAATTAATAATTGGGAACCCAAGATATAAACAAAATGTTCTGCTTGTAAAAGTGTTTGTTTCAAATGCAATACAGTTCAACCCACATACTTAATTAATTTGCTATTGACATGCAATTAAGGGCTAATGAATAATTCCTTTATACAGTACAAAGCAGACCCAAGTATTGTAATGGTGTTACTTTAGCCTACACCTATTCGAATTAACATTGATTATAGCCCTGCTTGTTTTATTTTACACCTATCCAGTTATATCTCATTGCATTACATTTTAAAACAATTACCAAATAATGCTAAAGCAAAATATTGCAGATGCTGGGAATCTGAAATAAAATCAGAAAATGCTGGAAATACTCAGCAGGTCAGGCAGCATCTGTGGAGAGTGAGAAAAACACAGAGTTAACGTTTCAGGTCGATGAGCTTTCATCAGGACTGGAAAAAGTTAGAGATGTAACAGGTTTTAAGGAAGTAAAGCAATGAAGGTGAACAAGGTAAAAGAGACAAACGGAAATCCCGTCGGCGAGAAGAGCAGAATTTCTTCAACGATAGCAAAAGGAACAGCACCTCATTTTCCGATTAGGCACTTTACAGCCTTCCGGACTCAATATCGAGTTCAATAATTTCAGATCATAACCTCGGCCCCCATTACATTTTTACTTATATTTTTTATCCATACCTTTGTTTTGGCCCTTTTCCCCCCCCCCTTTTTTTCTCTCCCACATGGCAGCTGTCTCCCATTCTGCCAGCGCATTTCACACCTAATCTCGAGCCGTCTTTTGTCTCCACTAGTCCTATCACCATCTCATCTCGTTTTGAATACCTCTTAATGTCTCTTCACTTCTCTTTTGTTCTCTCCCAGCCCCCAAACTGGCCTTTTAATCTGTTTCATTTCCTGTGCTTTTCCAGTCTTGACAAAGGGTTTGCCCCAAAACGTTGACTCTATTTTCTCTCCACGGATGTTGCCTGGCCTGCTGAGTTTTTCCAGCATTTTCTGTTGTTATTTAGAATTTCTTCAAGGTTTAGTATAACTTCCTGGCTTTTGTACTCTCTGCCTCTATTTATAAAACCCAGGATCCCATTTGCTTTATTAACTGCTTTGTTAACCTGACCTGCCACCTTCGAAGATTTGTGCACCAACACCCCCAGGTCTCTCTGTTCTTGCACCAACTTTAAATTGTACCATTCAGTGTGTATTGTCTCTCCTCATCCTTCCGACCAAAATGTATCACCTCACGCTTTTTTGCGTTGAAGTTTATCTGTCATGTGTCCGCGCATTCCACCAGCTTGTCTATGTCCTCTTGAAGTCTATTACTATCTTCCTCACTTTTTACTACACTTCCACGTTTCGTACCATCGACAAATTTCAAAATTGTGCCCTGTACACCCCAAATCCAAGTCATTAATGTATATCGAAAACAGCAGTGGTCCTAGTACTGAACCCTGGGGAATACCACTATATACCTCCCTCCAATCCAAAAAACAGCCATTCAACACAACTCTAATGAAAGGTCATCGACCTGAAACGTTAACTCTGTTTCTCTCTCCATGGATGCTGCCTGGCCTGCTGAGTATTTCCAGCATTTTCTGTTTTTATTTCAGATTTCCAGCATCCGCAGTATTTTGCTTTTTTAAAATTAATTTATGGGATGTGGGCATCGCTGGCAAGGCCAGCATTTATTGCTCATCCCTAATTGCCCTCGAGAAGGTGGTGGTGAGCCGCCTTCTTGAACCACTGCAGTCCGTGTGGTGAAGGTACTCCCACAGTGCTGTTACGTAGGGAATTCCAGGATTTTGACCCAGCGACGATGAAGGATCGGCGATATACTTCTAAGTCAGGATGGTGTGTGACTTGGAGGGGAACTTGGAGGTGGTGGTGTTCCCATGCACCTGCTGCCCTTATCCTTCTAGGTTGAAGAGGTCGCGGGTTTGGGAGGTGCTGCCGAAGAAGCCTTGGCGAGTTGCTGCAGTGCATCTTGCCAGTGGTACACACTGCAGCCGCGGTACGCCGGTGGTGGAGGGAGTGAATGTTTAAGGTGGTAGATGGGGTGCCAATCAAGTGGGTTGCTTTGTCCTGGATGGTGTTGAGCTTCTTGAGTGTTGTTGGAGCTACACTCATCCAGGCAAGTGGAGAGTATTCCATCACACTCCTGACTTGTGCCTTGTAGATGGTGGAAAGGCTTTGGGGAGTCAGGAGGTGAGACACTCGCCGCAGAATACCTAGCCTCTGACCTGCTCTTGTTGCCACAGTATATATGTGGCTGGTCCAATTAAGTTTTTGGTCAATGGTGACCCCCAGGATGTTGATGGTGAAGGATTCGGCGATGGTAATGCCATTGAATGTCAAGGGGCGGTGGTTAGACTCTCGCTTGTTGGAGATAGTCATTGCCTGGCACTTCAGTGGCGCGAATGTTACCTGCCACTTATCAGCCCAAGCCTGAATGTTGCCCAGGTCTTGTTGCATGCGGGCATGGACTGCTTCATTATCTGAGGAGTTGTGAATGGCACTGAACACTGTGCAGTCATCAGCAAACATCCCCATTTCTGACCTTATGTTGGAGGGACGGTCCTTGATCAAGCAACTGAAGGTGGTTGTGCCTAGGACACTGCCCTGAGGAACTCCTGCAGCGATGTCCTGGGGCTGTGATGATTGACCTTCAATCACCACAACCATCTTCCTTTGTGCTAGGTATAGCTCCAGCCAGTGGAGAGTTTTCCCCCCGATTCCTATTGACTTCAGTTTTACGAGGGCTCTTTGATGCCACACTCAGTGAAATGCTGCCTTGGTGTCAAGGGCAGTCACTCTCACCTCACCTGTGGAATTCAGCTCCTTTGTCCATGTTTGGACCAAGGCTGTAATGAGGTCGGGAGCCGAGTGGTCTTGGCAGAACCCAAACTGGGCATCAGTGAGCAGTTTATTGGTGAATAAGTGCCGCTTGATACCACTGTCGATGACACCTTCCATCACTTTGCTGATGACTGAGAGTAGACTGATGGGGCGGTAATTGGTTGAATTGGATTTGTCCTGCTTTTTGTGGACAGGACATACCTGGGCAGTTTTCCACATTGTCGGATAGATGCCAGTGTTGTATCTGTACTGGAACAGCTTGGCTAGAGGCACGGCTAGCTCTGGAGCACAAGTTGCACCACAACTCACAGTTTTCTATCTCTTAGCCAATTTTGTATCCATGCTGCTCCTGCCCCTTTATTCCATGGGCATCAATTTTGCTAACAAGCCTAATATGCAGTACTTTATCAAACACCTTTTAAAAGTCTATATACACAACATCAACTGCACTGCCCTCATCCACCCTCTCTGTTACCTCATCAAAAAACTCAATCAAGTTAGCGAAACACGATTTGCCCTTAACAAATCCATGCTGGCTCTCCTTTATTAGTCCATGGTTATCCAAGTGGCTGTTAATTTTCTCCTGAATTATTGTTTCTAAAAGCTTCCCCACCACCGGTGTTAAACTGACTGGCCTGTAATTGCCAGGTTTATCCTTCTCCCCTTTTTTGAACAAGGGGGTGATATTTGCAATCCTCCAGTCCTCTGGCACCACCCTTGTATCTAAGGAGGATTGGAAGATGGGGGCCAGCACCTCCGCAATTTCTACTTTATTTCCCTCAGCAACCGAGGATGTATCCCATCCGGACCAGGTGACTTATTCATTTTAAGTACTGCCAGCCTTTCTAGTTCAGTGAATATTGTTATGTAGGAAAATACAGCAACTAGTTGCAGAGAGAAACAGCAATGGGATTTTTGGTGTTACTGTTTGGGAGAGAAATGATGGCCAGGACAATTCACTGGTTTTCATGGGATCCTTAACATCGACCACAGCAGGGCATTACCTTCAATGCCTCATCCGAAGTACGCTACAATACAGCACTCCCTCAGATTATGCACTCAAATCCTGGAGTAGGTCTTAAACCCACAACCTTCTGACTCAGAAGTTCAAGGACTACCAATTCGCCCAAGTCAAAACCTTGACGGAATATAACTTTGAAAAGGGAATTGGATAAATACGTGAAGGGGAGAAAATTGCAGGGCTATGGGGAAAGAGCGGGGGTGTGGAATTCATTGGCTAGCTCTACCGAAGAGCTGGCACAGGCACAATGGGACGAATGGCCTCCTTCTGTGCTATAAGGTTCTATGATTCTATAATGTGTTGGTTAAGGTACTGGACTTGATACTCAAAGGTTGAGTTATTTATATAGTGCCTTTTATGGCTTCAGGCCGTCCCAACCTGCAGGCGAGTGTCACGTCATCAGAAGTCACGTGATCAAGCCTCCAGGAAGATGTCCAACCGAAGTTGCCAACCCGACCTCCAGATAAGTGCTCCTTGTACATTAGTTTAATGCTAAACCCTTTAAAAATAGTTTAATATATAAATTAAGTTTCTTTTTTGGCTTTCTTCCAACAATTCCTCTCCCCTGTATCCTCTTTTAAACTAATAGCAACCCCTCCCCCACCCCCAACACCGCCCCAATTCTTTTTAAATCACAATTAGCAACTATGCAAATATCCATATGGAAATATCCAATTCAAATTGTTCATGCAGCAGGCACTGAGCACCGGCAAGGAAGTGTCAACAGTGAACTAATTGGTCTGTCACAGAGTCTTGGGCTTTTTCACTGCAGAGGCTACATGTGTATAATGACCACGAAAGAAAAGAAAGACTTGCCGCTACACGGCACCTTTCATGACCTCAGGATGTCCCAAAGCGCTTTACAACCAATGAAGTACTTTTGAAGTGTAGTCACTGTTGTAATGCATGAACTTGAAAAGGGTTTTGATTTCACATCTCCTCCTCCCACTTCCCCATTAAAGTGCCATTTACCAGTGTTGCTTTCTGCCTATTTTCGTGCACTTTACTGTGTGTTGTACCAGGAACTAGTTTTGGTACAGTGAAAGTTGTTCTTTCTTTACTCTGCAGTTTTCCTCTCCAGAGTTCTGGCCACCCGGCTCCTGAAAGCATTGACTCCGTCACTGGAGTACGGTTCACAGGCACTGGACAACCTTTGGCACCTCACACAATTTGGCTTTATTCGTGTGTGAGTCTTCACAGTGAATGCTGGCTGGCTACTTGACCACGGAGGACACCACAGCCAAGCCTGATCATGTCCTCACCCAGTACCTGCGCATGTGCACTTGTAGTAGGGGTCAATGTATCAGGAGTGAGACTTTCTGGGCTGGATTTTGTCAATGGGGAGCTTTTGGAGGCGGGACTCCCACTTGTCGGGTTTCAGTCCTGCCTCCATCGACTTCTGGCCAACCCACACTATTTTCCCTTGATTGACCTTGACCGGGCTCAGCAGGTCAATTAAGGGGAAGCCGGTTACAGAGAATGTCAGCATATGACGTTTCATCTGTCAAAAATTTCTGACAGATGAATTGTCATCGTTTGACAGCTCTGTGAAGCTGTCAAACACTGACATTCTCTGTAGTTTGATGAGTTCTTTAATTCAAGGCCTCATCAAACCTCGTTCTTTTGCAGAAATTAGATGGTTGTTGCATTGGAGAATGCAACGGCCATCTGTCATCTCTACCGCGGAGGTGCGAGACTCTCCGCATACCCAAGGATTGAAGCCTGCAGGAAGAAACAAAGGCAAGTACACTTTTTCTAACACTTTGCACTTGCCTCAGATACTCACCTCTCCACACTTGCACCCATCACAGCACACTTTTGGACCCCCCTGACCCCCGCAGACCCACTGCTCACCTCGGTGACCCTGGTGGGTTTCGGAGCCTTCGGGAAGCCCGCACTTGTAAGGGCAAAAAGGAGATAATCCTATTTTCTGCCTGTTAACTACCTGTTAACAGGCAGTTAAGTGGCTGTAATCCCTTTCCGCCTCCAAGGAGATGGGACCCGGCACGGAACGACTACCCGCCTCCTGTCAAGATGGCACGGAGGCGGGTTGGGGGCGGGTTGGGCATCCGTCCCCAAATTCTGCCATTTTTCCGGCAGTCCTGCCTCCAAACCTGCCGCCTCCCCAGGGCTTGCAAAATCCAGCCCTCTGCCTTCCATTAATTCCTTCCCTCCTTTCCTAGCCTTCCTAAATTGAGCATCATCCAAAGCTAAGAGGAAAGACAAACACCGTCCAAAACAAAGAGGAAAGTCAGGCACCATCCATAACCGTGAGAAAAGGTGGCCAGTCTCCAGAGCCAAGAGGAAAGTCAGCCACTTCCCAGGGAGTATATCAATGCCGATAGGAGTATATGGAAGTGGATGGGAGTACTTGGATGTGAGCATGTTATTATGAAATGGTTTTGAATACACAAGGAATAGGGCTACTGCTGCAATTACAAACTAATGAAGATGTCAACTGCAACAAAAACAAATGAAGTTCCACAGCCAGTTGGCACTCTCCTCTCTTATTTCAGAGCCAGGAATGCTCATTTCTCGTCCTTGAGCTTTTGGAGAGATTTTGCAGCAGGGGTTTTGAAACATCACAATTGCACATACTAAACACGATGCTAATGGCTTCTGTGCACAACCTTATCACTTGCAGATGTACCAAACTTATACTCTCTGACTTTAACACATGCTCTTACTTACAGGGTTTGCTGGTTTGTAGAGTAAAACACTTTGGGCTCGTTCTTGGAATTTTGTGGTCTTTTTGATAGGTGCTTTCTAGCGCTGGTTGTCCTGTCATCTTATAACCGTTTTTTCCCCTTCTCTTGAGGTTGTGTTTTCTTGAGGAGCCATGCCACAAACTAACACCAATTTTGGGGGGAAATTGAAGGTTATTTCGAAATTTTTGTTCCACTTTTTCCAACCACAAGTCCCTCTCTGCCATACAACTTCCCAGCTGAAGTTTTCAAGATATTCATGGGAACTGATAGGGTAGATAGAGGGAAACTAGTTCCGCTGGTTGAGGAGTCTGGGACTAGGGGCAAAACCTAAAAATTAGAGCCAGGCCTTTCAGGAGTGAAGTTAGAGTGGTAGAAGTTTTGAACTCTTCTGCAAACGGCAGATGATGCTCGGCCAATTGTACATCTTCAATCTGAGACTGGTAGATTTTTGTTAACCAAAGGTATTAAGGGATATGGGGCAAAGGCGGGTATATGGAGTTAGATCGCAGATCAGCCATGATCTCAATAAATGGCGGAACAGGCTCGAGGGGGCTAAATGGCCTCCTCCTGTTCCTATGTCCCTAAGTGAAAGTCAAGGTCCCAGCGCTCTCTCTCTCTTTCTCTCATTGTTGTTCTCTAACAGTTCACTGTACATTTCGCAGGAGCAGCTTGAGATGATAGCTTTCCAATCTTTCCTTTCTCTCTCTCCTTATTGGGCAACATCCAGCCTGGAACCAGGACCTCCCCTGATGACATGGTAGGAATGTATGTATTTCGAAATAACCTGCAATTTCCCCAAAAAATTGGTGTTCGTTTGTGGCATGGTTCCTTTCGGTTATGAAAGCACAACCTCAAGAGAAGGGGGAAAAAAGGTTATAAAATGTCATAAGACCAAAGGAAAAAGTCATGGATGAGAAAAGGTCATTAAGTCAGGGATCAGTCAGGCATGATGACTATTCCCTCTGATTTTTCCCTCCTTCTGCTGGGAGACCCCACAGCCTGTCCTTGATGAGGCTCAGATTGGGAGCTGATTGGAGCTGTATCTGTTCTCAAGTTATATTACAGCACAAGCCTCTTATAAAGATTGGATCCATATTGTCTGTTTCAACCAATGTACATCATAGAAACATAGAAACATAGAAGATAGGAGCAGGAGTAGGCCATTCGGCCCTTCGAGCCTGCTCCGCCATTCAATGAGATCATGGCAGATCATCCAAATTCAGTACCCTGTCCCTGCCTTCTCCCCATATCCCTTGATCCCTTTAGCCTTAAGAAATATATCCAACTCTTTCTTGAATATATTTAATGAACTGGCCTCCACCGCCCTCTGTGGCAGAGAATTCCACAGGTTCACCACTCTGGGTGAAGAAATTCCTCCTCATTTCAGTCCTAAATGTCCTACCCCTTATCCTTAGACTATGACCCCTGGTTCTGGACTCCCCGACCATCGGGAACATCCTTCCAGCATCTAGTCTGTCTAGGCCTGACAGAATTTTATAGGTTTCGATGAGATCCCCTCTCAATCTTCTAAACTCCAGTGAGTATAAGCCCAATCGACACAATCTCTCCTCATACATCATTCCTGCCATCCCAGGTATCAGCCTGGTGAATCTTCGCTGCACTCCTTCCATGGCAAGAACGTCCTTCCTCAGATAAGGCGACCAAAACTGCACACAATACTCAAGGTGCAGTCTCACCAAGGCCCTGTACAACTGCAGCAAGACATCCTTGTTCCTGTACTCGAACCCTCTTGCTACGAAGGCCAACATACCATTTGCCTTCTTAACCGCCTGCTGCACCTGCATGCTTACCTTCAGCGACTGGTGCACAAGAACACCCAGGTCTCTTTGCACTTCCCCTTCTCCCAATCTATTGCCATTCAAATAATAATGTGCCTTCCTGTTTTTGCCACCAAAGTGGATAACCTCACATTTATCCACATTATAGTGCATTTGCCATGTTTCTGCCCAATCACCTAACCTGTCCAAATTGTACTGGAGTTTCATGACATCCTCCTCGCAGCATACCCTCCCACCCAGCTTTGTGTCGTCTGCAAATTTGGAGATATTACATCCAATTCCCTCGTCCAGATTATTGATATATATTGTGAACAGCTGGGGTCCCAGGACCGATCCTTGCGGTACCCCACTAGTCACTGCCTGCCACCCGGAAAACGACCCGTTTATTCCAACTCTTTGCTTTCTGTCCGCCAACCAGTTCTCTATCCAAGTCAATACCTTGCCCCCAATCCCATGTGCCTTAATTTTGCATGCTAATCTCTTATGCGGGACCTTATCGAAAGCCTTCTGAAAGTCCAAATACACCACATCCACTGGTTCTCCCTTATCTATTTTACCAGTTACATCCTCAAAAAATTCCAGTAGATTAGTCAAGCATGATTTACCTTTTGAAGAGAGGACACTGTCAATGATTGCTATTCTGAATTGTTAAAAATGCACACTTGTAAATGCTCATCCGATTATTTTTAACACAGATTATCTTCCGATGTAGAATATTTAATTAGAAATTCGAAAGCACTGCCTGAAAGGGTGGGGGAAGCAGATTCAGTCGTAACTTTCAAAAGGGAATTGGATAGATATTTGAAACAAATGATTTGCAGGGCTATGGGGAGAGAGCAGGGGGGAGTGGGACTAATTGGAGAGCTCTTTCAAAGAGCTGGCACAGGCACGATGGGCCGAATGGCTTCCTTCTGTGCTGTAAGATTCTATGATTCCAAGGGAATCTTGGAAAAAAAACAGGCTCTGCTGTCCTCAATCATGTTTTAACTTGTTTGCAGTCATGTTGTGGTTATGGCACTGGGTTGGCAAACCAGAGGTTGTGAGTTCAAATGGTTATGCTGAAACTGTGGCTGGGCGAAGCACAGATCAGTGGCTACAGACAGAGGAACATCATGTGCACTATTTCCTTCGCACATAGAGGGAAAAATAATTCCAGATATAGTCAAACTGTGGCTAGTTTTCTTACATATCCTGTCTGAACAAACCAAGATTCCTGTCCACTGGAGCTGGCGCGATATAAAAGATGCAAATTAGTTGCCAGCATTTACCTAAAAAGCGACAGTACTTACACTACAAAAGTTATTAATTTACTCTGGAGAGCTTTGGAATGTCCTGAGGTTGTGAAATGTGTTATATAAATGCAAATTTGTTTTCTTTTTACCCTTCATGAATTTGATTTGCGAAAACTATTTTTGAAATAGTTAAAGCCGCGTTGAATTTAAAAAGGAAGATTTGCAATTACACAGCATTTTATCGCTCAAATCTCTCAAAGCAGTTAAAACGCAATTAATTGCTTTGAAGTGCAGCAATTGCTATGTAGACAAATATAAATAAATTAAAAGATCAGCCAAGATATAAAAGACACAGAAAATGATGGAATGGAAGATGAAATAAAACATCAGCAAATTAAGTTTGTCTAAAGAGGAGGGGGAGATGGAAACACTGAACGTGTGTTTGTGTAAGACCCAGGGCTGGGAAGTAAAGACTGGTTTTATTGTTTTAATGGCTTCTGTAAACACTGCACAAAAGCAAAGTCATTCATTGTTTCTTTACTTCCAATAAATCCAAGGAAATATGGCCTAACTGGAAGGGTTTGTTCAGCACATAAGGCTCAGACATATATTCATAGGAAAACAGGAAGATATTTGGGAGCCTGACGTGTCGGAGGAGAGTGCTCACTGACCTCATGTTGAAATGGACATCTTGTAACATTCCATGACCTGATGTCAAATGGATCTAAATTACTATTACTAATATTACAGTCAATGAAGTTGAAAAGCACCATCCATTATTTTATCTCTCTTGCCCCTCAGTCGCTTACCTTGTGAGATATCGATTCCGTTCCCCCAGAATTTGTTGACGCAGTTTGCTTCCACTGTCCTCCCTGAGTCAGAAGGTTGTGGGTTCAAGTCCCACTCCAGGAACTTGAGCACATAAAGCTAGGCTAACACTCCAGTGCAGTGCTGAGGGAGTGCTGCACTGTCTTTCGGATGAGACGTTAAACCGAAGCCCCGCCTGCTCTCTCAGGGGGACATAAAAGATCCCATGACACTATTTCAAAGAAAAGCAGGGGAATTATCCCCGGTATCCTGACCAATATTTATCCCTCAACCAACGTAACAAAAAACAGATTGGCCTAGAAATTCGGCGGGCTGCGCCACCAGTTAGCGCCCAAAGAGTGCACTTAGTGGGCTTAGCGCCACGGGCTACGCCTCCCGCGAAATTTAGTGGGGCACTAATGGCAGTGTTAGCCTGTAGCGCTGCGCCGCCAACGGTGACGTAATTGGTGTGCACAGTGCCCCGCTACCGCCGCGATTGCGATATTTGGTCGCGCCCCCTGCTGTAACGCCAGTCGCAATTTGCGACCGGTTCAGGGGGGCCTACCTGCGGCGGTAGTGGCGCTAATTAAAGGGGAAGTGCGGGGCGGCCATTTTTTTTGCTGGCCGCCTGCCAGCACCTCCTTGCGCCTCCGTCCCCGGCCTCCTGAACCCCCCCCACCCCCGCAGTGCCGGCTGTGTCCCAAGAGCCCGGCACTTCTCCTCAGTGCTGGGCTCTTTTGCCGGCACTCGTGATCTCTGATCGCGCTGGTGCAGGCCCCTCCCCTTTAAGAAGGGGAGGAAGGCCTGCAGTACCGCAGCGCGCCGTGCCGCAGCGTGTGGCGCTGCGGCACGTTGCGCTGCGATATTCAGTTGCAGCGCCCCAAGAGGGATGCGGGGTGTCTTGAGCAGCGTCCCGCTTCCGTTTGGGGCGCTGAAACTGAATATCGGGCTGGCGCAAGTGGCTCCGTCCGGAGCGGTAATTCCGGCGCCCAGGTGAGCTTGGCGCCCAGGGCGCCACCGAATTTCTAGGCCATTATCTGGTCATTATCACATTGCGGTTTGTGGGAGCTTGCTGTGCGCAAATGTAAAGCGCTTTGAGACGTCCAGTGGTCGGTCGGTCAGTCTGTCTGTCTTTCTCTCTTTCTCTCTTTCTTTCTTTCTTTCTCTCTCTATAATTTTCTTGCTTTATAACCTATCCCCTCTCTGGGCCACCTCTCCTCTTGAAGGAGCAGGCTGACATTCTGCTTTCGAAATGCCATCAGTGGCCCTGCAACCTGCCTCCAGGAGATGCTATGGACCTCAAAAATCTCTTCCTTCTAGTTTTCCTCCTCGTGTCCACCTGCTTGCGAGGAGATGCGCAGCCTTTTTCTCCGCACCTCTCCACTTGGTGTGCCTCAGATTGGGAATGGGAATTGGATTTCTGTGGAACCACTACTCCATCGCAGCAGTCGCCAGAACCCAAGTTGACGAAGTGACATCACACGTAAAGCTCAGCTCGATATTATGGGTAACAGAGCACCAGGAATAACATATTCTCAAGAACTGACAAAGTTGGGAGCAGCAACTTATTCAATGGATTGTGTGATTATGGCCGGGAATCTCCTCGGAGCTGCTCTTGCTCCTGTTCTGCCGCCATAACTTTGTCAGAACTGCAGGGGAATCCCCATTTACACACATAACCGTGGTTCCTGCCAAGATTCCAGCGAAGTCCCTGTGACAGAGTGAGAGGAGCTCTGAGGATACATTCCCCAGAGTGAACGTTATTACTTTATAGCAACTCCTGTGCAATAAGATAACTCGTGCAAATTTATTGCAATCTAAAAAATACTAATTTTTCGCTGTAGCAGGGTGGGTAAGGGTGTGGCCCCTTTAAGAACCTCCCCTTTCAAGATAATTGCACCTGGAGTGGGAGGAGACTATCCCAGCCAGGTGAACATAAAAGGGGAGGTTCAGGGGTTGAGAGAGAGAGAAACAAAATTAAATAAAATTAAATACCATGCAATGTGCATCAAAAAAAGGTGTTTGGAAATTGGATTGATAAAGGACTACTGCTTGTAGAGAGAAGGCCCTAAAATGGTAGGGCCCTGTAACATCTGTAAATGAATCCTAAAGTGGTCCTAAAATTTCTTTTTTAAATGTAAAAGGGTTGGAAGTCAATGCAAGGGATTTTCCCACTGACTGTAAATGTGGGTTGAGGAGAAGCTGACTGAAGTCAAAAGCCCAGGTTTTATGACTGTAAATACCAGAGGCTAAGGCCATGTTTCAGCCAAGAATAGATGAGCCTGTTGGGCCCAATGCCCTTTTCCCATCCTTAAAATTCCCTTCCTCAGTGCCAGTAATTCACTGCCAGAATGCTAATGCTGTATTTTACATTCTCACTATAGTGGGAAAACCAGTGCCAGTGAGTTCTGATATTGAATCAGATATTTGTTGCAATAACATTAATGAACTAGAAATTAGCCACCTGCTGTCCCCAAGCAACTTGGTGCCAGCGAGGAGAAAATGGCCTCCCTGCTTTACACAGGCCTGCTAGAGGTTGCAGCCCCTCTTCCATTATTTGAAGGGGCTGCTCCTCGATTTTTGGCTGCACTTCAGTCCCCACGCTCCTGATCTTTGGTCACCCGGTGCGGAGGGGAGCGGGCGGATCGGAGGACCACCTCGTAGGACTGCTCCTGGGTCTGTCCAAAGTGGCGATTAACTGGTCCAGGCAGCGGGCGGTCGAGGGGGTCGTCCGGCCCAACTACCTGCCTCTCTTCCGCTGCCACCTTCGCGCCCGGGTGGCCCTGGAGATGGGGCACGCAGTTTCCACCGGCACGCTCAAGGCCTTCCGCGACCAGTGGGCACCTCGGGGACTGGAGTGCTTCATCACCCCAGATAACCAAATTTTAATTTAATTTGTAAGTTCATTTAAAGTTTTATTAGTTACTGTTATTTGGTTTAGTGTGCATCAAATCAAAAGAGTACACAGGCCGGAGACAGGATAGGAAGTCTGCCATGAATCAGTCATTCATGAAAGAAAGACTTATGAAATAATACTGAGCGGCCTACGGATGGCGCTGTCCAGGGAGAGTATACATACTCGGGCGCGGGCCCAGCTTACGCAGGACATTCTTAACAGGAACTAGTGAAGGACACAACTGGACCTCCATGTTGTAAAACAGTTCATTAAAGCTTTGTATAACGCTTAGACCAAGTGCCTAGTAGTTTTCTTACGTCAAAGTGTATATATTTTTATTTCTTCTCAGGTTGTCCCTGGCAAGACCCCATTCATGGTCCATCCCTAGTTGCCCCGAGAAGGTAGTGACGGGCCTTCTCCTTGAACTGCAGCATTCCTTGTGGTGATGGTGCTCCCACGGTGGTGTTAGGTAGGAAATTCCAGGATATTGGCCCAGCGAGGATGAAAGAACAGCGAGGTATGTCCAAGTCAGGATGGTGTGTGACCTCGAGGGGAACCTAGAGGTGATGGTGTTCCATAACATTGCTGCTCTTGTCCTTCCCGGTGGTAAAGGTCGCAGGGGTGGAAGGTAAGTTGGCGTAGATCATACGTGCTGCAGACACAGTGCGCTGGTGGTGGCTGGAGCGGATATTAATACCAGTGGCAGGGGCACTGATCAAGTGAAATGCTTTGTCCCGAATGGTGTCGAGCTTCTTGAATGTAATTGCAGCGGCACCCATTCCAAGCGAGTGTGAGCATTCCATGGCACTTGTGACTTGAGGCTTGTCAATGGCGGAGGGGCTTTGAGGGGTGAGGCGGTGAGCCACACAGAGTGCTCAGCGTCTGCCCTGCTCTTGTAGCCACAGGGATAAGCGTGTCCGGAATGATTGAAACCACTGGAGGGTTTTCCCTTCGCTCTCCTTTGACCTCCGTTGGACTAGGGCCTCTTGGTGCCATGCTCAGTTGAGTGCTGCTTTGATGTCAGGGGTAGCTATTCTCACTTTTCCTCTGCATTCAGCTCTTGCATGCATGTATAGCTAAGTCTTAACCTCACCGCTGATTCTTTTGAGTCTTGCCATTTTAAGATTGCCTTGGATAATACCACCAACACTTCTTATAGACATTACTTAACCTTACAGGTATGCGCCAATGTCCTGGGGTGTTTGCCAAGCTATTTTATTTTACTCAATCCACTTCCCCTATCTACTCCATCTGTCTCATGCTTAACTCTTTGCCTTCCTCAGGCAATCTACCGGTGTTTAAAACCCAAGGTTGGTCACATAACCATTCTTTTCTCTTCTTCTTAGGCAGTCCCTCGGAACCGAGGATGACTTGCTTCCACATTAAAAATTTGTTCGCAGGTGACTGGTGAGTCCAATGCGGGACCTACAGTCTCTGTCACAGGTGGGGCAGACAGTGGCTGAAGGGGCGGGTGGATGGGGTGCTTGGGTTGATGTGCGGTCCTTGTGCTGCCTGCGCTTGGCTTCCGCTTGCTCCCGGCGAAGAGACTCGAGGTGTTCGGCGCCATCCTGGATGCTTCTCCTTCACTTTGTGCGGTCTTGGGCCAGGGATTCCCAGGTGTCGGTGGGGATGTTACACTTTTTCAAGGAGGCTTTGAGGGTGTCCTTGAAGCGTTTCCTCTGCCCACCTGGGGCTCTCTTGCCATGTCGGAGCTCCGAGTAGAGCGCTTGTTTTGGGAGTCTCATATCGGGCATGCAGATGATGTGACCTGTCCATCGGAGCTGATTGAGCGTGGTCAAAGCTTCGATGCTGGGGATGTTGGCCTGAGCAAGAACACTGACGTTGGTGCGCTTATCCTGCCAATGGATTTGCAGGATCTTGCAGAGGCAGCGTTGGTGGTACCTCTCCAGTGCTTTGAGGTGCCTGCTGTACATGGTCCATGTCTCTGAGGCATACAGCATTACTTCCTGATTTATCCCATCTTCTCTCCCAATCTTTTCATTCTTGTTGGCGCTCTGCAGATATGAACCTTGGTCTTCACCTAGGTTTCAAAACCAAAGTGGTCCCAACCTGTCCACCTTCTATGAAGCACCTCAGGAAGTTTCTCTACGGTAAAGGTGCTTACATAAATGCAAGCTGTTGTTGTTGCTGATGTTTTGTGTCTGGATCGCTGAATCTCTTTGTTCATTTATCCTCTCCCACCTCCCAGCCAGAATTCAGGAAACTATATAGATTCGTACCACTGAAATTTGAGACACTATCCAGTCTGGCCTCACCCAGATGGATCCTAACCAGCAACAGTTGAACAAAACTATGTGAGACCGTTTGGAATTAAATAACCAAGGTTGTCCCAGCGGTCAACCTTCTCACTCAGCTTGTTTCAAACCTGTTCTCCTTTGTTTGGGACTGATGATAGTCAGAAGTCTCCTGAGGCAGCAGGCTGCCAAACTGAAGGGAATTGTAAACTTGGGTTATCAGAAATCTCAGCTCAAAGCCTGTGGAGGTTGCTGCTTCCTATCCCTCTATGTGCTGAGCCGTGACAAATTATGCAGAGTGGTTTCTGACAGTACACAACCAGGACCCCAAGAAAAGTAACTGGCACGAAAAAGGCAGATTAGTCCAACACCTTTTCAGGTGTCAGCCGTGGCTCAGTGCAGCACTCCCGTCTCTGAGTCAGAAGGTTGTGAGTTTAAGCCCCGCTCCAGAGATTTGAGCAGATAATCGAGGCTGGCACTTCAGTGCAGTACTGAGGGAGTGCTGCACTGTTGCTAAATTACGGCCCAGTCTGCCTTTTTAAATTCTCATAAGAGATCCCATGACAACAATTTTTAAAAGATTAGAGGAGTTGTCCTGGTGTTCTGGTCAATATGTATCTCTGACGCCACTAAAAACAGATAGTCTGGTCATCTATTTCATTGCTGTTTGTGGGATCTTGCTGTGTACCATTTGGCTAAATTATAACAATGGCCCAGAAATTCGGGTCTCCACGGGTGAGTACGCACGGGGTACTCGCCCGTAGGCCCAATGGAAGTGCCGGTTTCCTGCATGCACTGCGCATGCGCGGGAAACCGGCATTTCCGTTCCCCTGAAAGGAGGGGTTCAGAGGTCGACGCATGCGCAGGAGAGGCAGCGCATGCGCATCGAACTTCGTTTTTTTTTGCAGGTTTTCCCGGGAGGGTAAGTCTCCAGAAGTTAGACATTTAAAAAGCAGTCGTAAGGCCTGCATTTTACAAGGTAAGTGGTGAATTAATTAAAATTAAAACATTTTTCCCACAGGTTTATTATTTTTAAATACTTTAAAGCAAGGTAAGTTTACTTTTAGCCCCGTTAGAAAATAAAATTATTTTTTTCAAAAATTTAAATTATTGTTTAAAATAGTTATTTCATGTAATTTATAGTTTATTTAAAAAATGTGATGTTTTTAAAAAATGTATTTGAAGCTTTAGTGCTGTTTTGGGACCCGTAGTATTTATAAGTCTTGACAGCACTTCCTGTCAGACTTATGAATGAAACATTCCCTGCTCCGATTGGCTCCCCATGGCCCACGTGATCCCAGGGGACGCATCGAACTAACTGTGCCCCTGGGATATGCAAACACTGCGCGCCAGCAGCTGGACCAGGCCCCGGATTGGAATTCCACGGGGGCCCACAGCTCAACGGCCGGCGCACAAGGTAAGTGCAGATTGGGGGCTTGCACCCGCGGGAAGCCCCCAACCCGAATTTCTGGGCCAATGACTACGCTTCAAAAGTAATTCATTGCCTGTGTAGCATGTTGAGATGCCCTGAGGACATGATTGGTGTAGTGTATGTACCCGTCTACCTTTAAGAGAACTATTGTATGTAACCGTCCACCTTTAAGCGAACTACTTTAGGTGTTGCACTACTTTGTTGGCTTCTGTATACTGTAATACCGACGGTGACCACACCGGTATATAAGTGCTGTGTCAGGAAGTATTGAGCAGATTCGCCCTGACCTCCGAATAGTAAAGTCCTGTTTTAAGTTACTCTTGGAGTCTGTGTATTAATTAACCAAACAACCCACAGACTTTACAGTGGCGACGAGGATGGGATCGTACCCTGCGGCAACAATAATTCCGAAGCAGTTAACGAGCGTCGAGAAGAGGCAACCGCCCTCGTCATTCTGCTGGGAGAAAACTCGAGTCTGCAGAGCTGGAAAGGAGGAAGAATTCAGAGACAAAGACTTCCATCAGCAACAGGCACTGACTGTCCCTTCTGCCACAGTGAGGAGTGAGCCGATCAGCACGAGAAGCAAGGCGGCCACGGTGACTGTGAGTAAGGGAAAAGTAAAAAGAATAACCGGAGGATAAGGGCGGTGCACTCGACCACGGTCGAGGGGGAAAGGAGCCGGACAGAAGTCGGGCCCAGAGGCGCTGAGACTGGGGCAGCGTGGAGCAAGGAAGCCGCGGTACAGACAGGCTGGGGACACAACGGCGTTGGGAGACAGCTAGACCGCGACCGGCGAAAAAGGCCGGGCAGCGACCGAAGCCACGAAGCGCTGCGACCGGGAGCGTAGGCGCGGGAAGATATAAAAACTCAGCCGCAGCCGGGGAGGGAAGCACCAGACTGCGAGAGGGCTGGGAGGCGCGATTGGGAGCCGAGCGAGCGGGAGAGGCAGAGCCGACCAAGGGAGACTGAGCGAGAGCCAGTCCAGTGGCTGAAACTATTCGCCGTCAACGGGGTGTACCCAGCGCCGGTTGCCCTGCCGAGAAAAGGGAAAGCACTGAAGCCGACGCGCAGGCTGTGAACCTGAAAGCCAGCGGCCGTCGCCCGTGGGGAAAGTGTACCCCTCCCGCCAGGGGAAGAAACGCGGGAAGCCGCCATTAGGCGGAGAAGAAGACAGAAGCGGGGAACCGCCATTGAAGTGGGCAGGGAGAGAAGATAAGCGCGGGAAACCGCCATTTTCACGGGAACCGCCATCTTGGAAAAAAAAAAAATTTAAAGAAATAATTCGTGGTGTTATCAGGAAGAGAGGAAGATGCCTAAGCGGGGTAACATCAACGATTTTAATTCCGAGGTAGAAGACTGGGCCACGTATGTGGAACGCATTGAGATCTATTGTGAGGCCAATAAAATAGAAGAAGATGACAAAGCTATAACCTTGCTAAACTCGATGGGCGCGAAGACATACGAGCTCTTGAAGCATCTAGCACCAGCTAAACCGGCGGATCAGACTTTCGATGATATTGTGACTGTTCTGAAGGATCACTTGAACCCCACACCGTTGATGTTGGCAGAACGATTCAAATTCTATGTGAGAACGCAAAGGAAAGACGAAAGCAACGCAGAATACTTGGTCGAACTGCGTAGACTAGCGAAACACTGCCAGTTTGGAGGGAATCTGACAGAGGCGTTGCGAGACAAATTCATGTGCGGAATGTCGAAGGAAGAAACACAAAAACGACTGCTCGAAGAGAACGATCTTACACTTGAGAAGGCTGTCCTTATTGCTGCATCGAACGAAGCCGCAGCAAAAGGAACGGCGGAAATGCAGCTAAAGGCAGCGGCACTCAGGGTGCAGCAAATTACTTCGGGTACAACGAAATGCTATCGTTGTGGGAAGACAACACACGACCAGAACCAATGCTGGTTTAAAAACCAGGAATGTAGGAAATGTGGCAAGCTCGGTCACATAGCTAAGGTATGCCAGTCAGGGAAGAAGACCAACAATAATGAGTCACCACAAAAGAGGTACAGGAAGGTACATGAGGTGACTAGGAAGAGTCCGGAAGAACAGAATTCGGACTCACACTCCAACTGCAAGGAACTGGATAGTCTGAGAATTCACAATGTGAGTAATGAAGCTGACCGACAAGCTATCTGGATCACACTACAGATTGCAAAAGTCCAAGTGAAAATGGAAGTGGACACCGGATCGGCATTGACGGTCATGAATAAGCATGATTATAAAAAGTTATTCAAGCATATTCCCCTACGGGATACGGAACTAGTATTGAAGACATACACGGGGCACAAAGTATACCCCATCGGAAAGATAGAAGTCAAGGTGAGATACAAGGACAAAGAGCACCAAAGGATGGACCTGTATGTGTTGCCTGAGGGAGGTCCACCACTTCTGGGACGGGAGTGGATCAGGAAAATAAAGATAGACTGGCATTCACTAAACACCATGACGGTAGATTCCGGAAAGGAAGATGTCAAACCTGAACTGTTGTCCAGAATATTAGACGAAGCTAAAGAGGTATTCCAGCAAGGACTGGGAACACTGCGAGGAATTAAAGCAAAGGTTAAGATTGCAGAACATGCAAGCCCAAAATTTTTCAAAGCCAAATCGGTACCTTACGCGATACGACCTGCTGTGGAGGCAGAACTGGAAGAACTTGAACGATCAGGGGTACTGTCAAAAGTGGACTGGAGTGAGTGGGCCACGCCCATTGTTCCCGTCATGAAGTCTTCACCAAGTAACAAGCCAGGGGGACCGGGGAAGGTCCGCATCTGCGGAGACTTCAAGATCACAGTGAATCCGGTGCTTCACACGGTACAATACCCGCTTCCGCGGATTGAAGATATCTTTGCTTCGTTGGCTGGAGGGAAACACTTCACCAAGATAGACCTGGCACAGGCATACTTACAAATGGAAGTCGAGGAAGAGTCGCGTCAGTACCTCACCATCAACACACACAGAGGCTTGTATCGTTATAATAGACTGGTTTTTGGGGTAGCTTCGGCTCCAGCAATTTGGCAGAGGACCATGGAGCAGGTATTACAAGGAATTCCAAGCACGCAGTGTTACTTAGATGATATCCTGATTACGGGAGAAGACGAGGAAGAACACCTCACAAATTTGAAACTGGTGCTCACTAGGTTGAAGGAATATGGCCTTCGAGTTAATCGCAAGAAATGTGAGTTCTTCCAAAAACGGATCTCGTACTGCGGTCATGTCATTGACCGAGAGGGGCTGCACAAGTCACCTGACAAGCTAGAAGCTGTCGTGAAGGCCCCCGCTCCGGAAAACGTATCACAGTTAAGATCATTCTTGGGGTTGATTAATTATTATCACAAGTTTCTGCCGAATCTATCCACGGTGCTGCATCCGCTGAATGCTCTGTTGCGGAAAGAAGTACCATGGAAGTGGAGTGAGGAATGTAAAAAGGCCTTTCGCAGAAGCAAGGCGTTGATTACCTCTGAAGAAGTGTTGGCTCATTTCAACCCAACGTTACCTCTTCGTCTAGCTTGTGATGCTTCCCCCTATGGAATTGGAGCAGTACTTTCACACAAGTTACCAAATGGCTCGGAAAGGCCAGTGGCATTCGCGTCCCGATCATTGACCTCCGCGGAGCGAAATTATGCTCAAATAGATAGGGAGGCCCTCAGCCTTGTGTGGGGCGTAAGGAAATTCAATCATTATCTGCAGGGCAAGAAGTTCACATTGCTGACAGACCACCAGCCGTTGGTGTCCATATTCAACCCTAACAAGGCCGCTTCCACCATGACAGCGCAAAGGTTACAGAGGTGGTCCGTGTTACTTGGGGCACACCAATATGACATCGAATACAAAAGGTCCAAACAGCATGGAAATGCTGATGGGTTATCGCGCTTGCCATTGCCGATAGTAGAAGAAGCGACTACAGTGGACCCGGTAGAGATGTTCCACTCATCCATAGTGGAATGTCTACCAGTAACAAATTCGATGATCGAAAACGAAACAAGGAATGACCCGACTCTCTCACGAGTCTATGATTTAACGGTGGAGGGATGGCCAGCACAGGGCGAACCAACGCTGCCAGCATTTTCGCAGAGAAAAGAACAGCTGTCAGTGTGTCGAGGAACCCTGATGTGTGGATCTAGAGTGGTGATTCCACCCAAACTTCAACAGAAGGTGTTAAAGGAGCTGCACGAGGGACATCTGGGTGGAGTGAAAATGAAGAACCTTGCAAGAGCGTTTGTGTGGTGGCCAGGCATTGATGGGGACATCGAAGAAATCACTAAGAGCTGTCTAGGATGCCAGAAGGTCCAAAACGCGCCACCACAGGCTCCTCTGCATCCATGGGAGTGGCCCTCATCTCCTTGGCAAAGGGTACATATCGACTTTGCTGGTCCATTTATGGACTCAATGTTTCTAATAGCGGTGGATGCACACTCCAAGTGGCCGGAGGTAATAAAGATGTCCACCACCACCACGGAAAAAACCATCACAGTGTTAAGGACCATGTTTGCTAGGAATGGGCTGCCGGAACAGATCTGTTCTGATAATGGACCGCAATTTGTGTCCGAAGAATTCAAGAAATTCTTAAAGAGCAATGGGGTTAAGCACTACACGTCAGCCCCATACCATCCCGCCTCCAATGGATTGGCTGAAAGGTTTGTCCAGACCTTCAAGAAGGCCATAAAGGCCATGGGTAATGAAGCCATTAACTTACAACATAAGGTGGATAGCTTTTTGTTGGCGTACAGGAATGCAACACATGCGGTCACAAATCAAACTCCCGCCATGATGTTTTTTAATAGACGACTAAGATGCCGGCTGGATTTGCTTAAGCCAAACGTCAGAAGGGACGTAGAGAACCGGCAATTCCAGGGCATGAATGAAAGGCCAACTAGATCTTTTCAGATAGGTCAACAAGTTTTGGCCCGGGACTACCGTACCGAGAAATGGCAGCCTGGAACTATCAGAAAAAGGCTAGGGCCGTTGAGGTATACGGTGGACATTGGGGACAGTATAATAAGGCGCCATGTTGACCAGATCATAGGGTCAGCCACAAATGGCCAACCTACTCCACCACCTTACACGGTTAATGTTGAGACAGAGATACCCAGAACACCTACCTCTGATCTGGTAATACTGGAATCAGATGAACCTGACACTGTCCTTCAAGCCGAATCGACCTTGCCAGAAGCACCTACTACCCCGCCGGAAGTTACGACACCACCGAGGCGTTATCCGGACAGAGTCCGGAAACCTCCAGAGAGACTGAATCTGTGAACTGTCTTGCATAAAGTTGTATATATGTTATAATGTATGTTTAATGGGGAATCAGTATGTTGTAAGCTAAAAAGGGAGGATTGTAGTGTATGTACCCGTCTACCTTTAAGAGAACTATTGTATGTAACCGTCCACCTTTAAGAGAACTACTTTAGGTGTTGCACTACTTTGTTGGCTTCTGTATACTGTAATACCGACGGTGACCACACCGGTATATAAGTGCTGTGTCAGGAAGTATTGAGCAGATTCGCCCTGACCTTCGAATAGTAAAGTCCTGTTTTAAGTTACTCTTGGAGTCTGTGTATTAATTAACCAAACAACCCACAGACTTTACAATTGGCACTATGCAGGTCCTTTCCCTTTCACAGAATCTTCAACATCTATCTGTGATAAATTAAAACATTAACATATAGTGCACATTTCCTGTAGCTGTCACGCTTACTTCCTGTCACACTTTCTAGTATACCCCCTGACTCACCATGAACAACGCCATGGAAGAGCTATTAATAAATGGTTTAAAACGCTTATTCTACATTATTCTACATTCAAAACCGTTTCCTACATTGCAACAGCGACTACACTTCAAAAAGTACTCCGTTGGGTGTAAAGCGCTTTGGGACGTCCAGTGGTCGTGAAAGGCGCTATATAAATGCAAGTCTTTCTTTCTTTCTTATTTGCTTTGAATTTATTAATGGATTCTTGGTGTTATGTATATGTTAGTTACATTCATCACCTCGAGCTGTACTATGGTGCATAAGTCCTTTACAAATCTATGATGGGCTTATGCTACAGTTGTGTTTGTGATTATCTGCGTAGATATGCAGGTACACATCTGGTTTGGCAACAAGTTTATGTTTAAAGGAAAGCAATTTGTGCCAGGACTTTGTGGCTTAAACATTTCACTTTTATTGCAAACCAAAGGCTGGAAAGAGCCTGTAGTACAGGAGTTAATAGTTGTTGTGATCTTCCTGGCTACCGGCAATGCCATCTAATCACAGACTGGGTTTGAAACTCATTGTGCAATTCCTCAGAGAGGCCGATCAGAATTCTAGGCTGAAGTGACTCTCCTCAGGTTTTGGCTTTGTGTGAACTATGTCTTCTCGTCCTGTTGGGTTCGAGTTCATATTCGTCACTTGTAGCCAATGCTGCAAATTAAATAAATCGTTGCTTGTGGGAGAGGAAATTTATAGCCTTCTGTCATCACCCGGGCTAATTTCAAGTTTGTTATTCTGCCTTTGATAAATGCTTGTTATTACTTTGTCAGCGGCCCACGTGACTGGCCTCTGTGTGAGTTAGCTGAGAGACGAGGCCAGGTTGGTCTCTGTATTATTGAGCTCACGTTAGAATGAGTTACAGTACTGCCAAAAGGAGACAGACACTACGGATTGAGGATCATTTCCACAACAACTCGGACCCCCGGCGCATGTGGCAAGGCATCCAGTCCATCACTGACTACAAGAGTAAAAACACCAGCCCCCCCCGGTTAGCGATGCCTCCCTTCCGGAGGAGCTTAACAACTTCTACGCTCGCTTTGACAGGGGCAACAGGGAGCAGGCTACCAAAGCCTTGCCACCCCCGGAAGACCAGGTGCTCACTCTGTCGACCTCTGACGTAAGGGGTGCTCTACGCGGAGTGAACACACGTAAGGCTGCCGGACCTGATAGCATCCCTGGACGGGTACTCAAGGAATGTGCTGATCAGCTGGCTGATGTCTTCACCGCCATCTTCAATCTGTCATTGGCCCAGGCAGTAGTCCCTACATGTTTCAAGACCGCTACCATTATTCCTGTGCCAAAGCAAACGGCTGTGACGTGTCTGAACGACTATCGACCTGTCGCACTCACACCCATCATAATGAAGTGTTTCGAGAGACTGGTCCTGGCTCACATCAAAGCCAGTGTTCCCGCCTCTCTTGACCAACACCAGTTTGCCTATCGTGCAAACAGATCAACGGAGGATGCAATCACAACTGCTCTACACTCTGCATTGAATCACTTAGACGGTAAAGAGACCTACATCAGAATGCTGTTCATAGACTACAGCTCAGCATTCAACACTATCGTCCCCAACAAGCTGGCCACCAAACTCCACACTCTTGGCTTGAACACTTCCCTCTGCAACTGGACCCTGGACTTCCTAACAAACAGACCCCAGTCTGTCAAATTAGGTAACCACACCACCCCCCCCCGACCCTGAACACGGGGGCCCCACAAGGATGTGTGCTGAGCCCCCTCCTCTACTCCCTCTTCACCCACGACTGTGTGGCTGTTCATGGTTCCAACACCATCATCAAGTTTGCAGTAGGCCAGATCACCAACAATGATGAGTCAGCCTACAGGGAGGAGGTCCAGCATCTCGTGAAGTGGTGCGCTGATAACAACCTGGCCCTTAACATCAAGAAAACCAAGGAAATCATTGTGGACTTCAGGAAGTCTAAAGGCGGAAGTCACACCCCCATCCACATCCATGGGGCTGTGGTGGAAAGGGTGGACAGCTTTAAGTTCCTCGGAGTCCACATCACGGAAGACCTCTCCTGGTCCCTCAATACCTCCTCTTTGATGAAGAAGGCCCAGCAGCGCCTATATTTCCTAAGGAGGCTGAAGGGATGTAACCTGTCACCCCTGATCCTCTCTAACTTTTACCGCTGCACAATAGAGAGCATCCTGACGAACTGTATCACAGTATGGTATGGCAGCTGTAGCTCCTATGACCGGAAAGCCCTGCAGCGGGTAGTCAAAACTGCCCAACGCATTACCGGCACCCGGCTACCGACCATAGAGAACATCTACCAGAAACGCTGTTTACGGAGGTCACTGACCATCATCAAAGACCCTACCCACCCCAGCCACAGTCTGTTCGCCCCCCTGCCATCTGGGAGACGCTACAGATGCATTCGCACCCGAACGACCAGATTTAGGAACAGCTTCTTTCCCAGGGCTGTCATCCTACTGAACTCCACAAATAAACTCTAAAGCCTGCACATCTGCCAATGCACTTTATTATGTTTACATGAATGTATTACAAGCCAAATGAATGTTGAATGTTTAAATGTCTTACTTCCTGTCACACTTTCTAGTATACCCCCTGACTCACCATGAACAACGCCATGGAAGAGCTATTAATAAATGGTTTAAAACGCTTATTCTACATTATTCTACATTCAAAACCGTTTCCTACATTGCAACAGCGACTACACTTCAAAAAGTACTCCGTTGGGTGTAAAGCGCTTTGGGACGTCCAGTGGTCGTGAAAGGCGCTATATAAATGCAAGTCTTTCTTTCTTTCTTATTTGCTTTGAATTTATTAATGGATTCTTGGTGTTATGTATATGTTAGTTACATTCATCACCTCGAGCTGTACTATGGTGCATAAGTCCTTTACAAATCTATGATGGGCTTATGCTACAGTTGTGTTTGTGATTATCTGCGTAGATATGCAGGTACACATCTGGTTTGGCAACAAGTTTATGTTTAAAGGAAAGCAATTTGTGCCAGGACTTTGTGGCTTAAACATTTCACTTTTATTGCAAACCAAAGGCTGGAAAGAGCCTGTAGTACAGGAGTTAATAGTTGTTGTGATCTTCCTGGCTACCGGCAATGCCATCTAATCACAGACTGGGTTTGAAACTCATTGTGCAATTCCTCAGAGAGGCCGATCAGAATTCTAGGCTGAAGTGACTCTCCTCAGGTTTTGGCTTTGTGTGAACTATGTCTTCTCGTCCTGTTGGGTTCGAGTTCATATTCGTCACTTGTAGCCAATGCTGCAAATTAAATAAATCGTTGCTTGTGGGAGAGGAAATTTATAGCCTTCTGTCATCACCCGGGCTAATTTCAAGTTTGTTATTCTGCCTTTGATAAATGCTTGTTATTACTTTGTCAGCGGCCCACGTGACTGGCCTCTGTGTGAGTTAGCTGAGAGACGAGGCCAGGTTGGTCTCTGTATTATTGAGCTCACGTTAGAATGAGTTACAGTACTGCCAAAAGGAGACAGACACTACGGATTGAGGATCATTTCCACAACAACTCGGACCCCCGGCGCATGTGGCAAGGCATCCAGTCCATCACTGACTACAAGAGTAAAAACACCAGCCCCCCCCGGTTAGCGATGCCTCCCTTCCGGAGGAGCTTAACAACTTCTACGCTCGCTTTGACAGGGGCAACAGGGAGCAGGCTACCAAAGCCTTGCCACCCCCGGAAGACCAGGTGCTCACTCTGTCGACCTCTGACGTAAGGGGTGCTCTACGCGGAGTGAACACACGTAAGGCTGCCGGACCTGATAGCATCCCTGGACGGGTACTCAAGGAATGTGCTGATCAGCTGGCTGATGTCTTCACCGCCATCTTCAATCTGTCATTGGCCCAGGCAGTAGTCCCTACATGTTTCAAGACCGCTACCATTATTCCTGTGCCAAAGCAAACGGCTGTGACGTGTCTGAACGACTATCGACCTGTCGCACTCACACCCATCATAATGAAGTGTTTCGAGAGACTGGTCCTGGCTCACATCAAAGCCAGTGTTCCCGCCTCTCTTGACCAACACCAGTTTGCCTATCGTGCAAACAGATCAACGGAGGATGCAATCACAACTGCTCTACACTCTGCATTGAATCACTTAGACGGTAAAGAGACCTACATCAGAATGCTGTTCATAGACTACAGCTCAGCATTCAACACTATCGTCCCCAACAAGCTGGCCACCAAACTCCACACTCTTGGCTTGAACACTTCCCTCTGCAACTGGACCCTGGACTTCCTAACAAACAGACCCCAGTCTGTCAAATTAGGTAACCACACCACCCCCCCCCGACCCTGAACACGGGGGCCCCACAAGGATGTGTGCTGAGCCCCCTCCTCTACTCCCTCTTCACCCACGACTGTGTGGCTGTTCATGGTTCCAACACCATCATCAAGTTTGCGGTAGGCCAGATCACCAACAATGATGAGTCAGCCTACAGGGAGGAGGTCCAGCATCTCGTGAAGTGGTGCGCTGATAACAACCTGGCCCTTAACATCAAGAAAACCAAGGAAATCATTGTGGACTTCAGGAAGTCTAAAGGCGGAAGTCACACCCCCATCCACATCCATGGGGCTGTGGTGGAAAGGGTGGACAGCTTTAAGTTCCTCGGAGTCCACATCACGGAAGACCTCTCCTGGTCCCTCAATACCTCCTCTTTGATGAAGAAGGCCCAGCAGCGCCTATATTTCCTAAGGAGGCTGAAGGGATGTAACCTGTCACCCCTGATCCTCTCTAACTTTTACCGCTGCACAATAGAGAGCATCCTGACGAACTGTATCACAGTATGGTATGGCAGCTGTAGCTCCTATGACCGGAAAGCCCTGCAGCGGGTAGTCAAAACTGCCCAACGCATTACCGGCACCCGGCTACCGACCATAGAGAACATCTACCAGAAACGCTGTTTACGGAGGTCACTGACCATCATCAAAGACCCTACCCACCCCAGCCACAGTCTGTTCGCCCCCCTGCCATCTGGGAGACGCTACAGATGCATTCGCACCCGCACGACCAGATTTAGGAACAGCTTCTTTCCCAGGGCTGTCATCCTACTGAACTCCACAAATAAACTCTAAAGCCTGCACATCTGCCAATGCACTTTATTATGTTTACGTGAATGTATTGCAAGCCAAATGAATGTTGAATGTTTAAATGTCTTAATCTAAATGTACACTCTCGGGAGCCGCAAGCCTACATTTCGTTGTACTGCACTTGTGCACTAACAATGACAATAAAGTTGATTATTATTTGATAAATTTGACTTTGACTTGAGTAAATATCAGCAGTGTTTACAGGCATCGGAAAATCATAGCTGGATTTTTCCCCATTATCCTGCTTATTAATTATTTTGCTCATTAGCTCTTTATGCTAACACGGCACCACCAGTTATTAACATTAACTGCGAAATGCAGACTAGGAGAAACTTAAATCACTTGTAGATTTACCACTGTGGCAATGTTTTTGTTGGCACTTTAGTATACTTGAAATATCCACGTGGCTTGATCGATTTATTCAGATATAACAGCATTGCTCCTTTGAGTGACAGGTTATTTGTTTCATTGTACAGTTTTATATGATCAATGCAGATGTGAAGTGATCATATCTTCTGAGATAATGCACCATTTAATTTGTGCCATGTTTTCTCTATTTCTGAATAGTGTTAAATTTGTCTCAAATTCTCTGTATCAAGGGAACAGAAGTGTTGTTTTGACACCTAAGGGGTTAAAAGTGGGAGATTGAAACAGAGCAACAATTCTTCTAAGATCTATTGCTTGATCAGGTTAAACGGCCTGGTTGAGCGATACACTAGGACAAGCTCCTACTAAAGATTTGCAAGAAAATAAAACAAAGAAAGACTGAAATTTATACAGTGCCTTTAGCACATCTCTCACATACGTCCCGAGGCACTTCACATAGAACCATCGAAGCTTACAGGACAGAAGGAGGCCATTTGGCCCATTGTGTCTGTACTGGCTTTTCCAGTGCCGCTTAAAACAAATCCCCCACTGCCCCTGCTCTCTCCTCCTAGCCTTGTATGTTCCACTCCTTCAAATATTGATGAGCTTTTCCCTTTAGAAAAAATGCAGGCGTCTCTGACTTAACTATTCCCTGTGGCAAAACATCCCAACTCCCTGTGTGAAGAAACTTTGTCCAACATCAATATCTGAGTGATCCCTTGTCACTGAGGTAGCATCTGCCATTATGCAGCCCACGAGAGATAGGCCAGTGTAAATAATATAATGAAAATTCTGAGAGGGGTTGCAGCATTCCATTTCCCACGTGAGGCTTCTGGGAAAACCCATTTTAAAAGTATCATCATTTCTCTGCAGTAGCTGTAATGCCTGTAGGTGGCAGTGCAATGGGCACTGTCACTGTTATCATGGGTGTCTCTGAGCTAATATGACATGACAGGCGAACTCTGATATCTGAGTATCTCTAATCTGCTTACAGCTGTAGGCTCGGGCCACTGGGGAGGCATTGTGACGTGAACTCTGAATTGTTCCTTTGTGCTCTCGCCATTTTGTTTTGCTGGTTAGAAGGAAGTTACCCCACAGATAGGGGTGCCAACCCTCCCAAAATTGTCTGGGAGTCTCCTGGAATTCTCCTTATCGGTAACGGTGGCATAGTGGTCATGATACTAATCTAGTAATCTAGAGGCCTGATCCAGAGACATGAGTTCAAATCCCACCACTGGAAGCTGTGGAATTTAAATTCAGCTAATTAAATAAATCTTGGAATAAAAAGCTGCTATCAGTAATTGTTGTAAAAACCCATTTGGTTCACTCATGTCCTTTAGGGAAGGAAATCTACCCGGTCTGGCCTATATTTGACTCCAGACCCACAGCAATGTGGTTGACTTTTAACTGCCCTCTGAAATGGCCTGGCAAAGCCACTCAAGGGCAATAAATGCTGGCCTTGCCAGCGATGCCCGCATCCCATGAATGAATTTAAAAAAAATTAAGGATTGATCTCCCGGGCATTGCTGCCAGCAACCCTTTTGTTACATGTTCATTTTTATATATTATTTCAAGGCAGGGGTTTCTTTTAGTTTAAGGTAACACAAAGACGGCGGGGGAATGGAAATAAAAGATTTCGACAGTGAATGGTGAAGGAGAAATAATTTTGGGGCAGATTGAGTTCAAATGAATTTCTAAACCAACGTATTACAGTTCAGCAAATATTTCTTCAGACAAAACCTGGTTGTATAAACCTTGTTATTAAATTGAAATTTAAAAGAATAATCCAGGTTGTTTGTATAATTTTTTTAAAAGACTGGGCATGCAGTTAAATTAAATCAATATTTCTTCTTCCAAGTGCATTTCTTACACGTAACTTTTTCAACAATTTTTTTTTTAAAAGAGCTTTTTCATTTAATGATTTTCAAAACAAGGTTTAGGGTGCGCCAGCAAAGAAAAACATTCTTTTGCTCCCCAAAATGCTTAAAATCCAAGAGCAACTGTGGGGCAGGGGGTATGGGGGGCAGTGGGGGCGGGTGGCATTTACCACCTGGGCATTTAACTTAATTTCAGAATCAGTGTTTCAGTTCTCGGAGCTTGTTTATTTATTCAGCTAAAATCACGGCGGGGAAAGTTAAATATTAATAAAAGAAATCCAGAGTTGCGCTTCTCTGGTTATTTTTTATTGCAAAATTTGCCAGGATTGCTCGAGAGAGCGAGAACAGGCGGAGCAGAGCAAGGACCCGCCTTCGGTGAAGCCTGTGTTGTGTTTGGTGGCTGTCAGTGAAATAAAGAAAAGAAATGAATGGAAAAGGAGATGAATAATTTAAACCTTATCTTGTGCTTAACGATTAATATTTTCTGAAGTAAGTGAGAAACGTCTTAAGTGCTCACTTCATTAAGTAATTAATAAACATCAATCTGCTCTGGTGATGTCCAAATATTGCTCACACAACATGCAGTGAGCACCAGCAAGAAAGTGCCGGTGGCGGCAATGAACAAATTGCTCTGTCTCAGAGTCATGGCCATTGTCACTGCAGAGGCCACTTGTGCATAATGACCATGAACTTCAGAGCAACATAAGAAACTGATCCTGCCGTCACCTCAATAGCTGGAAACAGGGAACACTATACTCATGGGAAAGAGAGTCTCGGTGTACAGAAGCTGGCCCTTCAATAAGCCTGCCATGGAGGAGTAAGGATGGAAAGTTTGTAGTTGGACACTGATTTTAAAAAAAATCAGCTCTTCAACTTCTTCTACTAGCAGTTCTACTACCCTCAAAGTCCCAAATTCACTTGATATTTGTCCAATGCAAAGGTTTCCTTTTTCATCATTTCAATGGCCACAGCTGCCCAAAGTTGCGTAACCGAGACCTAATTTGAGCTGTAGTCTGGATAGACGCCCCACCAGGTGGCTTTTCCTTTGATCAGAAGATTCTGCCCATTGTTATCAATGAGACCACATTCTAATGCTTACCTTGAAGAATGGAGTTGATGAGAAGACACTGTTTGGCCTTTTAGCCTCTGTCATGTGACGGCATTAATGACAGCTGCCATGATGAGCTATTACTTTAATATGACCTTGACCTTAAGAGGTGCTTTATTTGCTAGTTGTGGTGAAACAGTGGAATACACATGTAAAGAACATGCATATGATATTGCTGTAAATAGAAAAGAGATGGAATTTTCCTGCTTTGTTACTCCCGTCAAACCTCTTCGGCAGCACCTCCCAAACCCGCGACCTCTTCCACCTAGAAGGACCAGGGCAGCAGGCGCATGGGAACACCACCACCTCCAAGTTCCCCTCCAAGCCACACACCATCCTGACTTGGAAGTATATCGGCCGTTCCTTCATCGTTGCTGGATCAAAATCCTGGAGCTCCCTCCCTAACAGCACTGTGGGAGCACCTTCACCACACGGACTGCAGCGGTTCAAGAAGGCGGCTCACCACCACCTTCTCAAGGGCAACTAGGGACGGGCAATAAATGCTGCCCTTGCCAGCCACGCCCACATCCCACGAACAAATTAAAAAAAACTTGCACCTGTCTCAACATTCTATCAGTGTAGCCACCTGGCATCATATGGCAGGTCTAATCGGTAACATTTCTGTAACAAACTAATCAGTGATGCAACCTTTTTTTTGGCCACTTGCCTTCAGTCGGTTTGCAGCATTCTATCCATCTGGGCAAAACACAATCTGGATAACAGTCGGTAATTTTCCTGCTGACACGTTGAGTTGCAGAGTTCCAGCTTCCTGCAGCCAGAGGAAGTCTGTTGGCGGTGCTGCAACAGCCCCTGACCACAAAGACCGAAAGGGCCTGTGACTGCTCAAAGTCATTCCATGGTGCGACGTTCAGAGTTGTGCACTGGCTGCTCCGTAGAAGAGCTGATTCCTCCTCATGGTCACCACATCTAGCTCTTTATGTACAGAGCCCTTGGCCTCAATCTTGTGCAAGCTTACAATACAACCAGACTGATAGCTGCAATATAACGTGGATAAATGCGAGGTTATCCACTTTGGTGTCAAAAACAGGAAGGCAGATTATTATCTGAATGGCAATAGATTGGGAGAAGGGGAAGTGCAACGAGACCTGGGTGTCCTTGTGCACCAGTCGCTGAAGGTAAGCATGCAGGTGCAGCAGGCGGTTAAGAAGGCAAATGGTATGTTGGCCTTCGTAGCAAGTGGGTTCGAGTACAGGAACAAGGATGTCTTGCTGCAGTTGTACAGGGCCTTGGTGAGACCACATCTTGAGTATTGTGTGCAGTTTTGGTCGCCTTATCTGAGGAAGGATGTTCTTGCCATGGAGGGAGTTCAGCGAAGATTCACCAGGCTGATACCTGGGATGGCAGGAATGATGTATGAGGAGAGAGTGGGTCGATTAGGCTTATACTCGCTGGAGTTGAGAAGAATGAGAGGGGATCTCATTGAAACTTATAAAATTCTAACAGGACTAGAGAGACTAGATGCAGAAAGGATGTTCCCGATGGCGGGGGAGTCCAGAACCAGGGGTCACAGTCTAAAGATAAGGGGTAGGCCATTTAGGACTGAGATGAGGAGGAATTTCTTCACCCAGAGAATGGTGAACCTGTGGAATTCTCTACCACAGAAGGCAGTTGAGGCCAATTCATTAAATATATTCAAGAAGGAGTTAGATATATTTCTTAAGGCTAAGGGGATCAAGGGATATGGGGAGAAGGCAGGGACAGGGTACTGAATTTGGATGATCAGCCATGATCTCATTAAATGGCGGAGCAGGCTCGAGGGGCCGAATGGCCTACTCCTGCTCCTATCTTCTATGTTTCTATGTTTCTATCGTGGTTTCTTTGTGGGTGTCTACAGTTCCAGTGGTTAAGCCACTCCAGGATGTCTAGTGTTGTCCTTATGTATCATTACAGTCAAAATGCTACTGAATCACTATGACCTCTGTGGATCCTTGCTACACTCTGGACTAAAATTATTGGCATCTCTTTAATTTTAAGATTATGAAAGAGCAATATATGTACATAAGTAATTAATTATACACAGATTAATATTTTAATTAAAAACTCATGACAGTTTACTCAATCGCAATCATTATTTTAGGATATGCTTGACTTTCATTTCAAACGCTTTAGACTTTGCATTCTAACTGGGTCCATCCCTCTAAGTTTATTTACATTCATTCTCAGGATTTGGCCATCGCTGGCAAGGCCAGCATTTATCGACCATCCCTAATTGCCCTTGAGAAGGTGGTGGTGAGCAGCCTTCTTCTTGAACCGCTGCAGTCCGTGAGGTGAAGGCACTCCCACAGTGCTGTTAGGGAGGGAGTTCCAGGATTTTGACCCAGCGACGATGAAGGAACGGCCGATATATATCTCCACGACATGAAGGTTGTTGTGTCTGTACCTTTCTACCTAGACACAATTTAGAACTCAGAACTCAGAGATTCAAACATGAAGTGCTTTATTCAAAAAGAAGGTTCTGGAGAGAACCGAACAAAGAGAGCTACAACTTAACCAAGAGAACAACCCCAACCATTTATCTGCTGTGACAGTGCCACCGCAGGTGGGAGGAGAACACACAATACATAACAAAGGTGTGTGACTTGGTGGGGAGGTGATGATGTTCCCAGGTGCCTGCTGCCCTCGTCCTTCTAGGTGGTGGAAGTCGTGGGTTTGGGAGGCGTTGCTGGGAAATTGCGCCAACCTGAAGAACTATCTCACCATCTCCTCCACAGGAGCCAACGATTGTAGGACAGTGAGCCTCCTCCATGTTGAGAGATTGCCAGCTGAAATCAATTCCTTCTTGTAAAACCACTTGGCCACGTTCTGCAGTCATCCCCACCTTGTATCATTTTGTAAATCACAATGAATAATTTTGACCATTTTTCTCCCATTCACTACGACGTTTACTGATTGTACATCCTGAGCCCAAATATGACTTCATGGCATTTCACTCCTTCATCCTCCAACATCTATCTCTGACATATCATCCCGACTTCTTTATTACTTCCATTTGCTATAGCTTACAAGCGAGAGGAAAGATGTGAGTCTCATTTGCAAAGGTCAAGCGGCTCAATTCTAAGTTGTCAAGATCTTTAATTTGCATAATTGAAACTTGTATTTAATTGGACAGCTAAACCTACTGCTCTGGTTTCTGCCACTGGGCCAAAGCAGTTATCAAACACAGCAGGAACTCGGAAACTGCCTTTTGAAATTGTCGGCTAAGTTGTGATTCTACCATCAGATTTTCCCATCTAGTTCCACTTGTGAAGCACCTTGAGACCATTTTTTTTAATTGATGTTAAAGGTGCTAAATAACTGCAGGTTATTGCTGCTGAAAAATAGTCTATAGCACCTTTCACAACCACCAGACGTCCCAAAGCGCTTAACAGCCAATGAAGTACTTTTTGATGTGTAGTCACTGTTGTGATGTAGGAAACGCAGTAGCCAATTTGCTCACAGCAAGCTCCAGAAACAGCAATGTGATAATGGGAGCTAAATTCGGTTGATTTGCGCCTCCCATTAGCGCCCTAGAGGACGCTAATGGGGCACAAATCAACTAGCGCCTGGGCGCGGCGCTGCTAATGCCTCCCGCGAAATTCAATGGGAGGTTAGCAGTGGCGCTAACCGTTAGCACCGTGCGGTGCTGCGCCGCTGGCGATGACATCATCGCCGTGCGCAGCACCCCGGCTGTAATATTGGGTGGCGCCCCCCCGACTTACCTACGGATGCTATGTCCGCCGGGGTCGAGGGGGCCTACCTGCGGCTGGGGCGGCGCTAGTTAAAGGGGAGGTGGCGGGCGGCCATTTTTGTTGCTGGCCGCCTGCCAGTACCTGCCCCCATTGCTGTTCCTGGCTCCTGTGAAGTCCCCCCGCAGGGTGCCTGCTGCTCTCTTTGAGCCCGGCACCCCTCTTGAGTGCCGGGCTCATTTGCCGGCACTCGCAATCCCTGGTGGCCCAGCTGGGTGCCGGGACGCGCTGCGCCAGGCCTCTCCCATTTAATAAGGGGACGAAGGCCTGCAGTACCGTGGCACGTAACGCCGCGATATTGGCTCGCAGCACCCCAGCGCTCCTCCCTCTCAGGCCGCTACCTGGGAAAATCGGCCACGGGGGCGCTAAGGCGCTACCCAATTTTTACCCTAATCTGTTTTAATGATGTTGATTGAGGGATAAATATTGGCCAGGAATCCAGGGATAACTCCCTTGCTCTTCATTGAAATAGTGCCATGGGATCTGACATGAGTCAACTGAGCGGCCTGCGGGTGGCGCTGTCCAGGGAGAGTATAAATACTCAGGCACGGGCCCAGCTAGCGCAGGACAGTCTTAACAGGAACTAGTAAAACAGTTGATTAAAGCTTTGTTTAATGCTTAGACCAAGTGCCTAGTAGTTTTCTTATGTCAGGATCTTTTACGTCTACCTGAGAGAGCAGACGGGGCCTCGGTTTAATGTCTCATCCAAAAGACGGCACCTCCGACAGTGCAGCACTCCCTCAGTCAGCCTCGATTATACACTCAAGTCCCTGGAGTGGGACTCTGAACCCACATCCTTCCAACTCAAAGGCAAGGGTGCTACCAACTGAGCCACCTCTGACCCTGTTGTCGGAATAAGGTAAATGCTTCAAGTGGAGCGTTGAGAAAGGGATTCCCCAGAAGGTCCTCTGTTGTAGGCTGGGACAGACTGACCATATGGGAGATTTCCTGAGTGTCCCCTTGAATGGTTCCATAGCACCATATTACCGACACCCACCCATTCCACCCCCCTTTTCTCGTGAGAACCCAGTGCCCTTTTGAGAGAGCCAGTCCACCCCTGGCTGTAGGTGAATTTTGACAAAGTGTCCCGGAGCTTAGACTTTGGAGCAGGTTCAAGATTAAGCTGAGATCTTTTTGGGGAAGTGTAGAGCATAATGTTCATCTGCAGGGTTTTTTCCCCCTCTTTTTTTGGGTGAAGATACCGCTATCCCGGTGGCTTAGTGTATAAGTCCACCCTGTGGTGTGGCACAGAGCCATGCACAACAGAAGGTCCCAGGTTTAATGGCCGGTCGGTGCTGAGTTAATGGATCTCATACAGGCAGTTGTTGGGGCATTGTAATTGGCCTCAGAGACACTGGGCAAGATGGGGAAGAAAACCCAGGAGGGTTTCCGCTTCTGACTGTTATTCAGCTTCTTGGTGGGAACTGCATATGTGTGGACATCGAGTGAGGAGAGGATCAAGCTTGATTGTGATCCTCCCATGGTTAAACAGCCCACTGACACTCGGAGCTGAATTTTTCTCTGCGGTTCCACTGGGAAAAATTCCGCAAATGCTGGAGTAAGTGGAGGAGACATCTTAAAAAGGGGTAGAAGGGCCTGAATATTTTTTTTAAAATAAAGGCTCTACATGAGCCAATTGGCTGGGAAGAAGAGGCAAGGAGGGTAGAAATTTGCCTTTCACGGCAGCGCATAATCGGTGGGCATCACACTGGCCACCTGTTATACACTCCACCCGATATTCAGTTTCCACTGACTTCAACAGAACTAAATATCAGATTGGGCAGATAGCAGGTGGCCGATGAGGTCGTGCCCAAGCCGAATTTCTACCACAAGGGGTTTTAGGGGAGGGAAAGGAGCCCAGTACCAGCTTCTCTTCCTCCAGCGTTCTGCTGTGGGGTTCTGCTGCTGCCCTAAAGCCTACCGGAACCCCTCGACTGGGGGTTCATGGGGGGTGTGGTGGGGGGGTGCGGTGGGCGGGGGTGAGTGGTGGTCGGTGGTGGTTAGTGGCGGCCGGGGCTGTAAAGAGAGAATTTGGGTGAGTGCCTGAGAGCCACCTGCCCTCCATCATTTACATGTGGCTGGGCAGTCTGGTCTAGGCTGGGTGACTTCCATTCTGGCGTGGGATGGGAGGGCAATCCAGGTTGGCAGTGTTAAGGATGGGGATGTGGATTTAGGCCTCCTTGTCCGTTTTTTGTGTTCCCCCCTCAGTTTCCCGCTGCCGTTCTGCCTGATTTGAGGAAGTCAGGCAGATGAAAATCCGGCCCTCAGTGTCCCGGCTCCCACGTGAGGCTGTGCCTTGGGTGAGCTACAGGGCAGCTGCTAGAGTCTGAAGCACAGAGATCAGCGGAAAAGGGGAGAAAATGGGAACAAAAAAAAGCTGAGCTTGTGGTATACAAGGCTAAAAGGTTCAATTGCGATGATTTTAAATAGGAAATGGGAGGTGGTTGTGGTTAGTCACGTCAGGCTGATTTAAGCCTAGATTCCTGTTACTGGCTTTGTGTCTGCTGCTCCATGTTGAAATAAAAAAAAACATTATTTATTATGTAATAAGGATTTGCTGCCATTGGATTCAGTACAAAGGGAAATCTATAATCTTAGCACTTTTAGCATATACAGGCTTACAGTTCTATAAAAAAAGCTAACTCTTCCCCAGAGGGCAATTAAGGTCCCGTTGCAAGTTTCAGCCATTTTGGCCATTAGCTTTTCGGTTAAACACGAAAATTAATGCGGCGGTGGGGGGGCGGGGGAATAGAAAAATGGATTTGAATCAATACCCCGCCCTTGCTCCACTCTCCAGGTTTGTATTTAAAAAGCACAATGAGAATGAAGTCTGCAGCAAATGACAAGGTAAAACCATCAACAGATAGTTGTAAATAATCTCCCTTAAATTTTTCACAAGCCCCCTCATGTACTTCCATTCTTGTGAGGATGGTCAGACTAGTGTCTGCCCAGTGCCAGTCTGTACCCAGCCACTAAGAGGTGAAGGAGCCATGTGCAGAGGCACTCCCTCTCTCTCCGTCTCTCAAAGACTCCCTCCGCTCGATGCAGCCTCACCCTCGGATGCTTTCGTGCTGCAGACTTGCTCTTTGATACACCCTCCCACACAGACTCCTGCAGTGACGCTCCTCCCCCACAGAATCACTCTCTGCTACTCCCTCTTCCATTGACTCCCCCGCCCAACAGATACACCCTATATTTCCTGCCCCACACAGTCAGCCTCTGATACTCCCTGCTCCTCAAACTCAGCCTCTGATACCATGAGCTCTGCACCTAATGGCGCTCCCTTACTCCATCCCTGAAGACGCCCCCTCAGCTCCTCCCTCCAGGGTCGCCAACCCTCCAGGATTGTCCTGGAGTCTCCAGGGATTAAACGTTAATCTCCTGGACACTACTGCGAGCAGCCCTGGAGAAAAAATCATCAGATCACTAGAAAAAATTGTGATTTTTAAAAGAATTTTCTTTGAGCACTTTTGTTTGTTAGATTGGGGATGGGAAATAATTCTGTTTGACTCAAAAGCGAAATACTGCGGGTACTGGAAATCCAAAAGAAAATGAGAAAATGCTGGAAATACTCAGCAGGTCAGGCAGCATCCGCAGAGAGAGAAACAGAGTTAATGGCCGCGATTTCGCCTTCTGAGCCGGGTCCGTGGTGGGCGATGTCGGCGGCAGGGTGTGACCTCGCTGCTGGCTCCAGCCCGCTCTGTGAAAAGAATTTTACGCTGATTGGGCTTGTTAAGCCCGCCCTGTGCATTTCCCGGCCACTTGAAGCAAGCGGGTCTGATGACGTCACTTGATGACGTTGCTTGATGACGCGTCATCAGCCGGTTTCCTTAAAGGGACCATGCGCAAATTTACTTTGACAGTTGTGCTGTCAGTGTTCTACAGCATTGAGGTGCTGCAAACACTGACAGTGACTGCATAGAGGTGCCCGGCTACACGCAGGCTCTCTCATGACTCCTATATGCTTATGGAGGGAGTCACAGCACACAGGGAGGTTCTCTTCCCTTCCAATGGGTGGAAGAGACCTCCCCAGGAGATCAACGGTTGTACATTGCACAGGAGGGCACGAGCAGGGATGTCTTCAGGAGGACCAGGCTGCAGTGGCACAATCCTTTCAATAATCTCAGTAGATCACGAAATGTTACTGCAAAGCCACACTCAACCTCATCCTGCTGTGCCACTCATCAGATCCTCATCACTCTGCCTTCCCCTCCCTACTCCTGCACATCCTTACTCACACCAACTTACCTTGCACCTCCACCCATCCCTCTCTCTCTACATTATCACTTCCCCATCTCACTAGCCATCCCTCACACTCACCCTCATCCTAGTCCAATCATACCAACTAACAACACACAAGGGTGTTTTAGCCAATGTTCAGGTGAAGTTTCTGTTAATGTGCTGTCAAACATTGAAATCTTTATTTTCAACACTTGCTCACGTACTTGAACAGATTTGTGTGCACCTTTGGAAGTGGCTTAGTGAGTTGCAGTGAATGGTGAGACCTAACGGTACCCCCTGCAGTGGTGAGGAGTGTGAAAGGAATGGCTTGTGCATTGTAGGAAAGCTTTATGGTGTTGGTGTGGGGTGGTGCCAACCTGGTGCATCATGTATCAGCCAGGGTGTACAGCGTCAAGTGAAGTAAATGTGGTCATGGTGAGGCCATCCCTGGTGTCCCGGGCAGCAATGTGGCCGGGTGCTGATATCTTCTGTCCTGTGTGGCACCAGCTGTTTGCGGAGTTGTTGTTGGTGCTGCTGGTGTTGGGGCTGATCGTGGTGGGATTCTGAGGACCAAGCTGAGATTTTTTTCAAGGGCAACGATATGGATGGAATAGATGGCAGGTGAGGATGAGATGACAGAAGCGATCTGTCGATGGTGCGAGAGGTTGTTCCAATGAGGTGGCACTGGATTGCAAGTTTGCGCCAAACACTTGCAACCTGCATAAAGCTGAATCTGTCTTCCAAATGCAGTAAGTAACAGCTTCCAACCTTGGAAAGTGAACAGCTGTGAGATGGGAGCTTTTATAGCACATTTGCAGCTGTCGAGTTAGTAAATCATCCCAAGATGACACAACACCCGAGCTCCTTACCTGACGTGATCCCCGGGCAGTGGGGAAGCTGTTGGCAAACTCTAAAAATCTAAAGGTGAGCTTAAAATACTAGTTAATTGCCTCTTAACAATCTCTCTAATGATCTAAATTGCCTCCCCCACCGCTTGGTGTTGGGCCTGTTCAGCGATGACAGACCCGACATCTGGGAGACTAGTGTGGAGGTGGGTTGACAGCGGGTTCCCTACCTGCTTTCAAAAAAAAAAAATGTTTTCCCAGCCGACCCTCCTCCAAACGCTGACCCCCACCCCCCCCCCCCACCGAAAAATTTCCCCCCACGTTTCAGGTCGTTCTGATGAAAGGTCATCGACCTGAAACATTAACTCTGTTTCTCTCTCCACAGGTGCTGCCTGACCTGCTGAGTGTTTCCAACATTTTCTCTTTTAATGTCTATTTGACTGACAGACAAGTACAGGTACACTATCCCTTATCCGAAAGCCTTGGGACCAGCTGAGTTTCGGTTTTCGGAATTTTTCGGATTTCAGAAGGTATTATTATAAGACTGGGAAATTTGTATTTAATATAAATTTTAAAAGTTCAGGCTACCTCTTGCGACTGTTCCGTGTCTCATTCCCCTTCCTGCTTCTCTGGAAAGCCGGATATCGGCTGACTCCTACTAAGCTGGCCCGCAAATCAGGTCGGGGGTCGGGTGGGGGGGGAGAGAAGAATATCGGACGGGCCGTGGTTCAGGTAGGGGGGGGTCGGTCGGGGGGATAAAAGAATATCGGACGGGCTGTGGTTCGGGTCGGGGTTCGGGTCGGGTCGGGTCAGGCAGAAAAGAATATCGGACAGGTCGGGGGGGGGAGAAAAGAATATCGGACGGGCCGCGGTTTGGGTCGGGTGGGTGGGGAGAAAAGAATATCGGACGGGCCGCTGCAGCTATCGGACGGGCCGCTGTATTGTTGGGTTCACTCTCCCGGTACCTCCTTCACACTGCCCGGCTCGGCCTGCAATCTCCTACCCAGGAGGGAACTCTGTGACCCTCTGCCCTGCTCAGCGTAAGTCGTGCGCCACTCTGGTCATGTCGTGCGCACGACTTACGCTGAACGAAAAAACTTTTGGTTTTTAGAGGTTTTCGGTTTTCGGAAGTTCGGATAAAGGATAGTCTACCTGTACCATTCAATCGCGTAATGAAGTGACTTAAATGCAACTTTACGGTGCAACTTAAAATTAAAGGGTTAACGCCCTCTGTTAAAATTGTGGCATCTCTGTCACCTTGCTGTTGCCACTAATTTCTAAAAAGAAAGTAAGACTAGCATTGATACAGCACCTTTCATGAGTTCGAGACGTCTAAAGCGCTTTATAGCCAATGAAGTACTTTTGAAGTGTTGTCACTGTTGTAATGTAGGAAACGCGGCAGCCAATTTGCGCACAGCAAGCTCCCACAAACAGCAATGCAATAACGACTAGATTATCTCTTTCAGTGATGTTGGTTGAGGGAAAAATATTGGCCAGGACACCAGAGAGACCTCCCCTGTTCTTCTTTGAAATAGTGCCATGGGATCTTATACATCCACCTGTGAGGGCAGACGGGGCCTTGGTTTAACGTCTCATCCGAAAGTTGACACCTCCGCCAGTACTGCACTGAAGTGTCGGCCTAGATTATGTGTTCAATTTTCTGGAGTGGGAGTTGAACGCACTCGTGGTTACTACAACAAAAACAACAACAACTTGCATTTATATAGCTCCATTAACATAGTAAAAGATCCCAAGGCGCTTCACAGGAGCGATTATCAATCAAAATCTGACACCGAGCCACATAAGGAGATATTAGGGCAGATGACCAAAAGTTTGGTCAAAGACGTAGGTTTTAAGGAGCGTCTTAAAGGAGGAGAAAGAGGTAGAGCGAGGCGGAAAGGTTTAGGGAGGGAATTCCAGAGCTCAGGGTTTAGGCAGCTGAAGTCGTTATTGCAAAGGTGGAGCGATGAAAATCAGGGATGCGCAAGAGACCAGAATTTAAGGAGTGCAGAAATCTCGGAGGGTGGTAGGGCTGGAAGAGGTTATGGAGATAGGGAGGGGCGAGGCCAAGGAGGGATTTGAAAACAAGGATGAGAAATTTAAAATCGAGGCGTGGCCAGATTGGAAACCAGTGTAGGTCAACAAGCACAGGGGTAACAAAGGGACTTCAGCTCCCCATGTGTAAACAAAATGAAAACACATTCTGTCATAAAATTCTAAATATGAGACTCTCAGTATAGTTTTCTTTAATTAAGCAAAGCTCGTCATCAGTCCAACTCCACTCCCTAATTTACTTCCAAATCTTGGTAATTTTGTAAGTACAATGGCAGGAGTGCTCAAATAAAGCCAGTGAATGCATTCACGCCAGCAAACATCCTCCTTATCTCAAATAAATGATTGCAAATTAATCTTGAAGAAAATCAAGCTTCGTATAACAGTTGGACATGCTCCAGAAATTTCCGTTGATGAAAATATAACGTTTTTAAAGGTGGCATTTCATCATCTTCTTGGTTAGACGTAACTAAAATGAAACAGAAAATGCTGGAAATACTCAGCTGGTCAGGCAGCATCTGTGGAGAGAGAAACAGAGTTAACGTTTCAGGTTGATGACCTGAGCTCTTTGGGTAAAAATGCTAAATGAATACACTTGTAACCAAGACTCTCAGAAACCATCAGCTCATCTTAAAGCTTCTTCTGCCTTAGGTTTGTGTGTAACCAACAGCGACAGAAAGTAACATCTGAGGGATTGATTCTGACAGGCTCATATCCTGCCCTCCAACCAATCTGATTGATTCGAACAGCCTCCAGCCCCAAGGCTTAACTAACCCTATGGGTTCTAACATCCTCCAGGCCCACCATCTGACCAACCCGGTTGGTTGACTCTGACAACCTTCAGCCCCGGTGAAAAACATGGATCGATTTAACTGAAATGTGAACAGGCTGCCACGTTGTTGAAATACTGACTGTCATCTTAAGACACTGATGAGTTGTATACACCTCCTGAACATGTCACGCCTCTGCCTAACACCTCCGGTACAATTTATACGATCGCAAAATACTGCGGATGCTGGAAATCCGAAATAACAACAGAAAACGCTGGAAAAACTCTGCAGGTCAGGCAACATCCGTGGGGAGAGAAACAGAGTTAACGTTTCAGGTCGAAGACCCTAGGGTCTTCGACCTGAAACGTTAACTCTGTTTCTCTCTCCACGGATGTTGCCTGGCCTGCTGAGTTTTTCCAGCGTTTTCTGTTGTTATTTCGGTACAATTTATATCTCTGTTCAGCACCTCGTATACATAGCAGGCGTGTGCCTAGAAGGCTTCTGGCCAGCACCTCCTGTACATATAAAAGCCTCTGCCCAGCAGGAGCCTGTCCAGCAACTCCTAGACACAGCGTACCTTAGCTCAGCACCTCCTATTAACAACCCAAACAATATCAGGAGCTTGACACAGAGAGACCTGCAGATGCAAGTCGACTTTCTCCCAGTCTTTAGTGTAGTATGTTGATGTGCCAGTGAATCACACGATAAAAAAAATAACACTTCTGTGAAGTAAAATGCGAAGTGGTTCATCCTTTCAGCTATAAAAACACTGTCCGGGTTTTGCGAGCATGATATGAAATGATTTTTGATAGTGGCAGAGGTGTAGTGGAAACATCATCGACCACCTGAGGTTCTTATCACCAGACTGATACCTGGGATGGCAGGAGTGACGTATGAGGAGAGATTGGGTCGATTGGGCTTATACTCGCTAGAGTTTAGAAGAATGAGAGGGGATCTCATTGAAACTTATAAAATTCTAACAGGACTAGAGAGACTAGATGCAGGAAGGATGTTCCCGATGGCGGGGGAGTCCAGAACCAGGGGTCACAGTCTAAAGATAAGGGGTAAGCCATTTATGACAGAGATGAGGAGGAATTTCTTCACCCAGAGAGTGGTGAACCTGTGGAATTCTCTACCACACAAGGCAGTTGAGGCCAATTCATTAAATATATTCAAGAAGGAGTTAGATATATTTCTTAAGGCTAAAGGGATCAAGGGATATGGGGAGAAAGCAGGGACCGGGTACTGAATTTGGATGATCAGCCATGATCTCATTGAATGGTGGAGCAGGCTCGAGGGGCCGAATGGCCTACTCCTGCTCCTATCTTCTATGTTTCTATGTTTCTTATGGGACAATTAATTTAAAAGCTGCAGCCTGCCGAATGGGAGAGCAGCATGACTTGGGTGCAGCCAATTTTAACTTCCATGTGCTGCTCCCTCTGGTGGCCAGACCAAAGACTGTGGGGTAAAAGGGTTTGAATGGCAGATAACCAATAAACCCTGCAACTAAACACCCATCCTTTTTTTCAATAAAAAAGCATCCTTTCACCTGCCACTTCCTAAAAAAAGCTTCCAGCTAAGAACAACGTGTTTCCTGGTTGTCACTGAAGGACACAGACTTCGCAAAGATTTGTGAACCCTGGGTTAGTAAAACCAGGAAACTTATCTTGAGCAGGAAGCTTTGTAGGAAGTGACAGGTGTTTGTTGTTTAAAAACAGTGTTCTATTTAAACTACAAATAGCAAATAAAATGGAGTGTCAGTCCCTGCAGTATACAACAGCACTCAGATGAAGGGTGAGCTGTAATTAGGTTTTGATTACAGCATATTCTAAAATGCAAACCTGGAATTCCCCATTGATGTATTAATTATGAATAATGCTTCAGCTTTTCACTCATTTGAAGATTAATTGTACTTCATTGTTTGTTACAAGAGTAATAATGAGAACAAATATTGAACTATGAAAACATTTTGTTCAATTCCATTCCAATCAATTCAATCCTACTTGTGGGAAAACTGTGAATCCTGAATGTGAAAAGGATTTCTTAGTCTTCATTTTCATCTGGCATAATGATGTCCCGTTTCCTTTTGCAATTGCGTTTATTATATTGCTGAATCTCAGTTCTCTGTTCAATGAGCCTTGTACATACCTGAATCTCTGCTCCGTGTATGTGGTAGGTTCCAGGTGAGGGTGGTGTCAAGCCGAGATTTGATGTCCGAATATTGTCCAGTCGCCTGCTGAAGCTCACTGTCCAGGCTCACGGGTGAAGAATGGGGAATTGATAGGGTCCATGAAGAGAAACTATTTCCGCTGGTTGGGGAGTCCAGAACTAAGGGGCAGAGTCTAAAAATTGGAGCCAGGCCTTTCAGGAGTGAAGTTAGGAAACACTTCTACACACGAAGGCTGGTGGAAGTTTGGAACTCTCTTCCGCAAATGGCAATTGATGCTGGGTCAATTGTTCATTTTAAATCTGAGATTGATAGATTTTTTTTTATGAACCAAAGGTATTAAGAGATTATGGGGCAAAGGTGGGTACATAGAGTTAAGTCACAGATCAGCTATGTTCTCATTGAATGGTGGAACAGGCTCGAGGGGCTAAATGGCCTCCTGTCCCTACGTTAATTGTGGCAAATTGAGCAAGGTGCCAGAGGAGGTCCAGTGCCAGTGGAACGGTATCCGAGCAAAGAGCCAGTGCCTTGAAGAGAAGAAGAGAAGGGAACCCTGGGGAGGGGAAAAAACAATCTGCAAGTTCACTGAGTTAATGACCATCTCGTGGTCAGATCTTTTGGCACAACTGTGGTGTTAAGGCTGCTCTCGATTTTTCCATCCATTAAAGGTAACATTAATGGACAGAAAATCTTGGGACGCTTGCCTGCCATTCCCTGATACGGGGCATGGCCAGCGGACGAGGCTCCTTGCCAGCAGCACATAATCATAAAATCTGGCCTTGGAATAAAATCAGAAGTCGTGCTTCTCCTCTCCTGATTGATCTGCCTTTGTTCACCACTCTCCTCATAGCCATTTTCTTCTGCCTGCAAATAATCTAAAACCCTTAAAACTTCCCACGTCAGCTGTGCAGCTCGGCACCAAATCCATCAACGTGATGAAACGGGACTCAAATAGTAATGATCCCGTACAAAGGGGGTGGATATGGGCTCTGCTTCCTGATTTCTCCCACAGTGAGGAACATCTGTGGATGTATTAAATGGGGGTTGGATACTTAGCGTGAAAGATGGACGGGGGAATCTTGTTTTCATCTCATCATACGTACCTCCGACATGTGTGGTGAAGTTTATAATTGCATCAAATGTATTGATTACATTCACGCACAAAGTATTATTTGATTTGATACAGGAATGGAAACAACTAATGTGGGTTTCGACACCTTCAGAGCTGCAGGCAGAAACCTTCAGACGGGAGAGGAATTCTCCTGAAAATTCATGGTCTGAACAGATTTCTTGTCCACAGCAAGGGTGGAGACAGGTTGAATCTGTTGTGCAATGTTAAGAATGATGTTAATCTAACGGACAGAGACACTTGAGGGCCGATTTTACTGATGCACACTCCTGGCAGGAAGTCGTACACACCGGCCGTGCATGCTGGGAAATTGCAGGCATCCTGCCCACCATTTTCCATCCTTTAAAATTAACGAATAGAAAATCATGGGCAGCATCCCTGCGATTGCCCAATAGGATAAGTGTGGCCGGCCTGCAAAGCTCCCAGTCAGTACTCGACATTCATTACATTTAGGAAGTACTTGGATGTGCACTAGAAGTGCCGTAACCTGCAGGGCTACATGCCAAGAGTTGGAAAGTGGGATTAGACTGGGTAAATCAGCCCAGCCTAAATCGAGTTCAACAATTTCAGATCATAACCTCGGCCCCCATTACATTTTTACTTATTTTTTATCCACACCTTTGTTTTGGCCCTTCCCCCTTTTTTTCTCTCCCACATGGCAGCTGTCTCTCATTCTGCCAGCGCATTTCACACCTAATCTAGAGCCGTCTTTTGTCTCCACTAGTCCTATCACCATCTCGTCTCGTTTTGAATACCTCTTAATGTCTCTTCACTTCTCTTTTGTTCTCTCCCAGCCTGGCCTTTTAATCTATTTAATTTCCTGTGCTTTTTCAGTCTTGACAAAGGGTTTGACCCTGTTACGTCCGTGTAATAATAAGAAAAGGACTGCAGAGAACGGTACAACAGGTGTTTACTCAACGTGGTTCAAACTGCAACTGACTGTATAGATCACTACTCAGGGTTTATATACCGGTACTACAGGATACAGGAGCTGTAAAAAGTAGTTCTCCCCCTTAAAGGTACATACATTACAATTTCTCCCCTTTTAGATTAACAGTACCATAACACTCATTTAACAATTAAATATCAAACTAATTACAATTAACACTTTTAACATGCAACATTAACTGAAAATAGTCTATTTATAAATTCAGTCTTTGGGGAGGCTTCCTGATTCTTTCTGGATAACGCCTTTCCCGAGTGTCTCGCTCTTAGTGCGGAGGCGATTCTAACACCCTGTCGTCAGTTGATTCATCAGCTTCCAATGCTATTGTTTCTGAGGTAGATGCGACCTGTACGTCGGGTTCCTCACCAGGTACGTATGGCCGAGACATGGGGTTGACTCGTTCCTGTGACTCTAGGATCTGGTCAGCATGGCATCTCACAATGTTCTCCCCAACATCCACTGTGTACATTAGTGGCCCCTGCCGTGTGCATATCGTTCCTGGTTGCCATTTCTCTGTTCGGTAGTCGTGGGCCAAGACTGGTTGCCCTACATTGAAGCTCCTTGTTGGCTTCTCATTGATGTGCTGGAATTGCTTACTCTCAACATCTCTTCGTACATTTGGTCTGAGCAAATCCAGATGAGATCTCAACCTTCGGTTAAAGAACATCATGGCCGGGGCCTGGTTGGTGACTGCATGTGTCGCATTTCTGTAGGCTAACAGGAAATTGTCCACCTTATGCTGCAGTGGAATGTCGTCATCGCACATGGCCTTTACTGCTTTTTTAAAGGTTTGTACGAACCTCTCAGCCAATCCATTTGTGGCTGGATGATACGGGGCGGCTGTGTAATGCCTTACCCCATTCCTTTTCATAAATCTTCGAAACTCTTCGGACACAAACTGTGGTCCGTTATCAGAGCAAATCTGCTCTGGCAAGCCATTCCTGGCAAAAATGGTCCGTAGGACTGCAATAGTTTTCTCCGTGGTGGTGGAGGACATTTTGATCACCTCAGGCCATTTCGAGGGCGCATCCACGGCTATTAAAAACATTGAGTCCATGAATGGACCAGCAAAATCAATATGCACCCGTTGCCATGGAGATGAGGGCCACTCCCATGGGTGTAGAGGGGCATGTGGTGGTGCATTTTGGACCTTCTGGCATCCTGAGCAGCTCTTTGTCAGGTCCTCGATTTGCTGATCGATCCCCGGCCACCACACATAAGCCCTAGCAAGGCTTTTCATTTTCACCCCTCCCAGATGACCTTCGTGAAGCTCATTGAGCATTCTCTCCCTTAACTTGGGTGGAATTACCACTCGGGATCCACACATCAAGGTCCCCTGGCATACTGACAGCTGTTCTCTTCTGGATGAGAATGCTGGCAACAGTGAGTCGCCATGTGCTGGCCATCCCTTCACCGTCAAATCATATACCCGAGACAGTGTCGGGTCATTTCGGGTCTCCTTCTCTATACCAGCGTTAGTTACTGGCAAGCATTCAATTATAGTCGAATGAAATATTTCGACAGGATCCACTGCTGGTGCTTCCTCCGCAGTAGGCAGTGGCAGGCGTGATAACCCATCAGCGTTTCCATGCTGTTTCGTGCCCTTATACTCGATTTCATATTGGTGCGCCCCTAGAAAAAGGGACCATCTTTGTAGCCGTTGCACAGTCATCACCGGAACGCCCTTCTTTGGATTAAAGATGGAGACAAGTGGTTGGTGGTCAGTCAGCAAGGTGAACTTCTGCCCGTGCAGATAGTGATTGAACTTTTTCACTCCCCACACTAGGCTGAGGGCCTCCCTGTCAATCTGGGCGTAGTTACGCTCGGCTGAGGTTAGTGACCGAGACGCAAAGGCTACTGGCCTCTCCGAGCCATCTGGGAATTTGTGCGACAGCACTGCTCCAATGCCATAGGGTGATGCATCACATGCCAACCGAATTGCTAGTGCTGTGTTGAAATGAGCCAACACCTCTTTTGATGTGATCAATGCTTTGCTCTTCTGGAAAGCTCGTTTACATTCATCACTCCACTTCCATGGTACCCCCGTTTGCAGTAGGGTGTTCAGTGGGTGTAGTACGGTAGACAAATTCGGCAAGAACTTATGGTAGTAGTTCACCAGCCCGAGGAACGACCTCAGTTGTGACACATTTTCCGGTGCTGGAGCCTTGACTACTGCCTCAATCTTTTCAGGGGACTTATGTAACCCCTCTTTATCAATAACGTGGCCACAATACGAGATCTGCTTCTGGAAAAACTCGCATTTGTGGCGATTAGCTCGGAACCCATATTCCTTCAATCTAGTGAGCACCTGCTCCAGGTTGGCGAGGTGATCACTGTCAAAAAATATATATTCCACTGAGAAGAAAAGGGTGTAAAAGAAAAGACAGCCATCCGCGGCTAAGTAAAGAAATTAAGGATAGTATTCGACTAAAAACAAGGGCATATAAGGCAGCCAAATCTAGTGGGAGGATAGAGGATTGGGAAAACTTTAAAAGACAGCAAAAAATAACAAAAAGATTGATTAAGAAAGGGAAGATAGATTATGAAAGTAAATTAGCAAAAAATATAAAAACAGATAGTAAGAGTTTTTATAGTTATGTAAAAAGAAAAAGGGTGGCTAAAGTAAATGTTGGTCCCTTAGAGGATGAGACCGGGAAATTAATGGTGGGAAATATGGAGATGGCAAAAACACTGAATGAATATTTTACATCAGTCTTTACAGTAGAGGACACTAAGAATATCCCAACACTGGACAAACAGGGGGCTAAAGGGGGGGAGGAGCTAAACACGATCAAAATCACTAAGGAAGTGGTACTCGGTAAAATAATGGGACTCAAGGCGGACAAATCACCTGGACTTGATGGCTTACATCCTAGGGTCTTGAGGGTAGTGGCGGTAGGAATTGTGGATGCATTGGTAATAATTTTCCAAAACTCCCTGGACTCGGCATTGGTCCCGGCAGACTGGAAAACTGCTAATGTAACACCTTTATTTAAAAAGGGCAGTAGACAGAAGGCTGGAAACTATAGACCGGTTAGCCTAACATCTGTGGTAGGTAAAATTTTGGAGTCCATTATTAAGGAGACAGTAACAGGACATTTGGATAATCATAATTTAATAGGACAAAGTCAGCATGGTTTTATGAAGGGGAAGTCATGTTTGACAAATTTGCTGGAGTTCTTTGAGGAAGTAACATATAGGGTGGATAAAGGGGAACCAGTGGACGTAGTGTATTTAGACTTCCAAAAGGCATTTGACAAGGTGCCACACAAAAGATTATTGCTTAAGATAAAAAATCACGGGATTGGGGGTAATATTCTGGCATGGATAGAGGATTGGCTATCTAACAGAAGGCAGAGAGTTGGGATAAATGGTTCATTCTCAGACTGGCAATCAGTAACTAGTGGTGTTCCGCAGGGGTCAGTGCTGGGTCCCCAACTCTTTACAATCTATATTAACGATTTGGAGGAGGGGACCGAGTGTAACATATCAAAGTTTGCAGATGATACTAAGATGGGGGGGAAAGTAGTGAGTGAGGAGGACATAAAAAACCTTCAAAGAGACAAAGACAGGCTAAGTAAGTGGGCAGAGATTTGGCAGATGGAATACAATACTGGAAAGTGTGAGGTTATGCACTTTGGCAGGAAAAATCGTAGAGCAAGTTATTATCTTAATGGCAAGAAACTGGAAAGTACTGAAGTACAAAGGGATCTGGGGGTCCTGGTGCACGAAACTCAAAAGGTTAGTATGCAGGTGCAGCAAGTGATTAAGAAGGCCAATGGAATGTTGGCTTTCATTGCTAGGGGGATAGAATATAAAAATAGGGAGGTATTGCTTCAGTTGTACAAGGTATTGGTGAGACCGCACCTGGAATACTGCGTACAGTTTTGGTGTCCATACTTAATAAAGGACATACTTGCTCTCGAGTCAGTACAAAGAAGTTTCACTCGGTTAATCCCGGGGATGAGGGGATGGACATATGAGGAGAGGTTGAGTAGATTGGGACTCTACTCATTGGAGTTCAGAAGAATGAGAGGCGATCTTATTGAAACATATAAGATTGTGAAGGGGTTGGATCGGGTGGATGCAGGGAAGATGTTCCCGATGACGGGTGAAACTAGAACTAGGGGGCATAGTCTTAGAATAAGGGGCTGCTCTTTCAAAACTGAGATGAGGAGGAACTACTTCACTCAGAGGGTGGTAGGTCCATGGAATATGCTGCCCCAAAAAACTGTAGAAGCTACATCATTACATAAATTTAAAACAGAAATAGACAGTTTCCTAGAAGTAAAGGGAATTAAGGGTTACGGGGAGCGGGCAGGAATTTGGACATGAGTCTAGGTTCGGATCGGTCATGGCCCTGTGGGTAGCGGAGCGGGCCCAGGGGCCGTGTAGCCTGATCCTGCTCCTATTTCGTGTGTCTAATTCTGTTAGATGCAGGAGATGGTTCTGTGATAGTGGATTGGCAGTTAGGATCAGATCAGCCATGATCTTATTGAATGGCGGAGCAGGCTCGAGGGGCCGATTGGCCTACCCCTGCTCCTATTTCTTATGTTCTTATGTTCTTATTTTCGCCCGTGACCAGGATGTCGTCCAAATAACACTGGGACCCTGGAATCCCTTGCAGGACTTGTTCCATTGCCCTTTGCCAAATAGCCGGAGCTGATGCTACCCCGAACACCAGCCGGTTGTATTGGTAGAGACCTTTATGAGTGTTGATCGTGAGGTACTGTTTCGAGGCTTCTTCTACCTCCATTTGCAGGTACGCCTGGGCCAGATCAATCTTAGTGAAACGTTTCCCTCCAGATAGCGAGGCGAAAATATCTTCAATCCGCGGAAGCAGATATTGTACAGTGTGAAGGACTGGGTTCACTGTCACCTTAAAGTCCCCACAGATGCGAACCTTCTTTGGTTCCCCAGGCATATTACTCAACGACCTCTTCGTTACAGGAACGATGGGTGTAGCCCACTCGCTCCAGTCCACTTTGGACAGTACTCCTGAACGTTCCAAACCTTCCAGCTCTGCTTTGATGGCTGGGCGGATCGCAAAAGGTACCGGTCTGGCCTTAAAAAACTTTGGGCTTGCATTTTCCTCTATTTTGATCATCGCTGTTATGCCTTTTAGTGTTCCGAGTCCCTGCTGGAACACTTCTTGTGCGTCAGTTAGCATTTTTGACAGTCGTCCAGGTGTGACGTTGTCATCCTTTTTGGCATCTACAGTCAGTGCTTGTATGGAATGCCAATCTAGCTGTATCTTCCGGATCCATTCACGTCCTAGTAGTGGTGGTCCTCCATCTGGCAATACATATAGGTCCATTTTTGATGTTTCCTTGCCGTTATATATAACGTTCACCCTTATTTTTCCTTTGGGGTAGACTTTTTGCCCCGTGTACGTCTTCAAGACAATCTTTGTATCTCTCAAGGGTATATGTGAGAATAGCCGCTTGTAGTCCCTTCGGTTTATGACTGTTAGGGCTGATCCTGTGTCCAATTCCATTTTCACTTGGACTCCAGCTATCTTGAGCGTGACCCAGATAGTTTGGTGATCCTCCGTTTTGATCACATTGTGTAGTTTCAGACAACCCAGCTCCTTGCTTCCGGAGTCTGTATCACTCTTCTGTTCGTCTGAACTACTCTCCGTCACCTTATGTACCTTCTTGTACTTCTCCTGTGGAGACTTCTTGCTGCTGGTTTTCTTTCCCGACCTGCAGACTCTTGCTATGTGTCCTACTTTTCCACACTGTCTGCACACTTTGTCCTTGAACCAGCAATCATTATGGTCGTGTGTTGTTCTGCCGCAGTGATAGCACTTCACTGTTCCGTATGACATTTCATTTGTGCCATATTCTTGCGGTCTCCATTGTATCTCTGCAGCGCCCCGTGCTGCTGCTTCGTGTGATACTGCAATGCTGAAAGCCTTGTCCAGCGTAAGATCCTTTTCTGATAGAAGCCGTTTCTGGGTTCCTTCACTTTGAAGCCCACACACAAACTTGTCCCTTAAAGTATCTGCTAGTCCCATTCCAAACTGGCAGTGTTTCGATAGCTTGCGCAGTTCCGGTAAATACTCAGCATTACTTTCATCTTTATGCTGGTTCCTTTTGTGAAACTTAAATCTTTCTGCTATCAGCAGCGGTGTGGGGTTTAAGTGGACCTGTGGGATTGACACTATGTTTTCAAAATCCTTTTCTACTGGCTTCTCTGGGGTTACTAGGTTTCGTAGTAAGCCATACGTTTTTGCACCCATTGAATTCAACAATACCAGCGCTTTCTTGTCATCTGGCACTTCATTCGCCTTGCAGTATACTTCTATGCGTTCGACATATGTCGTCCAATCTTCGACTTCATTGTCGAACGCTGTGATACTGCCACTCTTCGGCATTTTTGGATGTGGTTAGGCTGGCTTAAAATGGCGTCTCCCATGCTTTCCTTTCTTCCCCGCTGCAGCTTAAAATGGCGTCTCCCGCGCTGCTGCCAACGCCGCTCTCGGCGATCCTTGTGGCAAATGGTGATGCCCTGTGGGTTTCGTGCGCTGCTCCTGCGCTGCTGCCAATGCCGCTCTCTGCGGTCCTCGTGGCAATGGCAGTGCCTCGCGTTTTCCTGCGCGCCTCTCTCCCCCGTTGACGCTGCTCGGCCCTTGACCACCGGCTGTGCTCTGCTCTCTCTCGTCTCTCTCCCCCGTTGACGCCGCTCGGTCCTGAACACCGGCTGCACCCTGTGCGCTCTGCCCTCTCTCTCTCCCCCGTCGACGCTGCTTGGCCTTTTTCTGTGCCGCTTGGTCGGGCTCTAGCCCATCACTGTCCGGGAAGGGTCTGCGCAGTACCTGTTGCCAGCCCGTTTCGCTGGACCACCGTGACTGGAAAGCCAAGCCTGGCTCTCGACAGCCTCCCCTGCGATGCTCAAATCTCCGCTGGATGACTGGGCGGTTGCCCGTGGTCGATGCCCGTGCATTTGGACTCGACCTTCTTCCACTGTTCTCCAGGAGCGAATCCCTGGGAGGTGATGCAGAGTTGCAGGTAGGTTCGAATCTGCTCGTCGCCACTGTTACGTCCGTGTAATAATAAGAAAAGGACTGCAGAGAACGGTACAACAGATGTTTACTCAACGTGGTTCAAACTGCAACTGACTGTAAAGATCACTACTCAGGGTTTATATACAGGTGTGGTCACTGCCGGTACGACAGGATACAGGAGCTGTAAAAAGTAGTTCTCCCCCTTAAAGGTACATACATTACAGACCCGAAACGTTCACTCTATTTTTTCTCCACGGATGTTGCCTGGCCTGCTGAGTTTTTCCAGCATTTTCTGTTGTTATTTAGGCTGGGTAGCTCTATTTCAGCCGGCACAGACATGATGGGCCGAACGGCCTCCTTCTGTGCTGTAAATCGGCCCTTTGAACTAAATCAGAAACCATGCTTCCTAAAGGTCATTAGCCTGTTGCGGCCATTCTATTTGTATTTACTGTACGCTTAATATGTGTTTTTATGCTGAAACCCTCATCCATGCCTTTGTTACCTCTAGACTTGACTATTCCAACGCACTCCTGGCTGGCCTCCCACCTTGCACCCGCTGTAAACTTGAGCTCATCCAAAACTCAGCTGCCCGTACCCTAACACGCACCAGGTCCTGTCCCCCCCCCCGGCATCACCGCTGTGCTCATTGGCTCCTGGTCCGGCAACGTCTCGATTTAAAAATTCTCCATCCTTGTTTTCAAATCCCTCGCCCCTCCCTATCTCTGTAACCTCCTCCAGCCCCACAACCCTCCACCATTGGCGGCCGTGCCTTCAGCTGCCTAGGCCCTAAGCTCTGGAGTTCCCTCCCTAAACCTCTCAGCTTCTCTAACTCTCTCTCCTCCTCTGAGATGCTCCTTAAAACCTACCTCTTTGACCAAGCTTTTGGCAGCTGTCCTAATACCTCCTTATGTGGCTTGGCATCAAATTCCGTTCGCTAACGCTCCTGTGAAGCGCCCTGGGACGTTCTACTACATTAAAGGCACGATATGAATGCAAGTTGTGATTGGTGGTCATTCTTCATTTGCTACTTGTTATTAGTAGCAATGAGAATTTGGTTCTGTAGGAGATAGTTAATCTAGCAGAAACCTCAAATGGGGTCACTGTTTGTCCCTCAGATTAATTCTTTCGTAAGGGGAGGTTAGTTAAAAAGAAGAAAGACTTGCATTTGTATAGCGCCTTTCGAGACCCCAGGATGTCCCAAAGTGCTTTACAGCCAATGAAGTATTTTTGAAGTAGAGTCACTGTTGTAATGTAGGAAACCTGACAGCCAATTTGCGCACAGCAAGCTCCCACAAACAGCAATGTGTTAATGACCAGTTAATCAGTTTTAGTGATGTTGGTTGAGGGATAAATATTGGTCAGGACACTGGGGATAACTCCCCTACTCTTATTTGAATAGTGCAATGCGATCCTTTACGTCTACCAGTAAGGGCAGACGGGGCCTTGGTTTAACATCTCATTTGAAAGCTGGCAGCTTCAACAATGCAGCTCTCCCATCAGTACTGCACTGAAGTGTTTATATATATGCACTTAAGTATAATTAAGATATAGCTTCCATATATTCCAAGGTATCATACATATGGAAAATGCTGTTTGACAGTTGAGAGGGAAGATGGTGTTAAAACACAATGGGGGAAAAATTGGGTTGCTTTGTGCCTCCCGTTAGCACCTGGGCGCGGCGCCGCTAACGCCTCCCGCGAAATTCAGCGGGAGGTTAGCGGCGGTGGTAGCCGGTAGCGCCCCACGCGCTGCGCCACTGGTGATGGCGTCATCACCATGCACAACACCCCGTTTGCGCCCCGGACGCAAACCTGGCTCGCACCCCCTGACCTACCGCCGGACGCTATGTCCGACAGGGTCAGGGTGCCGTGTTTGCGGCCGCAACGGTGCAATTTAAAGGGCAGGTGCCAGGCGGCCATTTTATTTTGGGCCGCCTGCCAGCACCTGCCCCCTCTCGCCTCTTCCTGTGGGGTACCGGCCGTGATCGGTCAGCCCGGCACTCCTCTTGCGTGCCGGGCTCTTTTGCCGGCACCCCGCTTCCCGGTGGTCCAGCAGGGCCCTGGTGCGCGCTACGCTAGGCCCTTCCCCTTTAATCAGGGGAGGGAGGCCTGCAATACCACTGCGCTACGTGCCGATGTGCATGACGCTGTTGCACGTAATGCAGCAATATTCAATGGGAGCACCCCAAGAGGGAGGGGGAGCGCTTCTTGGCGGGGGGCGCTAACTTTTTCAGGGCACTTAAAGTAGCGCCCCGGCGAAGTTAGCGCCTCAAAGGGGGTGCGACCCAATTTTTCCCCCCAATACTCTAATACACAGTAATCGTGGTAGTAATAGCGTCGGTTGTGGCTCAGTGGGTAGCATACTTGACTCTGAGTCAGAAGGTTGTGGGTTCATAGTCACATTCTAGGGACTTGAGCATATAAATCAAAGCTGACACTCCAGTGGAGTGCTACACGGTCGGAGGTGTCGTCTTTCAAATGAGATGTTAAATCGAGGCTCCGTCTGCTCTCTCAGGTGAATGTAAAAGATCCCATGGCACTATTTTGAAGATGAGCAGGGGAGTTCTCCCCGGTGTCCTGGGGCCAATAGTTACCCCTCAATCAACATCACTAAAACAGATGATCTGGTCATCGTCACATTGTTGTTTGTGGGACCTTGCTGTGCACAAATTGGCTGTTGCGTTTCCTACAGTACAACAGTGACTACACTTCAAAAGTACTTAATTGGCTGTAAAGCGCTTTGAGATGTCCGGTGGTCGTGAAAGCTGCTACAGAAATGCAAGTCTTTCTTTCTTTATCCTTAATACTTCTGACAATGACTGTGGAATATTTCTTCTGTACTCATAGTGAAGTAGTTATTCCACAAGCTTAAAGCAGTGAATATCCCAGCTAAAACTTGGAAGTGGCTCCGGAACTGGTTGAATGAGAAGAAGTAGTGGGCACAAGTTAGGGAAGTAATGTTGGGCTGGGAAGGTGCATCACTAATCAATGCTAGGCCCCCAACTGTTTCCAGTCAACAGAAATGGTCTGCATTCAGAACTGCAATGCAATTGTGTCAGATTCAGAGACGATTATTAAATTGTGGCGGGAGCCAGGGGCGGTCAATACTGATGAATCAGTCAAGGAGCTTGAGAAGGAACAACCTAAAATTTGCAAGAGGGTAAAATGTATTCGATATTAGAGGAAAGGATGGGAGACACACTCAATGAATGGTATTGAACAAGTTAAAGGACAGTGCAAAAGAGTCCAGGAATGATCGAGTCTGAGAATGATTGAGTACGAGAATGATCATGGACTCAATACTTAGCCAGTCAAGTCATTGTGGAGCAGCAGCAATCAATAAAATTCCCAAGCCCTGGAGCCCACCAGATTGATTCGTAATGTCAGAGGGCTGAGTTATGAGGTAAAGAGAAGAACATTTTGATGTTTTCAGCTTTGAAAGGAGGGAAATGAGAAGGAACCTTATGGAGGTAAATAAATGAAATAGAAAAGGTAAATTTGCCGCATTATTTGCAGTTAATCATAACAACAACTTGTATTTATATAGCGCCTTTAAGGATGTAAAACGTCCCAAGGTGCTTCAGAGGAGCGTTATAAAACAAAATTTGACACCGAGCCACATAAGGAGATATTAGGGCAGGTGACCAAAAGCTAGGTCAAAGAGGTACAATTTAAGGACTTTCTTGAAGGGGGAGAGGTAGAGAGGCAGAGAGGTTTAGGGAGGGAATTCCAGAGCTTCGAGCCTTGACAGCTGAAGGAACAGCCACCAATGGTGGAGGGTCAAGAGGCCAGAATTAGAGGAGTGCAGGTATCTCTGAGGGTTGGTGGGGCTGGAGGAGGTCAGAGAGATTGGGAGGGGCGAGGTCATGAAGGGATTTGAAAACAAGGATGAGAATTTTAAAACAACTGCTGGACATAGGTATCAACTGATAAAAGACAAGTTGAGGACTGATGTTGGGAAGCACTTCCTCACATGAAGAGGGATCAATACCTGGGATTGTCTAGTGAGCAAGCTATTGGAGACAAAAAATCTCAAATCATTCAAGAATTACATTTCTATAGCGCCTTTCACAACCACTGGACATCTCAAAGCGCTTTACAGTCAATGAAGTACTTTTTGAAGTGGTGTCACTGTTGTAATGTGGGAAAAGCAGCAGCCAATTTGTGCACAGCAAGCTCCCACAAACTGCAATGTGATAATGACTAGATAAATCTGTTTTTGTGATGTTGATTGAGGGATAAATATTGGCCAAGACACCAGGGGTATCTCCCATAACTCTTCTTCAAAATAGTGCCATGGGATCTTTTATATCCACCTGAGAGAGCATGGTTTAACATCTCATCCAAGAGACAGCACCTCCAACAGTGCAGCACTCCCTCAGTACTGCACTGCAGCCTAGTTTTATGTGCTTAAGTTCCATGGAGTGGGATTTGAACCCACAATCTTCTAACATCAGGAAGCAAGTGTGTTACCAACTGAGCCACAGCTGACACTGTGATTTGCTACTTACAGTTAGATGCTATGATGGGGGAACCATAGGTTTCCCTTGGCCGGATCAGTATCAATATCAGTATCCCTCACCCGGAATGCAATAAAACACTCTAAAACTGTATTTGTAACAAAACAATTTATTCTTGAGATTTCAGTGCTGGTAGAATTTGGAGCCAAGCAGCGTGAGGTGAAGGATCAGCCAGCTCACATGCTTTTAAACAGGATTCGCTGTTAGTTACATGTATTCCATGTCACGTTTTGTGCTGGACATTTCCACTCATTAGCTTTAATGTGTTCCACTCTATATTTTGTAATGAATGCAGTCAGCTAGGTGACTGACACAGGAGGTGTTCACAGTGTGTGAACTCGGAACAATGTGCTGAGGAAAATGGTGCCATAAACAGCAGGCATAATGCATGGTCATTACTTTGAACAGAAGCGCGCTGTATAATAGAAAGGTCAAAATGAATCCCTGACTGTGTATTACATGCTCCTGTTCAAAACAGCCCACATATTATATCTTCTGTTCCTTGCACCATCCTCATTTTGTCTCTTGCAATTTCTTTTCAGATTTTCCTCCACAAAATGTCCATCACGTACACCAATTTGGTCCTTAGGAAATTGAGGTGGGGAGGGCGTATGATATATCTGCTTTAAATTGGGTGATGCAAGTACATTGTCATTCCAGTGCACTGTGTCATGGAATTGTAGAATATGCATTTTGGACAGTGATTGCTCAGAAGGCCAGTTTCCAATCTCAGCTGTTCTGTTGTAAGGATGAGCTGAGTGGAGGCTGAGCAATCCATCACACTGACAGGAGGTAACTCTGAGACAGAGTCAGGGCTATGATCAGAACCTCCTCAAATACGTTGGCAGGTGATGCAGGGAAGATCACTTAGGGGATGGAGGGCCGGGGGGGGGGGCGGTGGGTTGTGGGGGAATAGTAGAAAATTTGTTTCTAGCTGCCAAAAAGTGATCACAGATAAATGTAATTGGAAACTGTAGTAAATATCTAACGGGTGTGTACCTTAGCTGGAGAGGATTAGCAGAAGAGAATTGTGAGTTTTCCTCCGACAGTGGGTGGCTGACTGGGCCCATTAGACCAGCAGTGCAAAGCTGGTAGTTCTTCCACTCCTCTGCAGTCACTGCCCCCTCTGGGTGAGGTGAGCAGGGGCACAGGTAACACTGTATATTGGGTGCCACTACAGTCATAATGCATTGATGAAGCCTGACGTAAGAAAACTACGAGGCACTTGGTCTGAGTATTAAACAAGGCTTTAATCAACTGTTTTTCAACATGGAGATCTAGTTGTGTCCTTCACTAGTTCCTGTTAAAGAATGTCCTGAGCAAGCTGGGCCCATGCCCGAGTATTTATACTCTCCCTGGACAGCGCCACCAGCAGGCCACCCAGTATTACTTCATAAGTCATTTCCACATGAATGACAAGATTCATTTCAAAGCCATTGTTAATCTAGCTGTCCTAAATTCCTTTCATCGCCAATAAACCATTAGGCACGGGGTCTCCGATTTTCAGCCATGTTTAAATTTAAGGTTTAAAACAACTTTTGTGGGGTCAGGAGGAGCATTAAGGCACGAGCTGGCCCCCACAAAAATCGATCCCCCGTGTTACCCAACACTTCACAGCCCTCTTCGGGGATCACATTCCCCTCTTTCCCCCCCCCCCCCCACCCTCATCCTACCTGCCCTCCGTATTGGAGACACTGGATATTCGGGATCCTCCAATCGGCAAGCTGCTCGCCGATAAACTGGTAATGAGGCCCGACCATGAAGGTTTGCCAGTGCCTCAGCCGGTGACATCATCAAGCGGGCAGAGAGCAACCTTTGCCCATCGCCCACCCGATGCCCACCAAAATCGGCCACTTAGAGTCCAAGTTGCGTGTCACGACTGTAGAGTGAAATTTAGATTACTGTGCGGAGCACGCTCAGAAAACAGAAGTTTTCATTCCCTATTCTACAGCTAGTGGACTTGTAGATAGACTCACCAGATTTTCTTTTCTTTAGGAAGCTGTGAATAGCCCAGGCTTGTAACACAGGGCACCATCGGGTTAATCAGGAGGTTAGGTGACAGCAAGATTGAATTTTAAACCCTTGTAGAATGTACGAGGAGGGAAAATTGAGGCAGGTGAGGAGTCCTGCAGTTTTGAGGTCTGGGGAAAAAATGGTTTTGATGAGGAGATGGTGTGATAACCTTTACAGAAATTTACCCCTGTGGTAACCGTGGTGAAAGCCGTGGCTCAGTGGGTAGCACTCTTGCCTCTGAGTCAGAAGGTTGTGGGTTTAAGTCCCACTCCAGAGACTTGAATGCAAAAATCTAAGCTAGCACTCCAGTACAGTACTGAGGGAGTTGCTGTTGGAGGTGCCGCCTTTCAGATGAGGCGTTAAACTGAGGCCTCTAAGCATGGATGTAAAAGATCCCATCGCACTATTCTGAAGAAGCGCTGGGGAGTTATCCCCGGTGTCCTAGCCAACATTTACCCATCAACCAACATCACTAAAACCGATTGTCTGATCATTATCACTAGGTTGATTCCTGAGATGAAGGGGTTGCCTTATGAAGAAAGGTTGAGCAGGTTGGGCCTATACTCATTGGAGTTTAGAAGAATGAGAGGTGATCTTTTTAAAACATATAAGATGCTGAGGGGGCTCGACAAGGTAGATGCTGAGAGGATGTCTCCCCTCGTGGGGGAATCTAGAACTAGGGGGCAGAGTTTCAGAATAAGGGGTCGCCCATTTCAAACGGAGATGAGGAGGAATTTCTTCTCTCAGAGGGTCGTGAATCTGTGGAGTTCTCTGCCCCAGAGAGCTGTGGAGGCTGGGTCATTGAATATATTTAAGGTGGGGATAGACAGATTTTTGAATGATAAGGGAGTCAAGGGTTACGGGGAGTGGGCAGGGAAGTGGAGTTAAGGTCAAGATCAGATCAGGCTCGAGGGGCCGAATGGTCTACTCCCGCTCCTATTTCTTATGTTCTAATGTTCTTATTATCACATAGGAGCTTGCTATGTTCAAATTGGCTGCCACGTTTCCTACATTACAACAGTGACTACACTTCAAAAGTACTTCATTGGCTGTAAAGCGCTTTGGGACGTCTGAGGTCATGAAACGCGCTGTATAAATACAAGTCTTTTTTTCTTTTAAAATTAATAAAAATTCCCAAGGAAGGTAATATTGTGCCACAAAACACGATAAATACTAATTACAGTCCGAACGTAAATCAAATACACCGGAACAAAAGCTTTGCATCATTTTAGGATTAGTGTAGTCAGTTTGATTGACTTGTAGTTTACTCCCATTAATTCAGTAGAATCTGCATTCAGCAAACATCGGATTACAGAGTTATAAATTAACGTGTTTTATTGTGCCGAGCCCATAAGAAATGAATAAGTACGACAGAGAGGGGGAAACAAAGTATCTGAGAGTGACTGAAGTTTGATGGAGGTCAGATCTATTGCTTATAATATCCATATAAAGCAATGTATCCATGGATACTGCATGCATGCGTCTCTCTAACGATAATAAGCACATAGGGAGACGTGAGGTTCAAACGACACTTTCAACCGCTGCAGTTTCCCTTAGTGACTGATTTTTACTATTTTTTCCTTTCTTTAATTTTCTTCCTTATTCTCCTCCCCTTTCCTGAGGGTGATGGCTGCAGTTTGTTGCCGAGTGATGGCAGCCCTCCTGTACCTTGTCGCCATTCTTCATGCGTGAGTCTGGAGCGGGGAGCATTTGCAGGGTATTTGACACTGGCCTGTCCCGCAGTTGAGCCCCAGCCCTGTCCTTGCCCGATGCCCTGTCCCAGTGTCTGTGTGTGTACACTGGGTGAAGACCGGATCACGCTTGCCCCTGATTCCCCACCACTGCCACAGTTGAATATCTACTTACTCTCACTTCCTAAGCTCAACGCTTGAGCAAGGTAACAAGAAGTAGAAAAGAAAGAGAAGCAATTTTCTCCCCTGCCAATTTTTAAGTCGAATTTTGAGGCTGAAGGGTTGCTTAACTTTACACAGGGCTTGGGCCTTTACTTTTTTTTAATTGCATGTGATAATCCTACCTCATCCGCTGGAAATGCCAGCTGGCGTATTACATTAGGGTTTTCACACTAGTACGACAGCAAAATACTGCGGATGCTGGAAATCCGAACTAACAACAGAAAATGCTGGAAAAACTCAGCAGGCCAGGCAACATCCGTGGATAGAGAAATAGAGTCAACGTTTCGGGTTGAAACCCTTCGAAACCCCAGTCCTGATGAAGGGTTTCGACCTGAAACGTTGACTCTATTTCTCTCTCCACGGATGTTGCCTGGCCTGCTGAGTTTTTCCAGCATTTTCTGTTGCTATTTTGGGTTTTCATACTGCCCCGGCTTTCATATCCCTTAATAATAGGCAGCAGCGGGACAACTCAAACAGCCCTAACCTTCCAGGCATAACTCACCCAAAACACCACAGAAAGCAAGCAGTGATTCTTCAGTCTCTCATTACAGTGCCGTGACAGGTAAATAAACACACAGAACTTTTGTTTGGTGATGTTTTGGCTGAGGTACAACAGTGATAAACAAAACGCATTTAACTAGCCACATCCATTGAGAGAGCAGCACATCACTGACTCTGAGTAGCTTCATTCATGGATCCACTTACACCTGTATATGCCAAAAATGTTTTCCATAAACGCTTACAAACACGATACCCAAACTACAAGGTTATGGATGAGAGACAGTTCTGCCTCTTGCCCTTCAGTGTTATCCTGCTGGGGAGAATATTAGTAACAGAATGGTGAAACTATTGTGCATTCTCGTGAATTCAGAGTTCCATTGTACGACTGTACTCTTTGAGTGTGCCAGTGGCACTAAATATACGTGTGCACAACGGCACAAATGTATTCGTGGCCTCTGCTTTTGGTACAGGTGATAGGATTGTGCATTAATCGTGGCTCTAAGCGTTCACACTTCCCTCCCCATCTCCTCCAGCCCCACCCCGCTCCAATGCCGGGGAGCTACCATTAAAGGTTCATAAAGATACCGTGTGAGGTAAGATTGTGACTTTTGCAGCCTGCCAATAAATTTTCCACTACAGCTGGGCAAGACACGTTTTTGTGTATGAGAGTTGGCCTTAGCTAGCCATCGGAAGAACTGTCTCGGAGATGTACGGGGAAAAGACATCAGCTAGGATTTTCTACATCTGCATTCTCGTGAATTTCCTAATGAATGGGGAAATTGCAGGCTGGCGAGCAAAAGACAGAGAATACTGGCCATCCTGTCTAGGAAAGACTAAAGTCCCGAAATACTTGACTGAGGTTAAAAAAAAGTGTCTCGCTTTTTCGCAGGATGTTACTGTAAAAAAAATCATTGATTTTTTGTCTAAAAATGGATAATTTACTGGAACATTTCTTGCTGGTCACAGCACACACGGGGTGTCAGCCGTGGCTCTCTGGTGGCGCTCCTGCCTCCGAGTCAGAAGGTCATGGGTTCAAGCCCTGCTCCAGAAATGTGAGAATTTCCCTCAGAGCTGCTTATACTTTGCTGCTGTAACTTTGCGGGTTAAGTTCAAAATCAAGCCCGTTAAGAATAGAAAATTAAAACTTTCACTGTCCTTCCAAGATGGCTCAGTGGATGAATTCATCAATCCGTTTGGTAGTGGCCCATCCAGATAAGGAAGGTTCCTGGTTCCGTTTCTGTGCTGAGTCCGTTGATCTCAGTTGTGGTGGTGGAGCTTGCTACAATTGGCTCAGTGTCTATGAAGGGCAGAAATCCTGCTCCTGGTGTGACATGTGTGGACATTGGGCTTGGACAGGATCAGGCTTTGGCTGTAATGAGCCCATGGTAAAATAGCCTGCCAACACTTCCTGTCTCAGCTCACACATGAAGAACGGTTGTTTGGGTGAGCTGTGGGATGGCAGCCAACACCTATGACAAGCCATGTCCCAATGTGAGTCAGTGCCTTCAAGAGAGGTGGGGACAAAAAGGGAGCTAAAGGAAAGGTAACTTTCAATTATATAGAATTTACAGCACAGAAACAGGCCATCTGGCCCATGCCAGTATTGATGCTCCACAGGAGTCTTCTCCCACTCTACTTCATAACCTCCTATTCCTTTCTCCCTCACGTACTTATCTAGTTCCCCTGAAATGCATCTATACTATTCGCCTCAACCACTCCCTGTGGCAACAAGTTCCACATTCTAACCACTCTCTGGGTAAAGAAGTATACGTTTACTAAGCTAAATGAATGGCTACATACGTGCATTTGGATCGCACAAACCTTTTCCCAGTGCTTTGCTATTAACGGTATGGAAACCTTTGCACAGTGCTTCCTCCTGTACTCAACAAACACGTCACCCTGCCAGAGCCAGATACTGAGTATCTCCTTTTGAAAGGTCCCCATGACCTTCTAGAAAAGGTGTGAGGACAGTCTCCATTACACTGGTTCCCACGTAGCTTTAAATCTACAACCCATGTCTGGCTCTGTTTTGCCGGTTTGCCAGGTTAGGCACCTTGTCCCATTTCTCATGCTGACGTGTCTCGCTTGCAGGAGACAATGACTAAAACACTGACTTCTTCGTAAATAGGTCTGGACTTTAGTCAAGGCACTCTTGGGAATGTTAGTTGGTACACATGACAATGGTGGGCCGTATTCCAAGTGTCAAGCTCCTGAGTTACAGTGAATACGTACAACTCCAGTGCAGTGCTGAGGGAGTGCTGCACTGTCGGAGGTGCTGTCTTTTGGATGAGCTGTTAAACCAAGGCCCCGTCTGCTCTCAAAGGTGGATGTAAAAGATCCCATTGCACGATTTCGAAGAAGAGCAGCGGATTTATCCTGGCCAATATTTATCCCTCAATCAACATAACAAAAACAGATTATCTGGTCATTATCACATTGCCGTTAGTGGGACCTTGCTGTGCGCAAATTGGCTGCCGTGTTCCCCACATTACAACAGTGACTACACTTCAAAAAGTAGTTAATTGGCTGTAATGCGCTTTGAGATGTCCGGTGGTTGTGAAAGGTGCCATATAAATCCAAGTCTTTCTCTTGCTTGCAGATTGTTGTGGTTAACAATACGTATTCTCCACGTGTCACGTACTGATGGCTTTCCTCTCTTCCATTTTCTTTATTTTGTTATCATCACAGAATGTCTTTGAAGAGGAAAGGGGCAATGATGACGAAACAAAGCACAAAAATTCCACTTTAAAAGTTGTTTAAAATATCTTAAAGTGATCTCGCTCCAGTTTCCCAGATCTGTTTTAAGCTGTTGAGATGATCACTGAATCCTCCTGTCCATCAGCCTCTTCCTCCATCCCTCCTTTCCCCATGAGATTGCAAAGAAAGAAAGACTTGCATTTATACAACACTTTATCACGTCTCTCGGACATGTGTCTTAAAGTGCTTAAAGTGCAATGAATTAAAGTGTGTCTTGAAGAACATACGAACATAAGAAATAGGAGCAGGAGTAGGCCATTTGGCCATTTGGCCCTTTGAGCCTGCTCCGCCATTCAATAAGATCATGGATGATCTTCTACCTCAACTCCACCTTCCCGCACTATCCCCATATCCCTTAATTTCGTTCCCAAAAATGTATCAACCTCTGTCTTGAATATACTCAACGACTGAGCATCTACAGCGCTCTGGGGTAGAGAATTCCAAAGATTCACAACCATTTTAGTGAAGAAATTTCTCCTCATCTCAGTCCTAAATGGCCGACCCCTTATTCTGAGACTGTGACCCCGTGTTCTAGATTCCCCAGCCAGGGGAAACATTTTCTCAGCATTAACCCTATCAAGCCCCTAAAGAATTTTATGTTTCAATTAGATCACCTCTCATTCTTCTAAACTCTAGGGAATATAGGCCTAGTCTACTTAATCTCTTTTCATAGGGCATTCCCCTCATCCCAGGAACCAGTCTGGTGAACCTTCGCTGCACTCCCTCTATGCCAAATCTGTCTTTCCTTAGGTAAGGAGACCAGAACTGTACACAGTACTCCAGGTGTGGCCTCACCAATGCCCTGTATAATTGCAGTAAGACTTCTTTACTCTTATACTCAAATCCTTTTGTAACAAAAGCTAACATACCATTTGCTTTCCCAATTGCTTGCTGTACCTGCATGTTAACTTTCTGTGATTCATGTTCAAGGACACCCAGGTCCCTCTGAGTGCAAACATTTCCCAGTCTCTCACCATTCCAAAAATATTCTGCTTTTTTGTTTTTCCTACCAAAGTGGATAACTTCACACTTCCCCACATTGTATTCCATTTGCTATGTTCTTACCCACTCAGTCAACCGGTTTGCATCCTCCTCACAGCTTACTTTCCCACCTAACTTTGTATCATCAGCAAACTTGGCTACGTTACACTAAGAGTCAAAAGAAATGGTCAGGCTCTTTGAGCTGCAGGGTGTTTAAGACACTATTTACTGCCAGTCATTTTTGCCCTCCAATGGAATGTTAGGTGCAAGTATGCAAATTAAAGAGCGCAAAATAAGTAAATTAACCTTTAATGCCGAGTCAGACTTTACTTCCACTGGGGCAAACGCCTCATATTTGTGGGAGCATGGCTCAATATTTTAGTTACCGAATTCATGAGAATGAAGCAAGCAACCAAAAAGCTAACGTGGACTTACAAGGGCAGGCACAAAATTACCTCCCGCCCACCCCGCAACAAAGGCAACAGAATTTGTTACTCACAGAATGATAGGAAGCGACCTAATGATATGGAATGGGTAGCATATATATGAGGTTTGTAAAGCGAGCACCATCTGAGAAATTGGTTTTGCGTACATTAAGAAAAGTGGCTGCACTGCACCACCTGATGTGTGGAGAGGAGAGCGCGTCTACCCAGTGCCTGGCTTCTGCTCCTTCACATTCTACATATTGTTGCCCTGTATTTAAAAAAAAACACATTTCCGTTGAGTTTTCAAGAGTTTGTATTCAGATACATATTTTGTGAAGGCATTGTACATTGGTGCCGCCAGTTAAAGTATATTATTACAAGGGGGATAAAAAGAAGAAAAAAAAGTATTGCGTGCTGGGAATCTAAACAGAAAATGCTAGAAATACACAGCAGGTCCGTCAGAGACTGGAGATGTTACAGCCTCCAAACAGGCCATTCGGCTCATCAAGTCTGTACAGGTGTTTTCCCCACGTTTACGGGAATGGTAGTATAGCGGTTATGTTACTGGGCTGGTAATCCAGAAGCCTGAACTAATGATCTAGAGACATAAGTTCAAATCCCACCACGGCAGCTGGGGAATTTAAATTCTGTTAATTAAATAAATCTGGAATAAAAAGCTTGTAACAGTGACCATGAAACTACTGGAGTTGTGGTGTAAAACCCATCTAGTTCACTAATGTCCTTTAGGGAAGGAAATCTGCCACCCTTACCTGGTCTGGCCTATATGTGACTCCAGACCCCACAGCAATGTGGTTGATTCTTAAAAGCCCTCTGAAATGGTCCTCTGTTGTAACAAACCGCTACAAGGAACAATAATAAGAATAAAACCGGACGGACCCCCTGGCATCGTCGCTGGGTCAAAATGCTGGAACTCTCTCCCTAACAGCACTGTGGGAGTACCTTCACTGCAGCGGTTCAACAAGGTGGCTCACCACCACCTTCTCAAGGGCAATTAAGGATGGGCAATAAATGCTGGCCTCGCCAGCGACACCCACATCCCATAAACGATTTTTAAAAAAATGAGCAACCTCGTCTCACTCTGACTCGCTCCCCATACACCTTTAATAATCCTGTTTATCAAGCAACTATCTAATTCCCTTTTAAAAGAATTCATGGACCTACTTGAACAAGTAGCCGAGCATTCCACATTATAACCATCTACTATACAAAGATTTATTTTTCTAACCTCCCCTTTAATTCCTTTTGTAATCATCTTAAATTTGTGCTGAGCTGTGGCTCAGTGGTACCACACTCGCCTTTGAGTGAGAAGGTTGTGCGTTCACAGTCCCGCTCCAAAGACTTGAGCACAAAAATCTAGGCTGACACTTCGGTGCAGTACTGAGGGAGCGCTGCACTGTTGGACGTGCCGTCTTTCAGATGAGGCCTTAATTTAATGTCTCGTTTGAAAGACGGCACCTCCTACTGTGCAGCTCTCCCTTTCAGGAGGATGTAAAAGATCCCATTGCACTATTTTGAAAGAAGACCAGGGGAGTTATTCCCGGTGTCCTGGCCAATATTTATGCCTCACAGCGCCAGGGACCCGGGTTCAAATCCGGCCTCGGGTGACTGTCTGTGTGGAGTTTGCACATTCTCCCCGTGTTTGCGTGGGTTTTCTCCGGGTGCTCCGGTTTCCTCCCACAGTCCAAAGATGTGCGGGTTAGGTTGATTGGCCATGATAAAAAAAAAAAATTGGCCCTTAGTGTTAGGGGGGATTAAATACGTGGGGTTACGGGGTTACAGGGATAGGGCTTGGGTGGGATGGCTGTTGGTGTAGGGACCAGGTGCTAGGGTTTGGATGATCAGCCATGATCTCGTTGAATGGCGGAGCAGGCTCGAAGGGCCGAATGGCCGACTCCTGCTCCTATCTTCTATGTTTCTATGTAACCAACATCACTAAAAAACAGATTGGCCCATATTTTCCGATCCCTACGTGTGTGTACGAGCTGTGTACACACCCGTAGGGACATCGGAAATGTCGGTTTCAGGCATGTGAAGCACATGCGCTGAAAACTGGCATTTCTGATCTGTCAAGAATCTTCCACCCGCTGAAAACACTTAAAAATCTTATGCCTGGTAAAAAGCACACAGGCATAAGGCCTGCTTTTACCAGCATGAGAGTTTAAAATTTTTAAATGCTTTAAAAAAAGGTAAGTTTATTTTTAGGCCTGTAAAAAACTTTAATTTTTGTTTAAAATATTTAATTTAATGTAATTTTAACTCATTTAAAAAAATTATGGTTTTTAAAAAATTTATTTAATGTTTTAGTGTGTTTTTGGGGTGACCGCCATTCATATATTTGACAGGTCTATGTCAAGTGTATGAAGGGAGATTCCCTTCTCCTATTGGTTCGCTTGGCCCACGTGATCCCAGGGATGCTTGCGAACCGCCTGCGCCCCGGGATACGTGGGCCCTGCGCATTTCGACTGTGGACAGGCCCAGGATCGGAAATGGCCGGACCTCGGGAGAGCTCAGGTAAGGGCGTAGATTTTTTTTCTGAGAGGAGGCATCCGCACACAGGAAGCCTCCTATCGGAAATTACGGGCCATTATCTTGTCATTATCACATTGCTGTTTGTGGGACCTTGCTGGGCACAAATTGGCTGTCACATTTCCTACATTACAACAGTGACTACACTTCAAAAAAAATACTTAATTGGCTGTAAAGCACTTTGGGACATCTTGAGGTTGCGAAAGGTGCTATATAAATACAAGTCTTTCTTTTTCTCTTGTTACCATCTCTGTGAGTGTGGCCATGGGGCATTTCTCCTCCTCGATCTCTCTACAGCTTTGACACGGTCGACCACACCATCCTCCTCCCACGCCTCTCTGTTGTTCGGCTGTGTGAGACTACTTTCACTTGGTTCCACTCTTGGTTCTCGGTTTTGCAGTGGGAAAGTGCAGGTGTTTTCTTCCTCTCTGACACATGCTGGGTTTAGGACACTCACCGTCTTCCCTTATGATACAGACACGCGGACTCAAGAAATTACTATCAACTTACTGGAGCTACCCATGATAAAATAGCCAGCCTACACTTACTGTCTCAGCTCACATACGAAGAATGGCTGTTTGGGTGAGGTGCGGGATGGCAGCCAACACCTATGACAAGCCATGTCCCAATATGAGTCAGTGCCTTCAGGAGAGATGGGGACGAAAAGAGAGGTAAAGAAAAGGTAACTTTAAAGTACATATCTACTAAACTATCGATAAGATAGGTCCCCATGTTGTTGCCAGATAGGTGTGTCAGAGCCTGCAGAAATGCTTTGGTGACATTTTGGCGATGTTGACTCATGATCACCCTTGCATGCCTTCTTTCACGTAGTACCATGTAAAGCACGACAGGCTGTGATTGGGGCTAGCTTCTGAAGAAACGTTCAGTGTAACAGTCAGCCATTCACGTATCACAGTGATACCATCGGGGTCTGCTGGTGCAGCTTGGAACACAGGGGTGCGGGTGACCAACGGGAGGGCGAACAGAGCCCCTCTCAGGCAGTCTGCCCATCCGCCATCCCTTCAAAGGTCCTCCTCTTCATCTGAATACTTCAGCTTTGAGGATTCTCATTGGGAAACTCGCTGATGCCATTAAAGGGAGCTGGGGGCAAAAATAAATAATGAGGAACAACTGGCACAAAGGATAATGAAAGTCTTAGGCTGGAATTTTCCCTACCTGAGCGGGTCCGGTGTGGACGGTGGTCATGGCGAGTCGCGACCCCGTTGCTGGATCCATTCCGCTCCACAGAATGACTTTATGTTAATAGGGCCTATTAAGCCTGCTCTGTGTGTTACCCGGCCCAATTAAATGGGACGGGTCTGGTGACGTCATTCATGATGCGTTTTCAAGCCAGGATCTTTAAAGGGGCCATGGCCACATTACATTTGAAGGTTAATGTAACAGTGCTATGTTAACAATGTAACTACAGCATTGGAGTGCTGCAAACACTTTGACAATGACTGCACAGAGGCAGAGGGCTGCAACCAGATTCTCCGATGACTCCCTCCATATACTTATGGGGGGAGTCAGAGCACACAGGGAGGCCCCCTACCCTTCCGATGGGCGGAAGAGACCGCCCCAGGAGACCAAAACAGCCTGGTTGGAGATTGTACAGGAGGTCACAAGCATGGATGTGTTCAGGAGGACCAGGCAGCAGTGCCGCAAACGTTTCAATAATCTCTTTAGATCAGGAAACGTGAGTACAAAGCCACACTCAACTTCATCCTGCTGTGCCTCTCATCACATCCACATCACTCTGCCTTCCCAACCCTACTCCTGCACATCCGTACTCACACCAACATACCTTGCACATCCACCCATCTCTCTATCTACATTATCACATCCCCATCTCACGAGCCACCCTTCACACTCACCCTCATCCTAGTCCAATCATACCACTAACAACACACAAGGAGGCCCCTTGGCTTTGGCACCCCACTCCATCATAGTTTCCCTCTAAAGATCTAACCCATCCATTCCTTACACTCATTCCATCATTCTCACTCAGCCTTCTCTTCTTTCCCTCCTTGCAGGAAAAGAGAGCCCACAATAAGAGGGAGAGGAGGCGAACCGGCGGTGGCCCTCCATCACTTGCAAACCTTACAGCAGCAGAGGAGGCTGCTTTAGAAATATCTAGAGTCGCTGAGCAGCTGGAGGTCGGAGACGGAGAGAGAGGGACATCTCAGCAACCAGGTGACAGAATTACATATCATACAGCTACATGTCATACATCAGTCACTCATATGGGGACTGATGTCAGCAGCCACTGAATGGTCATCATGTGTATAATGGTATCTGTACTCATTCTTCATATGACATATATAACTCATCTCTTTACTCTCCCACAGGTCCATCAAGAGCCCCACCCACCCCCCCACCCACGGTCCAGGAGGAAGAGGAAGACGACTCCTCAGAGGAGCCTCCAGCCTCTGAGGGCGCACCGTCACCAGGTATAAACGCACCCAGCACCAGCGCAGATACACACACCTCAGCGAGATAGAGTAGTGTTGTCACCTGGTGTCTCACAACTCACAAGTGAGCAAGAGCAGTGGGTGGAGACAGGGACAGCAGTGGAGAGTCCTCGCTGAAGGGCGCAGGATGCTCCTAGCTCTGCTCAGCTGCATGCAGGCGCTGAACCTCGGGGGCCATCCAGAAAGAGGGTGATCCTGGAGGTAAAAGAAAAAAAAAGACTTGCATTTACATAGCGCCTTTCATGAGCACTGGACGTCTCAAAGCGCTTTACAACCAATGAAGTACATTTGAAGTGGAGTCACTGTTGTAATGCAGGAAGAAGTACAGGGGGCTCTGACAGGTTTTGCGAGCGCGATGTCTGCAAATGTTCAGAGAATGGAGGAGCCCATCTCCAACATGTGCAGCACCGTGTCGCAGGCGATGGCGACTGTAGGCTCCTCCATGGATAGGATGGCCACCTACATGGAGCAGCTAATGCGCCACTCATAGGAGCACATGGTCTCTATGGAGAATAGATAGCTATGTTTGGAGGATAGATGGCAGAGGCTCATAGACCTCCTCTCTAGGAGGGATGTCAGCACAGACGTGGGTCTTCATGGCCACACTGATATGCAGCAAGTTGCTCTCTGTCTCCTTGGCAGCAGGGAAGTGAGCAGACAGGGCACAAAGCAACTAACGCCCGGGCACAGCAATGTTTGTGCCGCTCGCGAATTGACCAGACATTTTGCGGTGGCACTAAACACTACTGCCACGATCTCCTGCGCCCGCAGATCGTGAAGTCAGTCGAGCGTGCAATGCCCCGGTAGTGCCCCGGGCCGGATATTGAGCGGCATCCCCGCCTTACCGCCTGCCGCTAGCAACGACAGGTTGAGGGGAACGTTTTGCAGTTGGGAAGAGACTGGGGGTGCGCTATTTAAAGGCGACCGCTTCCTGCCTTTTTTTGTCGGCGAAATTTTTACACCACGCATTCTGAGAGAGAGAGAGAGACTTCTGGAGAGATTCAATGCTGTGTGAAGGCGTTTTGGGTACTGAGCAGCACTTTGCAGGTTCATTTTGATTTGACCTTCCTTGCATCGATTTAGAAGAGACTGTGGGGGCTGCACTCTGAGCTCTTTCCCTGGGCCTCTCCATTGTTCTTTCCAGCAGATTTGATGTACAGGTCTCTCCAGGCCGAGATTCAAAGCTGCAATGAGCAGAGTGCGGATGGAGAGCAAGATCGACCCTCCCCTTTAAGAACTGGCTGGCGCCATTGTGTCTGTGTTCCATTGCTGACTGACATCACATGATCTTCGCCAGCGCTCTGAGGTAGCGCCTCGCTCCTTGGCCTTAGTGCCTTAAGAGAGGTGTGTAGCACCTGATTTGCGCTCCAATCACCTCCAGGGGCGATAGAAGCCAAGTTTGCAGTTGGAGGCGATAATTAGCGCCAAGCGATGAACTTTGCGCCCGGCTGATAATTGTGCCCCAAACGGGGCGATTCCAAATTTCTCCCCCAAAAATTATTATTTTCACCACTTTCCTGTCTTGGACACAATTGTGTGCACCTTTGGAAGTGGCTTAGTGAGTTGCAGCGAATGGTGAGACATAACGGTACCTCCAACAATGGTGGTGAGTGTGAAAGGAATGCTTTGCAGGGATGCTTTATGGTGTTAGTGTGGGGTGGTGTCAACCTGGCGCATCATGCGGCAGCCATCTGGGTGTACAGCGTCAAGTTACGTAAATCTGGCCATAATGAGGCCATCTCGAGCCTCCTGGGCAGCACTGTGCTTGGGTGCTGATGCCCTCTGTCCTGTGCAGCATCAGGTGATTGTGGACAAGGTTGGTGGTGTTGTTGTTGGTGCTACTGGTGTGCCTGGTGCTGCTGGTGTTGAGGCTCACCGTGGTCCGATCCTGAGGACCAAGGTGAGACAGTATAAATGGCGCCCATGTTGATGCATTAGGTGGCAGGTGAAGTAGAGGTGACAGAATCAATCTGTCAATGGTGAGAGAGGTTCTGCCAATGAGGTGACACTGGATGGAGACATTGCTGGAAAGACTTGCAGCCTGCAGATTCTGTGCTGGGAATGCAGTGAGCAACAGCTTCTACCTGAGGAAAGTGATCAGCTGTGAGGGGGAGCTTTTACTGTACATTTCATGCTGTCAAGGAATCAGCTGGAGCAATGGCCACTCAACTCCCGCCTCAGGTTGACAGACGTGGTTCCCAAACAGCAGGCAGGGAAATTTAAAATGTTAGGGGGAAAAGGCTCTTAACTGTCTGAAAACAAGGTTATAATGATTTCAATTAGGTCGCCTGCCTCTGCCGGTCGGGTCGCTGCTGCACCGGCAAACGCACCCGAGGGAAAGCACACGTGGGGGTGGTTCCTGACCCGCTCCCAAAAATATCAACTTTCCCACCGACCCGCCTCCGATCACGTCTGCAACCACCCCGGAAAATTCCAGCTTTAGTGTCAGCAGGAAAGACAAAACAAATCTTAAAAGGGCGCAGAAATGGGCAGAAAATATTCACCTTTGTAATCTGTCCCTTTTAATTGGTATCCCACCTACAGGTCCACCCTCAGCAACCCTGGACACCAGGCTTTCTTGGGTGTGTTTTTGTAATTGGCGTCCTGCCAGTTGGAAAATGGAGTGGAGGCATTCCATGCCCGCCTTTTAATCTTGAAATTATTTCTTACCTCTTTCTAACGGGAGCTTCCAAAGCTTGCCCCATGCGCCACCGAAAGTCTGAGCAGTGCATAATTATGAAGAAATCAGGCAGAAGTCATTTCTATTTCATTTTGCAGTCCCTTTATGTCCTGTCCCCCTGCCCATTTTCAGGTGCAGATGAGGTTAACAGACCCCACAATCAGCACAACACGTCTTTGGTCCCAGCATTACAGAATTCACTGCTTTGTGAAAAGAAATGTTTCTTCTAGTTTCTAGTCTTGCTTGGGGCCTGTTAGTTTTGTAGTTATGTCCCTTGTCTCCAGTTCTCTACTCCTAATCCAAGATAAATACCATGCTTACATTTACATTGTGTGTGCCTTTCAACATTTTAAAGACCCGAATCATGCTTCCTCTCAATCTTCTCTTCTCTAATGGGATTTTTTTCTCTTTGTTAAGATGCAGAATCACCTTTGTCATTCTTCCCTTATCAGTTGCCAATGCATCTGTGTCTTTTTTGAAGGTAGGATGTTTAAAGCATGGCCTCACAAATGAAACCATAACCAGCAAGAACTGCCCCACACTAGCAAGAATGAGCAAGAGCAGAGAATGGATGCATTATCGCAAGATTGGCTTCGACATCATTATTTAGTGATATTATAACTGAAATGACAACATATCATGTGACTCAGGTAAGGACATTTGTTGGATATTATGACCCAATATCAGAGTTAACCACATCCAGGCCAGTTCGAGCAAAGGGTGGGTACAAATCAGAGCACAGCTCTCTTTTTACACTATCCCGATAGAGCAACTCCTAAAATTAGAAATTCACTCCCAATTGTACTAGTGTTAACACTTCCGTTTTACACATCAGCTGTTTTTATAGTGGCTATCTATTTGAGAATGCCAGTTGTTGTGTATGTACCTTTAAGAGAAGAACTGATTCTATACTGCAGTACTGGCAGTGACCACCCCTGTATATAAAGCCATAGCAGGGTTCTGTACTTCAGTCTTAAGCTACCTGTTTTATTGTTCTCCTGCAGTCCGTGTATTATTAAGGCGTGGACACTACAGTGGCGACGAGCAGGTTCGAACTCACCTGCAGTACTGCATCACCTCACGGGGATCTTTCCCTGAGAAGAAGCTTCTTGGAGGTCGAAGTCAGAGCAACGGGCGTCGACCGCGGGTAACCGCCCAAGGATCCATCGGAGTTCGGAGAGTTGCAGGAGAGGCTGTGGAGAGCTGGGCTTGGCTCCACAGTCAAGGTGTTCCAGCAAATCGTGCTGATAGCAGGTAGTGCGCTGACCCTTCCGGACTGCGGCGGGCTCGAGCTCGATCGAGCGGCTCTGCAAAAGGGGCCGTGCAGCGTCGTCGGGAGGAAAAGAGAGAGAGGGTGGAGCGCACAGGGCGCGGTCGGTGCTCAAGAACCGGGCAGCGTAGCGAAAATAAAACAAGGGGAAGGAAAAGTGAGACGCGTCGAAGCCGCGGGTCGCCGCCATTACCCTGCAGAACGCTAGGAGCAGCGTGGCAGCAAGGGGAAGAAGGAAAAGCGTGGGAGGCGCCATGTTATTCCATTGGGGAAGAAGGAAAAGCGCGGGAGGCGCCATTTTAATCCATTGGTGAAGAAGAAAAAGCGCGGGAGGCGCCATTTTAAATCACCCAAGATGCCGAAAAGTGGCAGTATCACTGCTTTCGACAACGAGGTAGAAGACTGGACCACGTATGTGGAAAGAATTGAAGTGTACTGCAAGGCAAATGAGGTGGCCGATGGAAAGAAGGCGTCGGTATTATTAAATTTGATGGGCGCGAGAACGTACGGCCTATTGCAGAATTTAATCACCCCAGCTAAACCAATGGAGAAAAGTTTTGAAGAGATTGTTAATATCTTACAGGAACACCTAAATCCTACACCGCTGCTGATAGCAGAAAGATTCAAGTTCCATAAAAGAAACCAGCACAAAGATGAGAGCAATGCTGACTATCTTACAGAACTACGCAAGTTATCGAAGCACTGCCAGTTCGGAGCAGGACTGGCAGACACCTTACGGGATAAGTTTGTCTGCGGGGTCCAGAGTGAAGGAACCCAGAAACGACTACTTTCGGAAAAGGACCTGACGCTAGAACAGGCTTTCAGCGTGGCAGTATCCTACGAAGCAGCAGCACGGGGAGCTGCGGAAATACAACAGAAACCACAAGAATACAGCGCTAACGAAATGGCGTATGGAGCAGAAAAGTGATATCGCTGCGGCAGAACAACCCATGATCAGAAGGACTGCTGGTTTAAGGACAAAGTATAATAATAATTCAACTTTATTGTCATTGCACAAGTACATGAACAACGAAATGTGATCTTGCAAGCTCCCATGACTGGGAGAAGCAAAGCCGCTGCGTCGGTGCGCGCCGCCATTCCATTTTCCACCATTCCTCCTGTCGGACAATCTTCAGCCCACCGCCCGGGCCTGCTCACCAGCCGCTCCTTCCGTGACCTTCTCACCAACCGCCCCTCCTCGGGGCTCCTTCCGTGACCTTCTGCACCTGGTCTTCCCTCCAGGATACTAACCAGGCCTGGTTCTGCTTAGCTGCCAAGCCTTGCCAGTGACCCTGTCCCTAGTCCCAGGAACAGGGCAAGTATGCAGGCAATGTGGGAAAATGGGACACATAGCAAGAGTCTGCAGGTCGGGAAAGAAAACCAACACTACAAGAACTACTAAGGAAAAGTACAAGAAAGTAAAGAAATTGACAGACAGTAGTTCGGAAGATCAGGAGAGTGATAAGGACTCCGGGAGCAGGAGACTAAGTTGTCTAAAGTTACACAACGTGATCGCAAAGGAGGATCACCGAACCATTTGGGTCACCCTCATGATAGCAGGGTCCCCAGTAAAGGTGGAATTACCACTCGGGATCCACACATCAAGGTCCCCCGGCACACTGACAGCTGTTCTCTCCTTGGCGAGAATGCTGGCAACAGTGAGTCGCCATGTGCTGGCCATCCCTTCACCGTCAAATCATAGACCCGAGAGAGTGTCGGGTCATTTCAGGTTTCCTTCTCTATACTTGAGTTTGTAACAGGTAGACATTCGACTATGGTCACATGGAATATCTCAACAGGGTCCACTGCAGGTGCTTCCTCTACCGTAGGCAACGGTAGGCGCGACAGCCCATCAGCGTTTCCATGCTGTTTCGTACCCTTGTACTCTATGTCAAGGCTCCAGCACCGGAAAATGTGTCGCAACTGAGGTCGTTCCTCGGGTTGGTGAACTACTACCATAAGTTCTTGCCGAATTTATCTACAATTCTGCACCCACTGAACGCCCTGCTGCAAACTGGAGTAACATGGAAATGGAGTGATGAGTGTAAGCGTGCCTTTCAGAAATGTAAATGCCTAATCACTTCAAAAGAAGTATTGGCCCACTACAATCCAACACTACCGATTCGGTTAGCATGTGATGCGTCTCCCTACAGCATCGGAGCGGTGCTGTCACACAAATTCCTTGACGGTTCAGAGAGGCCAATAGCCTTTGCGTCGCGCTCGTTAACCTCAACCGAGCGTAACTACGCCCAGATTGACAGGGAGGCCCTCAGCCTGGTGTGGGGGGTGAAGAAGTTCAATCACTATCTGCACGGGCAGAAATTCACCCTACTGACTGATCATCAGCCCCTGGTCTCCATTTTTAACCCAAAGAAGGGCGTTCCGGTGATGACAGCGCAACGGCTGCAAAGATGGTCACTTTTTCTAGGGGCACATCAGTACGACATAGAGTACAAGGGTACGAAACAGCATGGAAACGCTGATGGGCTGTCGCACCTACCGTTGCCTATGGTAGAGGAAGCACCTGCAGTGGACCCTGTTGAGATATTCCATGCGACCATAGTCGAATGTCTACCTGTTACAAACTCAAGTATAGAGAAGGAGACCCGAAATGACCCAACACTGTCTCGGGTATATGATTTGACGGTGAAGGGATGGCCAGCACATGGCGACTCACTGTTGCCAGCATTCTCATCCAGAAGAGAACAGCTGTCAGTATGCCAGGGGACCTTGATGTGTGGATCCCGAGTGGTAATTCCACCCAAGTTAAGGGAGAGAGTGCTCAATGAGCTTCACGAAGGTCATCTGGGAGGGGTGAAAATGAAAAGCCTTGCTAGGGCTTATGTGTGGTGGCCGGGGATCGATCAGCAAATCGAGGACCTGACAAAGAGCTGCTCAGGATGCCAGAAGGTCCAAAATGCACCACCACATGCCCCTCTACACCCATGGGAGTGGCCCTCATCTCCATGGCAACGGGTGCATATTGATTTTGCTGGTCCATTCATGGACTCAATGTTTTTAATAGCTGTGGATGCGCACTCGAAATGGCCTGAGGTGATCAAAATGTCCTTCACCACCACGGAGAAAACTATTGCAGTCCTACGTACCATCTTTGCCAGGAACGGCTTGCCAGAGCAGATTTGCTCTTATAACGGACCACAGTTTGTGTCCGAAGAGTTTCGAAGATTTATGAAAAGGAATGGGGTAAGGCATTACACCTCCGCTCTGTATCATCCAGCCACCAATGGATTGGCTGAGAGGTTTGTACAAACCTTTAAAAAAGCAGTAAGGGCCATGTGCGATGACGACATTCCACTGCAGCATAAGGTAGACAGTTTCCTGTTAGCCTACAGAAATGCGACACATACAGTCATCAACCAGACCCCGGCCGTGATGTTCTTTAACCGAAGGTTGAGATCTCGTCTGGATTTGCTCAAACCAAATGTACGAAGAGATGTTGAGAATAAGCAATTCCAGCACATCAATGAGAAGCCGACAAGGAGCTTCAATGTAGGGCAACCAGTCTTGGCTCGCGACTACCGAACAGAGAAATGGCAACCAGGAACGATATGCACACGGCAGGGGCCATTAATGTACACCGTGGATGTTGGGGAGAACATTGTGAGACGCCATGTCGACCAGATCCTAGAGTCACAGGAAAGAGTCAATCCAAGGTCTCGCGTACCTGGTGATGAACCCAACATACCGGTAGCATCTACCCCAGAAACAGTTGCATCGGAAGCTGATGAACCAACCGACGACAGGGGGCCAGAATCACCTCCGCACCAAGAGCAAGACACTCAGGAAATGTGCTATCCAGAAAGGATCAGGAAGCCGCCCCAAAGACTGAATTTATAAATGGACTATTTGCCGTTAATGTTACATGTTAAAAGTGTTAATTGTTAAATGAATGTTATGGTACTGTTAATCTAAAAGGGGAGGAATTGTAGTGTATGTACCTTTAAGGGGAGAACTACTTTTACAGCTCCTGTATACTGTAGTACCGGCAGTGACCACACCGGTATATAAACACTGAGTAGGGATCTGTACTTTCGTTTTTGAGTAACCTGCATCCAGTAAACACCTGTTAATTGTTCCTCTGCAGTCTCTGTCGATTTATTGAAGAATACCATACATTAATATTCACGGATTCAACAAAAATGATGGTGATCGAGTTTATAATCTCTTATTAAATTAAAGAAAACATGTGGGGGAAAATTTCAGTTGATTAGCGCCTCCCGTTAGTGCCCAAGTGAGCGCTAACGGGGCGCAAAGCAACTAGCGCCCGGGCACGCTGATGTTTGCGCCGCGTGCGAAATTGACCAGATATTTTGCGGTGGCGCTAAACATTACCGCCATGATCTCCTGCGCCCACAGATCGTGATGTCAGTCGAGCGTGCAACGCCCCGGACCGGATATTGAGTGGCACCCCCTGCCTTTCCGCCTGCCGCTAGCAACGACAGGTAGAGGGGAATGTTTTGCAGTCGGGAAGGGACTGGGGGAACGCTATTTAAAGGCGGCCTTTTCCTGCCTTTTTTTGCCTGCGACATTTTTGCACCACGCATTCTGAGAGACAGAGAGAGAGACTTCTGGAGAGATTCAACGCTGTGTGAAGGAGTTTTGGGTATTGAGCAGCATCTTGCAGGTTCATTTTGATTTGACCTTCCTTGCATCGACTGAGAAGAGACTATGAGGGCTGCACTGATTCGGGGCGTCGTCCTGCACCTGCAGAATAGGAGGCATCAGAGACGCAGAGATAGAGTAGCAAACATGGCCAGAGGGAGGAGGGCCAACAGGCCTCTGCACAGGAGACCTTACCCTCCCAGGATATTCCAGGAACAATTCTCCTACATTCATTTGTCTGAGGAGCAGTGTTTGCACAGGCTGCGCTTCAGCAAGGAGGTGGTCACTGAGCTCTGCCACCTGCTGCAACCAGATCTGCAGCCTCAACTGAGGACCAGGGCATCTCTGTCGGTGGCAGTGAAGGTCACAGTGGCTCTGAATTTTTATGCCAGTGGCTCCTTTCAAGCATCTACTGGGGACATCGCCAATATCTCCCAGTTCGCTGTCCATTGCTGTATCCGGGAGGTGACAAATGCCCTGTATAAAAGGAGACGCCAGTACATCTCTTTCCCCATGACCCGGGCCAAACAGCATGAACGCACATGTGGCTTTGCTAGGATAGCGGGCTTCCCCGTGGTGCAGGGCGCCATTGACTGCACACATGTGACATTGCAGGCACTGCATGAAAATGCAGAGGTTTTCCAAAACCGCAAGGGCTACCACTCTTTAAATGTGCAGTTGGTCTGACCACAGACAGCTGATACTCGCCGTCAGTGCCCACTATCCTGGCAGCAGCCACGATGCTTTCATCCTGTGCCAGACTGGTGTGCCAGACCTTTTCCAGGCACCGCATCAGCCAAGTGGCTGGCTCCTCGGGGACAAGGGTTATCCATTCTGCACCTGGCTGATGACACCGCTCCGTAACCCCAACACCCCTGCCAAGCTGCGATATAATGAGAGCCATATCGCCACCAGGAACATCATTGAGCAGACGATCGTCGTGCTCAAGCAACGGTTCCGCTGTCTGGACCACTCAGGAGGAGTCCTGCAGTACTCTCCTGAGCGAGTGTCCCTCTTCATAGTTGTGTGCTGCATGCTTCACAACCTGGCAATCCTGAGGACCCAGCCAATGCCACCAGAGGAGGAGGAGGAGGATGATCAGCAGCAGCATCAAGGTGGGAGGGAGGCGCACAATGTTGCCACTGCAAGGGCTGTCCGTCAGCAGCTGATAACAAGCCGCTTCTAGGCCCCTACTCAGAAGATGGCTTCTGGCATGGAGAACAACATCATGGAAAGCAACCCGCTATTGCCGACCAAAGCTGCAATGATTCCAAAGAGCAAAAATACAAATTTTGAATACAACTTTTTTATTTAACAAACTCTGTTTTTGTCATTTATTCAGGACAAACAATTAGAAACAAACACAGCAAATTATGAATTAACAGAACTGGTTCTCACAAGCTGGAGAAAAATGCCAAAACAGTAAACAAATGTAATCACACGAACCTCGACCTTTACTACAAACATTCCCATCATTTATTTAGACCACCTACTGTTTGCCCTTCGAGGGTGATCTCCATCCGAAGCGCACTTCCCCACTTCCCACCCTACTGCTCCTCCGTAATGGGGCCCCAGTGGCTGCAGCAAGGCTGGTGGAAGGCTGCTGAATGTCAGATGCAGAGACTACAGATGCCCTTGAAGGACGCTCTCGACCAGCTCTGGTCCTGGAGGCCCCGGCTGCAGACTGCAGCAACTCTGCATGGGCGGCAGCAGTCTGAGCTGGCTGTGTTGCAGGCGGTGGCAAGTGCAATGGGGAAGTGACAGTGGTGGGAGCAGGAATGCTGTCATCCTGAGAGAGGACAGCAACTCCCTGCTCGACCGACACACTGGCACTCCCACGGGGCAGCACCTCAGCATCCGGAGCAATATGCTCGAGCACAGATTGCTGGCCTGCTGCGGCGCCGTGAGAGCCCCGGGGCAATGTGGCCGAACCAGCAACAATGGCAGCAGTCAGTGCTTGCGTTACATCAATCTGAGACTGCATGAGAGCAGTCTGAGATTGGATCACAGCAGCCAGTGACTGAATTGCAGCACTAAGCTGTTGCGTTGCGTTGGCCTGTGCTGCAGCGGAGTGCTCCACACGCCTTGCCAGTCCATCAATGCAATCGGGCACCCTTCCCACTGCACCCATGAGCTGAGTGTGCATGCTCAAGGCCTGGCTATTCATTTCTGTGATGACGCGCTCCTCCTCTGCGTCCAGTGCAGCAGGACTTGCTTGCCTTCTCGCCCTCCGGGGAGATGGCCCCCGAGCTTCCCTACCCCCATGTCATTGCTGCAGCCCACTTTGTCCTCATCAGACCCTTCCCCCCTGCTCCCCTCCATGGAAGGCGTGGTCCCAGTGTGGGCATGGGCTCCCTCGGGAGAGGCAGGCGCTGAGGCTCCGGCTTCCTCTTCCTCCTCGCCTGGGGCGTCGCTGCCACTGGTTGGTTGAGGGACAGGCTGGTCAGCTGGTGGTTCACTATCTGAAAGCAGGGAGGTATAAGAGTGGCTTTAGCGTCAGGACATGGGGGCAGTAATGGAGCAAGAACTGGAGACATTTAGTAAGTTGGATTGAAAGTGTAAAAGGCTGGTGTTGTGAGGGGTAAGTGGAATGAGAGAGGAGAGAAAGCTGATGAACTTACCGTCCCCAAGGGGGTCGACCTCTCCAGCGGCCACGGCACCTATCACCTGGCTGGCAACGATCCTGTGGACGCGCGCCTCCAAATCGCTGAGGGTCTGCAGCTCAGCCGGTCCTCCACCCGTGTGTTGCTGCTGTCTCCTGTTATGAGGTAGCTTGGTCTGCAAGAAAAAGGACAGCGTCTGAGTAAATGTGCAGCCATGCGCTTGCCTGATGTGCCTCCCATAGTTGAATAGCCCTTAATGTATGCAAGGTGTGGAATGTGCATGTGTGTTTTATGAGATGGCCATAGGTCTTGGATACGTGTTGGGCTTTTGGGGTTTTTAAACCCTCTGGGCACAGAATGAAGTTGAAATGGAGGGATGTAGAGGTATTGAAAAGCAGCCACTCACCCTGACTGCCTGAGTGAGGTCGTTGAACTTCTTCCGACATTGGGTGTGGGTCCTGGGCACCATGCTCCTGGAGGAGATGTGCTGAGCCACCTCCCTCCACACTCTTCTGTATTCGCGTGGCAATGGCCTTCTGCTAGAGTACTGACCTTCGCCGCTCCACTGCGCCAAGCAGAGCCACCAAGGCTCGGTCGCTGAAGCGCTGAGCTCTTTCCCTGGGCCTCTCCATTGTTCTTTCCAGTAGAATTTATGTACAGGTCTGTCCAAGCTGAGATTCAAGGCTGCAATGAGCAGGGTGTGGATGGAGAGCAAGATCGACCCTCCCCTTTAAGAACTGGCCGGCGCCAGTGTGTCTGTGTTCCATTGCTGACTGACATCACATGAGCTTCGCCAGCGCTCTGAGGTAGCGCCTCGCTCCTCGGCGTTAGCGCCTTAAGAGAGGTGTGTAGCGCCTGATTTAGCACTCCAATCACCTCCAGGGGCGATAAAAGCCAAGTTTGCAGTTGGAGGCGATAATTAGCGCCAGGCGCTAAACTTTGCTCCGGCCGATAATCGCGCCCTAAACGGGGCGATACCGAATTTCTCCCTCGTAATTTTTTAGCACTGAACTTGTTCTTTGTTCATTACTCAGGGTATTTCAATCCAGTGGGGTCTAATCAACAAAGCCAGTCGAATGTTGAACTCTATCCAAAACAGCAGAATACAAGTCAGAGGAAGTGATGAGCAAACTGTGTAGTGCTCTGGTCAAACTGCAACTTGACTCCTGTTCCAGTTCTGGCCACCAAGACATCAGGGAGAAATCCAAATATTAGAAGCCGTGCAGAGAAGAGACACAAGACTGATCCTTAGTCTTAGAGGACTAACTGGAGAGAGTTGGGGGTTTGTTTCAACCTAAACTGTGGGGTGGGAAATAGGCGGGTTTGGGTCGGACTCCCGTTTTGCACCCGCCCCTATTTTATTCACCATTGAAATCACTCCCTTGACCTACTCTTGCATTTTAATTCAAAGTTAAATCATTTTATATCTGGATCAGCAGAAGTGCGTCTAAGCAACTATTTTTAATGTTTCTTTGAAAAAAGCTCAACCATTCAATTTGGCCTGAGTGCACCTTGGCTCAGGGATACTTCAATAACTCGACTGTGTGCACCTGCAACCCTGCCCTTTAATTCTGTCTCTCTACTTTGTGTTGCTGAGTGGCTTACTCAGTTTTGACTGGAAGAATATTTATGTTGAACCAGTTATTTTTTTGCCAATTTGACAGGATTGACGTATATGTTTTCCAGTGCCGCTGCCAAGTTTGAACCTCCTTGCCTGTTCCAGCTATAGTTACACCCCTACCAATAGGCAATGCTTCTCTAAATGGGAGCCATGCCCACTTCTGAGATATATAAGCTTTTAGAAACAATAATCCGGGAGAAAATTAACAGCCACTTGAACAAGCATGGACTAATAAAGAACATAAGAACATAAGACGTAGGAGCAGGAGTAGGCCATTTGGCCCCTCGAGCCTGCTCCGCCATTCAGTAAGATCATGGCTGATCCGATCTTGGCCTCAAATCCACTTCCCTGCCCACTCCCTATAATCCTTGACTCCCTTACCATTCAAAAATCTGTCTATCTCCACCTTAAATACAGGTAGACTATCCTTTATCCGAAAACCTCGGGACCAGCCGTGTTTCGGTTTTCGGAAAATTTCGGATTTCGGAAGGTATTTTATAAGACTGGGAAATTTGTCGGGGGTGGGTCGGCGGGGGGGGTCGGCGGGGGTCGGCAGGGGGGTCGGCGGGGGGTCGGGGGTGGGGGTCGTCGGGGTCGTCGGTGGGGGTCGGCGGGGGTCCGCGGGGGGGTCAGCGGGGGTCCGCGGGGGGGTCGGCGGGGGGTCGGTGGGAGTCGGGGTCGGCAGGGGGTCCGCGGGGGGGGTCGGCGGGAGTCGGAGTCGGCGGGGGGGTCGGCGGGGGTCGGGGTGGGCGGGGGTCTGCGGGGGGTCGGCGGCGGGGGTCAGGGTCGTGCGCACGACTTACGCTGACCCTCTGCTCAGCCTAAGTCGTGCGCCACTCTGGTCATGTCGTGCGCACGACTTACGCTGAACGAAAAAACCTTTGGTTTTTAGAGGGTTTCGGTTTTCGGAAGTTCGGATAAAAGGTAGTCTACCTGTATATTCAATGACCCAGCCTCCACTGCTCTCTGGGGACGAGAATTCCAAAGATTCACGACCCTCTGAGAGAAGAAATTCCTCTTCATTTAAAAGGGTTTCCCCTTATTCTGAAATTATGCCCCCTAGTTCTAGATTCCCCCACAAGGGGAAACATCCTCTCTGCATCTACCCTGTCAAGCCCCTTCAGAATCTTATGTTTCAATAAGATCCCCTCTCATTCTTCTAAACTCCAATGAGTAAAGGAGAGCCAGTGTGGATTTGTTAAGGGAAAATCGTGTTTGATGATTTTTTTGATGAGGTAACAGAAAAGGTGGATGAAGGCAGTGCAGTCGATGTTGTGTACATAGACTTTCAAAAGGTGTTTGATAAGGTACCACATATTAGGCTTGTTAGCAACATTGAAGCCCATGGTATAAAAGGGGCAGTAGCAGCATGGATACAAAATTGGCTAAGGGTTAGAAAACGAGAGTTGTGGTGAATGGCTGTTTTTCGGACTGGAGGGAGGTATTCAGTCGCATTCCCCAAGGTTCAGTACTAGAATCACTGCTGCTTTTGATATACATTAATGACTTGGGCTTGGGGGCACAGGGTACAATTTTGAGATTTGCAGATGACACGAAATTTGGAAGTATATAAACAGTGAGGAAGATAGTAATAGACTTCAAGAGGACATAGACAGGCTGGTGGAATGGGCGGACATGTGGCAGATGAAGTTTAATGCAGGAAAGTGTGAGGTGATACATTTTGGTAGGAAGACTGAGGAGAGACAATAAAAGCTAAATGGTACAATTTTAAAGGGGGTGCAAGAACAGAGACACCCAGGGGTGTTGGTGCACAAATCTTTGAAGGTGGCAGGACAGGTTAACAAAGCAGTTAATAAAGCAAATGGGATCCTGGGCTTTATAAATAGAGGCAGAGAGTACAAAAGCCAGGAAGTTATGCTAAACCTGTATAAAACACTAGTTCGGCCCCAGCTGGAGTATTGTGTCCAATTCTGGGCTCCACACTTTAGGAAGGACATGAAGGTTTTGGAGAGGGTACAGAGGAGATTTATTAGAATGGTTCCAGGAATGAGGGATTACAGTTACGTGGATAGACTGGAGCAGCTGGGGCTGTTCTCCTTAGAGCAGAGAAGGCTCAGAGGAGATTTGATCGAGGTGTTTAAAATCATGGAGGATTTAGAGTAAATAAAGAGAAACTGTTTCCAATGGCTGAAGGGTCGATAACCAGAGGGCACAGATTTAAGATAATTGGCAAAAGGACCAGAGGCGACATGAGGAAAAACTTTTTTATGCAACGAGTGGTTAGGATTTGGAATGTGCTGCCTGATAGGGCGGTGGACACAGATTCAATAGGAACCTTCAAAAGGGAATTGGATAAATACTTGAAGGAGAAAAAAATTGCAGGGATATGGGGAAAGAGCGGGGAGTGGGACTAACTGGATTGCTCTTCGAGAGAGAGCCAGCGCAGACTCGATGGGCCGAATGGCCTCCTTCTGTGCTGTACTATTCTATGATTCTTTAATTAAATATTTGTATGGAATGCAAAAATGGGATTTCTTCAATAAAATCAATGTCCCTATTGGAATCATAAAATCACAGCATTTTACATCACAGGAGGCCATTTGGCTCATCACGTCTGTACCAGCTCTTTGAAAGAGCTATGCTCTTAGTCCTATTCCCCAGACGCTTTTAATTTCTTCTTTTTCAAATATTTATCCACTTCCCTTTTAAGAAGTTATTACGGATTATACATCCACCACTGTTTCTGGCTAATAGTCCTCTGTTAAAAAAATCTGTGCACCTTTCTCTTTGTTCTTTTATTGATGATCTTAAATTTACTCGACTTACTGACTCACAATGCAAATAGTTTTTTCTCTGTTTATTTCATCAATACCATCAACAAACTTCGCACCAAGAAAACACCGTTTTAAACTGGAGCGTTCTCGATTACCAATACCCTGAATTCGCGGTCGGCGGCATAGCTACGTAGCACACCGCTGACATCCGAACATAGAAACATAGAAGATAGGAGCAGGAGTAGGCCATTCGGCCCCTCGAGCCTGCTCCGCCATTCAATGAGATCATGGCTGATCATCCAAATTCAGGACCCTGTCCCTGCCTTCTCCCCATATCCCTTGATCCCTTTAGCCTTAAGAAATATATCTAACTCCTTCTTGAATATATTTAATGAATTGGCCTCAACTGTCTTCTGTGGTAGAGAATTCCACAGGTTCACCACTCTCTGGGTGAAGATATTCCTCCTCATCTCAGTCCTAAATGGCTTACCCCTTATCCTTAGACTGTGTCCCCTGGTTCTGGACTTCCCCGCCATCAGGAACATCCTTCCTGCATCTAGTCTGTCTAGTCCTGTTAGAATTTTATTAGTTTCAATGAGATCCCCTCTCATTCTTCCAAACTCCAGCGAATATAAGCCTTATCGACCCGACCTCTCTTCATACGTCATTCCTGCCATCCCAGGTATCAGTCTGGTGAATCTTCGCTGCACTCCCTCCATGGCAAGAACATCCTTCCTCAGATAAGGTGACCAAAACTGCACACAATACTCAAGGTGTGGTCTCACCAAGGCCCTGTACAACTGCAGCAAGACATCCTTGCTCCTATACTCGAATCCTCTCGCTACAAAGGCCAACATACCATTTGCCTTCTTAACCGCCTGCTGCACCTGCATGCTTACCTTCAGCAACTGGTGCACAAGGACACCCAGGTCTCGTTGCACTTCCCCTTTTCCCAATCTATTGCCGTTCAGATAATAATCTGCCTTCCTGTTTTTGCCACCAAAGTGGATAACCTCACACTTATCCACATTATACTGCATCTGCCATGCATCCGCACTTACCTCTTGCGAGCCCCGCTTTGTGAAGTTGTGTTCAGACGGTGCAGAGTTGTGGACAGCGTAGTGGTCCCTGGATCCCAGGGACACACTGTTGTGTGTATGCATACCTGGGATCACATGGGGCGATGGTAGTTTCACTTCCTGACTATAGCCAATCAGGAAACAGAGGAGATTGCTAAAACAAGATTGGTATATAGTTACAATCTACATAGCGTTTAATAGCCACTCTTAATTGGAAATGTTGCTTGAAGGGACTTAAAAAGGTAGGTATATAAATTTTAGTTATGCCAGACATACATTTGATCAAACATCTTTCATAATTATATGTAAATAATAATGCTGCATTTGTTAGATATACAGTTCTTAATTACTCAGTATTAGATTAGATGCTCCATTATATGAATTGTGCCTATAAAGTAGCAAACCCCAGTACAACATGTTTCTATAAATCAGTAGTTTTTTTAAAATTGTAATATGTTGAGAAATAATCGGCACACAAAAACTTTGCCTTTAAACCAATATGTCCAATCTATAGAGTGCCTGTTGCTGGTGTTCACTGTGCTTAATTTCTGGGTTCAAAAACTCATTGGGAAAGATTTTGACACATGGAAAGATGTCTGGCCCATAAATAGCTGGAAACACTCAACAGGTCAGTCAGCAGCCGCCAGCTAATACAATTTTCTCATCAACCCCCCTCCCCTTACGCTGTGCCACAAGCTCCTGCGCCTGTTTGCACCAGCCATAAACATTTTCAGGGTAATTAACATGCAGTAGGTGGGCAATTAGCCCAAATTTTCACCAGCACGTTGATTTCAATGGGTAGGCGAAATGTGCAGCAAAGCTGATGCAGAGTCGGATTTAGCATGTGCGCACTGTTTCTGGTAGGGCATTCCATGTCCTAATACTCCTCTGTAAAAAAAATCTGTGAATCTTTCTCTTTGTTCTTTTAGTGATGATCTTAAATTTACTCTACTTACTGACTCACAATGCATCTGAGAGAACGCCGTCATGCCGACCGCAAATTCAGGGCAATTATTTGAGGCACCCTCACTCTTTGTAATATTTTTTCTTATCACTGCATAATATTCCCTAATCTCCAAATGTTAGTGTATCTACATATCCGCCCCCATGTCTCCACTGTTCAATCCTGACCTGCAGCTCCTAACAGACAATAAACTCCCCGCAACCCCAGCAACACCGCAACCATTTTGTACTGTGGAGTATTTGATCATCTCGGTTGGTACCTATCCATAGGGCATATATTCCTAGTCAAATACCTACCCAGCTCTCACTACCCGGGAATTAATTGGAACAGAATTAACTGCCAATTACTGGGAGCATGTTCCCATATCCAACGATCTGAGGAACAACATATTTCTATCTCTAATTTTGCTTCAGACCTTTAAACCCATTGTGATGAACCTTGTCTTTATTTGAGTTGGTTTAAGATAAAGTCCAAATGAAACATTGTCTTCAGCTAATTCAAAAACAAAATACTGCGGGATGCTGGCAATCTGAAATAAAACCAGAAAATGCTGGAAATACTCAGCAGGTCAGGCAGCATCTGTGGAGAGAGAATCAGAGTTAACGTTTCAGGTCGATGACCTTTCAAGAAATAGCCGGAAACATTCAACGGGTCAAGCAGCAGCCATCAATTAATGTAATTTTCTCATCCCCCCCACCCTCCCTTTACGCTGTACAACAGGCTCCTGTGCCTGTTTGCACCAGCCATAACAATTTCCAGCATAAATAATGCGCAGTAGGTAGTCAATTAGCCCAACTCCACAGATGCTGCCTGACCTGCTGAGGTTTTGTCTTCAGCTAGCTGTGTCACTGTGTGAGTTTCCCTTTATTCTGTGGAAAAGTTGGCATACAGGTGGCCAATACACATGGCTGGTTGCAATGCAATTTACTCCTCAATTATTCAATGGGAATATCTGTGCTAAATGGATATTCGTTGTTCAAATTTCAGCTGGGCCCAAAGTACAGTCCATTGTGCATGTCCCTGGGGTCACCTGCAAGGCTCTATTATGTGAATACGACAAGGGGATTGCTTTCTCAAAACGTAATTTTGTCTGCTATCAAACTAAAAAGTTGTGAACGCTATAGGAAAGAGACACAAAAGCTGGTGCTACCCAATACATCTGTTAGTATCTGGAAAGAGAAAGGATGGGTTAGCATTTCCACAGAAAAGACATGTTTCTGAAGCCATTATCTCATTATTTGCTGTGATGTGTGTCTGCTCAGATACTGCTTGCTAAAGACACTCTTCAAAGGAAAAGATACCCTTATAATCCAAGGATCTCCGGTTTTCTATTTGCCTAATTTATTTTTATGCAGGTAGAACAGGAACTCTGTAAGAAATAAATTTTATGTATGCACCATGAGAAGCCATGCTCCAAGAATTTGCTGAGAGGAGTTATATGAACCAAGGACACTGTATTTTTCATCAACAGTCAACACAGTTTGGATGAAGTTTGGATCTGATTACTGCACCGTTAGTATTTTGTCTCTCTCTCTCTGCTTCTGTATATTATTTATCAATAAAAATCTGTACTGTAGTTCATCCCGTACATATTGGTCTGGCAGTGTAGCATTTTTCCACCTTCTGAGATGGCGAATATGGTGGGCATCTCACATATTGTGCAATTAGCAATCCACCAAATCCAGCTTCTCCAACCTGTCCTTGTAGCTAAGATCCCCCATCCCCGGAACCGTTCTGGTAAATCTCCTCTGCACCCTCTCAAGGGCCTTCACATCCTTCCTAAAGTGTGGTGACCAGAACTGGACGCAATACTCCAGTTGTGGCCTAACCAGCGCAGGTACTTTTGGTGTCCGAGCCACCATTCTTCCCTCACCCAACACCAGCCAAAACACATTGACTGGTCTTTCATCTCATGGCTGTTTTTGGGTCCTTATTATGTGCAAAATTGCTGCTGCATTTACCAACATATTAGACTAATTGTTAGACCTGGTTTATGCTACTCCATACCGAGCAGAGAATCAAGATACAGGTTTTGGTTCATAAGCGACTTAATCTTCTTTAGGAAAGTGTAGCCTAACCAGGAACATGCGAAAGGTGTTGGGGAAAAACCCAAAGTGTAACACCTATGCCTTCTAGTTTTGTGCTGAGGATCTGTGATAATCAGCCTGTGTACATTCACATCATCTACGCCCCTAAACAGTTTAATGATCTGGACCATTGTCCCCATCAATTTGCTGTTCTCCAGTAAAATGATATTCAGCTGAGCAGTTACACAGCAGCATAAGTAATTGCTTGTGGGGTTAGTCACCGGTGCCTTTTTGCCTTCTCAGTGAAAGAGAGGAAGGAGAGAAAGTAATCAAGTGTCTCATGAAAGGAGCAGCATGAGGATAGAGCCATTGGGCTTCCAATAGGCTGCAACAAGTTGTGGTGGTCATGGGTTAATGCCTGTGAATCCCCCACTCAGAAGGTGTTCTGATGTCAGCCAAACCTTCACGGGAAGATGTCAAGTGGAGGGCTGATACTTCTCCCCAGGATGCAAAAGAAAATGCGAGTGCCAGGCATCTTCAGCCAACTTTCATCCATCTCCAGGCAGCAGGCCAATTTACCCAGAATTTATCCAGAACTTCATCACCAGGCTGTTTTTTTAAAATTCGTTTATGGGATGTGGGCGTCGCTGGCAAGGCCAGCATTTATTGCCCATCCCTAATTGCTCTTGAGAAGGTGGTGGTGAGCCGCCTTCTTGAACCGCTGCAGTCCGTGTGGTGAAGGTACTCCCACAGTGCTGTTAGGTCGGGAGTTCCAGGATTTTGACCCAGCGACGATGAAGGAATGGCCGATATACTTATAAGTCAGGATGGTGTGTGACTTGGAGGGGAACTTGGAGGTGGCGGTGTTCCCATGCGCCTGCTGCCCTTGTCCTTCTAGGTGGAAGAGGTTGTGGGTTTGGGAGGTGCTGCCGAAGAAGCCTTGGCGAGTTGCTGCAGTGCATCTTGTAGATGGTACACACTGCGGCCACTGTGCGCTGGTGGTGGAGGGAGTGAATGTTTAAGGTGGTGGATGGGGTGCCAATCAATGGGGTGTTATTTCTATGCCAGGCAACAGTAGCATTTTTCATGCTGTGAGAAGCAACTACAACTTGGCTCATGTAGAAAGTGGGAAAATCCCAGTGGGAACAAGCGTAGGCACCATTACTTTGTTAATAACTCCTTAAACACTGGGGGGAGGAGGGGTTGTAGCTGTCCACCAGAATTCGCTACGTATCCTTGAAACCCGAAGCCTCTCATATATTCTGCGTGCCTGAACTAACCAAACAATTTAAAAAATGCTGAGTATCCAGAGGGTAAATTCCTGTTAAGTGATTAAAAAGAAAAATAACTGCAAATTTGAAACAGAAATGGAAAATGTTGGAAAAATGCAACAGCTCTGTCAGCATCTGAAAGATAAAGGACAAAGCTAACACTTTGGGTGTAGGACAAAAGGGTCACCCCCGAAAGGTTAACCGGTCTTTTCTCTTTACAGATGCTGATGGACCGGCTGTGTATTCCCAGCATTTTGTATTTTTGTTCCTGTTAAGTGAATGTAAACTTTAGTGAGTGACCTGTTGTCAAAACCTAATTCTCTGAAACATTAATGATAATTGGATTAGTTATTGGTATTTTGATAGTTGCATGTGTTCACGACAATAAAAGATAGTCTGAAATTATACTACTGACTTTAATTTGCTTTAATTGGTAGATTGTTCGAATGCAAGGGGTAGTTGTATAATTTGCCTTACTTGCATTGATGTAGCATCTTGTCACATCCCTCAGAAGTGCTTCACATACAATAAATTACTTTGAAATGTAGCTACTGTTCTTATGTTGGTAAATGCAGCAGCAATTTTGCACAAAATAAGGTCCCAAAAACAGCCATGAGATGAAAGACCAGTCAATGTGTTTTGGCTGGTGTTGGGTGAGGGAAGAATGGTGGCTCGGACACCAGAAGTATCTGCGCTGGTTAGGCCACAACTGGAGTATTGCGTCCAGTTCTGGTCACCACACTTTACGAAGGATGTGAAGGCCCTTGAGAGGGTGCAGAGGAGATTTACCAGAATGGTTCCAGGGATGGGGGTCTTAGCTACAAGGACAGGTTGGAGAAGCTGGATTTGTTTTCATTAGAGCAAAGGGGTGATTGATAGAGGTGCACAAGATTATGACAGGTTTGGATAGGCTAGACGGGGACACAGATTTAAGGTTTTGATACAGGGGTGATGTGAGGAAAAACTTTTTTACGCAGCGAGTGGTGATGACCTGGAACTTGCTGCCGATGGAAGTGGTGGAAGCGGAGACACTCAATGTTTTCAAGGGGAGACTGGATAGGCACTTGAGGGAAATAAACTTGCAGGGCTACGGGAATAGAGCGGGGGAATGGGACTGACTGGATTGCTCTACAGAGAGCCGGCACGGGCTCGATGGGCTGAATGGCCTCCTTCTGTGCCGTGATGACTTTATGACTCTAATAGGGGAAAAATTCAGTTGGTTTGCGCCTCCCGTTAGTGCCTTAAGAGGGCGTTAATGGGGCGCAAAGCAAGTAGCGCCTGTGCGATGGCAATGTTTGCGCCGCTCGCGAAATTAACTAGACATTTTGCGGCGGCGCTAAACACTACCGCCACGATCTCTTGCGCCTACAGATTGTGACATCAGTCGAGTGTGCAACGCCCCGGTAGCGCCCCGGGCTGGATATTGAGTGGCGCCCCCTGCCTTATCGCCTGCTGCTAGCAACGACAGGTTGAGGGGAGCGTTTTGCTGTCAGGAACGGACTGGGGGAGCGCTATTTAAAGGCGAATGCTTCCTGCCTTTTTTTGTTGGTGACATTTTTGCACCATGCATTCTGAGAGAGAGAGAGACTTCTGGAGAGATTCAACACTGTGTGAAGGAGTTTTGGGTACTGAGCAGTACTTTGCAGGTTCATTTTGATTTGCCCTTCCTTGTATCGATTTAGAAGAGACTGTGGGGGCTGCACCCTGAGCTCTTTCCCTGGGCCTCTCCATTGTTCTTTCCAGCAGATTTGATGTACAAGTCTCTCCAGGCCGAGATTCAAGGCTGCAATGAGCAGGATGTGGATGGAGAGCAAGATCGACCCTCCCCTTTAAGAACTGGCCGGCGCCACTGTGTCTGTGTTCCATTGCTGACTGACATCACATGAGCTTTGCCAGCGCTCTGCGGTAGCGCCTCGCTCCTCGGCCTTTGTGCCTTAAGAGAGGTGTGTAGCGCCTGATTTAGCGCTCCAATCACCTCCAGGAGTGATAAAAGCCAGGTTTGCAATTGGAGGCGATAATTAGCGCTAGGTGCTAAACTTTGCGCACGGCCGATAATCGCGCCCCAAACAGGGTGATACTGAATTTTTCCCCCATGACTCTATACCCTCTGCTCTTCCTTGCATATTGTCATCGGATTGTTAGTGTCCACCTGGAGCAGCATACAAAATCTCGGTTTAATATCTCACCTGAAGGATGACACCTCCAACAATAAGGAACACCAGGAAGGAAGGAAAGGAAGGAAGGAAGGAAAGGAAAGGAAGGGAAGGAAGGAAGGAAGGAAAGGGAAGGAAGGAGAAGGAAGGAAGGAAGGAAGGAAGGAAAGGGAAGGGAAGGAAGGAGAAGGAAGGAAGGAAAGAAGGAAAGAAGGAAAGGAAAGAAGGAAAGGAAGGAAGGAAGGAAGGATTTTTTGAAGTATAGTCACGATTGTTGTGGAAGCAAACAAAAATCTGGCACATATTTATCATTTATATACCTAGCAACTTTTAAAAGGGAGCATTAGGGAGCTAAGCGCCTGATTTCAGGGAGATTTGCCAGTCTATCAGAGAGATTTTGTTATTTTATTCTTGTATGCATTTCCTCTGTCCCAGTTGTTCAAAATAAACATAACTTTGTACATTTTGTATATTTAATAGGGGTAATAACGACTCAATATTATTTTTAATCTACCCTTTTACAATGCATTATTTATACACACACACACAAGCACATGCATGTAGATATGCCTGAATGCTAATTGTTAACTGCCAACGACAAAAGCATCCGGTGTTCTTAGGAGAAAGTATTCTTATTATTTTTGGAGGGATTATGTAGGATTATCTATTAATGTATTGTATGCTTTGCTAAGGCTGCTGCCTCTCACCCAGTACCAGACCCAATGAATCCAGTTGCACATGCTCTTTGTTAAGGCTGCTGCCTCTCACCCAGTACCAGACCCAATGAATCCAGTCGCACACGCTCTTTGCTAAGGCTGCTGCCTCTCACCCAGTACCAGCCCCAATGAATCCAGTCGCACACGCTCTTTGCTAAGGCTGCTGCCTCTCACCCAGTACCAGCCCCAATGAATCCAGTCGCACACGCTCTTTGCTAAGGCTGCTGCCTCTCACCCAGTACCAGCCCCAATGAATCCAGTCGCACACGCTCTTTGCTAAGGCTGCTGCCTCTCACCCAGTACCAGCCCCAATGAATCCAGTCGCACACGCTCTTTGCTAAGGCTGCTGCCTCTCACCCAGTACCAGCCCCAATGAATCCAGTCGCACACGCTCTTTGCTAAGGCTGCTGCCTCTCACCCAGTACCAGCCCCAATGAATCCAGTCGCACACGCTCTCGGCCTCTTTATTTTAAATGCAGCATTTGAAAAATGGGCTTTTCATATTTCATTAGTTCCTTAAAATGATCATGGGGCTATTCCCCGAAACTGGACTCTTTGGTTCAAAACCAGATGGTTGGCTACTACATGCTCGAGAAAGTGAGTGAGGAAATCAGTGAGGCTCTAGTTAACAGTTTTAGAAGCTCCACAAGTATATGGCTAAGCCTGGGTACTGGGGGGCAGAAAATGTAATCACAATATTAAAAAAAAGAGTGTGACACGAACTTGGGAGACTATAGACCAGTTAGCCTTACATCTGCACTGGAAAAGTGCATTTATGGGATGTTCATCTGTGTTCTGCTTGTGTTTACATTGAGAGATTGGTTTTCTATGAGGTGAGGTTGTATGAATGTATCTGGGCTCTGTCTGTGCACAGTGTGGTATTGTGTACAATTAATAAAAACAGAAAATTCTGGGGATACTCAGCAGGTCAGGCAGCATCTGTGAAGAGAGAAACAGAGCTTTCCCAGCTCCTACACTTGCGTAAAAATCTGTTCCATTTCCTGCTTCTTTCCAGTTCTGACGAAAGGTCATCGACCTGAAATGTTAACTCTGTTTCTCTGTTTAGCATCTCATCCAAAAGATGGCACCTCCGACAGTGCAGCACACACCGTCTGTGCTGCACTGGAGTGTCAGCCTCGATTTTGTACTCAAGGTTCTGGAGTGGGATTTGAACCTTCTGACTCAGAGGCAAGAGTGCTACCAACGGAGCCACAGCTGACATGCCAAGGGTGCTGTTTAAGGTTGAGTACATGTATTTGGGCTCAGGATATGTGCACTATAAGGTTAAGATTAAGTACTTGGGTTCAGTGCATGTGCAGTGTGATGATGGGTATAGTTATCTGTGTGAGGTTAGGCACATGTATCTATGTTCAGTGTGAGGTTGGGTATTTGTAGCTGTGGGAGGTTGGGTTCAGGTATATGTATTGGTTGGGTATATATACCTGAGGTTGGGTAGATGTATCTGTGTGGAGTTGGGTATATGTATTGGTTGAGGTTGGGTCTATGTATTGGCTGAGGTTGGGTCTATGTATTGGTTGCGGTTGGGTCCATACATTGGTTGAGGTTGAGCCTGTGTATTGATTGGGTAGATGCAACTGTGTGCAGTGTGGAGTTGGGTCTGTGTATTGGTTGGGTAGATGTATGTGTGTGCTGTGTGGAGTTGGGTCTGTGTATTGGTTGGGTCTGTGTATGTGTGCGCAGTGTGGAGTTGGGTAGCTGTGTGGAGTTGAGACTGTGTATGGGTTGGGTAGATATATGTGTGTGCAGTGTGGAGTTGGGTCTGTTGGGTCTGTGTGGAATTGGGTCTGTGTATTGTGTGCAGTTTGGTCTGTGTATTGTGTGGAGTTTGGTCTGTGTATTGTGTGGAGTTGGGTCTGTGTATTGTGTGGTGTTGGGTCTGTGTATTGAGTGGAGTTGGGTGTGTGTATTGTGTGGAGTTGGTTCTGTATATTGGTGTTGGTGTTGGGTCTGTGTATTGAGTGGAGTTGGGTGTGTCTATTGTGTGGAGTTGGGTCTGTGTATTGTGTGGAGTTGGGTCTGTGTATTGTGTGGAGTTGGGTCTGTGTATTGAGTGGAGTTGGGTGTGTCTATTGTGTGGAGTTGGGTCTGTGTATTGTGTGGAGCTAGGTCTGTGTATTGTGTGGTGTTGGGTCTGTGTATTGTGTAGAGTTGGGTCTGTGTATTGTGTGGAGTTGGGTCTGTGTATTGTGTAGAGCTGGGTCTGTGTATTGTGTAGAGTTGTGTCTGTGTATTGTGTGGTGTTGGGTCTGTGTATTGTGTAGAGTTGGGTCTGTGTACTGTGTAGAGCTGGGTCTGTGTATTGTGTAGAGCTGGGTCTGTGTATTGTGTGGAGCTGGGTCTGTATATTGTGTGGTGTTGGGTCTGTGTATTGTGTAGAGTTGTGTCTGTGTATTGTGTGGAGTTGGGTCTGTGTATTGTGTAGAGCTGGGTCTGTGTATTGTGTATAGCTGGGTCTGTGTATTGTGTAGAGTTGTGTCTGTGTATTGTGTGGTGTTGGGTCTGTGTATTGTGTAGAGTTGGGTCTGTGTATTGTCTGGAGTTGGGTCTGTGTATTGTGTAGTTGGGTCTGTGTATTGTGTAGTTGGGTCTGTGTGTTGTGTATTTGGGTCTGTGTATTGTGTGGAGTTGGGTCTGTGTGGAGTTGGGTCTGTGTATTGTGTAGAGTTGGGTCTGTGTATTGTGTAGAGCTGGGTCTGTGTATTGTGTAGAGCTGGGTCTGTGTATTGTGTGGTGTTGGGTCTGTGTATTGTGTAGAGTTGGGTCTGTGTATTGTGTGGAGTTGGGTCTGTGTATTGTGTGGAGTTGGGTCTGTGTATTGTGTAGAGCTTGGTCTGTGTATTGTGTATAGCTGGGTCTGTGTATTGTGTAGAGTTGTGTCTGTGTATTGTGTGGTGTTGGGTCTGTGTATTGTGTAGAGTTGGGTCTGTGTATTGTCTGGAGTTGGGTCTGTGTATTGTGTAGTTGGGTCTGTGTATTGTGTAGTTGGGTCTGTGTGTTGTGTAGTTGGGTCTGTGTATTGTGTGGAGTTGGGTCTGTGTGGAGTTGGGTCTGTGTATTGTGTAGAGTTGGGTCTGTGTATTGTGTAGAGTTGGGTCTGTGTATTGTGTAGAGCTGGGTCTGTGTATTGTGTAGAGTTGGGTCTGTGTATTGTGTAGAGTTGGGTCTGTGTATTGTGTAGAGCTGGGTCTGTGTATTGTGTGGGGCTGGGTCTGTGTATTGTGTGGTGTTGGGTCTGAGTATTGTGTAGAGTTGGGTCTGTGTATTGTGTAGAGCTGGGTCTGTGTATTGCGTAGAGTTGGGTCTGTGTATTGTGTGGTGTTGGGTCTGTGTATTGTGTGGTGTTGGGTCTGTGTATTGTGTAGAGTTGGGTCTGTGTATTGTGTGGAGTTGGGTCTGTGTATTGTGTGGAGTTGGGTCTGTGTATTGTGTAGAGCTTGGTCTGTGTATTGTGTATAGCTGGGTCTGTGTATTGTGTAGAGTTGTGTCTGTGTATTGTGTGGTGTTGGGTCTGTGTATTGTGTAGAGTTGGGTCTGTGTATTGTCTGGAGTTGGGTCTGTGTATTGTGTAGTTGGGTCTGTGTATTGTGTAGTTGGGTCTGTGTGTTGTGTAGTTGGGTCTGTGTATTGTGTGGAGTTGGGTCTGTGTGGAGTTGGGTCTGTGTATTGTGTAGAGTTGGGTCTGTGTATTGTGTAGAGTTGGGTCTGTGTATTGTGTAGAGCTGGGTCTGTGTATTGTGTAGAGTTGGGTCTGTGTATTGTGTAGAGTTGGGTCTGTGTATTGTGTAGAGCTGGGTCTGTGTATTGTGTGGGGCTGGGTCTGTGTATTGTGTGGTGTTGGGTCTGTGTATTGTGTAGAGTTGGGTCTGTGTATTGTGTAGAGCTGGGTCTGTGTATTGCGTAGAGTTGGGTCTGTGTATTGTGTGGTGTTGGGTCTGTGTATTGTGTGGTGTTGGGTCTGTGTATTGTGTAGAGTTGGGTCTGTGTATTGTGTGGAGTTGGGTCTGTGTATTGTGTGGAGTTGGGTCTGTGTATTGTGTAGAGCTTGGTCTGTGTATTGTGTATAGCTGGGTCTGTGTATTGTGTAGAGTTGTGTCTGTGTATTGTGTGGTGTTGGGTCTGTGTATTGTGTAGAGTTGGGTCTGTGTATTGTCTGGAGTTGGGTCTGTGTATTGTGTAGTTGGGTCTGTGTATTGTGTAGTTGGGTCTGTGTGTTGTGTAGTTGGGTCTGTGTATTGTGTGGAGTTGGGTCTGTGTGGAGTTGGGTCTGTGTATTGTGTAGAGTTGGGTCTGTGTATTGTGTAGAGTTGGGTCTGTGTATTGTGTAGAGCTGGGTCTGTGTATTGTGTAGAGTTGGGTCTGTGTATTGTGTAGAGTTGGGTCTGTGTATTGTGTAGAGCTGGGTCTGTGTATTGTGTGGGGCTGGGTCTGTGTATTGTGTGGTGTTGGGTCTGTGTATTGTGTAGAGTTGGGTCTGTGTATTGTGTAGAGCTGGGTCTGTGTATTGCGTAGAGTTGGGTCTGTGTATTGTGTGGTGTTGGGTCTGTGTATTGTGTGGTGTTGGGTCTGTGTATTGTGTAGAGTTGGGTCTGTGTATTGTGTGGAGTTGGGTCTGTGTATTGTGTGGAGTTGGGTCTGTGTATTGTGTAGAGCTTGGTCTGTGTATTGTGTATAGCTGGGTCTGTGTATTGTGTAGAGTTGTGTCTGTGTATTGTGTGGTGTTGGGTCTGTGTATTGTGTAGAGTTGGGTCTGTGTATTGTCTGGAGTTGGGTCTGTGTATTGTGTAGTTGGGTCTGTGTATTGTGTAGTTGGGTCTGTGTGTTGTGTAGTTGGGTCTGTGTATTGTGTGGAGTTGGGTCTGTGTGGAGTTGGGTCTGTGTATTGTGTAGAGTTGGGTCTGTGTATTGTGTAGAGTTGGGTCTGTGTATTGTGTAGAGTTGGGTCTGTGTATTGTGTAGAGCTGGGTCTGTGTATTGCGTAGAGTTGGGTCTGTGTATTGTGTGGTGTTGGGTCTGTGTATTGTGTGGTGTTGGGTCTGTGTATTGTGTGGTGTTGGGTCTGTGTATTGTGTAGTGTTGGGTCTGTGTATTGTGTAGTTGGGTCTGTGTATTGTGTAGTTGGGTCTCTGTATTGTGTAGTTGGGTCTGTGTATTGTGTGGAGTTGGGCCTGTGTATTGTGTAGAGCTGGGTCTGTGTATTGTGTAGTGTTGGGTCTGTGTATTGTGTAGTGTTGGGTCTGTGTATTGTGTAGTTGGGTCTGTGTATTGTGTGGAGTTGGGTCTGTGTATTGACAATCTCTGGCTGGGCTGGCGAGGCCCCGCCCCTCTGCCCGGGTCACGTGGTGCGGAGCCGGGCTGGCCGCGCTGCTGCTCTAAGATGGCGGCCGTGTTACCCGAGAGCAGGGCGCTGACTTACTGCCTCTATAAATGGTCCAGCTACTCCTCTATCTACGTTCCAGAGTAAGTATTCGCTGGATTTTTTAATTTAAGTATATGTATAGTTTTTTTTGCCTTGGTAGGGGCCTCATCGTTTTGCGACGACAATCTCCCGTTGTTTGCCGGTCACCTGCAGCGGGGCCCGGGCTGGGCCAGTGAAGCCTCGGGCTCGCGTAACGCCACAGCCGGCTTTGGACATCACCTACCCCGGGCTGCGATGTAGTTGGTGGTTGGAAAGGGGAGAGAGACATTGATTTCTGCTAATAATTGTAAATCTGTAATTCGAGATCCTTAAAAAAAAAAGTCTTCAGTTCCTTGTGCTTTAATTTGTACCAGTCTTCAGTTTCTGGTATTTTATGTTATGTGCCAGCCTGTATTTATGATTTTCTCCCACCCACAGATTTATTAAATATTGCCCCCGCCCCCCCCCCCCCCCCCGAAAAAAAATGTGCAGTGATTTTTTTGTGTGAAAGCTTTAGTGTTCTGGTAGTCCCTCCCTCCACTCAGCAATAGAACTGGAAATCTCTGCCCACCTTCCGTTTCACCCAGATGGTTTTGTAGCGGTATCTCCTGCAAAGCAACAGACAGTGCTCTGAAAATGATTCACTATAGTCCCATTAGCAAAAGGATTTTTAATTTTTTTTTAAAGTAACTAACTTCGTGCCCTATCTATCGCGCGTGCTTAAAGCGCTCAAGTGAAAGTGCAGTTGGGTTTCTCTACGCAGTTGAGCTTTTGTATTTCTTGTCACTTAAAACAGAGAAGGGGATTTGCACCTCACCCTGGAATTGGTAATCATTTGTTTTATTTTACCAGTGTTTAGGTAGTTATTCTGAATGAGTTTTTTTTTTGTAATGGGTTTAAAAATTGCTGTTTTACAACATTTGTAGGTGGTATTGTAACTAAAATTTATAATGAGTTGGTTTCAGTATTGAGCGCAATTGCAGATACTTTTGTTGATTAGTTGTGCACTTGCTCCCACTCCTTTCAATGGACGTTGCCAAACTCTTTGAAGAAAAATCTTGTAGTTGATACTATTGTTTACATAGGCTCTTTGCAATGTGTCAAGTACCTGCAAATAGTATCAGCCACTTCAAATACTTGGGAATGTTGGATGCACAGCTTCTTGCAGTAAATAAAACCAGCACATTGCTGTCAAATACAGATTCTAAAATTATGTGGAGGGTGATTGCTGTTTTATTAATTTAATTAACAGCTGAACTTGAACTCAAGTTAGCTCACATCTTTGCATTTGGTGTGATTGCTGTAAACTTTGTATGTGGTCCCTAGATAAAGCTCAGCAGTAGACAACCCAGCTGAAATAGCCCAATAATTGTTATTCAGTGGGGGCAGCTAATGAACCATCTCCCCCACCACCCCCCCCAGCCTGCATGTTGCAGAAATAAAAAAAAATTGTGGTTCAATATAAAGGAATTAAAAAAAAAAAAAAATCACTGTCTCCTAATATCTTTTCTCATTTAACTGTCTACTATTCTCTAGCCAAGCACTTCACAGGTCATTCTATTTTTCACTTTTTTCCCCCCCTTTTCTTAAAATGCTGTTCACATGTAATATCTTCTGGTCCTGAGGAACGGTTTTAGACTTGAATTGTTGACTGACTTCTGTTTCTCCGTAGATGCTCTCTAACCTGAGCATTTCCTCGCCTTTTCTGTTTTTGTTTGCGCAAATGAATTGTCTGATAGATGATACAAACATTTGTCGAGATCAATGTGCGACGCAACTGTTGCGCGTTACTTGGTAGTACAACTGAACACAATTGCACTTGGACAATTGAGCAAAACTGTGTTCATCAGTATTGTGTGGACAGATTTGTTTTGCTGTCCTTTTTATAGATGGGTTCTATTTTGTGAAATGAAACCAGCACATTACTGTCAAATACAGATTTTAAAATTATGTGGAGGATGATTGCTGTTTTGTTAATTTAAGTAACAGCTGAACTCAAGTTGGCTCACAGCTTCACAATTGGTGTGATTGCTATAACCTTTTTGTATGTTTTTTGAATAGCTTTTTTGGTGAGTTAGTTCTGGAAAGCACTCCTGTAACCAGGTTGTGTATTAATTGTACTGTGCTGACTGTTAAACATTTATGGCTTTCAATACGTAGCAACAGTTAAAGGCTACAGTACAACTTTTAACTTTTGCTAGTCTAGGTTGTAGCAAGTCCCTCTTTAGTTAAAACACAATATTTGTCCTGTTTCCCTAGCTTTGTTGACTTTTTGTGGAGATGGTGTTTATTCTAACTGACGGGCAGCTTTGTGATTCCTCATTCAAGTAACTACATCAATTCTATGTGATAGTCAGTAGTTCATGCAGAAGATAACCCATTCAATAATGGTGTGGTTCTAAAAAAAACTAGGTACTGCAAATATGTTATTGGTTACTTGATTATTACAATTGCTCCAATAAGTATCTGAAAGAGAAAAGAAAGGATAACATTGATGTTAGGACCTTTCATTTGATGAGGGTCCCAGCTACAATGCTAGCCTCTCTCTGAGATGATTGATCTGTATATTTCCAGCATTTTGTTTTCTGCCATTTGATGCTAGTACTGTAATTGGTTTTGAAATTTATACAGCTGCCATAGAAAGCAATAAATTGCATACTTGTGCCTGTGGCCTTGTTGGAAACCTTATACACTTACGATCAAATATGTGAGTAATGAAATATAGGGCATTATTTAACATCAGCAATGTCCCAAAGTGCTTCACATCCAATACATTACTTTGTGGAGCAATGTCTGTTAAAGTGGTAATCATTTTGCTCACGGCAACATCCAGCAAACAACGATCTGTCGACTTCTTTGTAGATTGAGACAAGTTGTTTCAGCGTTAATTCAAATAATGCCATTGCTTCATCACTGCCCACCTCTATTACCGCAATAGGCAGGTGGTTAGGTTAACGCATAATGTTGAAAGTAACCATTCCCAGTGATCCTTGCCCTAAATAAGTTGTATTTCTTGCAAGTAATTAAATATGTTCTGAAATATTCTCCCAAATGTTGCTGTGCGGTGATTGGATTTGGTATTTGATTTCTACCCGTCAGTCGTCGTGTGGTGTCCCTCTGCTTAAAACCAAGTGAATATTTACAAACTACGTCCACAGGCATTACAAAACTGGCGGCAAAGAAATGCAGAATGGCGAATCCAACAGTCATTCCTCAGTTTAAAACAAAAACGAATCATAATATTGAATAGCTATGGTGAAAATATCTCATTAAATGTTTTTACGTGTTGCATAAATGAAAATTTGCATAAATGCACATGGAAATGTTATTGGAGAATCCAAGGTGATGTGACAAGACCCAGAGTACAGAATACCACCAAGGGTGCAGAGAGTAAAAGATGAGACCAAATAAAATAAAGTGGAAATTGATCACAATGGCAAGCTTAGATTTTCAGAACCTCAAGTTTGTTGGAGGAAGGGAAGATAGTGGGTGATAAAGATTCCACAGTTGTAAGAATCTGGAAAAGTTGGAGTAGGAGACTGCAATGATTGATTTCAAAACTGTAGCAATGAGGAAGAGCACTTGTATATCACTTAGTAATTAGGATGCCTCGAAGCCCCTCGTCAATGAATTATTTTTTTCAAGTGACTACTTATCTATAGCAAGGTCTCAAACAGCAAATGAGATGAAGAAGGACACCAGGAGAGCTCCTTGCTCCCCACCAAGAGCAGTTTTATGTTGAGCTGAATAGGCAGATGAGGTCGTGGTTTAATATGTCCGCTGAAAGGTGGCACCATCGATAGTGCAGCTTTTCCTCAATACTGTGTTGAAAGGTCAACCTAGGGTTTGTGCTCAGGTTTTGGAGTGGGGCTTCAGCTCTCCATCTTATGATTCAGCTGGTAGTTCCACCTGCTGACCTTAAGGCTGGGCAACATATTTGAAGGTTGGAAGGAATGATAAGTGTCCAGAAGCTAGAATATCATTCATCATACGAGTGCTGATGAAATGGTGTAAAATGGGAGGTTGTGAAGGAGAAATTGTCCACTGAATGCTGAGCTTTTTCTTGCATCTTGTAGTAGCAGGGCATAGTACGAATAGTGCATCTTCAGTCATATCGTGGAGGCTTGGATAGTCCTACTTTCTGATATCCTGCCATGTGAGAGGAGAGGGAGCTAAATCCTGCCAACTGTCGTAGATGTATGGGAATGGAGCGGAGATTGAGAGTGGTCAAATTCGGTTTATCAGTGGGAGGTTGACAGTGCAGTAAGTCACTACTCTACCCCTTTTGAGTTTTCAACAACACCTTGAATTTTATACACCAATACAAAGGCAAAATACTGCAGATGCTGGAAATCTGAACTATAAACAGAAAATGTTGTGAATAATCGGCAGGTCAGGTAGCATCTGTGGAGAGAGAGAAACAGTTAACATTTCAGGTTGATGACCTTTCATCGGAACTGGAAAGAGTTAGAGATGTAACAGGCTTTGAGCAAGTGCCGAGAGGGAAAGGGGGGAGGGGAGGAAAGAATCAAAGGGGTTTGTGATAGTGAAGGCAGGAGTGATTAAATGGCATAAGGAATGATGGTGAAATTTTTTAACAGTCTTTAACATAGGAAAACGTCACAAGACAGTCCATGGGAGCATAATCTGATTAATGTTTTCCTCACAGTTGGTCTTAAGATTTCACTTGGTTCACATATTTTGACAGAAGCGAGCAGAATACTAAACTATTTTTGTGTTTTCTTAGAGGTAATATGTAGTAATGATTAACTCTTCTAGTGCTGTACTGCAAACTGAGGATACTAGACTGACGAGAGCTTGACCTAAGGCAAATAAACCTGGAGAGTAGATAAGTTGTCATTAGCCTTTGAGTGCAGCATTCAATACTGTTCCCTTGTTTCCTACTGTGCATTTAATCCCTGCTGTCATAGGCTTATGGGAATAGTGCGAGTGTTATATAAGTGGTTCACAGTGGGATGTATTTTTGTATTCAGTTAATGCAGTGTAATTGTCCATAGAAAGGCCTTTTGTCTTCACAGGTCAAAAAAGCTTTTACGTGTGCAATGCAAGAATATGAAAGTAAGTGCACATAGCTAGTGAATTAAGTGGTGAATTACTTGGGACTGCATTTTTTTTTTTTTTACCCCCTTCCTCCAGTTGAAATCATTAGCACTAGCCTAGTCATTATTAGCTCAAGTTCGAAATATCAAGTTTGGATGAATTTGAGATTACCATTTTAGTTGTAGTGACAGATACACAGGGAAGTGTTCAGATTTGTTTCTTGGCTTTTTTTGTGTGGGTGATGAGGAAGACTGCAAGGTTCTTGTTGCTGGAGGATATGCTTTCTCTGGTTGGTTGCATTAGATTTGAACTGAGGTGAAAGGGCTTCATCCTAACCTCTTACACTGCCAAGTTCTTGGAAAAGTTTTTCAGTCATGCAGCCACAGGCTCTTCATTTGAATCTGAAGGATAGTGATGTTAAGTGTATCATCGAATAGTACAGCACAGAAGGAAGCCATTTGGCCCATCGAGTCTGCGTTGGCTCTTTCCAAAATCTTGTAAGTAAAACTCATTAGTTTTTGTCTTAACTAACTTTTTGTTTATTGAGGTTGGGACAGGCCTGACGCCACCATCCCCTCTACTACTGTCGGCTTGCATAATAGCCAATTTCTTGTATCTAGGTTTGCTAACTATACATTGCAAAATTGCAAGATGGTTCCAGATGAGGAAGACTGTTTGGCCCATCTTGGCTCGTCCATTCAGAGAGCTGCTACAGTTTCCTCCATTTCAGTATCCAATTGTTCCTTCGGATTCTCAGATTTTTAAAGATTTTGCTATTCTCCCTGGAGACCATTCCATATGTTGACTACTCTGTAAAGCAAAATTTCTGGTTGTCAGTCTGAAATTTATCTTTTATTAGCTTGACTTTGTCTCTGGGTTTTACTCTTGCAGTTTAAATTAAATAATAATTGGGGTTTACCTTTTTTATATTATTTCCCCATGTGCGTTACATTACTTACCATTAAATGTTGTCTGCCAATGCTTCGTCCACTTAATGTATTTTATCCAACTCGATCTGTAATTTCTGAACTGCTTTCTGATTTCACTTCTAGTTTGGTATCCTATGCAAATTTGATCACTTTGCATTGAGTAGCTGAATCCAAGTCACTTATATAAATTCGATACAGTATTGGTCCCAAATCCAAGCCACGTAGTTCTTTCCTTCCCAGCCTGTGACATGACTTCTGTAATGAATTCTCATTTTTTTAAAAATCCATTCTTTGGAGCTATCTTAAATCCCTAAAGTTTGAATTTAATAGCCCATTGTGTGGAGTTTTGTCCAATCCTTTTGAAAATCCAGGCACACAATGTTGTAGGGCTTTCCACAATCCACTTGGGTTCTTGAAGTTGGTGAGGCTGGATCTTCCTCTTCTGAATCTATGCTGTCTGTTAGGTAACACTTGTAATGTGTGTGTGTGTGTGTTAAATGAAAGTTGCATTTTTGAATCTCAATTTTGATAGTTTAAAATGTGGGAAGGGCTCAAAATAGCACAATGGAACAAATGAAGTTTAAAAAAAAAAAAAAAAAATACATTTTAGCAAATCAGATTATTTGGGTTCGAGCAGCTGCAATTGCAATCCATTATATGACTGAAGTGCTTGGGTACTGCTAGTTTCTAATGGCTGCACTCAGCTTCTTGAAGTCTTGAGCTAAGGAAAATGAAGTACACTTAATGGACAATAGTGATGGAAGTAGCTGTCAAGTGAGTCTTTAGGATGTGATTCTTTGTGTTCAGGACATGTGCTTTGGAAGATGTAGTCCTTGTGTGAGTATATTTTTGCATAGTTTCTCAGTATGGGTATGCAGCAGATGTAAGTAAGCCTGTGGAAAGAGTTTTAAGATTGCTGTTCAGGATAAGTTTATGGATGGGAACTTTGTTACTTGTGTTTCTGAGACTAGAAAAATATGACTCGAGCTCTTGGCATTTTATGAGTGTCCACAGGTAGGGGCAACGACAGACCCTTCGGTTTATCGAACTGATCCAGCTTTAGATGCTCACATAGGATCTGCTCAGAGATAGGTTAACTCCATACTCCTCAGGGATAGTTGCATTATATCCATGTAAGTATTACAACAACTATTTACTGTCCAGTATGAACCAAAGCTTGCATTTATATAGTGCCTTTAACGTAGTGAAACATCCCGAGGGGTTTCGTGGGAGCGTTATCAAACAATATTTGGCACCGAGTCATGTAAGGAGATATTGGCCCAGAAATTCAGGTCGGGGGCTTCCCGCGGGTGCAAGCCCCCGACCTGCACTTACCTAGCGCACCGGCCGTTGAGCTGTGGGATTCCGATCCTGGGCCTCCTCCAACTGCCGGCACGCAGTGCTTGCGTATCCCAGGGGCACAGTTAGTTCGATGCGTCCCCTGGGATCACGTGGGCCATGGACAGCCAATGGTAGCAGGGAATGCTCCATTCATAAGTTTGACAGGAAGACCTGTCAAACCTATAAATACTATAAGCCCCAAAACATCACTAAATCTTCAAATAAATTTTATAAAAATCACATTTTTAAAATAAATTATAAATTACATGAAATAACTTTTAAACAATTTAAATTTTTGAAAAAATGAATTACATTTTCTAACGGGGCTAAAAATAAACTTACCTTTCTTTAAAAGTATTTAAAAATAATAAACTTGTGGAAAAAATGTTTTTAATTAATTCACCACTTACCTTGTAAAAAGCAGGCCTTGCGACTGCTTTTTACATGTCTAACTTCTGGAGACTGCCTGGGAAAGCCTGCAAAAAAAAAAAAAAAAAAGTAAGTTCGATGCGCACGCGCTGCCTCTCCCGCGCACGCGTTCGACTTCTGAACCCCTTTCAGGGGAACGGAAGTGCCAATTTCCCATGCATGCACAAAACTGGCACTTCCATTGGGCTTACGGGTGTGTACCCCATGCGTACTCGCCCGTGGAGACCCGAATTTCTGGGCCATTAGGATAGGTGACCAAAAACTTGGACAAAGAGGTAGGTTTTAAGGAATGACTGAGGAGAGAGCAGTTTAGGGAGGGGAATTCCAGAGCTTAGGGCCCAGGCAGCTGAAGGCATGGCCGCCAATGGTGGAGCGATTAAAATCGGGGATGTGCAAGAGGCCAGAATTGGAGCAGCTCAGAGAACGTGAAGGCTTGTAGGGCTGGAGGAGGCTACAGTATGGCTGTGTACTGTGTATATGAATGGGGTTGGGGTGGGGGGGGTGGAACCCAACTGTAACCCAATTCTGAGTGCCGGTTTCTTGATTTTAGTATTCAAACTGCTGTCCCAGCCCTGGCAACTCCGTACTTGAAGCCTGGGTAACTTGGTCATTCTTGCGCTTGTATTTATTTGCTTCTTTGTTCCGTTTGAATTTTGGGTGCCTTTAAATTTGGAAAATGATACTGTCAGTATTGCCTCATTGGAAGACTGATCCTAAATCAAAACATTTGCATGTATTGGTATTAGCAACCTGCGACACAATTCATAGGAGCATGAATTTAAACTTTATAGTTGGCTGCTGAGGCTCCATAGTATGCACTTAAGTAGCCCATAGATGACAAAAAAAACCACTTGGACTGTTTGTCTAACTTGTATCCAAGCAGTTTTATGGCTTCTTCAAAGCAGGGACTTGTCACTGATTTGTGGTGCTCTTCGAAAAAGAGAAATAAGGTACCTTTTTATATACAAAGTTCAGTTCAAGACCCCTAGTTTGGTGTGGTGTTTGTTTAATGCAAGATAGCCATGAGTGATCATCAAAGTTATGACGTTCGAATGGATCAGCTGGTTAGGGCATGCATGAGAGGAATATCAATAACCCAGGGCTTAACGTCAGTGGCATTTTGAAGCTTGGGAACTGGGTGATGAAGTGGCTTAGACCCTGACCTTTTATCTCTGGGTTCTGGGTTCAAATCCAACCAGGCTGATGGGATGAAGGTCTCCTCTGGCTGTAAGCGTCTGATGTAACGTGAGTTTGGGCAGTGTCAGTACAATTCCTGCCGAGCATAAAATAGCCCCAAATTCAACATTAATTGGCAGTCTGACTCCGATAGGCTACAGGATGGGAAATAGACAACAAATGTCACACAGGCACAGTAGGGGATACTGTTCTGAGGTGAGGGCTGAATAGACAGAGCTTTATTCTGCAATTAGCTATATTTACCTGGGAGTGCTTGATTGTGACATGGGTGTCTGGAAAAAGTAAGAGGTCTGTTCCCACCACTAATATCCCTCCTCTTGAACACACAAAAGAGATTGAAAAGAAGAAAAAAACTTGTCTTTTTAAAGATAGGTACTTTTATTCGCTGTCTTCTAGACATAGAATTGGGCAACACTGATCCATCTTTAGTGTTGGGACAATACAGCTCTGCAACTGAGTTGCAGGTATTTTTTTATTTGTTCATGGGATCTGGGAAATGCTGACAAGGCCAGCATTTATTGCCCATCCTTAATTGCCCTTGAGAAGGTGGTGGTGAGCCGCCGCCTTGAACCGCTGCAGTCCGTGTGGTGAAGGTACTCCCACTGTGCTGTTAGGGAGGGAGTTCTAGTATTTTGACTCTGACGATGAAGGATCAGCGATATACTTCCAAGTCAGGATGGTGTGTGACTTGGAGGGGAACTTGGAGGTGGTGATGTTCCCATGCGCCTGCTGCCCTTGTCCTTCTAGGTGGAAGAGGTCGCGGGTTTGGGAGGTGCTGCCGAAGAAGCCTTGGCGAGTTGCTGCAGTGCATCTTGTAGATGGTTCACACTGCAACCACTGTCCGCCGGTGGTGGAGGGAGTGAATGTTTAAGGTGGTGGATGGGGTGCCAATCAAGCGGGCTGCTTTGTCCTGGATGGTGTTGAGCTTCTTGAGTGGTGTTGGAGCTGCACTCACCCAGGCAAATGGAGAGTATTCCATCACACTCCTTACTTGTGATTTGTATAGATGGTATAAAGGCTTTGGGGAGTCAGGAGGTGAGACACTCGCCGCAGAATACCTAGCTTCTGACCTGCTCTTGTTGCCACAGTATTTATGTGGCTGGTCCAGTTAATCACAACACGATGGAGGCTGTTCTCAGTGTGAAGATGGGACTTCGTCTCCACAATGACTGTGTGGTGGTCACTGCTACCAATACTGTCATGAACGGGTGCAACAGGTAGATTGGTGAGATGAGGTCAAGTAGGTTTTTCCTGTTGTGTTGGTTCTCTCGCCACATGTTGCAGGCCCAGACTGGCAGTTATGCCCTTCAGGGCTCAATCAGTAATGGTGCTACTGATGGACTTTGAAACCCCTCACCCAGAGTACATTCTGTGCACTTGCTAATCTCAGTGCTTCTTCCAAGTGGTGTTCAACATGGAGTACTGATTCCTCAGCTAAGGGAGGGTGGTATGTGGTAATCAGCAGGAGGTTTCCTTGTCCATGTTTGACCTGAAGCCATGCGACTTCATGGTGTCCGGAGTCAAAGTTGAGAACTCCCAGGGCCGCTCCTTCCCGACTGTATACCACTGTGCTGCCACCCCTGGTGGGTCTGTCCTACCGGTGGGACAGGACATACCCAGGCGGAGTTTGAGATATTGGCTGAAAGGTATGATTCTGTGAGTATGACTGTTGGGCTGTTGCTTGACTGGTCTGTGGGACAGCTCTCCCAATTTAGGCACAAGTCCCCAGGTGTTAGTGAGGAGGTCTTTGCAGGGTCGCTGTTGTGTCTGTAGCTGGTGCCAAGGTCGATGCTGGGTGGTCCGTCTAGTCTTATTCTTATTGTTTCTTGTAGTGGTTTGTTACAACTGAGTGGCTTGCTAGGCCATTTCAGAGGGCCATTCAAGAGTCAACCACATTGCTGTGGGTCTGGAGTCACATATAGGCCAGACCAGGTAAGGACGGCAGATTTCCTTCCCTGAAGGACATTAGTGAACCAGATGGGTTCTTACGACAATCTGGTAGTTTTCATGGTCACCATTACTGATGCTAGCTTTTTATTTCAGATTTAGTTAATTAACTGAATTTAAATTCCCCAGCTGCCATGGTGGGATTTGAACTTGCGTTTCTAGATCATCAGTCCAGGACTCTGGATTACTAGTCCAGTAACATAACCACTGTGCTACCGTTCCTGTTTAACAAAAAAAAGTAATTACCCTTCGAGTTATTCATGGGAGACAAACCGAGCAGTCCACTTGGTTAGTATAAATTCTCGGGTTCTAATTTCCTGTGGGACTAAACTAATGTAAAAATGGCAGGTGAAGTAATATTGACTTCTCGGCGGTCACTACAAACTCGAGCAGGTGAGGCGGAGGGAGTCGCATGCAGATCAGGCCATCCTGACCAAGAACTGAATTTGAGTGACGTTATTTTTAAGTGTAAACGAGGATCTAATGAAGTGTCAATTTGTACTTCTGTTGCTTATTCATTGTTGCTAGTGCTTAAATGTCACTGAAACAGTGCTGTATATTCAAATAAAGAGCAGACTTGAAAGCCCAAGTTGGGGCTGGACACACATTTTCTCAGCTAGTTCAGCTGCATGTTAAATGTAAATAAAAGTAGCAGCAGGATAGTTGAGCAATGGCTGGGGACAGAAAGTGATAAAGGAAAGGGGGGTTGGGGGAAGACTTAAAACAAACACAGCATCGGCAAATTCATGGAGCATGTGATGGAGGAAAAGAGTAAGATTAACAGTGGTTTTTTCTCTTAGATCTGTATCCTCAACCTTATCGAATGACATTTTCTATTGCTGTGTACTTCACTCTGCTTGCGTTAGTCATCCTTTACAAGCCAAAGATAAAACTCAGCCCTGAACTTATAACTGGAGCTGCTCATCAAGATTGCTTATTGAGGCAAAGGAACTTTCATAAAGCAAATATTTTGTATTTGTTTGAGATTTAGATTTAACTTCTTTAGAACCATTTAAGAAAATATGTAAATCTGCTAATAAAGATGGTTTGGGTGCAAATTCTAATTCAAATTTGGTCATACAATCTGTTTCAACTTTCCAGCTAAGCAATTATATGTGTCTTTACTTTGAGAGGCTCCTACGTAATCCCAGTGAAGAGTTTATTGAAGTAACGCAGGTATTCTCTAACATCCGGGGTGGGTCAGCCCTGCTGGTTTGTAATGATTTCAAGGTAGTTTGTTAAATAGATTTGGTCTTTTTCTTATGGCCTGCACATGTGATTACTGTTCTCCAAGAATGGAGTGACATTCGGGTACTGGTAACAGTCATGCTGAAACTGAAGGCAGCTTATAACTGACATCTGGGCAGGCACCTCGAAGTAGGTTTGTGATCGGGTAGAGGCAATACTATTGCCAAAATTACTATGACCAGTGGAGCCTAAATGTTGGGTTAGTTTAAGCTCATGGTTGCTACTGTGAACTTGTTTTTAAGTAGCATTTTTAATCTCAAAAGATATCAAACGATGCTTCATCGATTTAAGAAAGGCATGGATATTGAATTTTTAGCAAGGTGGTGAAAGAGGCCTGAAGGCTTGGTTGAAGAGTTGGGTTTTAAGGAGACTGTTAAAGGCCGTGAGAGACGTAGAAAGACAGGAGACTTGGGCCAAAATGGCTGATTATTCTGCCATTCATGCTGGAAAGGGAGGTTTACACAGAAGGCAGAGTCAAAGGACTGGAGTCCACAGGGTTGTAAGACTAGAGGTTACAGCGGTAGTGATGGGGTGAGGCAGTGGAGAAGTTTATCGATAAAGAACAGGGGTTTTAAGTTTGGTGCTTTGGGGGACAGGTGTCAGCCAGTGACTCAGTTGGTAGCACCCTCGCCTCTGAGTCAGAAGGTTGTGGGTTCGAGTCCTGCTCCAGAGACTTCAGCACAGAAATCTAGGCTGACACTCCAGTGCAGTGCTGCACTGCTGGAGGTGCCGTCTTTCAGATGAGACTTTAAATTGAGGCCCCCTCTGCCCCCTCGGGTGGATGTAAAAATCCCATGGCACTATCCCCTGGTGTCTGAGCAATAAATATTGCTCAATCAACTTCACCAAAGCAGATTCTCTGGTCATTATTGCATTGCTGTTTCTGGGAGCTTGCTGTGCACAAATTGGCTGCTGTGTTTGCTACATTACAGCAGTGACAACACTTCAGAAAGTACTTCATTGGCTGTAAAGTGCTTTGGGGTGTCCGGTGGTCATGAAAGGTGCTATAGAAATACAATTCTTATTTTCTTTTAGGGAATTCATGTAGGCTAGCAGGGCTGGGGGTGATGAGCAAGCAGTGCTTAATGTGGGGTGGGATATGGCAGCTCAGTTTTGGACAATTGAGTTTATGGAGAGTGAAAATTAGTAGGTTGAAGAGGGTATTTGTTGGTTAATGTTTTTGGTGGTGGTGGAAGGGAGGACTACTCTCTGGGTAAAGAAGCTTCTCCTGAATTCCCTATTGGATTTATTAGTGGCTATCTTATTTATGATCTTTAGTTCTGGTTTTGCCTGTAAGTCAAAATATCTTCTCTACCCGATCAAACTCTTTAGGATTATGAAAGACCTCTATCAGGTCACCCCTCAGCCTTGTTTCCAGAGATAGAGGTTTCTGGCCATCATGCTCCATTCAGTGAGTATCTCATCTTAGCTTAGCTTGGCCATCGGAGGGAAAAAAATGGTGTTCTTCCCAGTAGACAGTAACCCCAGGGCTTAACCCTGTTTTCATCACAGTGATGACCGCGTGGAACAGAGGAACTAAAAGAAGGGAGAAGTTTAACAGAGGGCGGGGGGAAGAAGATATAATTGGCAAATTATAAAACGGAGAGCACAACAGGCCATCCTCGTAAACCATTTACCCTTGGCCCGTAAACACTGAAAGATCTTGGAATGTTGTTTTAAAGCAAAGACTGACGATGTTGGAATTTGGAGCCACCTGAAATTAGTGCACATGCCCCATGTCGACTAAGGTAAAAGTCTGCAATGATAAGTTCACGAGAGGCTGAGATTGTGAAAGACACTTAGCAGAGGTTTAAGAGGCAGGAGTTGGCACAACCATTTAGTTTCTTAAAAATAACATTTGTAGCTAGCCCTCAGTTACTGTGTCACAGATCATTACCAACTCCCATTACTCGAATGGGGAAGATAAGATCCTGAATTTTCAACTCCAAATTTAGGAAATCTTTATAAAGGGCAGTTTAAAAGCTTTAAATGAGGTACATTACAAAAAAAATGGTAGGGGCCCAGGGAAGGTGATGCACGGACCAACAGCGAGGGCGGGAGGACCACAATGCCTCCTACGAAACCCAGGCAGAGAGGATCTGCGGGAAAGAGGGAGGAGGACAGTAGCAGTATGTTTGTGCATTGTAGCAGAGCCTGGTCTCCAATCGTCTTGGGTCCCCTTGACATTGGACCAAGACCTTGCTCTGTCAAGCCCGTGTGGTAGCTGGTGTGCAACAGCCACCCCACGTTAAAAGAATTCACGCACAGGCATCTTCCACCCTTTAAAATGAAGTTCGGGACCTGGAACGTCGGGGCCCTCATGGACAACCCCAACAGTGAGAGACCGGAACGTCGTACTGCTATTGTTGTCAACCACCGTCTGCCCCACCTGTGACAGAGACTATAGGTCCCGCATTGGACTCATCAGTCACCTGAGAACTTTTTTTTTTTTTTTTTTAGTGTGGAAGCAAGTCGTCCTCAGTTCCAAGGGACTGTCGAATAAGAAGTCGACAACTTGAACAGCTTGCCCACAACACAGCCAAGAAATTCTTTTAATGTGGTTGATGCGATATCTTAGTGATTTTTAGGAAGCTTGTGAAAGGGCTTTTGACAGGGCAAGATATAGAAGATAATTGCAAAATACTACAAGATGTTATTTCAATTCCTTCCTCCCCTCGTAAACCCCCCCCCCCCCCCCGCCCCTGTCTCTGCACCTGCTTAATATCTGTTACATCTCCAGCTTTTTCCAGTTCTGATGAAGGGTCCCAGACCTGAAACGTTAACTCTGTTTCTCTCTCCACGGATGCTGCCTGGCCTGCTGAGTATTTCCAGCATTTTCTGTTGTTATTTCAGATTTCCAGCATCTGCAGTATTTTGCTACTGTTAGTATTTATTGTTTAAAAAAAAAATTGAATGACAGTCCTTTGTAGACATTCTTTTACTATTAAATTGTGATGGCAGCAATTTGAGAGATGTTGCTCTGTCTTCATTTGAACTGTAATACCTGGCATTCTCTTTCTCAACTTGAGTTTGTTTAAAATAGTGTATGTTGCAAATGTACTCTTTGATTTGCCAATATTTTGGATATTTGCTTGAAAACTTAACAGTTCAGTCTTTAAGAACACACTTGCATAGTGCTTATTTTAGATGCACTAAATCGGAAACACATCTATAGGCAAACAAATGGAAGGTAGTTCACATTGGAAGCAATAGGAGGCATGTGTATAATAGAACTTGCTAAAGAGGAAGTTGACTGGCATACGGGAACGGTAGCGTAGTGGCTTTGTTACTGGACTAGTAATCCAGAGGCCTGGACTAACGATCTAGAGACATGAGATCAAATCCCACCAGGGCAGCTGGGGAATTTAAATTCAGCTAATTAAATAAATCTGGAATAAAAAGCTTGTATCAGTAATGGCGACCATGAAACTATCGGATTGTCGTAAAAACCCATCTGGTTCACTAATGTGCTTTAGGGAAGGAAATTTGCCGTCCTTACCTGGCCTGGCCTATATGTGACTCCAGACCCTCTTAACTGCCCACGGTGGCCTAGCGAGTCACTCAGTTGTAACAAGAATGAAGGGCGGACCACCCGGCATCGACCTCGGCACCGGCTACACACAAGGCAACGGCACACCCAGCCCAGTCAACCCTCAAGTCCTCCTCACCAACATCTGGAGACTTGTGCCAAAATTAGGAGAGCTGTCCCACAGACTAGTCAAGCAACAGCCTGACATAGTCATACTCAAAATCATACCTTTCAACCAATGTCCCAAACCGCTCCATCACCATCCCTGGGTATGTCCTGTCCCACGGGGTGGCGGCTCAGTGGTATACAGTCGTGAAGGAGTTGCCCTGTGAGTCCTCAACATTGACTCCGGACGCCATGAAGTCTCATAGCTTCAGGTAGGGTTGCAAAATTCCGGGAATTTTTAAAAGAGGAAACTTTCCATGGGAATTTTGAGTTTTTTTTGCACACTGATGGTTTTTGTCTCTGACCCTTATATTATCTTTGTCATCAAAATAGACATACTGTTCTATACAAATAAAAACAGGCTTTCAAAACTTTAGGTTATGATTTTTGAACTTTACTGAACCCTCACAAAAAAGACCCATCTAAAATAAAATAAAAAGAGCGTCAGCTTATTTAGCCGGTAATTTGTCCTTTATTTTGTCCCTTGCGTCTTCTGTTCATCATTGCTCCTCCTGATTCTCTGGCTCTGACGTGTCCATTTCCTCCTCTGTGGCACTGTCTAGCCGTGTGGTGGACACTTCTGTATCTATCTGGCTCAATAAGTTGTAGGTTCGCCTGGTTACCCACCAGTTTCTCCACTCTCTTAGTCAGCCTGTTGCGCACCTTTGTATGCGTACTCCCAAAAAGTGACCAGTTTCGTTCAGAGGCCGCTGATGAATGTGGGATTTGGAGTATCATAGAGTCAGTCATAGTCATAACGGCACAGAAAGAGGCCATTCGGCCCATCAAGTCCGTGCCGGCACTCTGTAGAGCAATCCAGTCAGTCCCATTCCCCCGCTCTATCCCCGTAGCCCTGCAAGTTTATTTCCCTCAAGTGCCTATCCAGTCTCCCCTTGAAAACATTGAGTGTCCGCTTCCACCACTTCCGTTGGCAGCGAGTTCCAGGTCCTCACCGCTCGCTGTGTAGAAAGGTTTTTCCTCACATTCCCCGTGTATCTCTTGCCCAAAACCTTTAAATCTGTGTCCCCTAGTCCTTGTACCATCAACTGCCGGATTGTTGTAAAAACCCATCTGGTTCACTAATGTCCTTTAGGGAAGGAAATCTGCCGTCCTTACTTGTTCTGGCCTATATGTGACTCCAGAACCACAGCAATTTGCTTGACTCTTAACTGCCCTCTGAAATGGCGGAGCGAGCCACTCAGTTGTAACAAACTGCTATGAAACAAAATAAGAAAGAAACCAGACGGACCACCTGGCGTCGACCTCGGCCACGGACATGGCAACGGCACACCCAGCCCAGGCAACCCTGCAAAGTCCTGCCCACCAGCATCTGGGGACTTGTGCCAAAATTGGGAGAACTGTCCCACAGACTAGTCAAGCAACAGTCTGACATAGTCATACTCACAGAATCATACTTTTCAGCCAATGTCCTGAACTCCTCCATCACCATCCCTGGGTATGCACTGTCCCACGGGCAGGACAGACCCACCAGGGGTGGTGGTACAGTGGTATAAAGTCGGGAAGGAGTGGCCCTGGGAGTCCTCAACATTGACTCCGGACCACATGAAGTCTCATGGCTTCAGATCAAGCATAGGCAAAGAAACCTGCTGATTACCACCTACCGCCCTCGCTCAGCTGATGAATCAGTACTCCTCCATGTTGAACACCACTTGGAAGAAGCACTGAGAGTAGCAAGGGCACAGAATGTACTCTGGGTGGGGGACTTCAATGTCCATCACCAAGAGTGGCTCGGTAGCACCACTACTGATCGAGCTGGTCGCGTCCTGAAGGACATAACTGCCAGTCTGGGCCTGCGACAGGTGGCGAGAGAAGCAACAAGAAGGAAAAACCTACTTGACCAATCTAGCTGTCGCAGATACATCTGTCCATGACAATATTGGTAGCAGTGACCACCGCACAGGCATTGTGGAGATGAAGTCCCATCTTCACACTCGGGACACCCTCCATCATGTTGTGTGGCACTACCACCGTACTAAATAGGATGGATTCAGAACAGATCTAGCAGCTCAAAACTGGGCATCCACGAGGTGCTGTGGGCCATCAGCAGCAGCAGAATTGTATTCCACCACAATCTGTAACCTCATAGCCCAGCATATCCCTCACTCTACCATTACCATCAAGCCAGGGGACTAACCCTGGTTCGATAAGGAGTGTAGAAGAGCATGCCGAGAGCAGCACCAGGCGTACCTAAAAATGAGGTGCCAACCTGGGGAAGCTGCAACACAGGGCTACATGCATGCTAAAAAGCGGAAGCAGCATGCTATAGACAGGGCTAAGCGATCCCACAATCAACGGATCAGGTCAAAGCTCTGCAGTTCTGCCACATCCAGTCATGAATGGTGGTGGACCAATAAACAACTGATGAGAGGAGGAGGCTCCATGAATACCCCCATCTTCAATGATGGTGGAGCCCAGCACGTCACCGATGCAATGGGTGACAGGGCCTCAGATACACAAAGTCCCTTCCACCAGGTATGTGCACTGATTCCCATATCCCGTCCTCATTCCAAAGACCTTGCGTGGTAGAGAACTTTGCCAGACTTGGTGATTACATTTGCGATAAGTGTTTGCTGCTAGAGGAACTCCGGCTCCGTGTTGATGAGCTTGAGACCAAGCTTCAGACACTGCGACACATCAGGGAGGGGGAGTGTTACCTGGACTCTGTGTTCCAGGAGGTAGTCACACCAATTAGATTAATTAATTCAGTTGTAGTCCGTGGTCAGGGACAGGGTGGTGTGACAAGAAGTGAGGCAGGCAAGGGGATCCAGGAGGTACTGTTGGAGGAGCCGCAGCCCTTGCTCTTGTCCAACAGGTTTGAGGCTCTTACTCCCTGTGAGGATGGAAACGGGGACTGCGGGGAGGATGAGCAACCTGGCCACAGCACCGTGGAGCGGGGGGCCATTCAAGTGGGGGGAGTTAAAAGAAATGTTGTTGTGGTAGGGGATAGTATCGTTAGGGGGATAGATAGGGTTCTTTGCAGCCGAGAGCGAGAGTCCCGAAGGCTGTGTTGCCTGCCCGGTGCCAGGGTTAAGGACATCTCTGGGCTGGAGAGAAATTTGGAGGGGGAGGATCCAGTTGTCGTGGTCCATGTTGGTACCAACGACATAGATAGGACAAGGAAAGAGGTTCTGCTGAGGGAGTTTGAGCAGCTAGGGGCCAAATTAATAAGCTGAACTACAAGGGTAATAATCTCTGGATTACTACCCGAGCCACGTGCAAATTTGGCTAGGGTAAATAAAATTAGAGAGTTAAATGCGTGGCTCAAAGACTGGTGTGGGAGAAATGGGTTTTGCTTCTTGGGACACTGGCATCAGTACTGGGACAGGAGAGAGCTGTTCCGTTGGGACGGACTTCACTTGGCCAGTGCTGGGACTAGAATCCTGGCGAATCGAATAACTAGGGCTGTAGCGAGGGCTTTAAACTAAACTAAACTAATTAGTGGGGGGGAGGCTTTAAGAAAGCGAAAAATAAAAATGACAGCAGAGAAGGCAATAGAGCAAGGTAGCAGTGGGGGAATTAAAAACCAGAGCGTGTCAGGAAGGGACAGAATGTATGATGATAAAGGTAAAGTAGTAAAAGGGGTAAAAATGGGAATAAATTGTCAGAAAACATATTTGAAAGTTCTTTATCTGAATGCACGCAGCATTCGTAGCAAAATAGACGAGTTGACGGTACAAATAACTACACATGGTTATGATCTGGTGGCCATTACGGAAACGTGGCTGCAAGATAATCATGGCTGGGAACTAAACATACAAGGGTATTTGACAATTGGGAAGGACAGACAGGAAGGAAAGGGAGGTGGGGTTGCTATGTTAATCAAGGATGGAATCGCTGCAATAGTCAGAAATGATATTGGGTCAAAGGATCAGGATAGTGAAACAGTTTGGGTGGAGATAAGGAATAATAAGGGGAAAAAGGTCACTAGTGGGCGTAGCCTATAGGCCTCCTAACAGTTGCAACTCTGTTGGTTGGAGTATAAATCAAGAAATAGTTGGGGCTTGTAATAAGGGAACAGCTATAATGGGGGATTTTAACTTTCATATTGACTGGACTAATCAAATTGGGCATGGCAGCCTTGAGGAAGAGTTCATAGAGTGTATTAGGGACGGGTTCCTTGAGCAGTATGTAACTGAACCAACCAGGGGGCAGGCAATCTTAGATCTGGTCCTGTGTAATGAGACAGGATTAATAAAAAAATGCCCTAGTAAAGGATCCCCTTGGAATGAGTGACCATAATATGGTTGAATTCCAAATTCAGTTTGAGGGTGAGAGTTGGATCTCAAACCAGCGTACTAAGCTTAAATAAAGGAGACTATGAAGGTATGAGAGTAGAATTGACTAAAGTGGACTGGGAAAACAGATTAAAGTGTAAGACGGTACAAGAGCAGTGGTCTACATTCAAGGAAATATTTCACATCTTCCAAGAAAAATATATTCCACTGAGGAAAAAGGGGAGTAAAAGGGGAGTAAAAGAAAAGACAGCCATCCGTGGCTTAGTAAAGTAATAAAGGATAGTATCCGACTGAAAACAAGGGCATATAAAGTAGCCAAATCTAGTGGGAGGATAGAAGATTGGGAAGCATTTAAAAGCCAGCAAAGAATAACTGAAAGATTAATTAAGAAAGGGAAGATAGATTATGAAAGTAAACTAGCAAAAAATATAAAAACAGATAGCAAGAGTTTCTACAGTTATATAAAAAGAAAAAGGGTGGCTAAAGTGAACGTTGGTCCCTTAGAGGATGAGACCGGGAAACTAGTGGTGGGGAACATGGAGATGGCCAAGACGCTGAACAAATATTTTGTATCAGTCTTTACGGTAGAGCACACTAAAAATATCCCAACACTGGACAAACCGGGGGCAATGGGGGGGGGGAGGAGCTAAACACGATTAAAGTCACTAAGGAGGTGGTACTCGGTAAAATAATGGGACTTAAGGCGGATAAATCCCCCGGACCTGATGGCCTACATCCTAGGGTCTTGAGAGAAGTAGCGGTAGGGATTGTGGATGCATTGGTGATTATTTTCCAAAACTCCCTGGACTCAGGAAAGGTCCCGGCAGATTGGAAAACTGCTAATGTAACACCCTTATTTAAGAAGGGAAGTAGACAAAAAGCTGGAAACTATAGACCAGTTAGCCTAACATCTGTGGTTGGTAAAATGTTGGGAGTCCATTATTAAGGAAACAGTAACAGAGCATTTGGATAAACATAATTTAATAGGACAGAGTCAGCATGGTTTTATGAAGGGGAAGTCATGTTTGACAAATTTGCTCGAATTCTTTGAGGACGTAACATACAGGGTGGATAAAGGGGAACCAGTGGATGTGGTGTATTTGGACTTCCAAAAGGCATTTGACAAGGTGCCACACAAAAGATTACTGATCAAGATAAAAAATCACGGGATTGGGGGTAATATACTGGCATGGGTGGAAGATTGGCTATCTAACAGAAAACAAAGAGTTGGGATAAATGGTTCGTTCTCGGGCTGGCAATCAGTAACTAGTGGTGTTCCGCAGGGGTCAGTGCTGGGTCCCCAACTCTTTACAATCTATATTAATGATTTGGAGGAAGGGACCGAGTGCAACATATCCAAGTTTGCCGACGATACAAAGATGGGAGGGAAAGCAGTGAGTGAGGAGGACATAAAAAAACCTGCAAAAGGATATAGACAGGCTATGTGAGTGGGCAGAGATTTGACAGATGGAATATAATATTGGAAAGTGAGGTTATGCACTTTGGCAGAAAAAAATCAAAGAGCAAGTTATTATCTAAATGGAGAGAAACTGCAAAGTGCTACAGTACAGGATCTGGGGGTCCTGGTGCATGAAACACAAAAAGCTAGTATGCAGGTGCAGCAGGTGATCAGGAAGGCCAATGGAATCTTGGCTTTTATTGCAAGGGGGATGGAGTATAAAAATAGGGAAGTCTTGCTGCAGTTATACAGGGTATTGGTGAGGCCACACCTGGAATACTGCGTGCAGTTTTGGTTTCCATATTTAAGAAAAGATATACAGGTAGACTATCCTTTATCCGAAAACCTCGGGACCAGCCGTGTTTCGGTTTTCGGAAAATTTCGGATTTCAGAAGGTATTTTATAAGACTGGGAAATTTGTCGGCGGGGGGGTCGGGGTTGGGGGTCGGCGGCAGGCGTCGGCGGCGGGGGGGGGGTCGGGGTCGTGCGCACGACTTACGCTGAACGAAAAAACTTTCTGTTTTTAGAGGTTTTCGGAAGTTCGGATAAAGGATAGTCTACCTGTACTTGCTCTCGAGGCAGTTCAGAGAAGGTTCACTCGGTTGATTCCGGAGATGAGGGGGTTGATGTATGAGGAAAGGTTGGGTAGGTTGGGCCTCTACTCATTGGAGTTCAAAAGAATGAGAGGCGATCTTATCGAAACATATAAGATTGTGAGGGGGCTTGATCGGGTGGATGCGGTGAGGATGTTTCCACTGATGGGTGAGACTAGAACTAGGGGGCATAATCTTAGAATAAGGGGCTGCCCTTTCAAAACTGAGATGAGGAGAAACTTCTTCACTCAGAGGGTAGTAAATCTATGGAATTTGCTACCCCAGAGAGCTGTGGAAGCTGCAACATTAAATAGATTTAAAACGGAGATAGACAGTTTCCTAGCAGATAAGGGAATTAGGGGTTACGGGGAGCGGGCAGGGAAGTGGACGTGAGTCTAGGTTCGGATCAGCCATGATCCTATTGAATGGCGGAGCAGGCCCGAGGGGCCGTATGGCCTACTCCTGCTCCTACTTCTTATGTTCTTATGACTTCCCAGAACTTTGCCCACGTCCAGATTGAGAGGGTAGAAATCACACTAAGCGCTGTTGATCTGTTCTCCAGAAAGTATTGCTCTCCCAACATGCTTTGGGTCCAGCATGTATGCTGCAGCATAAATCGGCTTGACACAAAATTCTTGACGCGTCTGTATGAATTGAACAATTGCCTTCTCTTCTGCTTTGAGCAGCAGGGATGTGGGTAGGGCAATGCTGATTTGTTCTTTGAAATCTGAGAGCATCTGACAAGACAGCGTCATCTCCTTCAATCTGAGCAATTGCAGATGCTACTGGTGAGAGTAGGCTGCTAACCACTCTCTCCCAAAACACATCATCCAGCAGTATTTTCTTGATGATGGTTTCCATAACCCCAGACTGGGATTTTGGCAGCGACTCCTTACCCTCCAGATGGCTGTTGTACATTATGACAGCGCCACCCCATCTAGTGTTGCTGGGCAGCTTCAGTGTGGTGTTTTTGTTCTTTGTCGTTTGCTTGGAGTTGTAGGTTGCTGCAACTACTTGTTTTCCTTTGACATACTTAACAACTTGCTTGGTTCTCTTGTACAGTGTTTCCATGGTTCTCAAACCCATGATCTCCTTGAGGAGCAGGTTGAGCCCATGAGCTGCGCACCCAATAGACGTAATATGAGGGTAGACCTCCTCCACTTGAGCCCAAGCAGCCTTCATGTTCGCAGCATTGTCAGTAACTACGGCAAAGACCTTTTGTGATCCAAGATCGTTGATGACTGCTTTCAGCTCATCAGCAATGTATGTGCCTGTGTGTCTGTTGTCCTTCGTGTCTGTGCTCTTGAAGAACACTGGTAGAGGAGTGGAGACGATGTAGTTTATGATGCCCTCCCTTCGTACATTTGACCACCCATCTGAGATGACTGCACCACAGTCTGCCATCTCTATCGTTTCTTTGAGCTTTCCTTGGACTCTGTTATACTCAGCCTCCAGCAAATAAGTAGACAAAGCATGTCTGGTGGGAGGACAGTATGCAGGGCGAACAACATTGAAAAATCTCTTCCAGTACACATTGGCTATGAGCATGAAGGGTTAGCCTGTTGCATATACAGCTCGAGTAAGGCACTTCTCTACTCCTCCATTCTTCTGGCTATGGTTATCCATTGTATCAAAGAACCATCCAAGTGGGCCAGGAGTTGCTGATGATAAGGAGCCTGATGCTGAAAGTGAACCATCATCTTCTTGAATGGAAGCAGAGGAACTCTGGGCTGACTGCTGTGAGCTTTGAGTGAAGTTGTTGCATTTGGATAAATGCTGCTGCATCTTTGTGGCATTCTTTACATATGGCTTTGTACAGTGTTTGCACATATACACAGTCTTTCCATTTTTAATGCCTGCGGTAAAATGCTTCCACACATCTGATGGTAAACGTGGCATTGTTCTATGCAGAGAAATAAAGGGCATTTGTCTCTGTGTCAAACTGCGGTCGATCAGCACGATTGCAACAGGGTGAATAAATTTTTCCTGATGCTCCTTGTGATGGAAGCATAACCTGTGCACGCATGATGCTACACCACCAATAGAGGGAGCTAATCGCTCATCCACTCATCCAAGTAATCAGGACACATTTGTTCACAGTCACCCAAAACTTGTAATTATTAAAACAAGCCAAGTAAGAAGATAAACATATATTAAGAAATTCCTTAATAATTAAGGTTCCATCTCTGTTCGTAATTTTGAGAGGACCAGTGGAAAAAAAATGAAAAATATAAAAAAAAACAATATTATGCTAGCATGTGCTTTTTTTGGGCAAAATTCCCAAGCTAAACTTCCCGTGGAAATTTACCGGAAACTTTCCACGCCTTCACAACCCGAGCTTCAGGTCAAGCATGGGCAAGGAAACCACCTACCGCCCTCCCTCCGCTGATGAATCAGTACTCCTCCATGCTGAATACTACTTGGAAGAAGCACTGAGAGTAGCAAGGGCACAGAATGTACTCTGGGTGGGGGACTTCAATGTCCATCACCAAGAGTGGCTCGGTAGCACCACTACTGACCGAGCTGGCAGAGTCCTGAAGGCTATAGTTGCCAATCTGGACCAGCGACAGGTGGTGAGAGAACCAACACAAGGGAAAGTCCAATTTGACCTCATCCTCACCAATCTACCTGTCATAGATGCATCTGTCGATGACAGTATTGGTGGCAGTAACCACCGCACAGTCATTGTGGCGATGAAGTCCCGTCTTCGCACTGAGGACAGTCTGCATCGTGTTGTGTGGCACTACCACCGTGCTAAATGGGATAGATTCAGAATAGATCTAGCAGCTCAGAACTGGGCATCCATGAGGCACTGTGGACCATCAGCAGCAGCAGAATTGCATTCCACCACAATCTATAACCTCATGTCCCTCACTCTACCATTACCATCAAGCCAGGGGACCAACCCTGGTCCAATAAAGAGTGCAGAAGAGCATGCCGGGCGCAGCACCAGGCGTACCTAAAAATGTGGTGCCAACCTGGGGAAGCTGCAACACAGGACTACATGCATGCTAAAAAGTGGAAGCAGCATGCTATAGACAGGGCTAAGCGATCCCACAATCAACAGATCAGATCAAAGCTCTGCAGTCCTGCCACATCCAGTCTTGAATGGTGGTGGACCATTAAACAACTAACTGGAGGAGGAGGAGGCTCCATGAATATCCCCATCATCAAAGATGGTGCAGCCCAGCACGTGAGTGCAAAAAGACAAGGCTGAAGCGTTTGCAACCATCTTCAGCCAGAAGTGCCGAGTGGATGATCCTTATCGGCTTCCTGCTGAGGTCGTCACCATCACAAAAGCCAGCCTTCAGCCAATTCGATTCACTCCACGTGATATCAAGAAATGGCTCAGCGCACTGGATACAGCGAAGGCTATGGGCCCTGACAACATCCCGGCTATTGTGCTGAAGACTTGTGCTCCAGAACTAGCCGCGCCTCTAGCCAAGCTGTTCCAGTACAGATGCAACACTGGCATCTATCCGACAATGTGGAAAACTGCCCAGGTATGTCCTGTCCACAAAAAGCAGGACAGAAATCCGACCAATTACCACCCCAACAGCCTACGCTCAATCATCAGCAAAGTGATGGAAGGTGTCATCCACAGTGCTATCAAACGGCACTTACTCACCAATAACCTGCTCACTGATGCCCAGTTTTGGTTCTGCCAAGACCATTCGGCTCCTGACCTCATTACAGCCTTGGTCTAAACATGGACAAAGGAGCTGAATTTCAGAGGTGAGGTGAGCGTGACTGCCCTTAACATCAAGGCAGCATTTGACCGAGTGTGGCATCAAGGAGCCCTAGTAAAACTGAAATTAATAGGAATGGTGGGGGAGATCCTCTCCATTGGCTGGAGTCATACCTAGCATAAAGGAAGCTGGTTGTCGTGGTTGAGGGTCAATCATCACGGCCCCAGGACATCGCTGCAGGAATTCCTCAGGGCACTGTCCTAAGCCCAACCATCTTCAGCTGCTTCATCAATAACTTTCCCTCCAACATCAGGTCAGAAATGGGGATGTTCGCTGACTGCACAGTGTTCAGTGCCATTCACAACTCTTCAGATAATGAAGCAGTCCATGCCCGCATGCAACAAGACATGGACGACGTTCAGGCTTGGGCTGATATGTGGCAAGTAACATTCGCGCCACACAAGTGCCAGGCAATGACTATCTCCAACAAGCGAGAGTCTAACCACCGCCCCTTGACATTCAATGGTATTACCATCGCTGAATCCCCCACCATCAACATCCTGGGTGTCACCATTGACCAGAAACTTAACAGGACCAGCCACATAAATACTGTGGCAACAACTGCAGGTCAGAGGCTAGGTATTCTGTGGCGAGTGTCTCACCTCCTGACTCCCCAAAGCCTTTCCACCATCTACAAGGCACAAGTAAGGAGTGTGATGGAATACTCTCCACTTGCCTGGATGAGTGCAGCTCCAACAGCACACAAGAAGCTCGACACCATCCAGGACAAAGCTGCCCGCTTGATTGGCACCCCATCTACTACTTTGAACATTCACTCCCTCCACCACCGGCGTACCGTGGCTGCAGTGTGTGCCATCTACAAGATGCACTGCAGCAACTCACCAAGACTTCTTCGGCAGCACCTCCCAAACCCGCGACCTCTTCCACCTAGAAGGACAAGGGCAGCAGGCGCATGGGAACACCACCACCTCCAAGTCTCTCACACCATCCTGACTTAGAAGTATATCGCCGATCCTTCATCGTCGCTGGGTCAAACTCCTGGAACTCCCTAACAGCACTGTGGGAGTACCTTCACCACACGGACTGCAGCGGTTCAAGAAGGCGGTTCACCACCACCTTCAAGGGCAACTAGGGATGGGCAATAAATTCTGGCCTTGCCAGCGACGCCCACATCCCATAAACGAATTAAAAAAGAAAAAAATACAGTTGTTACTTGATGTATCACGCACCATTCCCAAGCTGCGAGAGGCAGTGATAAAATGAGTGTGGAGGATGTAATATTGCTAAGCCATTTTCATTTGTATCTCCAGGATGCATGCAGAATCTTAGGCTGTACTGGTCAAGTTACAAGTTGAATTCTCCATCCAGTTCTAGTGTTTGTGATATTAGCGAGTTGAAAATGGCGATGCTTATCCCTCATATTTGACTTATCAAGCAGTGAGGCATGGTTAGTTAAGTTGCTGCTCTTGAACCTCAACATGAAGCATCTAAGAGATGGCCGTGGAGGTATTTAAGCCAATTAATGGCACAGCAGAAATAAACATGGAACAATACTTGCAGATCTACCAAGCAAGGGAGCATCGATAGAGGATTATGAATGGGGAAGGTTAGGACGGATGTTAAAATATTTCTTCTCACAGGATGATCAACAGTTGGAATGGTTTACCAAGAATGGTGGGTGAGGTCAAGGTCCTGATTCCTCTAGTAAACAGCTGGAATGGGAAGACTATAGGGATTTTTTTGAAGAATAAGATCAAATTGACCATGGGGACTTTTTGATCCAAACCAACCTTGTGATTTAATGCTGTAGAAAGAAGACCCTTATTTAACTTTAGTCTTTTGAAGTTAGGTTTGAATTTGGGATCTGATTGGATGTAGCAATCCTGCTTATCAGAATTCTTAAGTCTTCTAGAAGCAGCTGTATTTCAGAAAAATAAATTAGCATCAGTTCTAATGTGAGAAATAGTCTTCAAAGACTGACACTTGGAAGTTTTTCTCAGTTTTAATTAAAGTTTCCCATGTCATTTGTAATCAGTTCACTTTGTCACCAGATGAACCACTGAAAGTTTGTTGGATCTTAGTCTCTGAAGAGGTAATCAGACTTGCTCATGTTCTCAAAGATTTTAGCAGTCTCTGGTAACATAAGCTATCTAATGAGGACTATTTCAAATGTAAAGAACAGTATTGCAAAATTTCAAAATAGTGTAATGGTGGATTTGTGAATTTTTTTTGTCTAAGTCCACTGGAAATGTCAAGAACACTTAGCAGATGATTTGTTTTATTGTGATGTTGAATGAGCGTTGACTGTTGGCCACAATACAAGGAGAACTCCCCAGCTCTTGTCCAAATACCGCTATAGGATCTGTTACTTGACCAGGCACAGAGCTTCTGATGCAATAAAAGTTTGTTTTCTGCTGTGGATATCCAACAATTTGTAGTACAGGAAACTTTGTGATATCCAGCACCAACGGGACCGGTGTGTTGCCGATCTATCAAAACTGCCAGACATACAAAGTTAATGTTGAAGCATACGGAGGTTTTCATTTCCATATCTGACAACAAACACTGTTGCTTAGCAACAGCTTCTAAAGAGTCGGCTGCAGCTGCAAGCGTCTCTAGCTGAAGCTGTTGCTATAGCTACAGACCTTGCAGTGGCTGACTGAGGAAAAAAAAAGAACGAGATCTAAAAAAACTTACAGAAAACGGCTCCTGATTTTTGCCGTTAGATTGAGTATTCCGGACATACATACAACCTCCGCGGAGATAAACCAAAGTTTCCTGTACCGTGGTATAAATTTTAAGTTACGAGTTAGTATTGCACAATGTTCAACACTAGTGGTTTGTGTGTGCGTGCACATACATTTATGTCTTGGAAGTATATTGCTCCCAATGTGCTAACTCCCCCATACATGGTATTCCTACTATGTGAGTCACTATCCTGGTTTCTATTTTCCCTTCCCCTCTTCTGCATATTAAGACAGAACACACATTTACCTTTTTAAAAAAAAAAAAAAAATCCTACTTGGAGGCTTGAAATTTAGATTTCGGCGCCAGTCGCCAAAGCCACTGTACATCCATCATAATAAATCTTTCACTGTACCTGAAGACAATTAATAAAATGGCAGCACAAGGAGCTTTTTATGGGACTCCTGGTTAATGAATGTGTATTACCATTCAAACTTGCCTCTTCGAAAAGTCACACTCCCACTGTCACTGTATCCATTTCTAAGTGTGTTGTTATCAGTCCAGTGAACGGGTTGTTTTCAAGGCCATAACTTAAATATGGAATGAGAAAAGATCATTTGATCGTCTGTTTCTTCTGCACACGATGTATAATGTGCTTTATCTTGGGCACGACACAATCCCCTCATTTCTTGTGGAAAGATTGTGTAAAGTTTGCTACGTTTCTCTCAAGCAACTTGCACAAAAATCCAGAATACTTGCCCAGTTTTGCATCCTACGTATACATCTAGGCTTGTGTTTCTTGGCATAATGTTTTACTGGTCCAAGCTGTATAACAACCATCGTGTTTCATACAGAATTCGGTTGACTCTCTATTTCATCTTCTAACTGGATGCTGTTTCTAACCAGATATTCATTCATCTCTTTAATAGCTGCAATTTTAGATATTTCTTTGCTTACAGTACCTCAAATATGTGCACTGTAGTAGCTTCACAGCTTTTTGTGCTGAACGGTTTATAATTTCTAGCTGTTGTCATCCTTTACCCAGAAGCAGAAAAGGATTTTGCTTCACTTCTACCAGGATGGCTTCAATTTCTTTTAAATGACTGTGCACCAACCAATCTAATTTTTACCTTCCGTCTAAGATTTGATAAAAAGTTTTTTTTTTAAACAAAATATTTACAATGTTAAAAAAAAATGGCAAGCTAGCGGCAAGAACTGTCAGACAAAACGTTTCACTCAAACGGTAATGGCTCTGGCATAAGATACTAGGGAAGACTGTTGGTGTGGGCAATCTAAATGAGTTTGAAAGACATTTGAATGATTTTGGAGAGAAAAAGGATTGCGGGATTTTGAGGTGTGTGCGTTGGATTGGTCTAAGGCATGAGCTTGATCACCCTCATGGCGTTTCCTGTATTAAAAATATATCTTGGCCCAGATTTTACAGCTGCCATTGCCATCGTAAGTCATCAGAATGGCCCAGCAAGTTCCGGGTTTCCGCATGCACGAAAACCCGGAATTTACGATCTGTCAAGTTTCTCCTTGACAAATCGTCAGCATGCACACCAAAAACACTTTCGCTGCCTGCTTTTACCAGTGTAAAGGTTGAAATAAATGTTAATTACATTTTTTAATAATGATTAAAACATACAAAAACATTAAAAATTAGCTCATGTACATTGTGGGCTGAATTAAATTTTTTATTCAAAAAATTTAATTATTTTAAATGCTTAATCAAAGGGACATTTAATTTTGAACATAGGAATATTTATTTTTATTAGATTTGTTTATTTAGGGATTTCCCATAAGCTTACGGGGATTCAGTTCGTAAATGGAATCCCCATAAGCTTATGAGGAATCCCCCAGTCTAATTGGTTGGCCTGGCCCACGTGATCCCACGGACACTTCTTCAGCCGCCTGCGTCCCTGGGATTCACGGGCCTTTACGCAGGCGTACGCCCGGAGGCCCAGGGTCCGAAGCTCCGGAGACACCAGGTACTTTTGGGATCTTTTCGGGTCCGAGGCTCACTCTGGAGGTAGGCCTCCAACCGCAAGTGTTGTTTGTGATGCAGGGGAAAAACGCCACCTGTGGTGAGAAGCTACAGATTAGTTGCACTGACCGTAAAGTCAAGAAGTTGATGAGGATCAGTGGATTCCTCTAGGTCTACTTCACCATTTAGCACTTTAAGTCACATTTGGAATTGGGGGTTAATCCGTTTTTAAATATAACTGTCGAGCTGCTCAGAGGCTAATGGCATCTTTATTGTTTGCACAGTACTGATAGGTTTTTTAAATAGCATTAACTGGGAACATGATTGAAAATGGAGTAAATTTTGCTCCTGGGCATAATATTTATTGTACTCAAAGTGCATTTAGTTGCCTATACTTCAAGACAGTCAAGTCAATTTGTAAATAAGCAGTGGTATGTTCATGCTGTATGAAGGTGTGCTGTTTTTTTCGACTGCACCTCCTATACCCGCGACCTCTACCACCAAGAAGCACAAGGGCACCAGTCGCACGGTAGCACCATCACCTTCAAGTTCCACTCCCAAGTCTCACACCATCCTGCCTTGGAAATATATCACCGACCCTTCATTGTCGCTGGGTCAAAATCCTGGAACTCCCTCCCTAACTGCACTGCAGGAGTACCTTCACCACACAGACTGCAGCGGTTCAAGAAGGCGGTTCACCACCACCTTCTCGAGGGCAATTAGGGATGGGCAATAAATGCTGGCCTTGCCAGCGACGCCCACATCTATGAATGAATTAAAAAAAAATCAGATGTGCAGCAATCTTGGAAGTTGTTTAATACTGTCGAGAGTGTACTGAATAGAATTGTGCAGCTTGCAGTATTGCTGTCAGGTTTATATACAGTAGATGTTCAAGTGTAAGTTGAGGTATTTATGCCACGGAGGCTGACAGTCAATGCAAGGGTCTTGGCTTGTATCTAAGTAATATGCAGTGGCTGTTCTGCCAGTGTACAAACTGAGTGTCAAAGTGACTTAAAATTTGTTCTTCACATGATCCTGCTGCTAGCAAGAACCCAACCTGACCCCACTCTGAGACAGAACCCGACCTGAATCTGCTGGCAGCCGGAAATACTAGCAGATTAGCTGCAAGATCAGCTATTTCAATGTCAGCTGATCCTGTCGGCCAGGACTTGTCCCGCTGGAGCTTAGAGACGTGACTTTCAGTGGAATAAGCTCACCCAGTGCTGGAATGAACAGCTGATCTTGCAGCTAATCTTCCAGAATTTTTGGCTGGTATGTTGGGCCACATTCTGCCTGAGAGCAGGTTGCTGCTTTTTGGTGTTTTTCCCCCCCCCAACTTTTCATTCTATCGGTTACCAGCAAGTTCAGTTCTGTGTGCCAAGAGGGAATCATGTGTAAACTTGACTGATCAGTGACATCTAAAATGTTGACCTGTGCCTTGTGTGTAGGTCAGGATTTTTCAGCAGTCTTTGTCTGGAAAATAGGATCTTGCAGTTATATCGCCTGAATTAAACTCGCATTATTCTTGCTGATTATCTTTTTCGAATAAAATTTGAAGAGTAACTCTGTTGCCAATAATATTGAGAGTTGACTGCAATGAGAGCTGCAGTGCTCTGCTGTCACAGATGGAATTCTGAAGTCACTGACCAAAGGGCTGCCGGAATTCTTTTGGAATGGTATATTTCATAACCAATACAAATTAAAAAAATAAAAAAAAAGTTTTAATTGTAAATCCAATAGCCGCCGATGGAGTAAGTTGTGAGTCAAGCGTGTAAGTTGCAAACATGAGTATTTAATGGTTAATGCCACAGCGCAATGACTCAAATTAAAGTTCCATACGGCACTAAATATATAATTTGGAAAAATTCGGTATTGCCCCATTTGGGGCGCTATGCAAAGTTTAACGCCTGGCGCTAATTATCGTCTCCGACAGCAAACTTGGCTTCTATCGCCCCTGGAGTTGATTGGAGCTCTAAATCAGGCGCTACACACCTCTCTTAAGGCGCTAAGGCCGAGGAGCGAGGCGCAACCTCGCAGCGCTGGCGAAGCTCATGTGATGTCAGTCAGCAATGGAACACAGACACACTGGCACCGGCCAATTCTTAAAGGGGAGTTCTGACGAATGGTCATCGACCTGAAACGTTGACCTGCTGAGTTTCTCCTGCATTTTCTGTTTTTATCTTAAAGGGGAGGGTTGATCTTGCTCTCATCCACATCCTGCTCATTGCAGCCTTGAATCTCGGCCTGAATCTCAGCCTGGAGAGACCTGTACAAATCTGCTGGAAAGAACAATGGAGAGGCCCAGGGAAAGAGCTCAGAGTGCAGCCCCCACAGTCTCTTCTAAATCGATACAAGGAAGGGCAAATCAAAATTAACCTGCAAAGTGCTGCTCAGCACCCAAAACTCCTTCACACAGCGTTGAATCTCTCCAGAAGTCTCTCTCTCTCTCTCTCAGAATGTGTGGTGCAAAAATGTCACCGACAAAAAAAGGCAGGAAGCGGTCGCCTTTAAATAGCGCTCCCCTAGTCCCTTTCTGACAGCATAACGCTCCCCTCAACCTGTCGTTGCTAGCGGCAGGCGGTAAGGCAGGGGGCGCCACTCAATATCCAGTCCGGGGTGCTACCGGGGCGTTGCGCACTCGACTGACGTCGCGATCTGCCAGCGCAGGAGATCGTGGCGGTAGTGTTCAGCGCCGCCGCAAAATGTCTAGTTAATTTTGCGAGCGGCGCAAACATCGCCGCGCCCGGGTGCCAGTTGCTTTGCGCTCCACTTGGCACCCTCTTAAGGCGCTAACGGGAGGCACAAACAACTGAATTTTTCCCCTTTTGTGTGTTAAACTTGGAAAAAGTTGATAATTATTGCCTTTGTTGCAGTGTTAAATTGGGATGATCAGACATTAGCTGATCTCTGTTCGATAATCCTTTTCCTTTTAATAACATTCGTAAAGCTAGAGACAGTAATATGCCTGACAGTTAAATACATTTATTATTGTCTGGCAACGCTTTGATTTTACAATTCTTATCCTTGTTTTCAAATCCCTCCATGACCTCGCCCCTCCCTATCTCTCTAACCTCCTCCAGCTCAACAGCCTTCCGAGATCTCTGTACTTCTGCAATTCTGACCTCTTGCGCATCCCTGATTATAATCGCTCCACCAATGGCTGTGCCTTCAGCTGCTTCGGCCCTAAGCCACTCTGCCAGCCTAGCTCTCCTTTTAAGACGCTCCTTTAAACCTACCCCCACCTGCACTAACATCTCCTTATGTGGCTCGCTGTCACTTTATTTGAGAATGCTCCTGTGAAGTGCCTTGGGATGTTTTACTGAGTGAAAGGTGCTAAATAAATGCAAGTTGTTTCAAAATATCTATCTCAAGACTACATACAGAGCAGGACACGCAGCCCTATGTCTAGAAACCTGCGTGTAACTCCCAGGAATTGTGAACGATACCTATCCAGGCCGTTAATGGTAGCTCTCCTTGAAGCTAGCCAAAGTTCCTGCTGTGTTTTGCTTCGTATCTGTCTTTTATACTAATTTAAAAAGAAGCTTTTATTGTCTAATTCTTGCTGGGTTTAACTTTGTTTGGTGTTTTATGTCCCTTGAGTCATCGAACAGATTGATGAACATAGACAATGATAGGGGCCTCATGTCCTGGTTAATATCCTGGTCAATATCCTTTTTCCATCGTCATTTCAGCAGCCTTAGCTTCCTATCTTTTTTCTTCCCGCACTATAACTTTTATCCTGTGGTGTCATTGTGATGAAAAGCTAAGCTCTGCTAGCATACAGGTCAAACCAATTTTGAGTTACTCATGGTTTACCCGTAATTGCATAATAAGCTGTTCTGTCTCCATTCTGTATTAAAATAATGGGCAAAAAACATATCTATATTCTTACATGCCCAACAGAAATAAGAATGAATAGCTTACATGCACTAACCAGCTTGGTTGGTGCAGAAGTAGGCGGACTTGGGATGTTGATCACGGTTGAAGCCACAGCAGATAGACATTGTATTTGGAACCTTTTTACTTTTCTAGCTCCACTGTTGCTGTGAGGCCAGGAGTAACTTTAACTCTTAAAACAAATCATATCGATAGATAAGTATAATTATGTAGGTGTTAGCACTTGGATTTGCCTTGTGAAACTGCCCATTTGGCTGTTGAAAAACTGAACATACTTGTATCTCAGTCATTGTCTCCTAATTATAGCATGCCATTCCCCTTGGTTCAGTTTTCTACTTGGTGCTTCTGTTCCAACGTTAACTTTGCATTTGCAGAAGCTGAGTATACTCTATAGTGGGTTATAGTCAATTAATGTTGAATTCAACTTGTTATAAGCAACATTAAAAGGGGGCAAAATAACAACAGAAAATGCTGGAAAAACTCAGCAAGTCAGGCAACATCCGTGGAGAGAAATTTGAGTTGACGTTTCGGGTTTGACCCTTCTTCAAAACTGGAGAGAAAAGGAACTAGATCGAAGGCAGGGCTGCGATCGGGGGCAAATTGACATTAGAATATATTTCGCTTAGCCTTTGTTTGGTGCACACATAATGATGGCAAGCAGTTGTATGGGGCGATACAATTTGTTTTCTCCTTTTTTTCAGCCATTTGTTTAGCGGGGTATGTGTTTGCATTCTTGTGCAATAGCCCCTTAATTCTAGACAACAGGTTTCTGCCGTTGTATTACTGACCACTGGGAAATGCCCAAGATTGATGCTGTTTTGCCCCTGCCCTCCCCCCTCCCCCCATCCCTCCCGAAGACAGTTCAGCTGAAATTAGGAACTTTTATGAGGAACTGGTCTGCAGTGATCTTTCTTTCTGTGTGCAAAAGATTAAAGGCCTAGAATTTGCATAATGAGTAAATGAATGTGTATTGTGTGGCGGAACATTGCACTTGAGATCATTTCAACATGAACTAAACGTCTGAGTCAAAAATAAATTGAAGTCTAAGCTTACTTTCTAGTGCTACAATCTGATAATGTGCGATTCATGAGCAGATGTCACCCTCTTGGATTCGGCCTTGGTGAGAACATTGACAATGTTGTAAGATTTTGATTCTTCCTGTCCACAGTTGGACAGATGTAGGAGGCTAGCAGTCGGTTAATGTATGATCTGGATCGAGGGCACTCGCCTACGTGTGTGTGGGGTAGGGGGCAGAGAAAACATGGGTAAGCAAACAGTTCTCTCCGATTCCTTTCAAGTTTCCTGGACAGGTTGGCAATCCTCGACGATGCCTAATTTGCAGGCCATCTTGTGCAGTCGTTCAATGCCTGTATCTGTAGCCTAATTGGAGAGCATATATTAGTGATGTTCTCTGAGCTATCTGCCAAGGCATCTGAATCTAGAAGTTGTCACTAATGTTAATTGCCTTTAATCATTTTGCAAACTGTGTTTTTCCAGCATTTTCTGTTTTTCTTCAAGTTACTATGTATGGTGGTGGGAAAATTTATTTCAACCCCCTCCACAGGAACAAATTCTCTGGAGACTCCAGTTAAACGTGACACCATTAAGGCATTAACGCCACACATGCCTTAATCTTGATGATTACTGGATCTCCTGAAGAAATGGGAAGTGGTGGAGAATCTTGTTTATGCGATCCGATAAGATTGTATGGAGCTGCACCCAACACCGCTTGAGGCATCGGAGATTGAATATGAGAAACTAACCAAGTGGTTGTGTTTTCTTTCAGGAATATTTTGGTGGACAAACCTCATGACCAGTCTTCAAGGTGGTCCTCTGAAAGCAACTACCCCCCTCAGGTGAAAGACCCTTATATTTGTGCTCTTCATTTTTCTTTCTGCTTGTATAACTACTTTGTATCGTTCCTCTTCTTGCATTAATTCTTTAAAGCCTTTGCGTATTACTTTACAGAAGCTTCAAGAATGTGTATTCTGTGTCTTCATTGAGCTGAGGGACAAAATGCTTTCTTTTCAATCCGCTCACTCCTGTTCCTATATCTAGTGATTGCAACAAGCACTTACCTTCGAGTCTTCCACAAGTCCAGTGCAGTACATCTGTTTCTATATTGTTGTGGTAATGAGCCTGAACCTAAATCCCTGAACTATTGCTTCTGTGTGACTTTCTAAAACCTTTGTAAACCCCATCCCACCCCTTACTGGATGAGCCTGTCCAGTGAAAATTTGTATAAAACTTCAAGGTAGTTGCATGGAGTTAAAATGACTAGATTGAAACCACTTTAATTTGCTCCACTTGTATCTTGGGAACATTATTGAAGAACATTCTTATGCTCTCTAAATTGGAGGATTGCAAAGAACCTGCAGAATGCACAATCATGCATCCTCACATTTCACCTCGTCATTAATGGTAGGTCCTCCAGTCGCCTTGGCCTTGCTCTCTGGAATTTCTTTCCTAAACCTCCACCTCTCCGTTGCGCATTCTTTCTTAACTCAATGTAAAAAAAAAAAAAAACACCCATTTTGATTGCATTTTGGAGTTAGAGGAATTACCCAGTTTTGCCTGAAATGGATCACCCTTTTCCCCTGTGCTTTCACCTTCCCAGGGGTTAGTATAGCTATCCCTTTGGGAGGATGTTGCACAACGTTGCACTGTATTTAGTGGAAAAAGTGGGCATTGTGGATTAAGTCTGACCCTCTTGGTATTTTTCATATGTTTGCAAGTCCATTTTATGGAGGGGAAACAAATTGCAGGTTCAGATTGAAAATGTATAAATATTAACCAGCTGCAAACCTAAAAGCGAGCAAAGAAAACAGCATTTCGGGATCAAAAGAGATTGATGCAGGTATAGTGTTGTTTTGATACAGACTCTGCTGTGAATCAAACGTACTGCAGTTTTTCACAATTTATTTAGGTGGAAATAAATTTCTTTTGCTGTACGTTGAAAAAATTTGCATGACTTAAAAGCAACAAAGGATTTTCAGCACTCTGGAGCAAAATATGAAATTCAAACCCTGGCTTTTTCTATCAGCGTCGTGTTCTTGTGTGCTTGTGATCTATAATGCAGGAGATACCATGCTCCAGCAGCAGTTTAAGAGTACCACATACTGTTGTGTGTATCAATATTTTATACTTTTAGTGATACCTTTATCTCCCCATCTTTGCACTTACTTTGCTGTGTGTAGAACTTTTTTCTTAAGGATTCGCTCCTCAACTATTGCATATTTAATATTGGGAAATAGATTTTATTTGATTTGCATTTAAAAAGAAGTATGGGTAGGTCCAAAAATACTCATGAAGCATTGCTCATTCCCAGCATAGTGAAGATTTGATTTGTGCACCATAGTGTTCAGTCTTTGCTTCAAATGTTTGGGGTCAGATGAATGATCGACTTCTTCTGTCAGGCCTCGTAGCCTTGTACAATTCATGTCCATTGCTCCCACGGAAGAAGGCTGAAAGTGGAGGCCATGTGAGCTGTGTGCATGGATTAGTTAATGCTGACCTATATAGCTTGAATAATCTTGGCCAGAGGTCCTCTTGTATCCACTTAAAATCCTGTCCTCTTGGCGATCATTTCAGTGTGACATGTCCCCTCCCTTCTATTTATAGTGTGTCCCTCTCCCAGTGCACACAGTACCCCAGGTAACCCGCCGAAGACCTTTTACAATAGCAGTGGAACTTCTGTCCACTTTTATATAGTGTGTCCCTCTCCCAGTACACACACACGACTCCAAATAAACTGCCCAAGGTCTGCCATGAATACTTTCAGCATATTTTAGCCCTAGCCTCACCATCCTTTGTAGGAAAATGTATGACACCTTCAACCTGAAGGTTTGAGTGAAATTGGGAAATGTGTGGAAGTATTTAAGTCAGTGCGTGACTATCTATAATGTGTTAAAAGTCTTGTGTGCAGTGTTTGTCATACTTTGCCATCACCCTTTACTGATTTGGCTCAAAGTAAAACAGCCATTGTGAAACTGTGAAGGACAACCAATCTGAGCAGTCTGAAAGACCTACAGAAAAGAAGAAAAAGTTGAGAGAAAACAAAGTTTTAAAAGGAGATGGTGAATTAATTGAATCATTCAACATCTTATGCCAATTTTTTTCTTTCAATAACTGAAATTTCCAGTGTCCGGAATAAAGTCTTGCACAAAATTTCAAAAAAAGTTAAAAAAAAAAATAAACAAATTTCATACGATTAAATTTGCACATTGAATTGTACCTTCTCTTTAAAAATTCCAGCCTCTCCCAAAAACCTGGAATTCGACTTAGATATTTTTGACCAGAAGCATGACCCCGTCAGTCGAAGGCACACCCTTGATTCTCGCCGTGCACAGTTTCACTTGAGGGCTCAGTAGCAATTAGCTATTCAAAGTTTCAAAAGCTCTATTAGGGTCAAGTTTATATATTTTTTAAATGGACTCCGAGAGAGATTAAAAAAACAGAGCCCCACGTTAAACGCAACAAACTTAACTGATTACTGTCAGGCTTGAAGTGGGACATTTTCTCTCCCATATCTATTGTAGCTTTTGTTCTTTGTGTTTATAAAAAAATCTGTTTAGCTTTCTCACTGGAACAATCCCTCTGTTTCTCTCTGTTTCAGTTTGTGTGTTTTTGAAAATAATTTAATTAGAAAATGGATGACAAATTTGAGTAGATTTTCAACAAAATTAAATATAAACTATATTTACTTCGGAAAGCATATTAATCTGAGAGATGAGTATCTTCATCCTAATTTGTTACTTCCTTTTAAAACATAAAATAAAGGAAAAGGAAATTAACTTTGAAAACATACCAGGAATAGAGGATGAAAATGCTAGTGGCTGTTTGGTTAACATTAGAAAATGTAAATGTTCTAATTGGTGACAGCAGTCAGAGACACCAACCACCAAATGCAGAGAGTTTTTTTTTAGAAACTTGGATCTCGTTGCTGTTTGGACCTTCACATTCTTTTTGCTCCAAGCATTATTGTCTGACCTTGAAACCACCATTAAGCTAAAGTCCAGTTCCCCTTTACATATTTCAGCTAAACCCCGGATTCCCCCTCCATTTGTGCCAAACCCCAAGTTTCTTGACCAGACCATAGTCCTCCGTGCTCCCCCCCCCCCCACCAATGATGCCAAACTCCAGTGCTAACAAAGGTAAGGAATGCTCCAGTGCCGCCAAACCCCACCCCACTCCTTCCCCAGCGTTGGTAAATACTAGGCACCTACCTCAAACTGGATACATCTATCCATACCATATTACTGTCTATCCTGAGATTTTAAAATTGCAATGCACCCCATACACCATTAGTTAGGTTACTGAGTTTAAATTGATGGTTACATCCAAATCTTCATTAGCATTGGATACCCACCTACAGGTACTATGTTTTGTATTTCTGACACTAGATTGGATTATCTACATTAAACTCAGTCTGCAGCTCCTCAGCCATTTACTTAACATTCAAAATGTTTGGGACAAACACTAAACTGAAAGTCCACTTAACACAAGCTCAGTACCCTATGCTTTTATAACTTTCCTATTCCCAGGCCAGTTCTTAGTCCTAGCGAAAGTGCCATTGATTCTGTGCACCTTCATCCGTAGAAGCTTAGTTCTGGAACATTGTCGAGTGTCTTCTGAAATTCCAATTACTTTAAACCCAACAGAAAGCTTTTATTGCTTTTTTTTGCTAGTTTCAAGGAATTCCATTATGTTCAGAGAAGTGGCTTGTTGATTCTTAAACTATGATGGTTATCTTCTATGCTCCCTACAGTCTTTAGCTGAACAGTTTTAGCCTCTTAAAAACAAAACACGAGCATTTTCCCAGTACCAGTGTACAATTCTCTGATTGTCACTTATCTTTTGATAAGATTACATTAGCTCTCTTCAAAATATTCTTAGCCTCGCTATGAATTGCTTTTGATTCTTTTCCTCCAGTATTTGATTCTGAAACTTGAGAGGCCTGCAATAGTCCAGAGCATCACCTTCGGAAAATATGAAAAGACCCATGTCTGCAACCTGAAGAAGTTTAAAGTTTATGGGGGGATGAGTGAAGAGAACATGACTGAACTGCTGTCAAGGCAAGTATTAACAGTGGAGCTATGATCTTCATTGCCGAGGTAGTTGATTGCTTCTATATTCAGCTTTAATAAGGTTATGCAAGAGATTTTGTATATCATTAATTGACCTGTAGGCGAATGATTACGAGCTAGTGATCTAATTGAGGAGGTCAGACATCATTTCTAGATTGGCAGGTCGTCTGAGTGCCTTTACTACCTAATTAAAATCACTTTTAATTGGATGGTTTATGATTTTGTGTTGATGGCAGTCTTTGCAGTGGACCCGGGTCTACCAGCCCTCTCCTCCTGTTTCATGTCACTCGGATCTTGTTAATGTCTAATGCCAGGCTTTCTGCTACTTTTGGATTTGAATTTTCATGTGGAGAGCAAATTCTGGATATTATAAATGGTTGACTTGAACTGTGTATCACAAGATGGAACACCAGCTCTGGGACTTGATTTTTATTGAGCTACACCTTCCTATTTGACATTTGACCTCCTTGATTGTATGAGGGCTGTAATTCACTCTCCGCCAGTTGCCTATGCAATATATACTTTGTAGGTAATCTGTACCCTCAGTAATGGGCATGCCTTTCTGTGAGCACTATTTGGTACTACAGTGAAGAACTATGAATTGTAAATGTCTCCAGGAACTTCTTGTGGGTTGGAGAGGAATTTCCCAAATGTTTATTCCCTCTTAAATTGGCCCCAAATTTTTATTTTTGCCTCTTCAAATAGATAGTGTGGTTGACTGGTGGAGGGAGAGGGGGTAGATGGGAGTGGGGAAGTTGCACAATAGTAGTATAGAACAATCTTGAACCAGCTAGTCCTTTCCTGTCCTTCATTTTCATACATTTATGATGTAGCACCTACAGATATATGGTACAACTGAGGGTAGGCCTGAGCTGATCATTCCAGGTGACTAAATATCAAGAAGAAAAAAAGGTGGTGGGCTAAGAGTGTTAATCAAAGGTTTTATTGCAGCACTGGAACATAGGGGAGGGTTTCAACTAAATTGGCAGGGGGTTGGGCACCAGCATAAAGAAGTAGAAAAGAGGAATAAGGTGCATAAAGGAAGGAGCGTGTTGGATAGAACTAGAAAGGGAAGTAGTACCATATGAGATAGGAGCAGATTAAGAAGGACTATGAGGAATACAAAGACAGGTTTGGAATGCATTTATGTAAATGCACAAAGTGTGGTGAATCAGGTTGGTGAGCTACAAGCACAATTAGCCGTGTGGGCATATGATGTAGTGGCAATAACGGAAATGTGGCTTAAAAATGGTGAGGACTGGGTGCTTAATATTCACGGATACAAGGTGTTCAGAATAGATAGGGAAGGAAAAAAGGGAGGTGGGGTGGCAGTGCTGATTAAGGAAGACATTGTAGTGTTAGAAAGGGAGGATGTTCTTGAGGGGACAAGGACAGAATCCATTTGGTTAGAGTTGAGGAGCAAAAAGGGTCTGATCACGCCATTGGGGGTATTCTACAGGCCTCCAAATAGTGAGAGGGAGGTAGAGGAGCAAATCAGCAGGGAAATCGCAGAGATATGCAAGAGCTATAGAGTGGTGATATTGGGGGTCTTTAATTACCCAAATATTGATTGGGATAATGTTAGAGTAAAGGGAAAGGAGGGGGAGGAATTTCTTCAATGTGTTCAGGAGAACTTACTTGACCAATATGTTCTCGGCTGAACTGGAAGGAGGCATTGCTGGATCTGGTGTTGGGGAATGAGGTGGGCCAAGTGTCTGTGGAAGAACACTTGGGTAAGAGTGATCATCGTATCATAAGGTTTAGATTAGTAATGGAGAAGAGCAAGGAACAATCTAAAGTAGAATTTCTAAATTGGAAGAAGGCTAACTTCAGTAGGATGAGAGGGGATCCAGCCAGGGTAAAGTGGAACCAAAGATTGACAGGAAAAACTGTGGGCATATGATGTAGTGGCAATAACGGAAATGTGGCTTAAAAATGGTGAGGACTGGGTGCTTAATATTCACGGATACAAGGTGTTCAGAATAGATAGGGAAGGAAATGGGTAATCTTTAAGGAGGAGATGTTTCAGGTACAGGCTAGGTACATTCCAACAAGAGGGAAAGGTAGGGGAATCAAAGCTAGGGCTCCTTGGATGACGAGGGAGATAGAGAATATGATGAAACAAAAAATGAGGGTGTATGATGCATGTCAGGTGAATTTTTCAAGTGAAAACCAGGCCAAATGCGATAAGTTTAATGGGGAAGTGAAGAGGAAAATAAGACTGACAAAGAGAGAATGAGAATAGAATGGCAGTTAACATAAAAGGGAACCCAAAAATCTTCTACCAGCATGTAAATAGTAAGCGGGTAGTAAGAGGCGGGGTGGGGCCTATTAGGGACAAAGAAGGTGATGTATGCTTAGAGGTGCAGGGCAAGCCTAGAATACATAATGAGTACTTTGTACCAGTGTTTACTAAGGAAGAGGATGCTGACAAAATATGGGTAGAAGCGGAGATGGTAGAGGTAATGGCTGGGGTAAAAAATTGATGGGCAGGCACCTGGGGGGTGGCTTGCATCCCAGGTTGCTGAGGGACGTGAGGGTGGAGATAGCGGAAGGACTTGCCATAATCTTTCAATCTTCCCTCGATACGGCGGGGGTGGGGGGGGTGTGTGGAGGTGCCAGAGGATTGGAAAGTGGCAAATGTGACACCCTTGTTAAAGAAAGGGTGTAAGGACAATCCTAGAAACAATTTTTTCCCCTGATTATTAACAGGCACTTGGAGAGGTTTAAGTTACTTAAGGAGAGCCAGCATGGATTTGTAAAAGGCAGATTGTGTTTGACTAATCTAATTGAATTTTTTGATGAAGTAACAGAAGGTTGATGAAGGGAATGCAGTGGATGTTGTCTATATGGATTTTAAGGAAGCATTTGATAAAGCACGACATTAAAGGCTGGTTTACAAAATTGAGGCTCATGGAATAGGAGGGTCAGTGTCAGCTTGGATAAGAAATTAGCTTAAGGACAGAAAACAGCGAGTTGTGGTAAATGGTTGTTTTTCAAACTGGAGGATGGTAGACAGAAGTGTTCCCCAAGGGTCAGTGCTAGGGCCACTGCTTTTTTTGATATATTTAAATGACTTGGACATTGGAATACAGAGTAAAATTTCAAAATTTGCAGATGATACCAAATTTGGAGGTGTGGCAAACAGTGAGGATGATACCAATCGGCTAGCAGAATGGGCAGACAAGTGGCAGATGGAATTTAATACAGAGAAGTGTGAAGTGAAGCATTTTGGCAGAAGGGATAGGGACAGGAAATATAGACTTAATGGCACAGTTCTAAAGAGTGTGCAGGGACAGAGGGACCTGGAATTAATGTGCATAGATCTTTGAAGGTGGCAGAACATACTGAGAGAGTGGTTAGCAAAGCATATGGGATCTTGGGCTTCGTAACTAGAGGTATTGAGTACAAAAGCAGGGAAGTTATGCTGAACCTTTATAAAGCGCTGGTTAGGCCACAGCTAGAATATTGCATCCAGTTCTGGTCGCCACAGTTTAGGAAGGATGTGAAGGTCCTTGAGAGGGTGCAGAGGAGATTTACCAGAATGGTTCTGAGGATGAGGGATTTTAGCTAGAAGGTGAGGTTGGAGAAGCTGGGGTGGTTCTCCTTGGAGCAAAGGAAGTTGCGGGAAGATTTGATAGAGGTGTACAAGATTATGACGGGTTTGGATAAGGTAGACAAAGGCTGTTCCCATTAGCTGATGGTACAAGGACGAGGGGACACCGATTTAAGGTTTTGTGCAAGAGATACAGGGGGGATGTGAGGAAGAACTTTTTTACGCAGCGAGTGGTGAGGACCTGGAACTCGCTGTCGACGAGGGTGGTGAAAGCGGAGACGATCAATGATTTCAAAAGGAAATTAGATAGGCACTTGAGGGAAATAAACTGGCAGGGCGACGGGGATAGAGCGGGGGAATGGGACTGACTGGATTGCTCTACAGAGAGCCGGCACCGACTCGATGGGCTGAATGTCCTCCTCCTGTGCCATAATGACTCTGTAGGGAATGGTGCAAGCGTTTTAATCTATTCGAAATGTGCAGACAAATTAGAGAAAAAGGCAGGAGCAGCAAGGCCTTAATAGACTGTTGTTAAAGTAATCTAAGAAGGTAAGCAAGGGCAAGTAGGGTTGAGGAACATCTAGGAAACGGTGACGGTAGCATAATTATATATAAATATTTCAGTACAAGAATTGAAAAGGAGAGTGAACAATTAAAGGTACTGTACTTGAATGGAAGAAAGCTAATTTCAAATAGATCAAAAAAAAATTAGCCTAAATAAACTGATCAGCCAAGATAACCATACACAATGGGAAGCAAATAATTGGGTTGTAGACTTGGTACAGGAAATAATTAGGTTGTAGATCAGATATACTACCATAGATAGTAACGGTGGTGCGGCAAAAGCTGGAGTTGCTTGGATAAGTAGAGAAATAAAATGAGGCATATGACAAATTGAGGGCTATAATAACAGAAGAAAAGCAAGTAAAATGTAGAGGGTAAGCAAAAAGAGATTAGAAAAGTTGAACCCATAAAAATTGGTGCAGTAACACTACTGAATTTTATTAACACATAAAAGAAAAGGTATGGGTGATTAGAGTGAAAATAAATGATCCTGTGGCGGACGAAGGAATGGTGAAAAAATTAAATGAGTATTTAGCTGTTTTCGCAGATTAGTTTGAAACATAGAAACATAGAAGATAGGAGCAGGAGTAGGCCATTCGGCCCCTCGAGCCTGCTCCGCTATTCAGTGCGATCATGGCTGATCATCCAAATTCAGTACCTGGTCCCTGCTTTCTCCTCATACCCCTTGATCCCTTTAGCCGTAAGAAATATATCCAACTCCTTCTTGAATATATTTAATGAATTGGCCTCTACTGCCTTCTGTGGTAGAGAATTCCACAGGTTCACCACTCTCTGGGTGAAGAAATTCCTCCTCATTTCTGTCCTAAATGGCTTACCCCTTATCCTTAGACTGTGACCCCTGGTTCTGGACTCCCCGACCATCGGGAACATCCTTCCTGCATCTAGTCTGTCCAGTCCTGTCAGAATTTTATAAGTTTCAATAAGATCCCCGCTCATTCTTCTAAACTCCAGCGCGTATAAGCCCAATCGACCCAATCTCTCCTCATACGTCATTCCTGCCACCCCAGGTATCAGCCTGGTGAATCTTCGCTGAACTCCCTCCATGGCAAGAACATCCTTCCTCAGATAAGGCAACCAAAACTGCACACAATACTCAAGGTGTGGTCTCACCAAGGCCCTGTACAACTGCAGCAAGACATCCTTGTTCCTGTACTGAAACCCTCTCGCTACGAAGGCCAACATACCATTTGCCTTCTTAACCGCCTGCTGCACCTGCATGCTTACCTTCAGCAACTGGTGCACAAGGACACCCAGGTCTCGTTGCACTTCCCCTTCTCCCAATCTATTGCCATTCAGATAATAATCTGCCTTCCTGTTTTTGACACCAAAGTGGATAACCTCGCATTTATCCACGTTATATTACATCTGCCATGCTTCTGCCCAATCACCCAACCTGTCCAAATCATCCTGGAGTTTCTCGGCATCCTCCTCACAGCACACAAGCCCACCCAGCTTTGTGTCGTCTGCAAACTTGGAGATATTACATATAGTTCCCTTGTCTAGATCATTAATATATATTGTGAATAGCGGGGGGTCCAAGGACCGATCCCTGCGGTACCTCACTAGCCACTCGGAAAAAGACCCGTTTATTCCAGCTCTTTGCTTTCTGTCTGCCAACCAGTTCTCTATCCAAGTCAATACCTTGCCCCAATCCCATGTGCCTTAACTTTACACGCTAATCTCTTATGCGGGACCTTATCGAAAGCCTTTTGAAAGTCCAAATACACGACATCCACTGGTTCTCCCTTATCTATTTTACCAGTTACACCCTCAAAAAATTCCAGTAGATTAGTCAAGCATGATTTACCTTTTGTAAATCCAGGTTGACTTTGTCCGATCCTGTCACTGTTTTCCAAGTGCTCTGTTATTACATCTTTGGTATTGGGAATGAAAAGGTACAAGAGGCGGCAGTAAAGCAATCAGGCAGCATATATAATCTAGATGAAGAAGCAGTACTAAAAAGAGTGGAGAAAAAAACACTGGGCCCTGATGCATACCTCTTGAGAAAATAAGGGAAGTCAGATAGCAAGTGGCAGAGTAGAATCCATAATGGCTTTTATAAATATTTGAAGAAAAAAGTTTCAAGAGGTATGGGGGAAAGGGCACTGAAATTGGGATTGTGTGGATCGCTTTCTCCGAGTCGGCAGAAGAGCAGTGGGTCAAATGGCTGCTGCTTCTGTGAAGTTCCCCAAAGCTGAATTTTTGTCTCCCTTGATTTCCTTTTGAGTGTGTAGAGTAAAAAAAAAATTAAATGTCAAACTCATTTCATGTGTTGAAAAATTCTTCTATTCTGTGTGATCATTTTCATTTTGAAGTTGCTTCTGTTGATTTGTAGAACTGAATTAAACATTAATCAAGTCCCTTTGCACAGTAGCTGGCTGTTGAAAGAATGTTCGGAATGTTGATTGTAATTGTACAAACTAGTGATTCAAACTCAAAATGGGATACTTCTGTTGTAGAAGCATAATTTTTTGTCTGAATATTACATTGACATCCCTATTCTAGATAGTATATAGGTGCTTTCTATATAATGACAAAGAATCTGAACAGCTAATTTGTTGGATATTGGGCTGCATTATAACCAGTCCAGGACAATCTGTCTTCACTTGAAAGCTTATTTAATAATTTTCCACTTTTGTTAGTTACCCATTTAATCAAAAGGTAGTGACATGAATAGCACTGATTTATAGCTCCACATTCATGCAATCTATTGGTGTTGATACACACGCATAGATGGCGTGCAGTAGAGTAATGGAAACTATTGGAAGCTCTGGGATTTGAGCATGTAACCTATACTGACACTTCATGGCAGTGCTGCATTGTCAAGAGGTGTGATGTCTTTTGGATGAGATGTTAACAGATCTGTCTGTTGCAGATGGTTCAAGTGGCTATTACAAGAGGTACTAGTTGAAGAGTTCTTGGTGTCCTGGTCAAAGAGCATTTTTTAATCAACATCAAAAATGGTCATTTATTTCATTTCTGTTTGTGGGACATTCTGCGTGCAAATGACTGTACATAAGTAACTGCCATTCGAAGTAATTGAATATATGTGTGCTTCAGGATTTAAGAGGCTTGACAAGGTGGTATATATAAATATACAAGTTCTTTCTCTTTGATTAACTAACCATGACAGTTTGTTTTTTTTTCTCATCTACCTACTCTTCCCTTGAAGAATGGTGTGGAGTAATGGATATATTCACAGACTAATTAACAGTCTGACAGGCCGCAACAAGCATGCTGCTTCTGTGGCTGTAACCACCTTTATACCAACTAGTAGGGTGGTAGGTCCTAACAGCGGGCGGGGGGTTTTATGGGCTTCCACAATCCGTAAGATAAGCGGGGCCTCCCATTCCCATGATGGTCCAGCTGGATGTCTACCCAGAATTTAGGACCGGCGCTGCGGTCTCCACTGGCCAGGACTCAGGACTGTCTCGAGTGGGGTTTGAACCCTGCACCACCTTACTCTGGTGGGAATGCTATCACTAAGTCAAAGGCTGCCGTCGGCCACGGCAGTTGATTAGTGTATATAAAATGGGTTGAAGCGTGCAGTGTTTGCATATTGGTCAGTAATGCTCGAGAGTGAAGAACTGTGCCAGTCGACTAAAATGTATTTCATTACGAGGATTCAAAGAAACTGCAAATAGTGCACATCCAAGATCAGAACAGAGCACGCTAGATGAAATGCATTGGGGAAAAACTGCAAAAGCTGGAAATCTGAGAGATAAAACCAGAAAATCAACGAGGGGCCTAAACAGAATTGGGATGCAAAATTGGCACCCAAGTGTTCAAAATTATGAAGGGTTTTGATAGAGTAGATGGGAAGAAACTGTTTCCACTGGCCAGAGGGTCAGTCACCAGAGGACACAGATGTAAGATAATTGGCTAAAGAACCAGAGGGAAAATGAGAATTTTTTTTTTTACGCTGAGATATATGCTGGAATGCTGCCTGAAAAGGTAGTGGAAGCAAATTCAGCGGCAACTTTTAAAAGGGAATCTGATACATACTTCAAAAGGAAAAAAATGGCGAGATTATGGGGAAAGAGTGGGGGAGTGGGATTAATTGGTGTCTCTTTCGAAGATCGGGCACGATGGGCCGAATGGCCTCTTTCTCTGCTACAGGAAACTCTCGTTCAACCGGCTCCTAAATATCCGAATTCTCTAATAACGGGCACAATTCTCACTGCGAAAACTACAGTATACAGTCGTTTATAAGTTTTGTTTTACTGTTAAGTAATAATTAAAGAGTTATGGATTACCCTCAACTGGCATTACTGTACTTAATCAAGCATCTTCCACCATCCATTTCACACAACATTCTGCAGGTGAGTACCCAATTATACTGCACATTCTTGATTTTTTTATTTTTGTTTGTTAAAAATAGCCTCGGTAGATATACCTCTCCGTTATCCAGAATTTTTTTTATCAACTGGCACCATCCCGGTCCTGTCGGTGACGGATACCAAAGAGTTCCCTGTATATGATTCTATGTGGGTTTCCATGTTGACACCCTTTTTTCTGGAGGGATTGAGTGGGGTTAAACGAGACATTTTTTAAGGTGACAAGAAATTGAGCCAAGTAGAAGAGAGTGGTGATGGACAGAAACTGGTTGGGCCTCTTGGAGGAAGACGCAGATGAGTGTGGAGGGTTGGCGATGTAGAGGGAGTAGAAGTCAAAGGTGAAAAGGAGTTGCTATGGGCTGGCGAATCTGAAATCAGCAGTGAGTCACAGATATAGGTGGGTTGGGACTGGACAAAGGGCAAAGGATAGACTCTAGCTGAGGAAATTAATTCAATGCGATAGGAACAGACAGCGAACAATTGTCTTGTTGGTTAGCCCTGTTGTGTAACAAAATGCTGAAACTGTATTTGGGGTTGAGATCCTTGGTCACCTGCCCCCGTCCCTGGGTTATTGCGAAAGATCGTGATACAAATTGAAAAACTGCTCGTTTCAGATGACATACCTGCTGTGTATTTGCAGCAGTTTCTATTTGTATTGTGAATGCTGTTTTGTTTTCAAATGGAGGAGGTTAATCCCTTGATATCTAAACCTGCTTTTAATTCACAGCGGCTTAAAGAATGATTACAACAAGGAGACTTTCACCTTGAAGCACAAAATTGATGATCAGATGTTCCCCTGTCGTTTCATTAAAATAGGTGAGGTCTCTAACTGATTAAAACAAACTAATCCAATCAGCCATATAAGCAATTGAGTAGGGCAAGTGCATGAACATCCCTGGGATAGTGACTTTGTAAATATACCTCCCCGAGCAAACGTTTAAAAAGGGCTTGTCATTTAAATGGAGCAAAGTCACTAATACCAGTCAGTTTCTGTTGAAACATAGAAAAAAAACATAGAAAAATAGGAGCAGGAGTAGGCCATTCGGTGACATTTAAAGCAATAAAAAAAAACAATAATTTCTGTCTGCTTGCATCATGACTTAATTCTTGAGGGTTTTTTAACCCAAGTTCCCACTGTGTTGCAAAGGAAGTCACTCGCTACACGAGCAACCTACTTATCAAGGATGCTGCCATGTTGTGACGCAAGAGCTCCATTTTGTTGAACGTGTCCTGGGGTATGTTTTCTAAGGAAAAACTGTAATGTAATTACGTTTTCTTAAATATATTTGTTTCTGGTTTTCAAATAGTTGAATGCACTTTGCTTTGGAAGGTACAGGAAACTCTCGATTTACCGGCACCTAAATAACCGTAAATCTCTGTTAACCGGCAAAATTCAGGAGTAGGTTCAGGTAAGTTTTACTTCATATTAGTGGCCGTGTAACCGGGGTTCCTGAAACTGTGGCCATGTAACCGGGGTTCCTGCACCTGTTGCCATGCAACAGGGACGCCTGGATCTGTGGCCGTGTAACCGGGGTTCCTGCACCTGTTGCCATGCAACAGGGACGCCTGGATCTGTGGCCGTGTACGGGGCTCTCTTACCTTAAACATAGAAACATAGAAGATGGGAGCAGGAGTAGGCCATTCGGCCCTTCGAGCCTGTTCCGCCATTCAACGAGATCATGGCTGATCATCCAAACCCTAGCACCCGGTCCCTACACCGACAGCCATCCCACCCAAGCCCTATCCTCGTAACCCCACGTATTTAATCCCCCCTAACACTAAGGGTCAATTTTTATCATGGCCAATCAACCTAACCCGCACATCTTTGGACTGTGGGAGGAAACCGGAGCACCCGGAGGAAACCCACGCAAACACGGGGAGAATGTGCAAACTCCACACAGACAGTCACCCGAGGCCGGATTTGAACCCGGGTCCCTGGCGCTGTGAGGCAACAGTGCTAACCACTATGCCACCGTGCTGCCTTAGTAAGTATACCTCTCTGTAATCCGGACTTTTTGATCAACCGGCACCACGTCGGTCCCATCGGTGCCGGATAAAAAAGAGTTTCCTGTATATTGAATTCTGGAGTCGTGTTGTAGTTTATGTTTAGCTCTCTGGTATTGAAGTATGCTTTGTAATTTGAGATTGTTGCAGTAACTTGTTCCAGGCAGAGCACCACTAATATATTAAGTTGACTAACCCCAATTCATTTTACTTTCTCCTGTTTAAAAGAGAGGCTAAAACCTCTGGTCCTGATGGATTGCATCCACGCATATTAAAAGAAGTTGGGGAAGAGATAGCAGAGGCACTATTACATGTATATAAAAATTCATTAGAAAAGGGAAGAGTGTCAGAGGACTGATGGACAGCTAATGTGATTCCTATATTTAAAAGTGAAGATAAAACAGTCCAGGGAACTACAGACCAATTAGCGTAACGTCAGTAAAAAAAAGAAAGATAATGGAATTCTTACTCAAAGATGTAATAGAAAAGCATCTAGGAGCTGAAAATATAATAGAGTAGTCAGCACGGATTCCAAAAGGGGAGGCCATGGTTGACCAACCTTATTGAATTCTTTGAAGAAGTAATAGAATTGGTAGATTGGGGTATTGTAGTAGATGTAATATAATTGGATTTCCAAAAGACCTTCGATAAGGTACCACACAGTAGACTCATGACTACAGTCAGAACATGTGGAGTCAGGGGACAAGTAGTAGAATGGATAGCAAGCTGGCTACAAAGCAGAAAACCCAGAGTAGGGGATAAAGGTAGTAGTTACTCAGACTGGCAAAAGGTGGGAAGTGGTGTTGCACAAGGATTGGTGCTGGGACCATTGTTGTTCACCATTTACATAAACAATTTGGACTCTAATCGGAAGTCCAATTTCAAAATTTGCAGGTGATCCCAAATTGGGGGTGGGGTGGGGGTGTAGTTAATACAGAGGAGGACTGTGACAAAATACACAAAGACAATAATAAACTTGCAAAATGGGTGTGTAATTGGCAAATGAACTTCAATATAGGTAAGTATGAGGTGATGCATGTTTGGTAGGAAGAATGAGGAGGCCGCATACTCCTTGGAAAATAAGTGTCTAACTGGGGTAGAGGAACAGAGTAATCTGGGGTTACAGATACACAAATCACTAAAAGTAGTGACGCTGGTTAATAAGGCCGTTAGCAAAACACTGTGCTTCATTTCTAGAGGGATAGAACTGAAAAGTAAGGAAGTGATGTTAAACTTGTATTGAACCTTGGTTAGGCCACACTCGGAGTACTGGGCACAGCTCTGGTCGCCATATTACGAAAAGGATATAGAGGCCCCGGAGAGGGTATAAAAAAGATTTACAAGCATGATACCAGAACTGCAAGGTTAGACCCATCAGGAAAAGTTGAACAGGCTGGGTCTCTTTTCTCTTGAAAAGAGAAGGCTGCGGGGTGACCTAATAGAGGTCTTTAAAATTATGAAAGGTTTTGATAGAGTAGACCGAGGGAGAGTGTTTCCACTTGTGGGGAAGAGCAAAACTAGAGGTCATCAAAACTAGATAGTCACCAAGAAATCAAATGGGGAATTCAGCAAAAACTTCTTTACCCAGAGAGTGGTGAGAATGTGGAACTCGCTACCACAGGGAGTGGTTGAAGTGAATAGTATAGATGCACTTAAGTGGAGGCTAGATAAGTGTATGAGGGAGAAGGGAATAGAGGCTTACGCTGATAGTTAGATGAGGAAGGATGGAGGGAGGCTCAAATGGAGCGTAGACGTCAGCATGGATTGGTTGGGCCGAATGGCCTGTTTCTGTGCTGTATATTCTACGTCAAGTGAGATAAGGCTGAAATGCGTCTAGACAGAAGTGTACCCTTCAAATTGAAATCCGTTGCTAATTTTCTCATTTTCAATCATAACTTAATTTGGATTCGACCTGTCATAATTTGGCTGTTTGAATAATGCAAGTAACTATCTGGTATTGACAGAAAAAGTGCCGAAAGATGTATCGTTCCATAGGCATTTTCAGTTAATTAAACTTTTAACTTCTATCATCCAGTTATTCGACTAAATTAATGTACTTTTAAAGGCGGAATAATCTGAGTTATAGTTGTCCATCAAAATTCAGAGCTTGAATACTCATTATTACTGCTCTGCTTGAAGTTGGTCCTGGCCTTGTGTGACATTGATAAGTGAGGCAAAACTAATTCAATTTCACTGCACATTAACATTTTAAACTCCATAATAAATTGGCCAAAGGATTACAGCATTATAATGGTTACAAAATGAATCCTTTTAGATGTTTTCTGTTATTTCTTCCCAGTAATGAACTCTTTTAAAGACAAAGGTTCTTTTAAGTGCAAATTGGCACGGAGGAAAATTCTATGGTTGGTTCTGGCAGATAGTTGTGCAAGGAAAAAGTTAATGGAATCATAGAATGGTTACAGCACGGAAGAAGGCCCTTCGAGCCCGTGCCGGCTTTCTGCAAGAGTACCTTAGCTAGTCCCTCTCCCCCGCCCTTTCCCCCTAGCCCTGCAAATGTTTTTCTTTCAGTTACTCATCCAACTCCCTTTTGAAAGCTGTGATTGAGTCTGCCTCCACCACCCTTTCAGGCAGTGCATTCCAGATCCTAACCACTCGCTGAGTAAATAAGTTTTTTCTTATGTTGCCTTTGGTTCTTTTATCAATTACCTCAAATCTTTGTCCTCTGGTTCGCGACCCTTCTGCCAATGGGAACAGTTTCTCTCTGTCCAGACACCTCATGAGTTTGAAAACCTCCTATCAAATCACCTCTCAATCTTCTCTGCTCTAAGGAGAACAACCCCAGCTTCTCCAGTCTGCCCACGTAACTGAAGTCCCTCATCCCTGGAATCATTCTCGTAAATCTTTTTTGCACCCTCTCTAAGGCCTTCACATCCTTCCTAAAGTGCGGTGCCCAGAATTGGACACAATACTCCAGTTGGGGCCGAACCAGTGTTTTATACAGGTTCATCATCATTTCCACGCTTTTGTACTCTTTACCGCGATTCATGAAGCCCAGGATCCTGTAAGGTTTTTTTTGTTGATGCCAGAAAGTTGCATTTTAGCAGTTGGTTGGAAATATAGCCTTGGAGCTCAGAAGAAATGAAGAACTTACAAAAAAGACGGCTTTTATACATTTTTGCATAATAGTCCTTTTTTCAATTTTTAAATGGAGTAAGACCGTACCTTGATAGACTGCATACCAGTTTTGAGGAAAGATCTGTCTTGACTGTGTCTTCTATATTGTAAAAATATTTTGTTTGTCCTACTTCTTTGAATGTATGTCGTAAGTTCAACATATAAAGTAGTTTATTTGGCTATATTTTTGCCTCTATGCTTCTAAAATAAGCCAACTTTTTCCAATCCGTTCATTTTTCCCTGCCTTTCCTTTTAACTTTTGAGCCCTCTTCAATTCACCTTCAGTTCGGAGTTGGGGCCATTCGCATTGGATACATCACCGCTGACGACACTGCTCTGCAATGTTATCAGTCATTGCTTGCTTTATTTCTCTTCCCACCCCCACCCCAAGTGGAAAGTGAGATTCTTCACTCCTGGGAGGGATCCTGTGTAGAGCTTCTCCTCGCCGAAAACTGGTGAAAACCACTTCACATTTTAGCTGTGGGCAGTCTTTTTGTACCATTGCGTTGTTTCCCCTCTTATTATAAGCACGGAGGTAAATTTGCAACACTAACACTTCAGTGCTAATAACCCAGTGTCAGCATTTGTAAATTGGAGAGTAGATCAATAGACAAACGTTAAATTAAAAGTGCAGATGGATTTATAGTTCTAAATACTTTACAGAAAGTAACGCTGCAGTTCAGAAATACGACTTGAGAATTAAAAAAGCAAAAGTCACAGGAAGGAATGTTCTTTTCAGTAGAGGAATTCAAAACAAGATATTACAGTACTGCCAATTTAGAAGTACTGTACTGGAATCAAATTGTTCCTTTTTAGGAATGCAATTTTTTTAAGCCTGCATTAGAGCTGGTAAATTTGATTGTCTGACCGCCCTGGGAGTATGAACACGCAGTTTTCACTTTTGTGAAGTGTCTTGTCTCTGCTGCCCACTACTGCTGGCATATCCCTTTTATGTATACTGCAGGGAGGAAGCTCTTGTTTTGCTACTGGCCAAGGTTATGGGAATTGGTCCCTAAAATGCATTTTATAAATGCACCAAGCATCAATATTTAATAACTTCATTATTGCTATTGCTCATTGTAATTTTAACCTTCAAATTAAAAAAATATATTTTACTGCTTTATTAACCCTCAATATTATAGGTGATATAAACTAGTTGTGCATATTTGTCACAGTCTATATATAGACAGTCCTGGTCAGTCATTAATGATCAGAGAATCTTGTGCTTGAGAAATGGTTTCAATTAATTAATCATCTTAGCCTTGAAGAACATGTGCTGTAAATAATGTATTAAAGTGTTAAGGTAGCACAGTGCTGTTGTTTGAAGAGCCCAAGTCTCAGAACATAAAATCTGAACTTCTTTAAAACTAAATGTCATCAATGATCGGTAGAGACAAAATGTTGATGATTTATAAAAAGCACTTCATTAATGCTAGCCTGTACAGGGCCCATCTGGAAATGGTAGGAAACCTTTAGGCCCACTTTTAGTAAGAGAGCGGAGGGGTGCTGCCATTTGTTTTCTGCAGTGATCGAATGTTTAATCCTTTTACTTCTGCTCTATTCGGAAGCTTTGCAGCACTGAATATATTGATTTGTTTTTCCCTCTACTTTATTCTGTTCAATCCCATGTTTATTACATTTCAACTTAACTGCCAAATATATCTTGATAATCTGAATCCATACATTTGCAGGTAGTTATTAAATGAGGCGTGATGTGCAAAATGGGTTTGGCTGTTTCTGAGGTTATATAAAGCTACTTCAGGCATATCCAAAGGCAGTCTTGAAACTTTTTTCCACCCTTTTCTTTATAGTTCCATTAATGTCCTGGGGCCCTAGCTTTAACTTCAGCATCTGGTATGTTGAACTACATGGGATAGATGAACCAGACATTGTACAACCATGCCTTAACTGGTACAGCAAGGTAGGCATACTGTATTGTATTTTATGTAAGCTGTTTTATTTCACTTTAAGGTTTACATTGATGCTGAATTTTAAAACTCTTTTATGCTACAAATGTGTTGCTTGGAGGGAGCAGGAGCTCAGCTTACTATCCAGGGCCATCTTGGAAAGCACACGTACAGGAGAGTTTGATGCAATTTAAATGTATTTCAGTGATTGCCAGTGAAACCTAAATCTTAGTTTCTAAGAAGTGAAGTGTTGATGTGGAGTTTCAGAGCCAGTTCCTCTCAGCTCCATGTTATTTTTAAATTAAGGTCCAGATTTTAGGCCTGCGGTAGACTGGCAATTTGATAAGACTTTTATAATGCAACTTCAGTAAAATCAGAACTGCATGCTATTCATGTCTGAAAGCTGGTTTGAAATATATAGCAAATGTTCTTGAACTTTCTTTTAGATAATTGATGCATATCTTGCCTAACTGCTACTTGCTATTAGGAAAGTTCCCACGTACATTGTCCAGTCTTAGTTTTGCGCTGCTGAATTCTGTAGCCATCGCATCACTTTTTAACAGACTATCCAAAAAATGTAATGCTTTTTCCCCCAAATAACTTGATAATTGCAAATTTCATGACATTGAGAATGTTTAACCAAATGTGGCTAAATGCATTATGCTAAGAATGTTTTCAAGAACAAAGTATTCTAATTTCAGAAGTAGTGATTGAAATATAACCACATGGCTACTAAATACTCTTGTAATAGTTTGCAGTAATTACTTGCATTACTTTGGAGTATCTCAAAGGTTTTTTAAAGAAAGTGTTAAAGGCTCAGGCTTTATAATTCAGTTTTGGTTTCTGCACCAGGAATTTAACACTTTTTAATGCTCTATTTCAGTTTGATCAAGAAATGAACTTGAAGTAACTGCTATGCCACTCGTTTCAAAATCGAATTTCCTTAGCTGTTGTTTCATTTATTGAACCGAGTAGAAACCTGCAAAAGCTTGCATTAGTCATATCCACTTATTGTCTAGATTCAATACAATGGAGTTATCAGCGTTGCCCCACTAGTGTCCCCTCTTCATAGCTTCTAACGGGTGCCGAAGAATGTTTTGATGGAAGGTGACACTATCTCCGTCCGCTTGGCACTTGCTTGCTTGAGGAAACTCAGGTGGGGAACTGAGCCGGGCGGGGCACCAACCTGCACCCCTCCCTGATTCAGGATTTCCCTTTTATTGTTTTGTATTAAATGGTCTTCTTGTTTTCTGAACTTCTCAAATGCACCATGAATGTTTCTGCTTGCCACTATAGTTTAGTTAGCCGTAACAACTAGGCGAGCAGCATAGAAGTGTCGCAGATGCTGAGAATTTTCAAAGCATGTCACTTTTGCTGACTAACCATCTTGCCATCTGTTCACATGATTTTAGAATCTAACTGTTACAGGTATTGAATACAGAAAATGTTGATGTGAGCTGAGCCTGATTTCAAGTGCTTTTTAGCTGAGAGCATTCACCAGTATCTGAGAGCAGGGGAAGCATTCAAATTGTTTGCAGAGAGCTGATGTGTTTTCTAGTAGTTTAAAGGCCTGGTTTGAGTGGGCGTTGAATTTAACCCCAAAAGCGGGTTCACAGCAGCTGAGCAATTATTTCTCGGCCTCCTCATAATTGCGAGGCCTGTTTAATTATAGTTGACGTACCTCTCTATTTTATCTCTGCATTTGCTATTCAACATCTATTCAATCACTACTGTTTGAAGCATCCAGTAAATGTTGAATCTTGGTTGGAATGACTCTGTACTAAGAACCATAGAATGATGCAGCACAGAAGGTCACTTGGCCCATTGTGCTCGTGCTGGCTCTTTGGTAGAGCGACCCAGTTAGTCCCACTCGCCTGCGCTTCCCCAGAGCCCTGTAAATTTGTTCCCTTCAAGTATTTCTCCAATTCTCTTCTGAACATTACTATTGAATCTGCTTCCACCACTCTTTCAGGCTGTGCATTCCAGATCATCATAACTCGCTGTGTAAATAAATAAATAAAAATGTTGCCTCTTGTTCTTTTGCCAATCACCTTAAATCTGTGTCCTCTGGTTACTGACCTATCTGCCACTGGAAACAGTTTCTCTTTATTTACTCTCAAACCATTCATCATCAAAAATCTCTTCTCCTTTCCTGCTCTCAGGAGAACGACCTCAGCTTCTCCAGTCTCTCCACATACTCATGTCCCTCATTCCTGGTACTATTCTAGTGAATCTCTTCTGCACCCTCAAGGCCTTGACATCTTTTCTTAAATGTGGTACCCAGAATTGAACACGATACTCCAGCTGAGACCTGAGGCCCTAACCAGTGTTTTATAAATGTTTAGCATAACTTCCTTGCTGTTGTACTCTATTCCACTATTAATAAAACCAAGGATCCCATATGACTTTTTTAACAGCCTTCTCAACTTGTCCTACCACCATCAAAGATTTGTGTACGTACACCCCAGGTCCCTCTGTTCCTGCACCCCCTTTTAAAATTGTGCCATTTAGTTTATTTTGCCTCTCCTCATTCTTCCGACCAAAATGTATCACTTCACACTTCTCTGCATTAAATTTCATCCACCATGTACTTATAACCACACCTGATGGTTGGGGACTCAAATGCGTTACAGTTCTGAGCTCAGTTTACAGGTTGATCAAACCCTCCGAATCCACATCTTTATTAGTTAGCCACTTTAGTACTTTTCTCTTAACCCCACTACATGACAATTCACACGTTATTACATTGCATAGTTACATCAAAAGTTAAGAATTCCATACAAGGAGAAAATAATTGAAACCCATACATTATCTATAACTTCAGTTAATAAGCTGATTTCCTTACAAATTACTGTAGCTCTTTTTCCATTGAACTAACTATCAGTATATCTCCCCATTTCGTTATCTTATGAAAAATTTGTCTTCTAACATAAATGCTATTCCTTCAAGAGAAACTTTTAATTATGTCTTTGGTTCTGTACCATTCAGCATTAATTTGATTCTAAACGCGATGTTTTCGATGTGTCCATGCACTCCTATCATTGATTCCAGCTCCCTTAGGATCTTAGGATCCAGTATGCAGTGGCATGTCTCCAATTAGCATCTCTCATTAAGCAAGTGAATACTTCATGTTAAAATCTGCGAGTGCTGTGAGAGTTGGTCTCGGTTCAAAAGTTCAGTGGTCGCCATCTTAGAATCGCTGTACACTTGTAGCTATTTTAAGATATTACAATTTAAAAATTATACTTTTCTACCCAACAAAGATTAAGAGCTAACATTACTACAATATGAAGACAAATCAATGGCGGTATTATAGCACACTTCGTCTGATTAACCCTTTCCTTACACCTTCACTGCTGATCTTTCTATTTGCTATGCCAACACATGAGCTGTGCATCGTGCAACATGCATGCCTTCTGTCTGTGGCTTTACATGTCGGATGAAGCTACAGTACTGTGACATGGTGACATTGGTTTAAAAAAAAATCATTTTTCACAGACACCAGGAACCACAAATCTAGATCTGTCCAACCTTAAATTGATGGGATTACTTTCAAATCTCTGCCTGTGATTTGGGCAGGCGCTTCTCTGACATTAAGTTGCCAGCAGAAACTAGACACGGGGCTATCTTGCTCAGTTGGATTACTATCTGATGTTTCAGAAAATTTCTGGGCAAAAAGATAAGATTTCTTTTCAACACATTTTTACTTTGCATTCAGTTGGCCATTAATTACATGTATGCTCTAGATATTTTCTTGGGCTCAGCGTCTTTGGTTTCTTCTGTAAGCAGAACCCACAACCCTTATGATTAGGAGTTTACTCTTGTTGCCCAATGTATAGTCATATGATGGTGTGGCTAAGGACTATAACAAAGCACTGTTAAATGAGCTGGATACCGCCTGTCTTGCATGTGCGCTTCTCCATGGTTGTGAAAGGTAGACTGATTCCCACTTTAGTGAGACAAGTTGGTGTTCATACTTGTTGAATGTGGCAGATTGTGATGCCAGTATGGAGAAGAAAGACTTCATAGCACAAAAATGTTTTTCACTGTTTCCTTATGTTCCAGTAGTACCGTGAACAAGAAGCCATTAGGCTATGCCTGAAACACTTTCGCCAGCACAACTACACTGAGGCCTTTGAGTCACTGCAGAAGAAAACGAAGATTGCATTGGAGCATCCAATGTTAACCGATCTGCATGACAAGCTGGTTCTTAAAGGTGACTTTGATGCTTGTGAAGGACTGATTGAAAAAGCTGTCAATGGTGAGTGTTCTCATTTGTCTTGATGCTTTCCTGTCCAAAAAAAAAGCAAAAAGAGCTATTGATCAAGTTGCAAATGTCTCCATAAGCAGCTTTTGCACCTTCCTCATTCAGACATGTTGAGTATAGAGTGGACATGAATGACCACAGATGATATGGATTCTGCTTAAAGGCAAGCTAGTGTTCCCTGTTCCCACATAGAATGCAAGATATATGATGGACATTACAAAGCTAAAACCTTTGAGTGGAGTTCCATTTGTAGAATGACAGGGAAGTGTGGGTGGCTTAGTGAATAGTTGTATATAGTTTGTGAACATGGCAAAGTCTATCTAATTGGCTGCGTTTTCCTTCAGATTTCCTTCCCCATCTGAACTGAAGCGGGGTGAGTTGGTCTCATTGAAGACTTAACTTGAGTGCCTGGCCCTCTTAGGAACAGCTAGGGAGAACTTGTTTACTCAGGGATAAACGGAATAGAAACAGAGGTTCAAAATATAATTTTATGCTGTAATGGGAGAGTTAGGGTATTGGAGGGTGAGCTTTGATTGATCAGATGACCTTCTCTCATCCTGCAGTACATGGCTGAAAAACTGTTATAGAATGACTTTAGCCCCTCCCTATGCACTTGCTGTTGCCTATTTCAACTCAAAAAGGCTGAATGTATTTTTTAGGAGGTCCCTACAGAAATGATCAAGAACATATTTTCCAATTTGAGGTTATCACCGGGATTAATTTCTCTTGTTTCGCTTGATTCCTGTTTTTGACTTGAGTACCTATTTGTAGTTCTGCGCCTGACATTGTGGCTGTTCTGTCATTGTGGGCTGTGAACCTTGTAACTGGGCTGTGAACCTTGTAACTGAGCTGTGATTTTGACTCATCAGTAAGGACTTTGTGTACATCTTGGCTACATCAAACAGTGTTCATCTACTTTAAGGAATTTGAGACTTTCAGAAACTATAAAATCCAAGATCCATAATCATAAAATAGATAAGGCTAATTTATTTAGCGCTGTATCGAGTCATTCAAATATCTCACTGTTGGATAGGTGAATGTGGCAGCCATTTTGCTCAATTAGATCCTACAATCAGCAATGCAATGCTCGATTGGTTAATTTTTTGTTGTTGTAGTTGAGGGCATATTGTCCAGAACATAGGAAGAACTCCATGGTCGTCTTTGAATTGTGTCATGGGATCTCTAACAATCACCTGAACAGGACTAGGTTCATGTCTGATCTGTTGAGACAGTGCCTCCAATAGTGCTGTACTTCCTCAACACTATTTGATTTGCTGTTTGGAGAGAATTACCATCAAATGGAATTCAAACTTTTATCGTCTTCTGTTTAGCACAATACTTACTGGACACCAAAGAGAAGTCCTTTGTGAAGTGAAGTGGGACTGACAAGAACATAGTTTCTATCCAATTTCAAGTGGGAATGGTGCACAGCATGAACTGGATCAAATTGCCACAGAATTGGCAATTTCACTCGGACTAGTGAAAGGCGGGTGGGAGCAGAGGAGCAAGAGTCGGCCATTCAGCAGCTTAAGCCTGTTCCACCATTCAATTAGATCATCACTGATTTGCACCTCAACTCCATTTATCTGCTGTGGATCCATATCCCTTGATACTCTTATCTAAGATAGTCTTAGTCTTGAAAATTTCAATTGACCTAACATCCGCAGCCTTTTGGGGGAAAAACGTTCCACATTTCCAGTACCCTTTCCGTGGAAAAAGTGCTTCCTGATTGCAGTACTGAATGGCCTGGCTCTAGTTTTAAGATTGTGCCCCCTTGTTCTGGATTCCACCACCAGAGGAAATAGCATCTCTGTATCTACCCTATCGAATCCCATCATAATTTTAAACACCACAATTAGATTACCCCTCAACCTTCTAAACTCCAGGAAATGCAAGCTGTCATCATAGATTAACCTTTCAGCCCCGGTATTCTTGTGGGAAGCAATGTCAGACTGGTGCATTGGGGTGGTTGTCTGAAATTAGTTTTGAGTGGAGGGAGGTTTATGCAGCAACCTACGACGCAGCAGCTAACGAGATGTTTGCTGACACTGGATGCCTGAAATGGCACGTTGAATCATAGAATGATGCAGCACAGAAGGAGGCCTGTGGCAATCTGTTCCATTTCCTGGTGGCTTCTGGCTGTTCTTTCTTTTGCACGCGGCAGAGGAGTTTCTAGAGGTGGAATTTGTGCTGCTGTTAATATACTCTTAATTTTAAGCATCAAATCTTTCATAACTGAAACCCCCATAGGAACATTACCTGGTTTTGAGAACCTAATCATTTGATTAGTCCAAGTCACAAATCCAATTGCCTGGTTTGATTCAATAAAGGTGTTGCACTGGCATGTTGAACGAAAACCCTTCTGGAACCTTTTAATAATTTCTTTTTTAAAATAAAGTTCAGCCTTAATTTATATTTAACCTTAAGTTGCCATGTATTGTGCCCCAAGCAGTGTGATTTTGGGGAAGTGGATATTCTGCAACCTGGGCAAGTACAGGAAACTTTGTGATATCCGGCACCGACGGGACCGAGCTGTTGCCGTCCCATCAAAACTGCCGGACAAACCAGCGCTAATGTTGAAACATACGGAGCTTGAGCTCCGTATCTGGCAACAAACCCTGTGCTTCTAAACAGTTGGCCGTACCTTGCAAGCGTCTTTGTAGCTTAGCAACAGCTTCAGCTAGACCTTGCAGAGCCTGACTGGTGGAAAAAAAAGCAACGAAAAGAAAAAAAACCTAACGAAATGGCTCCTGAATTTTGCCGGTGGATCGAGCATTCCGGACAGTTAACCTCCGGATAAACCAAAGTTTCCTGTAGCTTGCTAAATTGGTGCTGTTTTGCCAACCTGTTCCTGATGCAATGGAAAGATTTCTGAAACCCAGAGAAACGTAGGACAGATTCTGAGAGACCTGCTGTTAGTAGCAGTGTGCCAAAATAACTCCTGTTATGTGTCTTCCTACATCAATCTATTTCTGTTTTATTATTCAGCAGCAAGAAAAGCCGCAGCATTTGTTGCATTTCAAGTACGAAAAGAATTCTGAACAGTGTGTGAAATCTGTAGAGCAAATCTGCTGTTTTGCTCTTTAACTTGATTTTTCAGCCTGAGCCATATAGACTGTTAGCATGGTGTTTAATGTCTGGGATCGGGAGTTTGCGGTGGTAACGTATACCATTTCAACACACTGGAATGGAACGGGTTAATTGTTTGTTCAGATACAAAGTCAAGTTTCAGTTCACAGGGAGTGCGTGCTAGCTTATGAAAGGGAGAGATACATGATGAAAAAGGTCAAGATGTGAGAGAGGTGTGAAGGGGCAGGGAGAGAGAGACTGAGGAAGAGAGGATAAATGGTATGGATACTCGAGGTTGGTGCTATGGCACCGTGAGGCCGAGTGGAGTGTTCTTTTATTTAGTGTTAATTTACCTTACCCAAGGTGGCTCACTTTACAATAGGTCAAAGTTTCAGTCTACACCATTGACATCTTTACACACAGGAGACTGTAGCAGCAAGGAGCATTGTAATTTTGCACACTGCCACGTCCTTGTTATAGTTTCTTCGATTAAAACATTTTCATCCACCCCAGATGGCAGAGCTTAAAAACCTCAGCTCGTTGCCTTTTTCAGACTAAGACTACCCTGTGGATTTAATCTTCACCCTCATTTAGCAGGTTTTCAATAAGGTACACGTGGAGCATCTTTGTGAGCAAGGGCGATGGCATGGTCAGTTATGTAAATATTTGGCCATGCCATTTTGTTGCATCAAGTTCATGCGAAGTAAGAAGAAGTTAGCATATTTTATTTGACCCCCTCCTGAAGACCTGTATGAACAGAACACTGGGTGGTAACTTTTGAATAGCATTTTTCTGTCCGGAGCGAAGCACACCATGTCCCAGTGACTTCACCACTTGTGATGAAAGAACACCTTCCTCGCAAGTGAGATAAAGATAAGCAATTAATTGAGCATCTTCCCTCTTTCTAATGTGTATAAAACGTAACACTTTTAATCATCGTCGCTGTGAGTATGGAGCTAAATTCTGCCATTTATATTTCACTTGAAATGCAAGTTTCATTTTTAATCGTATTACATTACCCCTAGCAATAACATCTCGGTAGCTCTGTGACTAATTCTTCAGCAACTGAACAACATTCTTGAACCTGAAGAGCCAAAATAAAATTATTCCCGTGTTGGGACTACACAAGTGATAAAAATTTGGTTAGAAAAATGTCTCTACTTGTGTCTCCTTTACCGAGCTGAAGTTTTTTAAAGAAAACTTGTGGATTGAAAAACCAACTTGCCTTAGAAATATTATTTGAATGAGCTGAGCATTATGAATGGTTTAGGTGCAAAACTGTCAAAAGTTTTACTAAAAGAATAATGGAACTTATTAAAAATGTTGCAGAAATGCTACTGTACTTAATCAACGAACAATCTGTCATTTAACTTGATATAAAATAATTTTTTATTTGACCAGACAGGGTGTTAGTGGATTAACTGCTCCCATAATCATTCAAGTGTGGCGTTCACTGCACAAATTAACTGGCATTTTTTTTCTTCCGTGTCCAAAAATAGAGCCGTAGATTCCTGCAAACTGAGTTTAAAAACGACTGTAGATGTCTTTCAGAGTCACGAAGATGTTGCTTTTCATGCATGTAGCATTAATGGGGCATTTCTACTTGAACTCTATTGTTAATACCTTATTTTTGAAGCCTTAAAACAGGAGAGTTTAGACCAGCAAACCAAAGCTGTTCTGATGAAGGGTCCCAGTCCTGAAACGTGAACTCTGTTTCTCTCTCCACGGATGCTGCCTGGCCCGCTGAGTGTTTCCAGCATTTTCTGTTGTTATAACAAAAGCAGTGTTTACAATTTGATAGTAGATTGGGGTGGGGAAACAAATTTGCCGATGAAGATTAAGTGCCTCATCATAGCAAAGAAAACATTTCCCTTCACTTACAGGCAGCAATGGGAACTTTTTGCTGCTTTCCTATAGAGTTGGGTATTTCAGCTTGAATTTTTAAATGTTGCTGTAACTTGCTAGATCTAATACAGGATCGAGAATTCGTTAGACTTTGTCTCCTTGCCAAGAAACCCATGGAAAAATGGGAGAAACCTTTGAGTCCAGGTCCTTAACCGTAAATTTATCTTAAAATCCCTTCCTTAGGCAGTCCCTCGGAACTGAGGATGACTTGCTTCCACATTAAAAATGAGTTCGCAGGTGACTGATGATTCCAATGTGGGACCTAGAGTCTCTGTCACAGGTGGGGCAGACGGTGGTTGAAGGGGCGGGTAGGTGGGGTGCTTGGGTTGATGTGCGCTCCTTGCGCTCCCTGTGCTTGGCATCCGCTTGCTCCCGGCGAAGAGACTCAAGGTGTTCGGCGCCTTCCCGGATGCTTCTCCTCCACTTTGTGCGGTCTTGGGCCAGGGATTCCCAGGTGTCGGGGGGGATGTTACACTTTTTCAAGGAGGTTTTGAGGGTGTCCTTGAAGCATTTCCTCTGCCCACCTGGGGCTCTCTTGCCGTGCCGGAGCTCCGAGTAGAGCGCTTGTTTTGGGAGTCTCGTATCGGGCATGTGGACAGTGTCACCCGTCCATCGGAGCTGATTGAGCGTGGTCAAAGCTTCGATGCTGGGGATGTTGGCCTGAGCAAGAACACTGACGTTGGTGCGCCTATCCTGCCAATGGATTTGCAGGATAAATTACCTGCTAAATAAGAAATTTGTTTTTTTGATTGCTTTAACTGGGTTTAAATTTGCTGCATTCTGGTAGCTTAGAACAAATCAGCTACCTAAATTGGGTGCTTGAGTTCCCAGTGTTGGTCCTTTATTATTGAATCCATTTAGTGTTCTCTTGCTTCTAAACAAATACGTTATAAACCTATCTTGCTCCTCCTCCTGTCTTTGTTTTTAAAAGCTTAAATTGTTTTTCTTTGCTGAAATGGTTTTTATTTTTTTTTGTCGTGACAAGTTAAACGTTGTGAAATCTGCAAGAATGCATTCTTATCAACTCGTGGTCTGATATCCCAAATTAAGTGCCGTGTTCCACATATGCCACTTGTGAAAATAATTTAGTGGCACCCGAGTGCCTCTCTCATAAATGTTCCTGGGTATTCTGACCAGATGATTAATGTCCCGGTGCGAAAAAAGGCGAGATAAGTGGGCAAATGGTATGCCAAAAATGTGAAATCAAGAAAGCAGCATTTGTTTTTGTAGCTGTGGAACAACATCCAAAAATATGTGTTCCTTTAATTTCAGATGGTTTGTTTAATCAGTACATCAGTCAACAAGAATACAAGCCCCGGTGGACTCAGATCATCCCTCAAAGCAGCAAAGGTAGGGAACATTACAGAAATCTGCATGGATCGTAGAAATATGGATTTTGTTTTTTTGGTGAGATGAATTGGGTTAATTTGAAAAATGAAGTTGTTCCCTATAATTTGAACAAACCACATTTAATAAAAATTCAGAGGGTATAGTTGCTAAACTGAATGGAAAGGTACAAATGAATCCTACTAATTCGACTTGAGCGAGTCTGTTCATGAGATATTTTGTTTGCAAGCAATGTTCCCCTTAATATTTTTTGGGTGCGCGGTCCCTCTAATGGACTGTGTGACCCATTCAAAATTTCGGGCATGCACGAAATGTCACATTGAAAAGCTGGCGCTCGGCTTGCGCGGGACCTCCAGACAGCTGTGCAGCTTAACAGGAATATTGTTTGCAAGTTTAGTGGATGAAGCTAGAGGCGGCTGTAAGAAGGACAGATGTCTCCAGAACTTCATCTGGCAGTGTTTGAGAGCTGGGGAATCGGGTCCAGTACATGTCCAAGAACCCTGGTTTAGCAAATGATGTTCGGTTAACTTGCCATTTGGACTTGTGTACAAAGAACGAGTTTCCAGGTGAAGCAGAGCAATGATATTGGTATTCTGTGTGAATATTTGAGCAGCAGCTCTGGTGTTAATGGCACTATAATGGAGACTGGGCTAAAGTGCTGGTATTGCTTTGCCACCAAACCAAAAAACGTGCATTTACAAATTCTATACCTCATGACATCTCTCAGAAGCCTCTTAAAGCGATGGGCACACAATGAACTAATTTGACCTGCAGTGACTGTCACCGTAAGTAAACGCAGCAGCTATCTTGCACAGCTCACGGTCTCGAACAGCAAGGAAATAAATGTCTAGTGCCGCTGTTTTTGGTGGCATTGGCTGAAGGAGGAACATTGGCTCCCCAACTCCACTTTTAAATACAGGAAACTTTGTGATATCCGGCACTGACGGAACCGAGCTGTTGCCGATCTATCAAAATTGCCGGACATACAAAGTTAATGTTGAAGCATACGGAGGTTTTCATCTCCGTATCTGACAACAAACACTGTTGCTTAGCAACAGCTTCTAAAGAGTCGGCTGCAGTTGCAAGCATCTGTAGCTGAAGCTGTTGCTATAGCTACAGACCCTGCAGTGGCTGACTGGGGGGAAAAAAAGAACGAGATCTAAAAAAACTTACAGAAAACGGCTCCTGATTTTTGTCGTTCGATCGAGTATTCCGGACATACAACCGCCGGATAAACCAAAGTTTCCTGTAGGACCGTCAGATCTTTAACATTCATTGGAATGGGCAGACAGATCTTTAGTTTAATCTCATAAGATAAAACTCCTTCTCGCAAACAGCATTATATGAAATGAAAACTTCATGTGCTTCACTCCCTTAATTTGAATTGCTTTCAAAGGTTCAGGTGTTAACCAATGTTGAGGGCTGTTGCTTTACAACTATAATGGGGGTAGCTCTACACAATAATTGAGCTTGGTGCATGCTTGGTCTCTCAGGAAACCATGTTCGGCCTATAGAAGTTGATCAAAGTCTGTTTTTCTCTGGTGCAGTTGATTTTTGGCCCCCCCGCAAATTATTTTAATGTGAGCAGACCCTGGCTGAGCATGTACATAAGAATATGAGAATTAGGAGCAGGAGTGGGCTATATATGGCCCTTCGAGCCTGCTCCGCCATTCAATAAAATCATGACTAATCTTCGACCTCAACTCCACTTTCCCGCCCGATCTCCATATCCATTGATTCCCCGAGAGTCCAAAAATCTATTGGTTTCAGCCTTTAATATACTCAATGATTCAGCATCCACAGCCCTTTGGGGTAGAGGATTCCAAAGATTCCCAACCCTCTGAGTGAAGAAATTCCTCTTCATCTTGGTCTTAAATGGCCGACCCCTTATCCTGAGACTGTGCCCCCAATTCTAGACTCTCCAGCCAGGGGGAAACAATCTCTCAGCTTCGTCCCTTTCAATCCCCCTCAGAATCTTATGTTTCAATGAGATCACCTCTCATTCTCCAGAGAGTATAGGTCCAATCTACTCGATCTCTCCTCAAGGATAACCCTCTCGTCCCAGGGGCCAATCCAGTGAACTTTCATTACACCACCTCTGAGGCATGTATGTCCTTTCTCAGATAAGGAGGCCAAAACTGTGCACAGGTGTGGTCTCACCAAACCCCTGTACAATTGTAGTAAGACTTCCTTACTCTTGTACCCCAACCCCCTTGCAGTAAAGGCCAACATGCCATTTGCCTTCCTAATTGCTTGCTCTACCTGCATGCTAACTCTGTGTTTCCTGTACGAGGACACCCAAATCTCTCTAAACACCAACATTTAATAGTTTCTCACCATTTAAAAAATACTCTGTTTTTCTATTCTTCCTACCAAAGTGAATAACCTCACATTTCCTCATATAAATACTTATTGCCCATGTGAATGTAAGTTCAGAAGTTGATTTAAAAAAAGAAGAATTTGTCATGTAGGGAGCCCAGTGTTGCATCTAGGAACTGTTTGTGCTCCCACGAAACATCCTTTAGAACTCTGCTGGCAAATCTATAATGCTTAAGTTAGGAGGACTGTGACAAAAATGAGTTGTATTTCTCTAGGCTTTGCTTTGGTGGCTGTTCCTTGTGGTGGATAACAGTCATTGTGCAGGGAGTTTAACAGCCGGCTACAGCCAGGGTTTTTTGCCAAGCATGTCCTGCCTGATGCAGTGTTGAGGAGATTGCTGTTGTGGTCTTTCCTAGTAAATGGCTCGTGAGGGAGCCTGACGCGCGCACACATCAAACTCAGTGGTTGATTCAGCTTGGATTTGATGGTTTGCTTTTGAATTTGAGGTTTTCAAAATGCAGGATAAAATAGTAATTCTTACTGCAATGCAGAGAGCCTTTCTGGTCCGCAGAAGGCAGTTGGAAAACTCTTGAGAAAGACAGTGCTTGAAACCTGTGAAACAACCAATGGTAGTTTGAAATGGATTCATGGTTTTAAATTCTTGCAAGAAAGGGGAAATCCAGTGCATTTAAAAGCCATTTATAAAAGAATACGATAAGTATTGGGAGTTGTGATCTACTATGCATTGGGGAGTTACAAAAGACTTTCGACCCGGAAATAAATAGCTCAGAATTTTCGCTTGTTACCATTAAACTTGTTTCATGTTTTAAATTTTAAATGTGATCTTGTGATGCTCAATGACTTAAGTGAGTCCTTAATGGAAGTGTGTGATAGTCCCATGCTTAAAATCACTTACCAAACAGCGTTTACTGCTTGTTTACCTGGGCGACTTACTGAAAGCTTACTTGGATCTGAAGGCCAGGATGGAGATTCTTGAAGCTATTGAGCAGGGACCCACCCAAGAGAGTAATTTAAGGTACAAAGCTGTCCTGGGTGAGCAGGTTTAACAAGGCCCAAAAATGTGAAGAACCAACATAGAGATTCAGAATCAGTTTTATGTTTAACTGATTTGCTGTTCATCTGCTTCCTTCTTATCTATTAATACTTCATAAATTGGTAAAAGATTCCTCCATTGATATTTGGAACTTTTATTCAACAGTATAGCACATTTATCTTCACAAATACTGAATTTTGTTTTTAAAAGAGGTATTATATATTAACTGCTTCCAGCCAAGAGGACAGGTAGTCACCCTGACTCCAGGTGTCTGCTTGTGCCACTTACTAACGAACTGCAGGAGTGCCGCTGCTAGATTCATCCATGTTTTTTGCTGAAAATGCCTTGCTTTTGCACGCATTCCTGTTTTGCCTATGTTTCCTGAACCTCCCAATGCTGACATTGTGATCCTGGTGCCACTTCAAACAAGCTAAAAGAAATTACCTTTTCATCATTGTTCCCTCTTCTTGGCCAGGTGACGGAGATGACAATAGACCTGGAATGAGAGGAGGTCATCAGATGGTAATTGACGTTCAAACAGGTAAGGATGTTATACATCGAACCAGAGCGGTAGAATTAGAATAACTTACTTTCTAATCAGTGAAGTAATAATGCGTGCAGTTGATAAACAAGAGACTGGGCCATAATTTAACCACTTCTCTAAACTCTTTAAACTGTGAAAATGTTTTGGAGAGGCTAATAAACATCCTGTTATGTGTTCCATGCAAGAGGTAATCCATGTCAACACTGAAGATTAAGCTTTTATCTGTACTGGAAATTGCCATATGAATGCTTTGCAGAATGTAAAACAATTTTATACCTGTAATTGTAGGTTATGCAGGACATAATTTTAGCTTGAAGGATTTTTGGCAGGGAGGGGGTGGAATGGGGAGGTGGCATGCAATCAGTGTATTGTATAAAAGTGCTTTGTGTGTGTCGTCTCATTTGAGATGACCATAATTTTGCCCGTTGCACATTGCCTCTGCTTTTGAATTGGTTGCCGGCCATGTTGAGAAGTCAAGAAACACGAGGGGAAAAATGGAAGGTTCCTGAATAATCCAGAATGATACACATTGGGATCTTTCCTCGCAAAATCACTGGATTTCAGCCAAAAATCTTCAAAATAGAAAGCAATTTTTAGACCACTTAGAATGGATTTCTGGCTTTTAGATGGAATGAAATTGTTAGCACAATGTGTAATGCAGGGGTTTTAATCTGGAAAGAAGAGAAATTTGTTTCGTTTCAAGGGCTGTTTGTCCTCCTACTGGCCATTTCGAGTATTAACAAGTTCTATGGAATGGCCTCGAACAAGCTAGACTGCTGCCACTAGCAACAGTGCCTTATTGACGTCACACAGCACCGAGGAGTCAGCAGCTATGTGCTGTGATGGCAGGCACGGGCATGGACAATCCTGCTTCACAAACTAAGGAAATCGAAAGCACCAACTAATAATGTGCGTGTCTTTCTCATGCAATTTGTTAAAAAAAAATTGTTGGCTGATTTGCAATACATTGCGCAGTCAAGATTGGATTCTCAGATTTGTACGCTGAAGAATATAAGCTTACAGCTAGCTGCTGTGTACAGGGAAGGCTCAGACTGAGCCAAGTCTCCATTTTCTAGGGCATGCAATCTGCTGGTAGTTTAGGGCTAACTAGGATGCATGATAGATTCAACACAAATCCCCTCTCCCAAACTCCAGTTTGGTGTATCAATAAGGAAATTTGATGTTTTCAATCTGCATGGATTTCATTACTGTTACTCCTTCAGCAAATCTTAAAGACTTGACCCATAAATGGCTCCTCAAACTAACAGCTTACTTCACGTGAATTTAAGATGTTTACATTTTAAACTGAAAACGACCATGATGGATGTAGGTAACAGAAGATCAAGGGTAACACACAATTTGTTTTGTTTATAGGGCAAGGTCAGTTGCAATGACTATAGTGTTCGCACGAAGAAGTATTGAACGGTTTAGTGTTCAGCTTTTGTAACATTTTCTTATTCTTTCACACGGTGCAAATGTTCTTGTATTGTGTGTAGCCCAAAATACTTAATTGCAATCGGGGAAGGGGGTTATTTTAACCACTAAATGTGAATGATTTATCATTCGGTATAGTGGACCTGATTCTTTCCCCAGCAAATGCAGCTAGCCATAATCAGAAGGTGTCATTTTCATAGTGGCTCGATTCCATTGTATTCCTCCTCTCCTACATAACCCAGCTCTGCAATGTCCAAACTACAGCTGGTGGGCAATATGCAGCCTGCAAAGCCGGAAAGTATTTGCACTCGCATTTCTTCCTCTGCTGCTTTCTTCTGTTTGAATTTTGTGGGCTTGAAGGTTTGGTTGGTTTCATTCTTGATGCTGCTCCCTTATTGGTACAGGAAACTTTCTGGTATCCGGCACTGACAGGACCGAGCTGGTGCCGTTAGATCAAAACTGCCGTATAAACCAGCTGCAATGTTAAAACATACAGAGCTTTTCAGCTCCGTGTGAATCAACAAACCTTGTTGCTTCAAAACAGTCGGCTGCAGCTGCAAGCGTCTCTAGCTGAAGCTGTTGCTTAGCTACAGACCTTGCAGAGCCTGACTGGGGAAAAAAAAAGCAACGAGAAGTAAAAGAACTTCGCGAAAACGGCTCCTGAATTTTGCCGGTAGATAGAGCTTTCCAGACTTTTAACCTCCGGTTAAACAAAAGTTTCCTGTAGATGGATCCTAAATCTGAGCAGCAACAACTGGTAGTATTGTCAGTTCGAGAAACTGAACGTAAATGGGAACGTTCATTTAAACTTTCTGAAAGGGGAGGGTGAACAGCCACAGGTCGTGGTCCATATCGGTACCAACGACATAGGTAGAAAGAGGGAAGAGGTCCTGCAAGCAGAATATAGGGAGCTAGAAAATAAATTAAAAAGCAGGACCTCAAAGGTAGTAATCTCGGGATTACTCCCAGTGCCACGTGTTAGCGAGAGCAGAAATAGGAGAATAGACCAGATGAATGCGTGGCTGGAGCGATGGTGTAGAAGGGAGGGATTTAAATTCCTGAGGCATTGGGACAGATTCTGGGGAAGGTGGGACCTGTACAAGCTGGACGGGTTGCACTTTGGCAGAACCGGGACCAATATCCTCGCAGGGGGGTTTGCTAGTGCTGTTGGGAAGGATTTAAACTAGTTTGTCGGGGCTGGGAACCTAAGTGTGGGCCCAGAACAGAGAGAAACAAAGCTGGAAGTGCAAGTTAGAAAAGTAGTCAGCAAAACTAGTAGAGAGCAGAAACAAAGGCCAACAGTAAAGAGGGTCAAAGTGCAGAAAAATATTAAACAGGCAAAGTTGAAGGTACTTCATCTAAATGCACATAGCATTTGCAACAAGGTGGATGAATTAATGGCACTAATAGAAGTAAATGGGTATGATGTAATTGCCATTATAGAGACATGGTTGCAGGGTAACCAAAGCTGGGAACTGAATGTTCCAGGGTACTCAACATTTAGGAAGGACAGACAAAAAGGAAAAGGAGGTGGCATAGCGCTGTTAATAATGGATGAGATCAGTACGATAGAGATAAAAGATCTTGGCTTGGCAGATCGTGATGTAGAACTGGACTCAGTTTGGGTGGAGCTAAGAAACAGCAAAGGGCGGAAAACATTGGTGGGAGTTGTGTATAGGCCACCAAACAGTAGTGGTAATGTAGGGCACAGTATCAGTCAAGAGATTAGAAGTGCATGTAACAAGGGCAATAAGGTAATCATGGGGGGCTTTAATCTACATAATGACTGGGCAAATCAAATTACCACTAATGGTGTGGAGGACGAATTCTTGGAATGCATGCGAGATGGTTTCCTGGATCAGTATGTGGAGGAACCAACCAGGGAACAGGCTATTCTGGATCTGGTACTGTGTAATGAGAAAGGGCTAATCAATAATCTTGTGGTAAAGGGACAAGTGACCATAATATGATTGAATTTTACATTACGTTTGAGAGTGATCTAGTCCAATCTGAAACTAAGGTCTTCAATCTAAACAGAGGAAACTACAAGGGTTTGAGGGACAAGTTGGCCATGGTAGATTGGGAGACTACATTAAAAGATATGAAGGTGGACATACAATGGCTAACATTCAAGGAAATAATGCATAATTTGCAACAAACATATATTCCTCTAGGGCATAAAAACCCAAAAGGAAAAGTGATCCATGCATGGCTAACAAAAGAAATTAAAGCTAGTATTAAGTCAAAGGAGGAAGCTTATAAAGTTGCCAGAAAAAGTGGTCAGCCTGAGGATTGGGATCTTTTTAGAAAGCAGCAAAGAGGGACCAAGAAATTGATAAAGAAAGGGAAAATGGAATATGAGCACAAACTAGCGGAAAATATAAAAACGGATTGTAAAAGCTTCTATAGGTATGTGAAAAGGAAAAGACTGGCGAAGGTAAATGTAGGTCCTTTACAAATGTAACCCCACTATTTAAGAAAGGAGGGAGAGAGAAAACGGGGAACTACAGACCTGTTAGCCTCACATCAGTAGTTGGGAAAATGATGGAATCTATTATAAAGAATGCAATAACTGGGCACTTAGAAACTAATAAGATTGGGCAGAGTCAACATGGATTTATGAAAGGGAAATCCTGTTTGACAAACCTATTGGAGCTCTTTGAGGATGTAACTGGTGGAGTAGACAAAGGGGAACCGGTAGATGTGGTGTATCTGGATTTTCAGAAGGCCTTTGATAAGGCCCCACACAGGAGGTTGGTGAACAAAGTTAGGACACATGGAATTGGGCGTAATATACTAGCATGGATTGAGAATTGGTTAACAGACAGAAAACAAAGAGTAGGGATAAATGGGTCTTTTTCAGGATGGCAGGCTGTGACTAGTGGGGTACCGCAAGGATCGGTGCTTGGGCCCCAGCTATTCACAATCTATATCAATGATTTGGATGAGGGGACTAAATGTAACATTTCCAAATTTGCTGATGACACAAAGCTAGGTGTCAGTGTCAGTTGTGAAGAGGCTTCAAGGGGATCTCGACAGGCTCAGTGAGTGGGCGAGAACATGGCAGATGGATTATAATGTGGATAAATGTGAAGTTATCCACTTTGGTAGAAAAAACAGAAAGGCAGAGTATTTCTTAAATGGTGAAAGATTGGGGAATGTAGATGCTCAAAGGGACCTGGGTGTCCTTGTACATGAGTCACTGAAAGCGAATGTGCAGGTGCAGCAAGCCATTAGGACGGCAAATGGTATGCTGGCCTTCATTACAAGAGGATTTGAGTACAGGAGTAAAGAAGTCTTATTCCAATTATATAGGGCCTTGGTGAGACCACACCCGGAGTACTGTGTACAATTTTGGTCTCCTTACCTAAGGAAGGATATACTTGCCATAGAGGGAGTGCAACGAAGGTTCACGAGATTGATTCCTGGGATGGCGGGACTGTCGTATGAGGACAGATTGAGTAAACTAGGCCTGTATTCTCATGAATTCAGAAGAATGAGAGGGGATCTCATTGAAGCATACAAAATTATTACAGGGCTTGATAGGGTGGATGCTGGGAGAATGTTTCCTTTGGCTGGGGAGTCTAGAACTAGGGGCCACAGCCTCAGGATAAAGGGTAGGCCATTCAGGATATGAGATGAGAAGAAATTTCTTCACACAGGGTGGTGAATCTTCCAGTCATTGGGTATATTCAAAACAGAAGTTGATAGATTCCTGACTAGTAAGGGCATCAAGGGATATGGCGATAAGGCCAGTGAATGGAGTTGAGGCAGAAGATCAGCCACGATCTCATTGAATGGTGGAGCAGGCTCGAAGGGCCGAATGGCGTACTCTTGCTCCTATTTCTTATGTGATGTTCTTATGTGATGTTCTTATGTTTGTATGTGGCCCATGAGGCTTCACTGTTTCAGCCCAAGTGGTGCAAAAAGACAAGGGGGCCATAATTTGCGACCCCTATGCGTGCGTACGAGGTGCGCACGCGCCCGTAAGAGCCACGCAAGTTCCGGGTTTAGGCATGCGAAGCATGCGGGTGGAAAGTTGCACTTTTTGCCCAGCGAATGCCCGTGAAATTCTTAGGCCTGGTAAAGCAGGCGTAAGGCCAGCCTTTACCAGGCGTAAGAGTTTAAAAAAAATAGAAAAATAAAATTTCATCTTTCATTTATACATTAAAAACCCTGTCCAATAAGTTTATTTTTAGCCCTGTTAAAACATAATTTCCCCCCCAAAAAATTAAATTTTTGTTTAAAATATTTAATTGAATGGCATTTTAATTTTAAATATGTAATTTAAAAAATTTATTTCATGTGTTTGTGTATTTTTTAAAAAGTAATCCACCTTGATATTTATGGGAATTCCGTATGTACGGAATTCCCATAAGTATGAATGGGGATTCCCCTTCTTTCATTGGTTGGGCTGGCCCACGTGATCCCAGGGGTGCTTGTGAACCGCCTGCGCCCCTCGGATACGTGGGCCTCTACCCACGGGTACCCGGAGAGGCCCAGGGGCGCGAATCTATGAACCTCCCGGGCCGCCAGGTAAATTTGTAGATTTTTTGCAGGTCGGAGGCATCCAGAAGGGGAAGCCTCCAACCGCAAATTTTGGGCCAGGTTGTTCGGATTCTGCGAAATCAACTACCTGTATATTAGAAGTTGCAGCCTTTCACAATCGCAGGAATTAATTCAGTAGAATGTCCAAAGATCCAGAATGGAAAGCTAAGATGAGTCAAAACCTGAACTGTTTTTTCTTCTGGCTTCTTGCTTCTTTGTTTCTGCTTTTTCACATCTTCCTGCCTTACTGGTCTCAGTATTTTTGTTCTTGTTGCCTTATGGAACAACTTCATGTATACTAAGGCATGAATAAAAGCTATCACAGTTGGGATTTGTGCATGGACATTGTGCACTTTTCAGCTTGCAGAACTATCTTTTTACAGGATAAATCAGCATTCGATGTAATCTGATGGATTTATTTTATGATTTGGTGGAGACCTTCGTTTTTGAGCGCTGACTGCATAAATGCGCATGTAAGTAACTCGGGTCTTCAGTGAAAAAGAAAAACTGGAAATCGAAAAACAGGATTATGTTAGAAGGAATGTTACATCCAAAACTTTAACCTGTCTTTCCACTTCATAGATACTTAGATGGAATCATAGATGGTCCTCTTGTTTCATGTTGACCAGACCTATACACAGTACTCCAGGTGTGGCATCACCAAGGCACTGTAAAGCTTCGCCACAACCATGGGGACTTGATCTCATCTGATTTGGCAATATAACTGAGCATCCTGTTCACTTTTTGTTTATTGCTGCCTCATATTGTTTAGGCATGGCGAAGAATGTTGGCCAGGACATGAGTAGTCCTTGCTCTTCCAAGAATGTCATGGGATCTTGAATGTCCACTGGAACAGTCAAGACACATCTGTTTAACATCTCGCATGAAGAACCACACCTCTGACAATGCAGCACTCCCTCAGTACTACATCAGCTAGATTATGTACTCAAACTAATGGCATGTGGCTTCAATCCCCATCTTTTTTTCAAAAGACTAATGAGATATTTTCATAGGCTAGTTTTGGGCTCAAGAACACGTGCTCGGTCTCGTGAGCTGCCTTGGTGATGTGGAATGGCGCTCCAAAGTGACTCTCTTGATCGAAATGTGACCCAACATTTTAGACCAATTTGAACTAGATAAAATCACTGGCAACTGGTCTTACTTGGCCAAGCGGCAAACACCAGGAGACTTCCCATCATTGGTAAGCAAATACCAATGATATTAGAGACACCTCCTTGGTTAACTCAGCCTCATTGTGTCTGCTTCACTCTTGAGCAGTTGAATCTATAGTCAAGCTTTGGAAAAGGAAGAGGCCTGTTTTTATAAAAAAAAATCCTCGTACTTATTTCTGTTTTATCCTTTTTTGTGAATGATGCTTACTACAATAAAGGATATAACTCGTTACATTCCTCTGTTTGCAGTCTTGAAAAAATACTGCAGTTGTGTTTGACACGTTGAAAATGACTCTTCCCTTTTTGGATGTTTCTAATTGTAGATGACGTGGAGTGGTATCGAACATTTATTGCTTTCCTGGGAATTTGAATTGGAAAGTTTGAAGTGGAAGTTGTTGCTGTTCTCAAATCTCACACCATAATCTTCAGTTTGTCCTCATCAACTTGGGTAGAATTTTTTAAGCCAGCTGTACGACGTCTTATGAAGAGCAAAAATCTTTACGGTTTAGGATCAGTGCAAAAAACCAGTGGACTAATTTGGGTGCTAAGTCACAAAGTATTCTTAATCAAGAGTTTTGAGCCCACTTTTAGCAGATAGTCTTGCACTGCTTTGGCTGTGGTATAACTAGTCTGGTGCAAAGCTAATGTTACAATTTCCCGTGCATGCTGAGATTACTCCAGACTGGCGTTCAGATGAGCTCGGTTATTTTTAGGCAGAGATCAGTGTGGGAGCTGCGCTTTAACTCAGCTGCTGGCTCTGTCTCTTGCTGTACAGGTAGCAAACCAGCACCTGTAATTTCTGTATTACGACATCACCAAGTTACTTTTAGATGCTTTCGAACTGCTACGCTCTAAATATATGCGCACAACAACCTTTTATTGATTTTTACTTTTTTATTTCCTTCTGTCTACCTGCCTTGCACTTTTTTTTATTCACTAAGGTTACAGTCCAAGAGCTCTGCTGGTAAGAAGTACATCAAAAAGGCCTGCATCACTTACTGTCCAATGATCCTTCCCTTGGTGTCTCAATGGCAGGGCTCAGATAAAACACATGCACTGTGGAGATTTACAGCACTAAATACAAGTCCTGCCATCCAGTGTGCCATGCTTCTTGTAGCAAAAGAAATAACTTGAATTTATACAGCACCATTCACAACCTCAGGACGTACCAACTGTTTTACAAACAATGAAGTATTTTTGAAGTGTTGTCATTGTTGTAATGTAGGGAAATGTGGCAGCTAATTTTTGCACAGCAAGGCCCCACAAAAAGAGCAATGAGGTCATTACCATGTAAACTGATTTAGTGATGTTGGTTGAGTGATAGATATTGGCCAGGGCACCAGGAGAACTCATCTGCTCTTCTTTGAATAATGCCATGGGATCTTTTACATCTACCTGAGAGGGCAGACAAGATTCTTTGAGTAGAAAGTGAGCCACTCTCCACATAAGCTTCTGTAATCTTCTCTAGCCCATGTCCGATCCTCACCGTTCAGTTTTCTAACCAATTATGTGCACCTGTGTATTCTCTCCCTCCACTTCCCAGAGCTGTCAGCCATCTTGGCCCTTCTTTCTGGAGCACTCTCCCTAAACCTCTCCACCTCGCTCCATTGTTGAAAAGCCTGTCAGCATTCACTGTCTAGGTTCACACAAGTTAGCTTTACATTGTGCCTTTAATGTAACAAAGCATCCCAACACTCATTACAAGAGGATGACTGGATGGCGAGCAGTAATAAAATAGATAAGAGCTGATCGAAAGAATGGTTGAAAAAACTGATTTTGAGAAAAGAAGCAAAGTGGAGGGATTTAAGATGGGAATTCCAGAGAGCAGGGGTATGGCTCTACCATTGATGGCTGATCAGAGGGAGGGTGGGATGTGCACGAGGCTAGAGTCGATGGACCATATTGGGTTGTAGGGCTGCAGAAGATTGCAGAGCTAAGGAGGGTCGAGGACTGATCAATGATAAGAATTTCAAATGAGATGTAATGAGACACCAGGAGCAATGGCACCTGGTGGTCAGTGGGACTGGATGCCAGTGTCCGGTTTTTGGGTAAGTTGCAGTTTGTGGGGAGTGGAGCTCGGGAGGCAAGCAAGGAGGATGCCGATGAATGAAGAATGGCCATTCCGGTGAAGCACAGGACTGCTGCTGATGTCCATGACATTGTGTGCCAGGATGACTCCGCACCTTCGCAGGAAGGGGAGAAAATGGGTAGATGGAAAAAAATAGTACTGGAACTGCTTGGTGCAAGAGAATTCAGTACTGTTTGAAGTATAACTTGGAGGAAATGGACAGAATAGTGTAGTTTTACAAAAACGGTTGCAGGTGATCACAAATTGAATTGACGCTCAGCCTGGACAGGGGAAAAAAAAAAGTCTTGTCTGCTGACCTTTCGGAGATTGGCTCAGTCTTGCAAAAGGAAGTGCGGGTTGTGCCAGATTTGTGTTCAATAAGGCTGTTGTGATGTTATGGTTTCAGTGAACTGAGAATTTATGAACATAGAAGGCCCTCTTTAAATTGAAACACTACGAGTCTGTTATTGAAGGGTAATTGGAATTAACGAACTATCATAACCTTATTTAAAAATACAATGATACCCAAGTGTTGCAATCTCCTCCCCCCCCCCCCCTTTGATTTGCTTACTGAGAAAAAGAAAAACATCACGTGAAAAGGACCACATAAATTGGCTTTAGCTGTTTAATTGAAAAACTTGTTGCTTCGTCGTGCTTTGTTTTTACCTTCCCCTACTTTCTGAAATAACCTACAGACATGTAGAGCTGAAGTCAAAGAACGCGAGAAGCATTTATCTATTTATAGGTCTCAAAAATGTACAATGCTAAATTTGTTTTAATCCCCTTGTGCTGCATGTACAGTGTTATGGTAGCTGTTTTTAGAAGCAGGGTAAGAGTGTTTATATTTGGGTGATATTTTTTTCTCTTTTTAGGCTGGTTAGTCTGTATCTGAACCTTCATTCTAAAGTGGTAGTTTGTATTTTCAAGGTGAATGGAGCTTTAATCTGCAGTAATCCAACACCATTTCAGACAGATTTTACTGTTTTGTTTCAGTAATATGTGAAGAAATGTAAGGTTTTCATGGGGAAGATTCTGTACTTTTAAATGTTACATTTTAGCTGCCATTGCTTTTATTTCTGCTGTTTTTTTTTGGGCTTCACCTTGACATTTAGCTGGTGGTATTCAGCTCCCTCCTCCCAAATAGGGAGCTGAAACTGAGTAAACAAATGCAATTTAACTTCTCCTTGACTCTATCCCCATTCCTGCAGATGGACCAGGTTTAATGATTTAAAGCCACATTTCTTCATTGACTCGGATTGCACAGTAAAGTGTGTTTCTATACGTTGCACCAAGGCATTGCTATAGTGCCGCAGTGATCCTTAAACATGCATTGCTTTGTATAACTTTCTGTTTTTGCATTCCCTTTTCATTAGTATAAACCTCTGCACTGGCAACGTAACCAGTTTCTTTCCCCACCCCCGCAATAAATAATGTTAGCCAGGTGCTGGAAAGTAACTATAGAAATTATTTTGTCATCCAATAAACTCGATGCTGTCACTTTGAGATTAACACTCAAATCCTGGAGTTAATAAATTGTCAATCTCCAAGTTTGCCATTCAGATAACATCCCCAGAATAACGGTGGCGTGCCAATGTTGAGACTGGATTACAGAAATTTAAGTGAAAAATTCCAGTGGAAAGTCTCTGAATAATGACTTTTTCTTTGCAGAAACAGTATATTTATTTGGTGGTTGGGATGGAACACAGGATTTGGCAGATTTCTGGGCATACAGTGTTAAAGAAAACCAATGGACTTGTATATCTAGAGATACTGAGAAAGAGGTAAGTGTTTTGTATTGGAAAATGATGCTGGGATAGCAGACCAGTAGAAAATAAAAGTTTAGCTGGTAATTGAAAAGGTGTAATGCAGAGGTTTCCAAACTGGTGGTCGAGTCCCCCGGGGGCAGCGCAAAGAGGTCATTTGGTGAGGAGGAAGGTCCCTGGGAGGGCGTTAGTTGTAATTTGCTAATGGGTCACCCGCTGCAATTTGTATTTTCTCCATTGGTGGCGCTGTAGCAGTCAACTCGGCTCAACGCTGCTGCTCTCAAACTCAGGCATCCCCGACAAGCAGTTCCAGCCTATCCTATATTTTCAATAATCCTCAGTTTAATTATGTTTCCTCAGTTAAAACTAATTGTTATTTACCTTCTGGTCTGTACCTCCTGTGCAGCATAAATGTCTAGTTATCAAGTATTTCGAGCACAGAAACAGGCTGTTCGGCCCAACAGGTCCATGCCGGTGTTTATGCTCCACACGAGCCTAGTTGGAAGTGCTCATGAGCCCTGGGGTCCCCGTTGCCATAGAGAAATAAATAAATAGCAGCAGGTTGGTGTCTCTGCTTCAAAAAATTTAAGTTCTTGCCCTGAGTTCTGCAGCACTAGGCAGCACCATTATTTTTGTCGCTGTATCTAAATTCTCATGAGCCCCTTGGGTCCACGTGATGATTAGAGGGAATAGATAAATAGCCTTCCTTTCCAAACTTGTCTCTGCGTTAAAAATTACATTATTGCCCAGTACTCTGCACCTTTATGGAAAATTTATTTCACCCTGCTTGGATTTCCTGTTGCTGCTTGGCATCACCTTAAATTGAAGAAATAAATTAAAAATTAGCATGCGCACTCGCTTAAGGTTTGCACAAAAAAGTATAATGCATTTTACCTCCTTCAAGGCAATCCAATGGATTCCGTACTCCCTGTTCCACCCTCAAACATCCTGACCCCGCAGACCCATTCTAGTTCCATCTGTGGAGGATTGTTCATGCTGCACCCGGCTCGCAACCCCAACCCAAAGTGAGGAGTGGCCCGCAGTTTTCCTTCCAGTGAAGTTGCTTACGCTGTCATAGCGAGCGGGAAATTCCTTGGACTTGCTTCGCTGGCGTTATTTTGACAAAAGTGCAGTGGAAACCCATTTACACAAGTAAACGCCGCACTTCCAGCCAAGTAACACCAGCGAGGGAGAGCAGATGTGAGGAATTTTCCGGCCAGTGAGTTCCAATAATTGGAGTTCATATTAAAACCCAAATGTGTAAGAGTGTGAGAAGTGACAAAACTGCTAAAGTATTCTGGGGTTACAACTATATTGCACTAACGTTAATTATGCTTACACTGTTTCCTAGAAAGAGAGGGTGCGCCTGGGGCAAGAATCTCCGAAGGGAAGCGCAGCAAAAAAAGTAGTCTGGGAACATCTGGTGAAATCTAATCAAGGGTTCAGCTACCATTCTAAACCTCAAAAGCAAAGTTTTAAGCAGTTTTGATTCTACACTTCAAATGACTGATCAGTTCATATTTGCTGGGATGTTTTTGTTCATGCCTTTTCTTTAACAGTGCAGCTTTGTTTCTTTATCTGAACAAAATACTTGGTGTCCTTTGTGCAGGTGTATAAAAAAAAATCCTTCACTGGTAAGTGATTGAGTTAACACAAGGAGAAACATTTTATTTACACTATATTTGTGTTTCTAATCATCAATTGGTTGCTGAGAGCAGTTTAGTGCTGGCTGCGAAACAATATTGAAGGTATTTGTGACACTTGTAAGCATCCAGTTGATCATGGAGAAGTTTGTTCGGTAAATGTTTTATCAATATAAACAGCATTGTGTTACATGATGGTAATGTATCAAGGGGTTGAGAAAATGCTTGGACTGCGAGAACAAAGCTTGTTGTATTACTGCCTAGAAGCATTCTCCAGAGCGTGGTGCTCTCTGTAATGTTAAGCTTGTATTTTATAGGTTTTTTGTCTTTTATCGGCAGGGAAGTCATGGCAGGCATCTGTGTTCAAATTGCCTGACTTGGATACAGATGATGCTGCACTATACAATTTGAACAGCATTGCGTTATTCCACTGCATTTGGGAATGGCTACCAGTTACAATAATGAACCGTGACCATATTCTAATGTAGCTGTAAATTACAGTGTATAACTAGAATCAAATTACTTACTGGTGAGGCCACTGCCTTTTGGTTTTCATTGTAAAAAAAAAATAGAATGAGGCCTGTGTAAAAGGTGAATTTGACTCACTCGCCATAAACCAGCGGCTCTGCCAATCAACAGTTGGTGTGGATCACCTGAAAATCTTGGGAGAATTTCCTCAGCACGCTATTGTGAGCCTGTTTTTAAAGAAAGTGTTTAATTTTGCGGCATGTAGCACAATTTGCCCCCTTTATCAGATATTTCTCAAGCAAAAGTTATTTGCTGCGATTTAAGTATAATGAGTTTTTCCCACAGTGCTATTGCTTTCCAATTCTATTTGCATTCTTGCGCAAGAGAGGTTAATTTTCAGTGCATTCTAGCAATATATTTATTCTGCAGGCTTAGGAAATACTGTTGGTTTGTTTCAGTGAAAAAAGGAAGCTTGCTCAGAAACTTAGCCTGACTGGTTTTCTTTTCCTTCTCCAAAGAGGAGTCACTGGGTCAGCTGGATAATAATAAGCTTCCATGCCTGTGATTAAAATTTTCTTCTAATACTCCATTTATAAAAATCCATTTTTAAAACCTGTCCCCAGCTTGACAAATTCTACATTGCAGAAACTGAGTGTAGGAGTGGGTGGGTGAATGTTTGTGATATGTCAGTAATGTGGCAAGCTATTGAGTGCCGCTGTTATGGGAGTGCAGAGAGGAACTGCTCTGTGGAGACTGCCAAACTGGTTCTGAGGGGACTATGGGCGCTATCACCAGATTGTTTCAATTAGTTGTGCCATTGCTGGCCACATAGGGGATTAATCCTCTTCAGCTGGTCTCGAGACCAGGTCTGTGAAGTAATGTTGAAATGTTAGAAAACCCTGTACTGTACCATGTGGTTAACATATGTTATGCGTGCTCCCACTTTAGTGAATGAGAAGAATTGCTTTGTTTGCACAGCTGTAGTCTGTGGCCTGTGTGAAAATTTTGCATCTGTAAGCGCTGGTACAGCCTATTTGTGGCCTTTATGGTTGTGGGTTTTTTTTTGGCACTGTTGAAATTGCAAATAAAATTCACTGCCTAACTTCCACTGCGACTAACTGTGTCAAGTATCTGGACTTGTGCAGTGCCATTTCCTGCCAAATGGTAACTGTCGACAGGCCACTCTCCTGCAGAGTCGTAGCTTCCTACCTTACTTGACTGCTACAGTGAAAATGTTGGAGTGAAGCAGGCGAATAGTGGAAGGACAAACTGAGCCTCTTCAGGCTTTGTAATGCAAAACTATTCTTTCCATTTGGTCCCAAGGTAGCAGTCTGAACAAGAAAAAGTTATGTGTCTGCTCCTTCAAAAATTCCTTCAGAGGCACTCTCAACAAATCTGAATCACGCCTATGCTCTTTGTGTATGCATCCAGTCTGCGACATACGAGATCATTCAATGCAACTTTGCCATTGATGATTGAAAATTATTTTGAGCCAGGGAGTTTCAGAAGCCTTTATATAAGCCTTTAGCTCCAACGTACAATTTCCTTTCATGCTTGCCAAAGTAGGTATAGGGGAAAGAGAGGAACTGGCATTCACAGGAAACTCTTTGGTCTCCGGCACCGACGGGATCGGGATGGTGCCGGTTGATTCAAAATTCTGGATGACGGAGAGGGTTATCTACCGAGGTTATTTTTAACAAACAAAAATGTAAAAAATCAAGAAATGTGCAGTATACAGTAATTGGGTACTCACCTACAGAATGTTGTTTTAAATGGATGCTGGAAGATGCTTGATTAAGTACAGTACTGCCAGTTGAGGGTAATGCATAACTCTTTAATTACTTAACAGTAAAACAAAACTTGTCAGACTCCTGTTATTGAGGTGTTCGGACTTCCGACAGCGCCAAGAAGCCGAGTAGTGGCAGTTTGGAGAACTACCCCCACTGAGTAACTCGGCCACCGCGGGAGACTTGGACTCGGACTCAGCAATATTGCCGGTTATTGAGGTGTTGTTTTCGGAGTATGAATTTTGCCGGTTAATAGAGAATTCCAGATATTTAGGTGCCGTTTAAACGAGAGTTTCCGTATATAGTGCCTTATGTCCTCAGGAAATCCCAAAGCACTTAACAACCAATGAATTAATTTTGAAGGGTATCCCATATTGTGTCGGCTAACATGGCAGCCAATTTGAATACAGCAAGGTCCCAGAAACAGCAAAGGAGTTTAATGACCAGTTAATCTGTGGTTCTGGTTGAAGGCGGTAAGTTCGCCAGGTTGCTGGGAAAACTTGCTGCTTCTCTTTGAATACTATCTCGGGATCTTCCATGCCTATCTAAACAGGCAGATGAATCTGAAAAACAGCACCTCTTCACAGCACAGTAGTCCCTCAGCACTGCACTGAAGTGACGATGTAGATTATGTGCTGCGGTCCTGGAGTGGAGCTTCAATCCACTGCCTTCAGAGTCAAGTGCTACCAATTGAGATAAGCTGTAACCTAATGGGAGTGAGAAACTCATTCCTGTTAGTGAACAGTAAATACTATAAATTTGAAATAAAAACAAAATGCTGGAAATATGGAGCAGGTCCCTTGTCAGAACTGGTAACCGTGAGATAAGAGCTCTTTAATGGAGCTGATTAAATTGGGAATGCGAGAACAACAGGTAAAAATCAACAATGAGGAATATTGACTGCTCTGAGTGGAGTCACTGGGTACAAGTTCAGCAAAAACAGGCTATTGAAAAGCTGGAAAGAAATGAAAATGTGTGGGTGATGTATAAAGGTCGTCTCTGAGGCATTGAAAAGTCATTAAAAAGGACAAAATGTTATGAAAATAGCCAAATAAGGCCGATAACGTGCTTGGGAAAGATTCTCACATAAAAGATTGCAAATTCAGCAACTAAAAATATAAAATGCCAGGCACACAGATTTGCCAGCACCCTAAAAGGGAAAATACAGTCCCAACACCGTGGGTACGGACCACTCACCAGAATTGTGTTCCGACAAAAGACCAACATCAAAAGACCAACCTGCATCCTCTACTCCAGCATCACCTGCGTCCAAAAAAATGGAGGAACTAGCAAAGCTTTGAAGTTAGCAGAGCTGAAGTGCTGTCTTTCAGATGAGGCATTAAACCGAAACCCCCCCTGCCCTCGGCTGGATGTAAAAGATACCATGACACTATTTCGAAGGACAGCAGTGAAGTTCTCCCTGGTGTCCTGGCCAATATTTATCCCTCAATCAACATCACTAAAATGGATTATCTGGTCATTATCACAGTTTTTGGGAACTTGCTGTGTGCAAATTACTACCGCGTGTCCTCTATTATAATAGTGACTACACTTCAAAAGTGGTTCACTGGCTGTAAAGCACATTGGGACATCCTGAGGTCATGAAAGGTGCTACATAAATGCAAGTTCTTTGTTCTTTACTTGTCACTTGGATCATGGACATGCTACATTTGCCTCTGAAAATTAACCTCCAGGCTCCAGGAGAGAGAAGAAAAGCAATCAGCAAATTTGTCTTTGCAATAGCTGCAAACAGATCTCATAATACCACAAGGTAGGGCATGTCTGCCAGACATGGGGCCTGCAGCAGGTGGTGAGAGAACCAACACGAGGGGAAGAACCTACTTGACCTCGTCTTCGCCAATCTAGCTGTCGCAGATGCATCTGTCCATGACCGTATTGGTAGGAGTGACCACCGCATAGTCCTTGTGGAGACGAAGTCCCATCTTCACACTGAGGGCGCACTCTATTATGTTGTGTCGCACTACCACCATGCTAAATGGGATAAATTCAGAATAGATCTAATGGTGCAACAATGGGTATCGATTAGGCGCTGCGGGCCATCAGCAGCAGCAGAATTGTACACCGCCACAATCTGTAATCTCATGGCCTGGCATATCCCTCACTCTATCATTACCATCAAGCCAGGGGACCAACACTGGTTCAATGAGGAGTGTAGAAGAATATGCCAGGAGCAGCACCAGGTGTACCTAAAAATGATGTGCCAACCTGGTAAAACTATAACACACGACCAAATACATGCTAAACAGCGCAAGAGCTAAGCGATCCCACAACCAACGATTAGATCAAAGCTCTGCAGTCCTGCCGCAGCCCGTTGTGAATGGTAGTGGACAATTAAACAACTCATGGGGGGAGGAGGAAGCTCCATGAACATCCCCATCCTGAATGATGACGGAGTCCAGCGCATGAGTGCAAAAGACAAAACTGAAGCATTCACAACCATCTTCAGCCATAAGTGCCGAGTGGATAATTCATCTCCGCCTTCTCCTGAGGTCCCCAACATCACACAAGCCAGTCTTCAGCCAGTTCGATTCACTCCACGTGATATCGAGAAATGGCTGAGTGCATGGGATGCAGCCAAGGCTATGGGCCCCGACAACATTCTGGCTGTTGTGCTGAAGACTTGTGCTCCAGAACTAGCCGCACCTCTAGTCAAGCTGTTCCAGTACAGCTACAACACTGGCATCTACCTGACTACGTGGAAAATTGCCCTGGTATGTCCTGTCCACAAAAATCAGGACAAGTCCAATCCGGCCAATTAGCGCCCCATCAGTCTGCTCTCAATCATCAGCAAAATGATGGAAGGTGTCGGCGACAGTGCTATCAAGCGGCACTTACTCACCAATAACCTGCTCACTGATGCCCAGTTTGGGTTCCGCCAGGACCACTTGGCTCCAGGCCTCATTATAGCCTTGGTCTGCACATGGACAAAAAAGCTGAATTCCAGAGGTGAGGTGAGAGTGACTGCCCTTGACATCAAGGCAACATTTGACTGTGTGTGCCATCAAGGAGCCCTAGTAAAATTGAAGCCAGTAGGAATCTGGGAAAACTCTTCACTGACTGGAGTCATATTGCGCATAAAGGAAGATGGTTGTGGATGTTGGATGCCAATCATCGCAGCCCACAGACACCCTCAGGGCAGTGTCCTAGGCCCCACCATCTTCAGCTGCTTCATCAATGACCTTCCCTTCATCATAAGGTCAGAAGTTGGGATGTTACCTGATGATTGCACAGTGTTCAGTTGTATTCGCACCGCCTCAGATAATGAAGCAGTCCGTGCCCACATGCAGCAAGACCTGGACGACATTCAGGCTTAGGCTGATAAGTGGCGAGTAACATTTGTGCCACACAAGTGCCAGGCAATGACCATCTCCAACAAGAGAGTCTAACCACTGCCTCTTGTCATTCAACGGCGTTACCATCGCCGATTCCCCCACCATCAACATCCTGGGGGGGGTTACCATTGACCAGAAACTTAACTGGACCAGCCACATAAACACTGTGGCTACAAGAGCAGGTCAGAGGCTGGGTATTCGGCGAGTGTCTCACCTTCTGACTCCCGAAAGCCCCTCCACCATCTACAAGGCACAAGTAAGGAGTGTGATGGAATGCTCTCCACTTGCCTGGATGAGTGCAGCTCCAACAACACTCAAGAAGCTCGACACCATCCAGGACAAAGCAGCCGGCTTGATTGGCATCCCATCCACCACCTTAAACATCCACTCCCTCCACCACTGGCGCACGGTGGCTGCAGTGTGTACCATCTACAAGATGCACTGCAGGAACTTGCCATGGCATCTTCGACAGCACCTTCCAAACCTGAGACCTTTACCATTTAGAAGGACAAGGGCAGCAGGCGCATGGGAACACGATCACCTCCAAGCCACATATCATCCTGACTTGGAATTAGAACGCCATTCCTTTATCGTTGCTGAGTCAAAATCCTGGAACACCCTCCCTAACAGCACTGGGAGTACCTTCACTACGCCGTTCAAAAGGGCAGCACACCACCACCTTCTCCAGGGCAATTTGGGATGGGCAATAAATATTGGTCTTGCCAGTGACGCCCACGTCCCATGAACGAATTTAAAATAAGTTGTCTATCTCATTTGGTATTCTGTGTTGGAGCACAGTTGTGCTAATTTACAAATATATAAATTTGGCAAGTTTGGCAGCAACTTTTGTTATTTTATGTCTGGATGTAGGAGTTTGGCTCAGAGTAGCTGGTATGGTAGGGGTGTAGCCCTCTCGAATCTTGTCCAGCCAATCATTTTTAATGCATAAGCCCAGACAGTGAATCTTGGCAGACTGTTAGATGGTGCAGGGCATCACAGATGAGCACAATTTTCACATCCATGTCGATGTGTTTCCTGGCAGGGGTCAGTGGTCAGCATGAGCAGCAGGGGCCCTGGCTAAACTCTTTCTTTCTCCCCACCCTTCCCAAGGCCAGGAACACGGGCAATTTATGATGCTCCAATTTGACATCAGATAACGATTTGGATATTGATTCTGGAACTTTCCTGGCATGTCTGCTCATTGGAGCATTTTACATGGAAAAGCTTATGAAAGGAAGTTGCTCGCACATTTGAGTGAGAGTGGTTTAGGAGCTTTGTAGTGCATATTTATAAATTAAATGCCTAGTTTTTTCCACCTTTTGGTGCAGACTTGGGGCTGAGTCTGTGGCATTTGAGGGAAACTGTGCTTTAGTTCAGCCTTGGTTAGTGACCTGATTTTTAAAATGTTTTAATGCCATCATAATAGAAAAGCAGTGTTCACACTCCTGCATACCTCAGGCAATTCAACACAACCTAATGAATTTAAACCAAGGATTTGAAGGATTATTCGGAGTACCCTCTGTGTTTGTGTAACTCCCCATCAAAGTACTGTTGGAGCGGATTTTGTGAAAGAAAACCTATTCTTTGAAGTTGAAGAGTGAAAGCACATTGCTGCATTTTGTATTGTAGGATAATTATTTCAAAGCTTGGCTGCCTTCTGTCCCTGTGGTGCTAGTTTTTAGTGTACAAAAGTGCTTTTAGGATCTTTTGATCAAGACCTTCAGGGAGGACAATTAGCTTTGCCAACTTGAAATCCTGGATCATCTTGCACCACACGGGATGGGTAGAGGAGCGCTTAATTTCCAGTGTTTTGTTGGCACCGTTGACAAACAATTAAATTGTTTGACGTCGGTCAAAGGCGGTGGCTACTTAAACTTGAGTTTTTTTTTAAAGAATTGCTAACTTGGGCATTATTTCTCCTCCCCCCGCCCTTGTATTTTCTCAGCTTCCTGTCCTGAAGGTGCTGATTCTTTGGTGGGTTATGGTTCTGTAGCTGTCGGCAGCCCTCTGGTATCTTGCCTAATCCAGTAGCGGAGCCAGTGGGGAGTCGGCTGATTGCTCTGGCTGATTGCTTCCCCCCTCCCCTCCACCACTACTAACCTAGGGGTACCGAGAGCTGAGCTCGTGTGTTGTGCCTCAATTGCAGGACCCATGAGATCAACTGATTTGGCACAAACTGGGGTTTGACTCTGAGTTTGATGATCTGTTTGGCTTCGTACCACAATGGCTGGTACATTTACCCACGGAAATTATCGGGGGGGAAAGCTGCAGCTTCTCAATTGAACTGGTAATGTTTATAATGCTTGGGCACCACCATCAGGCCTAAATCAGTCAAAAAGTGTGTTTCAGATGTTGGCAAAAAAAAATTTGTGGGTCAAAAAGTGCCTGTGATCAGTCATTCATTGTTCCTACACAAATTAGAATTTTTAAAATATACAAAAGGTAAGATTAATGAAAGAACTTGCATTTATACAGTGCTTTTCACATCCTGAGGCTGTCACAAAGCGCTTTACAATTAATGAAGTACTTTTTGAAGCATAGTCACTGTTGTAATGTAGGAAACGCGACAGCCAATCTGCGCATAGCACAATCCCACAAGTAGCAACTGGATCATGACCAGATAATCTGTGATGTTGGTTAAGCAATAATTGTTAGCCAGGGCACTTGGCCAAAAAAAATTGTGTCTGATTGTTGTTTTCTCGTTAATTTCAATCTGCTTTAATTCCACCTTTTTATTGAGAAATAGTCTACAGCTGATTAGTGTGAAATTCCTAGTACAGGATGTATAGCAAGCATGGTGTCCTTGTTTAATTGTTCATGGTCTCCTTAAAACTGCTCTGTGGAGTATCCGAGGAGAATTTGGATTATTCCAATACAGCTTTCCTGTGTTGAGTACAGCACATAATGCAGTTAGTTTGCTGAAATGTAATATTTTGGTTTGTAGCCATCTGAAGTTCAACTTTAGATGGTTTTAGGTCTCCAATAGACAGAGTTGTAATATATCACAAACTGCACTTGACCTAAATCATTCTGAGGCCGCTGTGTTTTTAATAACTTGAAGTTTTCTTCCATTCTTCCCCTTCCCTTCCCTCATTAAACTCTTTCTGTACTTCTACAATGGGTTGTAAAGCAACATAGGCAACCTTGTGTAAACTGCACTGATTTGGTTTCTTCTCTTCACTCCCCTTCTCGTCTTTTTCAAGTAGCAGTCTATCTGCCTGTAAATATGATGATCTCATCGTAGCTACGACTCAAACCAATCATGCTGGCCACAAATGACCTTGTTTCACTAAGTTATTTGTTTGTAAGTACAGGTCTGTCTTTGTGATTCTGTAAAACATTAACAGCGAATTGCCTGCATGATTCTTTTGCATAAGAATGTTGCGAGGGCTGAATGCAAGTTAACCACTTAGTCTGCTTCCAAATTGGATGGCTGTGAGCTGTCTTCCCTTTGACTCCTCCCACCCCCCACATCTCCATCGGTGCTGGAAATTAGCTCAAAATCTTCTCTGCTCGCTCTAGGAGTTTGTAAAATTAGCTTGGGCTGTCTCTATCCACTTTGTAGTCCTGGCCAATATTTATCCCTCAACCACCATTACTAAAAACAGATTATCTGGCCAATATCACATTGGTGTTTGTGGGACCTTACTGTGCGCAAATTGGCTGCTGCGTTCCCAACGTTACAACAGTGACTGCACTTCACAGCCAATTAAGTATTTTTGAAGCAAATTGAGGTTGTGAAAGGCACTGTATAAATGCAAGTCTTTCATGCAGTTCCACAACAGAAACTTTCCACAACTGAGCACTAAAATTGACTGTCTCTAACGCCATAAGGATGGCTGGTGTGTGAAATGGAAAAAAATTGACGCTGGTACAGTACAATTTTGAAGTTGGTATTGAAATGAGACTAGAGGAGCTTTACCTTGCAGCTGTCTACTATTCCCTGACCTGTGTGTGGTTAATGCTGAGTGCCAAAAGTAAAAATATATCCCTTCGCACCAAAATCCCTTACTGTGAATACAAAAGACCAACAGGTATAAATTTAGCTAAGTGTTGCTGCAAGAATTTCAGTCAAGTGCAATGGTGGGGTTGTAACATTGTCATGTTATTAATTTGAAACGTGGAAAAACACCCAAGAGTGCAGTTATAGACGTCGTTCACTTAAATTTGGTTACATCTGATGAGCAAATTGAGCTATATAGTGTAAAGTCTGTAGGTATTATGGCGAATTAATACACAGACTACAAGAGTAACTTTAACAGGACTTTACTATTCGAAGGTCAGGGCGAATCTGCCCAATAAATCCTGACACAGCACTTATATACCGGTGTGGTCACCGTAGGTATTACAGTATACAGCAGCCAAGATAAAGTAGTGCCACACCTAAAATAGTTCTCTTAAAGGTGGACGGTTACATACAATAGTTCTCTTAAAGGTAGAACAGTTACATACACTACAATCCTCCCTTTTTAGCTTACAACATACTTATTCCCCATTAACATAACATCATAACATAACATATATACAACTTATGCAAAACAGTTCACAGATTCAGTCTCTCTGGAGGCTTCCTGACTCTGTCCGGATAACGCCTCGGTGGTGTAGTAGTTTTCGGCGGGGTAGTAGGTTCTTCTGGCAAGGTCGATTCGGCTTGAAGGACAGTGTCAGGTTCATCTGATTCTAGTATTACCAGATCGGAGGTAGGTGCTCTGGGTATCTCTGCTTCAACATTAGCCGTGTAAGGTTGTGGAGTAGGTTGGTCCTTTGTGGATGACCCTATGATCTGGTCAACATGTCGCCTTATGATGCTGTCACCAATGTCCACGGTATACATCAGCGGCCCTAGCCTTTTCCCAATAGTTCCAGGCTGCCATTTCTCGGTACGGTAGTCCCGGGCCAAAACTTGTTGACCTATCTGAAAGGATCTAGTTGGCCTTTCATTCATGCCCTGAAATTGCCGGTTCTCTACGTCCCTTCTGACGTTTGGCTTAATCAAATCCAGCCGGCATCTTAGTCTTCTATTGAAAAACATCATGGCGGGAGTTTGGTTTGTGACCGCATGTGTTGCATTCCTGTACGCCAACAAGAAGTTATCTACCTTATGTTGAAGTTTGGGTGGAATCACCACTCTAAATCCACACATCAAGGTTCCCCGGCACACTGACAGCTGTTCTTTTCTTTGCGAAAATGCGGGCAGCGTTGGTTCGCCATGTGCTGGCCATCCCTCCACCGTTAAATCGTAGACTCGTGAGAGAGTCGGATCATTTCTTGTTTCATTTTCGATCATCGAATTTGTTACTGGTAGACATTCCACTATGGATGAGTGGAACATCTCTACCGGGTCCACTGTAGCCGCCTCTTCTACTACTGGCAACGGTAGGCGCGATAACCCATCAGCATTTCCATGCTGTTTGGACCTTTTGTATTCGATGTCATATTGGTGTGCCCCAAGTAACACGGACCACCTCTGTAGCCTTTGCGCTGTCATAGTGGAAACGGCCTTGTTAGGGTTGAATATGGACACCAACGGCTGGTGGTCTGTCAGTAATGTGAACTTCTTGCCCTGCAGGTAATGATTGAATTTCTTTACTCCCCACACAAGGCTGAGGGCCTCCCTATCTATCTGAGCATAATTTCGCTCAGCGGAGGTCAATGATCGGGACGCAAATGCGACTGGCCTTTCCGAGCCATTTGGTAACTTGTGTGAAAGTACTGCTCCAATTCCATAAGGGGAAGCATCACAAGCTAGACGAAGAGGTAACGTTGGGTTGAAATGAGCCAACACTTCCTCAGAGGTAATCAACGCCTTGCTTCTGCGAAAGGCCTTCTTACAGTCCTCGCTCCACTTCCATGGTACTTCTTTCCGCAACAGAGCATTCAGCGGATGCAGCACCGTGGATAGATTTGGCAGAAACTTGTGGTAATAATTAATCAACCCCAGAAACGATCTCAACTGTGATACATTTTCCGGAGCGGGGGCCTTCACGACAGCTTCTATCTTGTCAGGCGACTTGTGCAGCCCCTCTTGGTCAATGACATGACCGCAGTACGAGATCCGTTTCTGGAAGAACTCACATTTCTGGCGATTAACTCGAAGGCCATATTCCTTCAACCTGGTGAGCACCAGTTTCAAATTTGCGAGGTGTTCCTCCTCGTCCTCTCCTGTAATCAGGATATCGTCCAAGTAACACTGAGTGCTTGGAATCCCCTGTAAGACCTGCTCCATGGCCCTCTGCCAAATTGCTGGAGCCGAAGCTACTCCAAAAACCAGTCTATTATAACGATACAAGCCTCTGTGCGTGTTGATTGTGAGATACTGGCGCGACTCTTCCTCGACTTCCATTTGTAAGTATGCTTGTGCCAGGTCTATCTTGTTGAAGTGTTTCCCGCCAGACAATGAAGCAAAGATATCCTCAATCCGCGGAAGCGGGTATTGTACCGTGTGAAGCACCGGATTAACTGTGACCTTGAAGTCTCCGCAGATGCGGACCTTTCCCGGTCCTCCTGGCTTGTTACTTGATGAAGACTTCATGACGGGAACGATGGGCGTGGCCCACTCACTCCAGTCCACCTTAGACAGTACCCCTGAATGTTCAAGCTCTTCCAGTTCTGCCTCCACAGCAGGTCGTATCGCGTAAGGTACCGATCTGGCTTTGAAAAATTTTGGGCTTGCATGTTCTGCAATCTTGATTTTTGCCTTAATTCCTCTCAGTGTTCCCAGTCCTTGCTGAAATACCTCTTTAGCTTCGTCCAATATTCTGGACAACCGTTCAGGTTTGACATCTTCCTTTCCGGAATCTACCGTCATTGTGTTTAGTGAGTGCCAGTCTATCTTTATTTTCCTGATCCACTCCCGTCCCAGAAGTGGTGGACCTCCCTCGGGTAGCACATACATGTCCATTCCTCGGTGATCTTTGCCCTTGTGTCTCACCTTGACTTTTATCTTTCCGATGGGGTATACTTTATGCCCCGTGTATGTCTGCAATACTATCTCCGTATCCCGTAGGGGAATATGTTTGAACAACTTTTTGTAATCTTGCTTTTTCATGACCGTCAACGCCGATCCGGTGTCCACTTCCATTTCCACTTGGACTTTTGCAATCTGTAGTGTGACCCAGATAGTTTGTCGGTCAGCTTCTTTACTCACATTGTGAATCCTCAGACTACCCAGTTCCTTGCTGTTGGAGTCTGAATCCGAATTCTGTTCATCTGTACTCTTCCCAGTCACCTTATGTACCTTTCTGTACTTCTTCTGCGGTGACTTATTATTGCTGGTCTTCTTTTCTGACCGGCATACTTTAGCTATGTGACCAGGCTTGTCACATTTCCTACATTCCTGGTTTTTAAACCAGCATTGGTTCTGATCGTGTGTTGTCTTCCCACAACGATAACATTTCGTTGTACCCGAAGTCATTTGATCCATACTGAGTACCGCTGTCTTCCGCTGCATTTCCGCTGTGCCTCTCGCTGCGGCTTCGTGCGATGCTGCAATAAGGACAGCCTTCTCAAGTGTAAGATCGTTCTCTTCGAGCAGTCGTTTTTGTATTCCTTCCTTCGACATTGCGCACACGAACTTGTCTCTCAGTGCCTCTGACAGATTTACCCCAAACTGGCAGTATTTTGCTAGTCTACGCAGTTCAACCAGGTACTCTGCGTTGCTTTCCTCTTTTAGTTGCGTTCTCACGTAAAATTTAGATCGTTCCGCTGACATCAGCGATGCGGGGTTCAAATGATCCTTCAGGACAGCAACAATATAAGCGAAAGACTGATCCGCCGGTTTAGCTGGTGATTGAAGATGCTTCAATAACCCGTATGTCTTCGCACCCATTGAGTTTAGTAAGGTTAGAGCTTTGTCATAATTTGCTATCTTATTGACCTTACAATATATCTCGATGCGTTCTACATACGTGGCCCAATCTTCCACATTGGAATCGAACCCGTTGATGTTACTACGCTTAGGCATCTTCACCCTCTTCCTGAGAAACAACAACGAAATATTTCTTTAACTTTTTTTTTTCCAAAATGGCGGTTTCCCGCGCTTGTCTTCCTTCCCCGCCCACTTTCAAAATGGCGGTTTCCCGCTTCTGTCTTCTTCCCCGCCTACTGGCGGCTTCCCGCGTTTCTTCCCCTGGCGGGAGGGGTAAGCTTTTCCCTCGGGCGACGACCGCTGGCTTTCGGGGTTCGCAGCCTGCGCGTCGGCTTCAGTGCGTTCCTTGTTCCCTTTTCTCGGCAGGGCAACCGGTGCTGGGTACAACCCGTTGACGGCGAACAGTTTCAGCCGCTGGGCTGGATCTCGCTCAGTCTCCCTCGCTCGGGCTCTGTCTCTCCCGCTCGCTCGGGCTCTGTCTCTCCCTCAGCGGCTTCCAATCGCGCCTCCCAGCCCTCTCGCAGTCCGGTGCTTTCCTCCCCGGCTGCGGCTGAGTTCTCCGCGATTTATTTATTTTTATCTCTTCCCGCGCCTTACGATCCCGGTCGCAGCGCTTCGTGGCCTCGGTCGCTGCCCAGCCTTTTTCACTCCAATCGCGCCTCCCAGCCCTCTCGCAGTCCGGTGCTTTCCTCCCCGGCTGCGGCTGAGTTCACCGCGGTTTATTTATTTTTATATCTTCCCGCGCCTTACGATCCCGGTCGCAGCGCTTTGTGGCCTCGGTCGCTGCCCAGCCTTTTTCGCCGGTCGCGGTCTAGCTGTCTCACGACGCCGTTGCGTCTCCCAGCCCGCTTGTACCGCGGCTTCCGTGCTCCACGCTGCCCCAGTCTCAGCGCCTCTGGGCCCGACTTCTGTCCGGCTCCTTTCCCCCCCGACCGTGGTCGAGTTCACCGCCCTTATCCTCCGTTTATTTTTTTTATTTTCCCTTTACTCACAGTCACCGTGGCCGACTTGCTTCTCGTGCTGATCGGCTCACTCACCACCGTGGCAGAAGGGACAATCAGTGCCTGTTGCTGATGGAAGGCTTCGTGTCTGAATTCTTCCTTCTTCCTTGCTCTGCAGACTCGAGTTTTCTCTCAGCAGAACGACGAGGGCGGGTGCCTCTTCTCGACGCTCGTTAACTGCTTCGGAAGTATTGTTGCCGCAGGGTAAGATCGAACTCGTCGCCACTGTAAAGTCTGTAGGTATTATGGCGAATTAATACACAGACTACAAGAGTAACTTTAACAGGACTTTACTATTCGAAGGTCAGGGCGAATCTGCCCAATAAATCCTGACACAGCACTTATATACCGGTGTGGTCACCGTCGGTATTACAGTATACAGCAGCCAAGATAAAGTAGTGCCACACCTAAAATAGTTCTCTTAAAGGTGGACGGTTACATACAATAGTTCTCTTAAAGGTAGAACAGTTACACACACTACATATAGTATGAACAGTAAGTAACTACACGTAGTTACAGGTCTGTTCCTGACTAGGGGCCGTTTGAGTAAATTTAAAGCTGTGCAATGTTAAAGAAAGGCTTCCTCCTTACACCCAGTAACTTATTAGTACCAGTACTGGATGGAAGTACACATTTTTCACTGGTGCTATTGCTTTTTCACATTTTCTAGATATAAATAGAGGATATATGACTTGCCCCAGCAATTTGTAAGCTAATTCCACATGACGACTCAATGCACTAGACACGTGCATCATTAATGCATCAGATCATGGGCATGTGTAGAAGTCTCAGATCCTATTCAGTTCAGATTAAGCATAATAATCTTTTTTTCTAATTGGTTAAGTTGCAGTTCACTGTCTCTTTTTTTCCTGTTTAGCTTTTAAAGTTGATTTGATCCTGGCATCGTGTGTGGAAATAATTCATAACTGCTAGTTGTTCTACGGCTCATTCAACTTTAAAGACACGTTTGCCACATAGGTTGAATATTGATATAAACATTTTACTCACGTCTCCACACATGCTGAGCAGACTTGCACACTATCCTAGGACTTGCTATTATTAGCCTCTTCTGAAGTAATGGAATTAATTGCTCCTTTTAAGAAAAACAAATGTATTTGCATCGTCTATGCAGTATATTTTCAGAAATTCGCTTTTATAGTTTTAATATATTATGCACAAGCTTTAAAATTCCTCTCTGAAAATGTACTTTGGTTTGATAGTTTCTGGGATCACCACTTGCTAAGCTGGCACGTGAAAATGTTGATGTTGCATATTCAGTTCATTAAATATATTCAAGAAGGAGTTAGATATATATCTTAAGGCTAAAGGGATCAAGGGATATGGGGAGAAAGCGGGGACAGGATACTGAATTTGGATGATCAGCCATGATCTCATTGAATGGCAGAGCGGGCTCGAGGGGCCGAATGGCCTACTCCTGCTCCTATCTTCTATGTCTATGTTTCTATGAGCAGTGCCGCACATGGATCCTTACGGCGAAGAAATTGTTGGCCTGTAGTTTTATCTGCTGCCACCTAAGTCAGAATTGGGCCATCAAATCCACAATGTAGATGTTGTTTGGGCCCTAATCTAGACTGGCACATCACTGGAGTATCGAGGGAGTGCTGTATTTTTGGTGGTGCTGTCTTTCAGATGAGGCGTTAAACCGAGGCCCTGTCTGCCCCCACAGGCAGATCTTCCGGCAATATTTAAAGAGGAGCTGGGACGTTCACTTGGTGTCCTGGGCAATATTTATCCTGCCTCAGCCCATCTGCTGCTGAAACCCTCATCCATGCTTTTGTTACCTCCAGACACGACTATTCCATTGCACTCCTGACCTGCCTCCTGTCTTCCACCCTCCGTAGCCTTTAGTTCATCCAAAACTCTGCTGCCCGAATCCTAACTCACTCGGTCCAAATGTAACCTTGACTATCTTTTATACAGAAAGTATCATTTGGTTTATTATAGCTGAACGCATCACTTTCTCCTGTTCAAATGACTGGTCTTAGATTCTAAGTAGGCTTGTGGTTCATTTTGCAATTGCAAAGTTTTTGACTGGGGCTATGAGGTGGATTTACATTTTGTTGCGAGTTCCCAGTTGATTGACACTGGAGAATCTTAACCGAGGCAGAGAACGATTTGAAATTTCACGGTTTTAATATTTGATTTGTAATGGGTTGTGATCTCAATCATAGTACTTGCTGTAGATGCACTTGAAATGTGTACATTCAAATGAATTGAAAGTGTGAGTCAGCAGGTGCTTTTCTCCACTTTAGTTTCTGTACAGTATGAAGCAGTTATCTTCGTGATATTCATACAAAGGTTCATGACCAAGGCCACTAATTCACAGTGTTCACAGAAAAATGAATGGAATTGTAGCACCGAATCTCCGAAATCCCAGTATCTCATGAAATAAAAATGGGATTCGATTTATTCAGTCAGTATAAATCACTGGCCTTGCTTTTGACCCATATTGTTCACTGAACTGTAGGTTAATCTTGAACTTAGTAGATTCTTGCTGCTTCAGTGTGAATCACACCTAAAAATGTGCATTGCAAGAACTTGCAATTTTAAGACACATTCTTCGGGTTAATTCACAAGTTTACAGGGTTTGGATGTGAAAGGCATTTCAAAGCCAGTGATTTGATCCTTCCATTGTACCATTCTGCTGTCTTCCCATTACAGCTGTAACTTCCCTAACTGTACAGCCACAGATGTCCCCCTAATGGCCATGTGTCCCGACAATGCAGCACTTCACTGGATCTCTAGGCTACATTGTGAAGTCCTTGAGTGGGCTTGACACCAGAACCCTCTGAGGTGAGATTGCTGCCAACACAGCTACGCTAACACTTAAAGAAAGAAAAAAGAAAGACTTGCATTTATATAGCGCTTTTCACGACCACCAGACGTCCCAAAGCACTTTACTACCAATGAAGTACTTTTGGAGTGTAGTCACTGTTGTAATGTAGGAAACGCAGCAGCCAATTTACACACCGCAAGCTCCCACAAACAGCAATGTGATAATGACCAGAATTTTTTTTCAACTGTAATGAATCCAAAAAATTGTATAATTGAGAGATTGTGCAGTTTCAGAAAATGTTAATGACTTTACCCTGAAGTGTGTGTGTGCAAAAATATTCCCCAATATTTTTTTTTTACATGAACTCAATTTACAACTTTCTTTATGCCGCATCCTCACAGATTATAGTGTGGTTTGATAGCTTTGGGGGGAACCGCTGGCTTGGCACGCACACACAGTGTTGCCATGGTGTTGCAGATAACTGGTGCCATATGTGGTCTTCTGGTCCTGTGTTGTGTAAAGCCAAAGGATCTGCACCTTTGGTGATCATTTTTACCAGTATAAGGTTCTTTATCCTAAACTTGTGGAGAATGAGAGCCTTGATGCAAGGAGCAAAGTATTCCCATTTCTTCCAAAGGAGTAGATGAGATTAGTCAACTTCAAACTTGGTTGATATTCTCTGCTTCAAACTGGTAACAAGGTGGCTGTCTGACTTTTTCAACCTACATTTTTATCACAAGAAATTGAACATTACTAATGGATTGCAAGTTGAAATAAGAATACTGGTAAAAAAAAAACCCATTAGCAACTGACTGACCAGGTATAAACAATTATTTAATTTAAAATATTCAAAACATTGAACAACGGGGGTATGGTAGCATGATGTTTGTTAACTGGGCTAGTAATCCAGAGGCTAGACTAATGATCCGAGAGACATGAGTTCAAATCCCACCTCGGCTCTGGGGAATTTAAATTCAGTTAATTAAATAAATCTAGAATAAAAAGCTGGTATCAAACCACACCGCGAGTGTTCAGTTCCATTTGCAACTCCTCCGATAATGAAGTAGTCCATTCCCGCATGCAGCAAGACCTGGACAACAGTCAGGCTTGGGCTGATCTGTGACAAGTAACATTTGGGCCACACAAGTGCCAGGCAATGACCATCTCCAACAAGAGAGAGTCTAACCACCTCCCCATGATAGTCAGCCTACCATTGTCTAATGCCCCAAGGTGGTTAGACTCTTGTTGGAGATGGTCATTGCCTGGCACTGGTGTAGCGCAAATGTTACTGTGCATTTAAAAAAAAAAAAAAAAAGAGGTTTGAAGATACTACGTTATTTTGGCCTTGAGGGTATATTTTGTTCGTGGGTTGAGCAATGAAGGATCAGCGCTCTGGTCATAGCGAATAAGTGGACTGTAATTGCAACTGTTCCATTCATTTGTGTTTGGAGTATCAGAAACATTTCACTCCAAACAGTGTTTTGTGGTGATTAGTATTCACTGGAAGAAGTAGGTTCAATTGCAATTGTATTTTATAGAGCTCTGAATAAATTTTCAACCTGTTAGTTGAAATATTGAGGCCACTATGTTCAGCCAGTATACAAGGTGATGCCTTGTGTACGCTTGTTCAATCTTGTATTTTTAAACAGCATTTCATAGTTCTCTGCCTTTAACTTGTCAACCCTCCCTTTCACCTTTTCTTCCCAGAGTGGCCCAAGTGCTAGGTCTTGCCACAAGATGTGTATTGACACAACACGGAGACAGATTTACACACTGGGTCGTTACTTAGATTCTTCAGTGAGGAATAGCAAGTCTCTGAAGAGTGACTTCTATCGCTACGACATAGACACAAATAAATGGACATTGTTGAGTGAAGATACAGCTACTGATGGTGGACCAAAGTTGGTGTTTGATCATCAGGTATGATACACTGGGGTCTTGAAACTCAGTTTAGAAGGAACGGTTAACCTGTGCTCATTGTAGATGTCAAAATTTATATTTTATTTGAGTATTTGAAAAATCTGCTGTTTTAAGGTTTTTTTTGTAGATTTTTTCCATTTTCTTCATCTGAGAGTGGCCAGATGGAGATTATTAATGACTACCACTAATGTCACCTCATCCCTGATCAAGAATGCATGCTTGTGATGGGGCAAGATGACACGTTTCTTTTTCTTCTCTCCTTTTAAAGATTTAAACTGATCTGATCTTCGAGAGTTAGTTTTGTGGGGGCAGGATTAAAGTAATATACAGTTGATTTAATTTTTATTCCCAGTTGATTTCCTTTTAATAAATTTGGTACCAAAAAAATTATTTTTTCATAGATGTGTATGGATTCTGAAAAACACATGATTTACACGTTTGGCGGGAGGATATTAACTTGCAATGGAAACGTTGATGACACTCGAGCTAATGAACCACAGTTCAGTGGACTTTTTGCTTACCATTGTCTGTCTAACACTTGGAAGCTACTTCGGGAAGACTCTTGCAATGCCGGACCAGAAGATGTGCAGTCTAGGATTGGGCACTGCATGCTCTTTCATACTGTAAGTATTTCAACGTTCTCTCTCAAGCCTGTGATGAAGATTTTTATTTCATTTTAATTAAGTATGGGGCACCAAGTTTTTGAGGATCTTCCACTGAGTACTTAGACACCTGTATTTAAATGGTGCTTTATAACACCTGAAAGATCTCATTGTTTCACAATCACTGAATTTATTCCTTTGCAACACAGTGATTACTGTAATGGAGATAATTGCAACATCAGTTTTGCTGACAGTAAGATCCCACAAACAGCAATAACGTGAGTAGCCTATCAGTCTGTTTTTGGTGGTCCGTGGATGAGGGAGGAATATTGCCCAGGAAATTCCTGTGCAGGCATGGAAGGAGAAGCCATTTGAAGTGATGTAGTGCCAGCGATGCAACAGGAAAGATGGAACCAGAGAGCAGTACCACAGCGGCAAACTGTAGAGGAGAGTGGAGTGGTCAATGATGTTGAAGACAACGGAGAAGTTGAGGATACGAGACAGTGATGCATGGTTGCAGTCACACAGGATGTTGGCGGCATTGGCCAGTATGATCTCTGTGTTGTGGGTGAGGCAGAAACCTGATTGAAGATCTCCCACAAGGAGGTATTGGAAGCAGGAGGATAGTCAAGCTTAGATGCTTACCAGGTACATTTGAATGAGATCACAGATTTTGGTGTTGTAGGGAGGGAGCAGTGGTGATATCACGCGAGAGTGTCCACGATCTGTTGTCAAATGAGTAGCCGAGGCAGTCATGGAGGAGATGGACAAAGGTGGTGGTGTCATCTCGGGTGGCGGGTGTGAGAGGTAGATTTTCCAGAGATGGAAAGCTATAGTGTAGGTGCTTTGGTGATGCACAAGATCAAGGATACGGGGAAGTGATCGGAGTGACCTGTTGGTGATAGAGACCTCCATATCTCAAAACAATGCCCCAGAAATTTGGGTCCCAAAGCGTGAGTACGCGCGGGGTACTCGCGCGTAGGCCCAACGAAAGTGCCGGTTTCGTGCATGCACTGCGCATGCGCGGGAAACCGGCACTTCCGTTCCCCTGAAAGAAGGGGTTCAGAAGTCGAACGCGTGCGCTGGAGAGGCAGCGCTGGAGAGGCAGCGCGTGCGCATTGAACTTACGTTTTTTTTGCAGGTTTCTCCGGGAAGGTAAGTCTCCAGCAGTTACACTTTTAAAAAGCAGGCGCAAGGCCTGCTTTTAACAAGGTAAGTGGTGAATTAATTAAAATTAAAATTTTTTTTCCACAGGTTTATTATTTTTAAATACTTTAAAGAAAGGTAAGTTTATTTTTAGCCCTGTTAGAAAATGTCATTTAATTTTTTCAAAAATTTAAATTATTGTTTAAAATAGTTATTTCATGTAATTTATAGTTTATTTTAAAAATGTGTAATTTATAGTTTATTTTAAAAATGTGATTTTTAAAAAAATTTATTTGAGGTTTTAGTGACGTTTTGGGGCTTATATTATTTATAGGTTTGACAGGTCTTCCTGTCAAACTTATGAATGAAGCATTCCCTGCTACCATTGGCTCTCCGTGGCCCACGTGATCCCAGGGGACGCATCGAACTAACTGCGCCCCTGGGATACGCAAGCACTGCGCGCTGGCAGTTGGAGGAGGCCCAGGATCGGAATCCCACGCGGGCCCACAGCACAACGGCCGGCACGCAAGGTAAGTGCAGGTCGGGGGCTTGCACCCGCGGGAAGCCCCCGACCTGAATTTCTGGGCCAATGTGTATGTGGATGGGCTAATCACTGGCAAGTTGGGTTAAGGGAGGTGAGCGGGGCAAGTACATTAGCATTGATGGGGGAGGGAATGTTCAGCTGGAGGTTGATGTCACTAAGGAGAAATCTTTCCGTGCAAAGAGAATAGATAGGAGGAGAATTCAGCGACTAAGGTGGTAGTTAGGGGGTGTGGTAGATGAGGAAAATCTTTAAGGAAAGGTGCGAAGGGTGCTTGAGCTTGGAGAAGGCACTGAAGTAGTAATAGGAGGGTTTAGGGTAAGACTAGAGATGAGCTCAGATGGTAGTCTGAGATTTGCATTAATGTTGGAAAGTAGTCCAGCATTGCAGGGCCGGAGGGCCATGTCTGTTTAGTGTGGAAGCTGGAGAGCAGTTCTGGGTTAGTCAGGGTTCCCATGGAGATTGGAGAGTCTGTGGTCACTGGATTTCCACTGGAACAGGCAGACAGCACTTCATTGTTTCCATTTCATTTGAAGGATGCCACTCTCTTAGAACTGCTGTGGAGAATCAGTTTAGATCATGAGCTCAAACACTTGATATAGGGCTCAAATCCACAACATTCTGACTCATGAGAATGGGACCAATGGAACATAATGAGCAGACAATCCTTAATGTAGATCTGCAATGTAGAATTGCAAAACTCTACCAGTTGAGGGGGTTCAGAGAAGGTATGGTTTGTTGAACGTCCTGAGATTGCAATATTGCCTTAAATGCATTTGAAGTAGGAAGCTCCAAGTAACCCCACATGGTTTGTTACTCTTAGTTCTCACCTGCAACATTGCAGTACTTTTCGATTCCATTTAAAACTAGCTTTAAAGCCAGTAACAATGAAAGTTTCACTGTATTGCACAGCCAAACATCAGTGTAGGATTGCAAAATACTGCGGATGCTGGAAATCCGAAATAACAACAGAAAACGCTGGAAAAACTCAGCAGGCCAGGTAGCATCCGTGGAGAGAGAAACAGAGTTAACGTTTCAGGTCGAAGACCCTTCGTCAGAACTGGGGAAAAAAGCAGGAAAAGGGATAGATTTTAAAGCAAGTGGGAGCTTGGGGAAAGGGGGAGGGGATGAAAGAACAACAGGGAAGGTCAGTGATAGGATAGAAAGCAGGAGAGATTAAGAGACATTGAGAGACATTAAGAGATATTCAAGGAGCAAAGGATGGCTCAAAATGAAGTGTGAATGGCCCTGGCAGAATGAAGGACAGCTGTCATGTGGGAGGGAAGAAAAAAGGCCAGACGAAAGTGTGGATTAAAAAGAGAGAAAATAAATAAATAATAAATATATAAAATAGGGGCCGAGGTTATGGTCTGAAATTGTTGAACTCTATGTTGAGTCCAGAGGGCTGGAAAGTGCCTAATCAAAAGATGAGGTGCTGTTCCTCGAGCTTACGCTCAGCTTCCGTGGAACAATGCAAGAGGCCGAGGACGGTGAGGTCTGAGTGGGAGTGAAGCGGAGAATTAAAGTGACAGGCCACCGGGAGCTCGGGGTCCCCCTTACGGACTGAACGGAGGTGTTCCGCAAAGCGGTCACCCAATCTGCGTTTGGTCTCCCCAATGTAGAGGAGACCGCATCGTGAGCAGTGAATACAGTATATTAAATTGCAAGAAGTACAAGTAAATCGCTGTTTCACCTGGAAGGAGTGTTTGGGGCCCTGGACAGTGGGAAGGGGGGAGGTATAAGGGCATGTGTTGCATCTCCTGCGCTTGCACGGGAAGGTGCCGGGCGAAGGGGAAGGGGTGCTGGGGGTGGTAGAGGAGTGGACTAGGGTGTCGCGGAGGGAGCGGTCCCTACGGAATACTGGGAGGGGAGGGGAAGATGCGTAGGATTGATTATCTTGTATTTTTTGAGGAAACTTTTGTAACTCATCAGATGACTTTTGGATGCATCCTTCTTGGTGTTGCAAGTCTAGGAAGGTTGTCGGCAATTAAAAATCTGTTGGCTTGCAGTGCCACAGGAATTTTTACATTTTGAATTCCCCAACGATGTCAGTGTAATCGGGGACCATCTGTGTTGAACACTAGCTTTGCAGTGACATTTTATCGTGCATGGATCAGAGGCCAGCTGCAGTATAAATGAATGTGTTGTCAGAAATTTGGGTAGACTTGCTGTTTTTTTGAAGTGACCAACAGAAATATATACATTTGATATAGTGGATTAGAGTAATATCTTCAGAAGGAAGCAAGTCCTCTTAATTTGGGCATCTTGTTTTTAGATCATTGGAAGCTATGTAACTTGTATTCCTTTATGAATAATTCCTGGCCTGTGACAAATATATTCTGTTGTCATGAACAAATCCTGTAATTGTGTGAAAATGGCAGAAGGTAATTGGCTTTTTCACTCTAGTTTGTCAACTACTTTTATCTTGTGCATGTGTGTGTACGAAAAACAGAACGTGGGCTGCCAAGAATGGAGACTTCTAAGATCTGAGATATTTGACTACCCACTCCAACAATTTTTTGACTGTATAATATGATGGTTTTGACATTTTGCAAAAAAGGCAGCTGCTTGATTTTCTCCACTTTCAATTTCTGTCTAAAATGTTCGCATCCGCTCGCATTCTCTCAATGCTTCCCAACCCAGTTAGATATCCATTTTTTCCTTCTCATTGTTGCTGTATGAAAGCTTTCTGTTTAATTCTTGCAGTGCACAAGAGAGGTAAGGAAATAAGCAACTTTCATTGATACTGAGGATGCTGCGGGAATGCAAGCAGCTTAGAGCCCTCCTTGTGATCTAGCATTTGTAGGTTTCTATAAAAGAATGATCTAGATGATGATTGCGGATTCAGAGGCCAATCATCGCAGCTCCAGGTCATCACTGTTGGAGTTCCTCGGGACAGAATGCTTGGCCCAACCATCTTCAGCTGCTTCATCAATGATGCTTCCTCTGTCATTAGGTCAGGAGTGGGGCTCTTTGCTGGCAATTGTACCATTTTCAGCCCCATTCAGCAGGACCCGGGCAATAAGTAGCAGGTAACATTCACGCCACACAAGTCCTTGGTAATAACAATTTCCAACTTATAATAATAATAATAATAATAATAATTAATTCAACTTTATTGTCATTGTACAATGCACAAGTACATGAACAACGAAATGTGATCTTGCAAGCTCCCATGAGTCCAGTACAAATAACATTAACATTAACGTAAATAGCACCGTCCTGGGAGAAGCAAAGCCGCTGCGTCTGTGCGCGCCACCATTCCATTTCCACCATTCCTCCTGTCCGACAATCTTCAGCCCAACGCCCGGGCCTGCTCACCAGCCGCCCCTCCCGGGGCTCCTTCCGTGACCTTCTGCACCTGGTCTTCCCTGATGGTCACCCCTCCAGGTACTAACCAGGCCTGGCTCTGCTAAGCTTCCAAGCCTTGCCAGTGACCCTGTCCCAACCAACTCCTCTGAACTTCAATGCTGCCACCATAATCAAGTTTCCCCACAATCAACGCCTTGGGCATCACCACTGACCAGAAGCTTAATTGAACCAGCCATAGCAACACCACGAGTAAAAGAACAGGGCAGCTGGGTTCTCTGCAACGAGTGGCTCACCACCTGACTGCTCACTATCTCTCTACAAGCTCGAGTCTGTAACATGATGGAATACTCGCCTGGCTGGGTGCAGCTGCAGCAATACCCGAGCAGTTCAGCACCATCAGGGCACAGTAGTGTGCTTAATTGATGCCCTTGTTACTGAACTCAACATCCACCACCTAGGCACTGTGGCTGCAGCATGTACCATCTACCGGATGCACTGCAGCAAGTTGCTAAGCTTGCTGCGACAGCACCTCTCTCCTCCATGACCTCCAGCACCAAGAAGGATAAGAGCAGCAATGTCCTGGGAACACCATCACCTCCAGGTTTCGCTCTAAGTCACACATGGACTTGGACATATATCACCATTCCATCATCATTGCTGGGTCAAAATCCTGTAATTCATGACTTAACCCTGTTGTGGCAACACCATCAGCACAAGGACTTTACTGTTCAAGGAGAAAGCCTACTGCCAGCTGGGGATAAGTAATAAATGCAGCCCACATCCTGAGAGCAAATGTAAAAAAAAATTGGCCTTTTTGGATCCGTATTTAACTTTATGATCTTGATGCAAAAGTGCGGTCAAGATGAAAAAGGAGAGACTGGAAGAAAAGGCGGGGGCTTTTAGGCACACATGCCAGGAAGTTAGGGGATGGAGGAGGGAGAGGACCTGAGTTGTGGAGAAACCCAGCAGAGATACTGTTCTCCAATTTTTTGAGAGACTCTTAAGTACAATGAAAGGATAAGCCGACCTCTCTCTTCTCCCCAGTTGCACTGTTGTAGGGAATCATCTTGTGGGCCGGCAAACTTAGTAGAACTCCAGCCTGGGAAGGCTAATTAAGTTTTTGAGTGTTGAAGGCTGATATTTGAACACAATACTGTGGGACATCAATGCTCTTAAGAGCTGCTGGACTGCCCTGTTTGACTGGCCTTGTTTAAACAGTGAGTCTGCAGCGTGGGAGAAGCTGCTACGCCAGACTGAGGGAGTTAAATTAACTGCACAGTGGAAGTTGCACAGTTGCAAAGAACATCCTGGATTAATTTTGTCTCCAGCTGCCACACACTGTCAGGTAGAGTCATTCTTTCCAGCCAGGGCTTACTGAGAAATCACTTTTATAATTCTTTGTAATATTTTGACTTTTAAGAGAGGTTAATGAAGTTTCCTTTTTACAGAATATGGTGACATTCTTGCACTGAAAACATTTGCTTGTAAATTGGATTTGGAAAGAAGAGGAACTGACAAAGGACAAATATCCTTGCGGGGAGGTTTGCTAGCACTGTTCAGGGGGGTTTAAACTAAAATGGCAGGGGGTTGGGAACCTGAGCAGGGAGACAGAGGAAAGGAAAACAGGGATAAAAGCAAAAGATAGGAAGGAGAAAAACAAAAGTGGCAGTCAGAGAAATCAACGGTTTAAATCAAACGTGGCCACAGTAAATAATAATTCTAATGGGTCTAAGAGCGTTAAAAAAACAAACCTGAAGGCTTTGTGTCTTAGTACGAGGAGCATTTGTAATAAGGTGGATGAATTGGCTGCGCAAATAGAGGTAAACGAATATGATTTGGTTGGGATTACGGAAACGTGGCTCAAGGACGGCCAAGACTGGGAACTCAACATCCAGGGGCATTCGATATTCAGGAAAGATAGACAAAAAGGAAAGGGAGGTGGGGTAGCATTACTGGTTAAAGAAGGGATTAATAGAATTGTAATGAAGGATATTAGCTCTGATGATGTGGAATCTGTATGGGTAGAATTGAGAAATACTAAGGGGATAAAAACATTAGTGGGAGTGGTATATAGACCTCCAAACAGTAAGGCGGAGGTTGGGGATGGCATTAAAAGGGAAATTAAAGAAGCGTGCAATAAGGGCACAGCAGTCATCATGGGTGACTTTAATCTACATATAGATTGGGCCAACCAAATTAGTAACAATACTGTGGAGGAGGAATTCCTGGAGTGTTTACGGGATGGTTTCCTGGACCAATATGTCGAGGAACCAACCAGAGATCAGCCCACCTTAGACTGGGTATTATGTAACGAGAAAGGATTAATTAGCAATCTTGTTGTACGAGGCCCCTTGGGTCGGAGCGATCATAATATGATCGAATTCTTCATTAAGATGGAGAATGAAGTAGTTGACTCAGAGACAAGGGTCCTCAATTTAAATAAAGGAAACTACGATGGTCTGAGGAGTTAGTTGGGTAGGATTGATTGGGGAATGGCGCTCAAAGGGTTGACGGTGGATAGGCAATGGCAAACATTCAAAGACCGAATGGATGAGTTACAGAATTTGTTCATCCCAGTTTGGCATAAAAATAAAACAAAAAAGGTGACTCAACCGTGGCTAACAAGGGAAATTAGGGATAGCATAAGATCCAAGGAGAGGACATATAAATTGGCTAGAAAAAGCAATAATCCTGAGGATTGGGAGCAGTTTAGGAGTCAACAAAGGAGGACAAAGGGATTAATTAAGAAAGGGAAAATAGAATATGAGAGTAAGCTTTCAGGGAACATAAAAACTGACTGTAAAAGCTTTTATAGATATGTGAAGAGAAAAAGATTGGTGAAGTCAAGCGTAGGTCCCTTACAGTCAGAATCAGGGGAATTTATAATGGGAAACAAGGAAATGGCAGACCAACTAAATACATATTTTGGTTCTGTCTTCACAAAGGAAGACACAAATAACCTCCCAGAGATGCCGGGGAACATAGGGTCTGATGAAAGGGAGGAACTGAAAGAAATCAGTATTTGTAGGAAAATGGTGTTAGGAAAATTGATGGGACTAAAGGCCGATAAATCCCCAGGGCTTGATGGTCTACATCCCAGGGTACTTAAGGAAGTGGCCCTAGAGATAGTAGATGCATTACTGGTCATCTTCCAGAACTCGATAGACTCTGGAACGGTACCCATGGATTGGAGGGGAGCTAATGTTACCCCACTATTCAAAAAAGGTGGTAAAGAAAAAGCGGGGAATTATAGACCGGTAAGCCTGACATCAGTAGTGGGGAAAATGCTAGAGTCTATTATAAAAGATGTAATAGAGCACTTGGAAAGCAGTGACAGGATAGGACAAAGTCCACATGGATTTACAAAAGGTAAATCATGCTTGACTAATCTACTGGAATTTTTTGAGGATGTAACTGGTAAAATAGATAAGGGAGAACCAGTGGATGTGGTGTATTTGGACTTTCAGAAGGCTTTCGCTAAGGTCCCACATAAGAGATTAGCGTGCAAAATTAAGGCACATGGGATTGGGGGCAAGGTATTGACTTGGATAGAGAACTGGTTGGCGGACAGAAAGCAAAGAGTTGGAATAAACGGGTCGTTTTCCGAGTGGCAGGCAGTGACTAGTGGGGTACCGCAAGGATCGGTCCTAGGACCCCAGCTGTTCACAATATATATTAATGATCTGGACGAGGGAATTGGATGTAATATCTCCAAATTTGCAGACAACTCAAAGCTGGGTGGGAGGGTAAGCTGCGAGGAGGATGTCGGGAAACTCCAGTACGATTTGGACAGTTTGGGTGATTGGGCAGAAACATGGCAAATGCACTATAATGTGGATAAATGTGAGGTTATCCACTTTGGTGGCAAAAACAGGAAGGCAGATTATTATTTGAATGGGAGAAGGGGAAGTGCAAAGAGATCTGGGTGTCCTTGTGCGCCCATCGCTGAAGGTAAGCATGCAGGTGCAGCAGGCGGTTAAGAAGACAAATGGTATGTTGGCCTTCGTAGCAAGAGGGTTCGAGTACAGGAACAAGGATGTCTTGCTACAGTTGTACAGGGCCTTGGTGAGACCGCACCTTGAGTATTGTGTGCAGTTTTGGTCACCTTACCTGAGGAAGGACGTTCTTGCCATGGAGGGAGTGCAGCGAAGATTCACCAGGCTGATACCTGGGATGGCAGGAATGACGTATGAGGAGAGATTGTGTCGATTGGGCTTATACTCACTGGAGTTTAGAAGATTGAGAGGGGATCTCATCGAAACCTATAAAATTCTGTCAGGTCTGGACAGACTAGATGCAGAAAGGATGTTTCTGATGGCCGGGGAGTCCAGAACCAGGGGTCATAGTCTAAGGATAAGGGGTAAGCCATTTAGGACTGAAATGAGGAGGAATTTCTTCACCCAGAGAGTGGTGAACCTGTGGAATTCTCTGCCACAGAGGGCGGTGGAGGCCAGTTCATTAAATATATTCAAGAAAGAGTTGGATATATTTCTTGAGGCTAAAGGGATCAAGGGATATGGGGAAAAGGCAGGGACAGGGTACTGAATTTGGATGATCAGCCATGATCACATTGAAAGGCGCAGCAGGCTCGAAGGGCCGAATGGCCTACTACTGCTCCTATCTTCTATGTTTCTATGAAGTAGGAAGACACCAGTTTCACTCTCCGTAGTACCGTTGAGATCGGTGCCATGATCTTCAGTTTGTGGAAATCCTGAAGGTGGATTATTTGTACTGAGTTCATTCTGTGTACACTTGAATTAATATCACAGTGAAACCAGCTGTAGAGGTGGGCTTGATTTACATCCACTTGGATGGGCATTTGTGCTTAGTTGTGTGTTCCACCTCACGTCTTGGGTTGAATTTCTACCAATTTCAGAGCCACTTCAACCTTTGATGTGCCGTACCAGACTTGTAGAAGTCTGAAATGTTTCTGCAGCTCTTATCAAGCAGATGGACTCTCTTTACCTTCGTACCCTCCCATGGACATTCGAGATGTGGGGTTTTCACACCGATCTTTACAAAAATCTGCATATTTTTGTCTTTCAGAAAAATCGGTGCCTTTACGTATTTGGTGGGCAGAGGTCAAAGACGTATCTAAATGATTTCTTCAGTTATGATGTGGACAGTGACCATGTGGAAATAATATCTGATGGCACAAAGAAGGACTCTGGTATGGGTAAGACAGAAGTCTGAATTCTACATCTGACATTGTAACTTTGAATTCATGGGCTAGCAATCCATAAACTGAGTCTAAGAAGCAAGACCTTTTAACCTACTTTAATTAGCCGTGTGCTGCGATGTCGTGTGACCCTGACAGTTCGTATACTGTGGAAATCTGGTGGTTTCGGCCCAAGGCTTCTGCTTCAATTTATTACAACTTTTATGCCAAACAAATAAGACAGGCACCATCATACAACATAGCTCTTAATTAGAATGATCTGATCATTCATTTTTTTAAGCATTAAATTGCCACTTTACTGTGTTGGCTTGAGAATTTAAGGCAGTGAAGTAGGCAGGTTGGTTGTTTCAATACTTTCATATTTGAGGACAAAGGTGAGCCAGTGGTTGTGGTGTATTTGGATTTTCAGAAGGCATTCGATAAGGTGCCACATAAAAGGTTACTGCATAACAGCTCACAGAATTGGGGGTAATATATTAGCATGGATAGAGAATTGGCTAACTAACAGAAAGCATAGAGTCGGAATAAATGGGTAATTTTCCGGTTGGCAAACGGTAAGTAGTGGGGCGCCACAGGGATCGGTGCTGGGGCCTCAATTATTTACAATCTACATTAATGACTTGGATGAAGGGACCGAGTGTAATGTAGCCAAGTTTGCGGATGATAAAAGATGGGTGGGAAAGCAAGTTGTGCAGAGGACTCAAAGAACCTGCAAAGGGATATAGACAGGCTAAGTGAGTGGGCAAACATTTGGCAGATGGAGTATAATGTGGGGAAGTGCGAGGTTATACACTTTGGCAGGAAAAATAAAAAAGCAAATTATTATTTAAATGGAGAGAGATTACAGAATGCTACAGTTCAGAGGGACCTGGGTGTCCTTGTGCATGAAACACAAAAAGTTAGCATGCAGGTACACAAGTAATCAAAAAGGCAAATGGAATGTTGGCCTTTATTTCAAAGGGGTTGGAGTATAAAAACAGGGAAGTGCTCCTACAACTGTACAAGGTATTGGTGAGACCGCACCTTGAGTGCTGCGTACAGTTTTGGTTGTCTTATTTAAAGAAGGATATACTTGCATTGGAGGCAGTTCAGAGACGATTCACTCGGTTGATTCCTGAGATGAGGGGGTTGACTTATGAAGAAAGGTTGAGCAGGTTGGGCCTATACTCATTGGAATTTAGAAGAATGAGAGGTGATCTTATTGAAACCTATAAGATACTGAGGGGGCTCGACAGGGTAGATACAGAGAGGATGTTTCCCCTCATGAGGAAATCTAGAACGTAGGGACACCCTTTTAGAACTGAGATGAGGAGGAATTTCTTCTGAAACCTGTGGAATTCTCTGCCCCAGAGAGCCGTGGAGGCTGGGTCATTAAATACATTTAAGGTGGAGATAGACACATTTTTGCAAGATAAGGGAGTGAAGGGTTATGGGGAGCGGGCAGGGAAGTGGCTTTGAGCCCAAGATCAGACATGATCTTATTGAATGGCAGAGCAGGCTCGAGGGGCTAAGTGGCCTATTCCTGCTGCTATTTCTTATGTTCCTTTATTTCTTTCTTACAGTAACAGAAATAAGAAAGTGTTATCATATACTAATAATGGTTACAAACATGATGTCATGGCAACTCAGCTGGCCAGCCTGTGCAGTATTCTAATCTGAGGAAGCAGCAGCTGATCAATTATATACAACCATAGAATAGTACAGCAGAGAAGGAGGCTATTCGGCCCATTGAGTCTGCTCCGGCTTTTATGAAGAACAATCCAGTTAGTCTCACTCCCCCGCTCTTTCCTCATAGCCCTGCAATTTTTTTCTCCTTCAAGTATTTATCCAATTCCCTTTTGAAAAGTAAAATAGGGGGAGGGAAATGTGTACAAAAATAGAGTAATTTAACTCTTTTCTCTAAGCCTTGACTAAAGGAAGAGTGCCAGCACTGACACCTTAACTGGTCTCGTGGTTGATCCACAAACATTTCTTCTGCGATGCTAACATTGGTGGCAACTTGGTTGGGTTTGGTGGGTGAATACACTGCAGGTCAGAGGGAAGACTGGGTATTATGTAACGAGAAAGGATTAATTAGCAATCTTGTTGTACGAGGCCCCTTGGGTCGGAGCGATCATAATATCGAATTCTTCATTAAGATGGAGAATGAAGTAGTTGATTCAGAAACTAGGGTCCTCAATTTAAATAAAGGAAACTACGATGGTCTGAGGAGCGAGTTGGGTAGGATTGATTGGGGAATGGCACTCAAAAGGGTTGACGGTGGATAGGCAATGGCAAACATTCAAAGACCGAATGGATGAACTACAGAAGTTGTTCATCCCAGTTTGGCATAGAAATAAAACAAAAAAGGTGACTCAACTGTGGCTAACAAGGGAAATTAGGGATAGCATAAGATCCAAGGAGAGGACATACAAATTGGCCAGAAAAAGCAATAATCCTGAGGATTGGGAGCAGTTTAGGATTCAACAAAGGAGGACAAAGGGATTAATTAAGAAAGGGAAAATAGAATATGAGAGTAAGCTTTCAGGGAACATAAAAACTGACTGTAAAAGCTTTTATAGATATGTGAAGAGAAAAAGATTGGTGAAGTCAAGCGTAGGTCCCTTGCAGTCAGAATCGGGGGAATTTATAATGGGGAGCACAGAAATGGCAGACCAACTAAATACATATTTTGGTTCTGTCTTCACAAAGGAGGACATAAATAATCTCCCAGAAATACCACGGAACATAGGGTCTGATGAAAGGGTGGAACTGAAAGAAATCAGTATTTGTAGGGAAATGGTGTTAGGAAAATTGATGGGACTGAAGGCCGATAAATCCCCAGGGTCTGATAATCTACATCCCAGGGTACTTAAGGAAGTGGCCCTAGAAATAGTAGATGCATTGCTGGTCATCTTCCAGAAGTCGATAGACTCTGGAACAGTACCCATGGATTGGAGGGTAGCTAATGTTACCCCACTATTCAAAAAAGGTGGCAGAGAAAAAGCGGGGAATTATAGACCGGTAAGTGGGGAAAATGCTCGAGTCCATTATAAAAGATGTAATAGCAGAGCACTTGGAAAGTAGTGACAGGATCGGACAAAGTAAACATGGATTTACAAAAGGTAAATCATGCTTGACTAATCTACTGGAATTTTTTGAGGATGTAACTGGTAAAATAGATAAGGGAGAACCAGTGGATGTGGAGTATTTGGACTTTCAGAAGGCTTTCAATAAGGTCCCGCATAAGAGGTTAGCGTGCAAAATTAAGGCACATGGGATTGGAGGCAAGGTATTGACTTGGATAGAGAACTGGTTGGCGGACAGAAAGCAAAGAGTTGGAATAAACGGGTCGTTTTCCGAGTGGCAGGCAGTGACTAGTGGGGTACCGCAAGGATCGGTCCTAGGACCCCAGCTGTTCACAATATATATTAATGATCTGGAGGAGGGAATTGGATGTAATATCTCCAAATTTGCAGACGACTGAAAGCTGGGTGGGAGGGTAAGCTACGAGGAGGATGTCATGAAACTCCAGTACGATTTGGACAGGTTGGGTGATTGGGCAAAAACATGGCAAATGCACTATAATGTGGATAAATGTGAGGTTATCCACTTTGGTGGCAAAAACAGGAAGGCAGATTATTATTTGAATGGCAATAGATTGGGAGAAGGGGAAGTGCAAAGAGACCTGGGTGTTCTTGTACACCAATCGCTGAAGGTAAGCATGCAGGTGCAGCAGGCGGTTAAGAAGGCAAATAGTATGTTGGCCTTCGTAGCGAGAGGGTTCGAGTACAGGAACAAGGATGTCTTGCTACAGTTGTACAGGGCCTTGGTGAGACCGCACCTTGAGTATTGTGTGCAGTTTTGGTCACCTTACCTGAGGAAGGACGTTCTTGCCATGGAGGGAGTGCAGCGAAGATTCACCAGGCTAATACCTGGGATGGCAGGAATGACGTATGAGGAGAGATTGTGTCAATTGGGCTTAAACTCACTGGAGTTTAGAAGATTGAGAGGGGATCTCATTGAAACCTATAAAATTCTGTCAGATCTGGACAGACTAGATGCAGAAAGGATGTTTCTGATGGCCGGGGAGTCCAGAACCAGGGGTCACAGTCTAAGGATAAGGGGTAAGCCATTTAGGACTGAAATGAGGAGGAATTTCTTCACCCAGAGAGTGGTGAACCTGTGGAATTCTCTGCCACAGAGGGCGGTGGAGGCCAGTTCATTAAATATATTCAAGAAGGAGTTAGATATATTTCTTAAGGCTAAAGGGATCAAGGGATATGGGGAGAAGGCAGGGACAGGGTACTGAATTTGGATGATCAGCCATGATCTCATTGAATGGCGGAGCAGGCTCGAAGGGCCGAATGGCCTACTCCTGCTCCTATCTTCTATGTTTCTATGTAAGAGCAGTAAGGCCAAATTTTGAGACTCATGGGCGGTCTGGTCATGACTGACTTATACTAAAGTGAGTATTTTTAGAACATGTGCAGAAATACACAGTAGACTGTGTTTGTCTTAACACTGGACTGCAGTTTAAATTTGTGAGCTGGAGCATGGTGTTTACGTCCTCTCTTTCATTTAGCTTTCAAACTCTTTTATAGAATGTGGTGTTGCCCTCATGGACCTTAGAACAGTTTGGGTTTTTCCAGATAATCAGTGAGCAGTGCTTGATCTGCCTGAAGGGAACATACTATTTAACGATCTCAACCATGGGATTAATACTTTTATCCCTTTTTTATATATATTTTACATTTTCTCTTCTCCTATAACTCACACTAGGTTGGGGCTCACCAGTTGCTGACCACCTATATTGTACCTCAGTATCTCATTCTTCATGTGTAAGCTTGGACAGTGAGTGCTGACAGATTATTCAACCATAGTGCTCTGATATCTGCTCGCTGCCCAACCATGCAAACCTTTTCTGCAGGAATTGCTTAGCTACAAGTGGGATCACTCACTTTTTTCCCCTCCTTTCTCCACCTCATCCCAGGTTCACGAAACCCAATTTTAGTGCCCCACCAGCTATTTTTTTGGTATTTGGGGTTGAACTCGCAGCAGTCTGTAACCAGGGTAATACTCTGTACAGCCGTACCCAGCTGTTGTGCTGTTCTCTTTTTTTGACAACTGTTATTGCCCTGACATTTACCATGCCCAACAGTTCTGTCAGTTTGCAAATTCCTCACGAAAGGTTTGCATACAGTAAAGTCTGTCGACTTGGTTAGATGCCTCTTCTATAAAATTAATTTAAGTTATGTTATTTAACCTGGCTACTTGGGGCTGGAAGGGAGCCATCAATGCGTTGTACGCTCCTGGTAACTGCAAAATCTAGCTCGATATAAAGTCGGAGTAAAACACCCATTGGAAACTGGATTTGGAGGAGCGCAAAAGAAGAGGGCTGGTACCTGTGTGATGCATTAAATGCTTGGATGTGTTTATTTACACAAATTAGGGCTGTATTCCCTAGAATTTAGAAGGTTAAGGGGTGATTTGATCCAAGTTTTCAACATATTAATGGGAACAGATAGGGTCGATAGAGAGAAACTATTTCCGCTGGTTGCGGATTGTAGGACTGGGGCACAGTCTAAAACTTAGAGCCAGACCTTTCAGGGGTGAAATTAGGAAACACTTCTACACACAAAGGGTGGTAGAAGTTTGGAACTCTCTTCCACAAATGGCAATTACATAAGAACATAAGAAGTAGGAGCAGGAGTAGGCCATACGGCCCCTCGGGCCTGCTCCGCCATTCAGTAGGATCATGGCTGATCCGAACTTAGACTCACGTCCACTTCCCTGCCCGCTCCCCGTAACCCCTAATTCCCTTGATGCTAGATCAATAATTTTAAATCTGAGATTGATAGATCTTTGTTAACTAAAGGTATTAAGGGATATGGGCCAAAGGTGGGGAAATTGAGTTAGGCCGCAGATCAGCCATGATCTCATTGAATGGCGGAACAGGCTCGAGGAGTTTAATGGCCCATTCCTGTTCTTATGGTTATCACTGAAACTCACAGAACAATTCCCTTAACATTCTGATTTGTATTTGAGAGTTAACCTCTGCCCTTGCATTATTTGTAACGTTCTTTTGAGTACTGATGGAATGAAGAAACAATAACTGCTGTTGGAAAACAAATGGAAAAATTCTATGTCAAATAACTTGCTGATGTTTCCCTATGAATGAATGACTGACTCTTTGCTGTTCTTGCCTTAAGATGTAAATAAACAACTAGGAGCCATTTCCTTATTTACAGACTGAGATGAGAATCACTTGCTGCTTTGAAATTGGGACAAAGAGCTAATGTTCTGATACGGGTGTTAATGCTGCAAAGAAATACAGAGAACTAGTTCTGCTGTTCCACACTAAAAGCAGGACAGATTCAATGCCCCAGTCTTTCAGATGCTGACTAACCTGTTGTGCAATTGAGGCATTTTCTGTTTCTGTTGGTTCATTTGTACTACAGTTAGACTTTTTTTTGCTTATTTGCAGAACATTGGCCTGCACACTCCATTTTAATTAGTTAACCTCATGAACAGCAACCTATTCAGTGGCGTATTTTGGTTACCCCAAAGTACTGAATTCAAGTTCTTCATCCTTTTTTACAAATCATCCTGCACTAACTCTTCTACTTCCTCGAGCTAATTTCCCAGCCCTCCTATCTTCTAACTCCCCTCCTGTGCATTTCCCCTTCTCTCTACTCCATTGCCAGTGGCAGAGCCTTTAGACATCTCTTTCCCCCCCCCCCACCAACTGTGGGGGTATTTCACTAAACCTTCCACTTTAGGGTTGTGCATTGGGAACTGGCAGCTCCAGCAAAGCATCTAACTCAATATAAAAGAAATGAAAGAAGCAATATACATCCACACCCCAGATGACATGCCAGATGCCCTAAAATTATTGAATAACTAAGCTGAAGAAGTACAATGACCATTACTAGCTGTTAGAAAACATTTTGGATACAGTATGAAGATTCACCAGATGGGATGGCAGGAATGACGTATGAAGAGAGATTCAGTCGATTAGGCTTATATTCGCTAGAGTTTAGAAGAATGAGAGGGGATCTCATTGAAACTTATAAAATTCTAACAGGACTAGACAGACTAGATGCAGGAAGGATGTTCCCGATGGTGGGGGAGTCCAGAACCAGGGGGTCACAGTCTTAAGGATAAGGGGTAAGCCATTTAGGACTGAGATGAGGAGGCATGTCTTCACCCAGAGAGTGGTGAACCTGTGGAATTCTTTACCACAGAAGGCAGTTGAGGCCAACTTATTAAATATATTCAAGAAGGAGTTAGATATATTTCTTAAAGCTAAAGGGATCAAGGGATATGGGGAGAAAGCAGGGACAGGGTACTGAATTTGGATGATCAGCCATGGTCTCATTGAATGGCGGAGCAGGCTCGAGGGGCCGAATGGCCTACGCCTCCTATCTTCTATGTTTCTATGAATTTGAAAGTGATGTGATAAGTGCAGTATGCTTGGGAGGAACAGGTGATGCTGTTCCCAAAGTGTTCCACCATTAGGGGTTTCTTTTGAGTGGGGTGCACTTCATACAAGGCAAACACACGACTTGCATGGATTTCTCGGCAGTTTGTTCATTTTGTTCTCTGGATGTGGACAACACATGCAAGGTTGTATTTATTGCAAATCCCTAGGTGACTTTTTATTCATTCACTGGATTTATTGCCTATCCCTAATTACCCTTGAGAAAGTGGCAGTGAGCCGCCGCCTTGAACCGCTGCAGTCCGTGTGGTGTAGGTACTTGGTATACTTCTTTGTAGAAGTATGGTACAACTGAGTGGCTTGCTAGGCCATTTCAGAGGGCAGTTAAGAGTCGGTGGATCTGGAATCACTTATAGGCCAGACCAGGTAAGGACGGCAGATTTCCTTTCTTGAAAGACATTAGTGAACCAGATGGGTTTTTACAACAATCCGGTAGTTTCATGGTCCCCATTACTGATGGCTTTTTATTCCAGATTTATTTAATCAACTGAATTTAAATTCCCCAGCAGCCGAGGTGGGATTTGAATTTGCATCTCCGGATTGTTAGTCCAGGCTTCTGGATTACTAGTCCAGTAACATAACTACTCTGCTACCGTACCCACATGAGGGCATTCAGAGTGAACCACATTATGTGGGACTGGAGTCTCATGTAGGCCAGACTGGGCGGGATGGCAAAATACCTTCCCTGAAGGACCTTTTTTGGCGTTATTTAAAAAATGGCTTATACAGCAGATGTTACGTTGCCACTTGCAAAGATTAGTCTTGGAAAGATTGTATGCTTATAGCAACTCCAATTGTAAAATGGAACAGACTTGCTAAGTCGCTTATTAAAATAATTTAAATTTTGTAGCACCTTATAACATCTCAAGGTCCCAAAGCACCTTGGATATAATGAATTACTTTGAAATGCAGTGGCTGTTTTGCAGGTGAAAGCAGCAACCATGCAACAAAATGAAAGATTCATCTGATTTTTTGTTTTGTTTGTGGTGTCGGTTGGTCACCGGGAAAAATCCTTGCTCTTCAAATTGTGATGTGGGAGCTTTAACATCCACTTAAACCAGCGAACGATACCATAATTAAATGTCTTGTGCAAAGGATGGTGTCTTTGACAGTACTGGACTCTGAGTACTGCATTGAAGTGTTGCTCTAGATCATGTGCTCAAGTCCGAGAGTGAGCCTCAACCCGAAACTTTCTCGATTCTGGAGCGACAGTGTTACCAGCTGAGTCAAGGTGACACATCAGGAGTGATGCAGCAGGGATTCTCAGTAGCTATAAAGAGAAAAAAGCATTAACCTTTCAGGTATAACTAAGATTACAGAACCCTCTATTAGGGTTGAGCAAAACGGGCAGGAGAGCAAGAGCACAAGAAGAAAAATTCATCAGGGATGCCGACGAGTAATTGGGTTCAATAGGCAGCAAGCAGCTTGTGTGAAAAGCTGGGAATCGGGCTATTTAACTCCTTAACTCCTCTGACAGGAGTCAGTATTACTGACCCTTTGTCCTCTCTCCTTTCCCCTGGTCCCTGGCTGACCAGTAACGTTTTGTTCAGCCCTATTCAGGGGCTCTTTTTCGGTTTCCAGGTGTGACAAAGGACACGCACCCAATAACTTAATCCGTTCTTTCGCTTCATGGCTGCTGATGGGCCCGCTGAGCAGTGTTGCCATGAAGCTGCTCAGCCGCACAGCGCTTTGAAGACCCCGCGCAGTTGGCTCGCGGCTTTTAAATAGAATTTTGAATGGGCCGCGCGGCCCCCCAAAAATTAGAGGGAACATTGCTGCTGAGTATTTTCTGTTTTTTCATTTGATTTGTTCATCACCAGTGGTGGTTGCTCACTTTGATTTAAAATGTGACCAATATAAAACCTGGCCTAATATATTTCATCACAATTGCAGTCTGTGTTACTCTTGCTGTTCATAATATGCACTGTTAACACTTCTCCGATATTACTGCTCTGAATAAGACCACATAAGTCACTCCTTGCACTTGTGCAAATCTATTGCTCCCAATGCATAATTCTATTTAAAGGAAGCAGCTCCCTGTTTTCAGAATTGGTAGGGCCATTTATTCCTTGTGGCAGTCTTCAAACTTTCACACTCAGTGTTGAGTTATTATGAATTGCCTACGTGACTTAAAAGCACTAAAATTTAATTGATCCACAAAACATATCAACTGTACTCTTTAATTGATGTACATTTACTGTAGATAGGATATTGTTCAAATACTAGAAAATTAATACACTGGATACTTAGGATCTCACCACAGCCTTACATTATACGAAAGAAGCTTGAGGGATTTTGTGCTGCAGCACTGGTCTTGGGTTAATAATATACCGGCCTCCAAGTGCTGCTCTTGCTGCTGAAAATTTCTACTAAGCAGAAGTGGGACTGCCAAGTCCCTGGCGTCAGCTCTCTGCTGCTCCAGGAACAAGGCTATTTGTATTTGTAACTGAAACCTAAGCAAGAGAATTGCAGATTTGCTGTGGCCTGCAGTTGTTATACATTAAAGCACCGTGGTTGCTTTCACTGTTCTTGATCCACAAAACCCAAAGTGGTGCCTGGCTGATGGAAGGAGAAGGGAACAATATACAGCTGAATGAATTAATGTTTTCTATGGAAGTGTCCTTCAGTTGAAATGTAACTTGCAGTGAACAAGTAATATAGAGTAACTTAAGATCGTTTATATGAGATTTGAGAGATACTAGTTTCTCCCTCGTCAACTCCCTGCTGCGACATCCTCCTCCTCCCTGCATCTCCAAGCAGCTGCCAGGTTGAGCTGCATTCAACAGTCCAGCTCCAGTGTGAGATACCAACAAACAAATGGAAAAATCAGACTCGGTCCTCGCCTCGATGGTACTCTTGGATTATTTAAAGGCGCCCTGAGAATGCATGTAATAAATTAACTGTCGACTCAGTTGCTTGGAAGTCTGTAGTTATTGAGTCGGCTTTCCTCCTGTTCCTGCAAGAGCCTGGCACCGTACAAGCTACCTTCATATTCCTTGCAAGCGGCTTTCGACCTTGCACATTTTTGCAGCGGTGAGAGCTGCCGTAGCCATTCTATGCGCGGGTAAACAAATTTCTGGAAGGGTAGTAATTTGGGACGGTTTTAAAAGCATTTTTTACGGTAGTATTTAATGTTTATAGACGCAAAGAATGTTGTTGCCACGGGCTTCTCCACAACAACCCTTCTGAGGATTTAGAAATTCTTGCCTGGACTTGTTAAATCTGGTAAGACATGATTGAAAACTTAAAGAGCAAGACCTTTTGCAAATAGCACCTGTTATTATAATAGCAAATAACGGGTTCAGTAACTTGTGGCTCATGTTTAGACAGTCTCATGAAGAACTGTAACACCAGCGAAGTGTTGGTGTTATTTATGAACATTAAGGGTAACACGGGTTGCAGCCTTTCTTCAAATATGTTGGGATATGTTTTCTTTTTAACAGTGGCGTGCAGAAAAATGGTCGCATTTTAAACCAAAATGAGTGACTTTTGCTCTGAGTGACACTTGGCAAGCCTATTCCATTTACAACAGCACTTGGCTGCAAGGATTCAAAAACAGCATCTTTTCAGGGCTGAGGAATTGCTCGGTGCCATGGTAGCATCTGACGTAAAAGCCATTTTTACTAATGCAAGAATTTGCCCAAATGTTTCATGTAGTTGAAGGGTAGAAATATGTTCCTGTGACAAATATATAAAACATGCAGTAATTTAAAAAAAAAAAAGTGAAACTTAGCTGTATTGTTTTTATAATCCCACTTCCAAAATGTGAGTGATTTTCTGTACATATCTGCAGTCTTTCCAAATGCTTGAAGTGGGAGGTCACTCGTATGTACACTCTGCTGTATCTGGAAATGAAGGAATGCTCCTGGAAGCCGGTGTACACTGAATTACATGGCACTGAATTGTTGTCCAATGCGCTGCCTCCACAGTCCACCTTCCATGGCACTGCTCTCTCATGATTGCAGTCTTGCCTCTCGCACCGAAGGCCTGCAGTGTTTTCTTCTCCCAGCCTAGGACCCTCTACATGCTGCCCCTCGATGACCTCTTCTGAAAGCACGGGAGTTAGCTTTCGCACATGTGCCAAATGACTCTCCGCTTAGCCTATACTGATTCCATCGTTGTTGCTAACATTAAGACTTGGATGGGTTGTAGCTTCTTCCAGCCAACCCTCTGGCTCCTGCCAGCATCTCTGTGCCACTGGGCGGGGATGGACTCCATCAAGCTCTCTGGCTACCAGGCATAGTGCCGAGTTGTGTAGCCTTGGCTGAACTTAGTTCCTCACCTGAAGTCTTTTACCAAGACTGCTTTTTTCCCACCTCTGAAACGTTGCCTGCCTCCATCCCCAAACCTCTCGCCACCTAATCCATGCCTTTATTCCCTCAAGGCTTGACATCTCCTGTAGTCTCCTCGCTGGCCTCTCGCCTCGACTTTCCATAATCTAGCGATTTATCCACAACATGATGGCCATGTAATTTCCCGCAGAGTCCTGTGCACTCACCATTCCATCTTCGGCAAGCTCCAGTAGCATACCATATTCCCCTCTCTCCGTCAGTGTTCCCGCTAAGCTGCGCGCAGGCATCTGCAAGGTCCCACGTTGGCCTCACCGGCTTTCACATTGTAAATACGGCGCATGCGCAGAAATTTAAAGCAACAGCGCATTAAAAGAAACAGGCCACGCAGAACAAAGCACAACTTACAAGGAACATTGCTCATTGTACCTCTGCAAACTCCAGCCATAGGTCCCCATGTGTACTATCTCCTCTTTGAACAACCGATTACTTACTCCTTCTGTTCCACTATGGGCAGCCATTCTTTTACCAATATGTTCCTGTTTGGAACTCAAAATCTCTTTGCCCTGCTGCCATCTTGCTTGCCTTCAGAAGTCTGCCTAAAACTCTGCCCGTTGACTGTTATTTTGCCTCCACCTCTTTCTTCTCTCCTGCTTGCCAGTCACCTTCTGTAAAGTATTCGGAGACCTCCTGGACATGATAAAATGTTCCAGAAATCTTAGTTGTTTGAAGCATGTGGTTTACAAATGGACATCTATTGATGAACCCGACCTTCCCCTTTTCACCTTCAACTCGTAGTCCCGAGTTGGTGTTGGGGCAAACTCCACACCCCCAACTTGGTTTAGACACGGTAGACATCACACTCGGAGTAGTATACTGTTCACTCTCCTCCTGTAATCAGTACAAGTTGAAGTCGAATTCCATTTAAACTAAGGTAAGCGGAGATTACCGATGCTGCTCAGCAAGAGCACAATTGCTCTCCCATCCGTATAGGATATCGAGCAGTTTCACTTACTGTGCGCTGTGAACAAGCTCCATTAATATGGAACTGATTTTGAATCTTTACAGCAGCACGAGGTGGCTTAAGGAAGCAAAGCAGTACAGGAAAATTAGGAAACTGCAAAACTGAAACATTCCAGGCAGTAATCCCAACCCGTTTGCTTTACATGACATCGCTGTATACCTGTCTTCCATGGTGTCTTTGTCCCTACATTATCCTGTTCCATTTTAAACCCCCTGTCATTACTATATATTTTAGGCATATTATACAACTAAAATGCTCTTTCAAATGTTTACATTGCTGTTGGTAGAGCGTTCTGTTTTCTGCTGCAGCTGCACCAAAACCATATTGCCCATAAAATGTTGATTAAGAAGCATCTATGAATTAGCAGCAATAAATCTTCACATACCACTTATTGCTGTGTGTGGAGTCCGCTCAACTCCTGAGACTCTGACCCTTGTATGCACAAATTCAAATATGGAATTAACAACCATTTACTTAGTTTGTTGGGGTAACCATTGGAAAATAGGTGACTTGGATATTAGGACCCCAGCAGTCGTCTTGTGCTCCTGGCAACAGCCAAAGTGAAATTTGAGTTTTTGTCCTCGTTGAAGTTGCTGCTAACTGCACCCTGTTTAGCTACCCAATAAGATTGAGTTTTACTTTACACTATCAGCTACTGCTATATTTTCAAAAACGCTAATTACTTTTGGGTAGTCTAAAGAATGGCATCTTTCAACACATTTTCTCAAAGTTCTTGCTCCAGAGTTTGAGAGGGTGTGTATTGGGCAAAATCTACAACTCCTATAACTCGGCACATTGCTGAAGGTGTACCTGAAGATTTATATTTGTAACAACAATAAAAGCTTTCTGAAGCCCTTGCTGTGCAATGATGAACTTGTACCAGTCAATGGGCTTTACTTTTGCCATGTAGGAATTTAAGAACCGGTTTAGGCCACTTGGCCCATTAAACTTGCATTGCCATTTTGTGAGCCATGGCAGCTCGCTAATCCAATTTCCATTAATAAACATAGTCTCCAGCTAAGTCTCTGTTTTGATTTTAATCAGTTCAGTTGATTCTGCAGCAGTATATTCTGCGTTAACTGTGGAAAAACATTTTCCTGAACTGACTCATAACTGCCTTGGCTCAGATTCTGAGATCATGCCCCCTTGTTCTGCTACAAGTAAGACCCATTCCCTATCTACCCTGTGAATTTCCATCATCATTTTATACACGTTAATCCCTTAACCACCTCCATGTCTGGGGGAATATAACCCCAAGTTTTCCAATCTCTCCTGGCTAATGTGCTTTATCCTAAATAGCAACCTGGTGAATCATTGCTACGACCATTTTCAACCCTCTGTGTATGAATTCCTCTGGCGGTGCGTTTCATACCTGTCTGATGCTGGTTCCCATGTAAGGCAAATGCTTGGTTCATTTCTGACTGGAGGGAGAATTTCTATTTCCCTTGTGTGCTTCCAGGAAAAAGAAGCCCTCGTTTGTGACACTGGCATGTGACCAGGTGTTGATGCTGTCTTTGTGTTTGGATAGTCCATTGTCAGTATTAATGCACGTTGCTGGTATCCTGAGTGAACCATTTGAGGTACCAGTATATGAACAGCATTTGATGCCTCAATTATTCCTTCTAGAACTGCTTAGTTTTCTGTACAACAGAAAATGGAGAAATCTAAATGAAGGGCTAAGGCCCATGGTGCAGAACACTACCAAGGTTAAAAAGAGAAAGGTATAAAATATATAAATTTTAGAATGAGTTGCTAAGTGACACTAAACGTAGGTTTTACAACCCTACGCACTATAGGAAAAGATTGAGGTAGATGAGAAGTTTCACGGGTATATATACCTGACACCATGATGGATGCTCGCCAAACCTTTATATATGTAGGTTTCTGAACTCTGCTCCCTTTGTCCACTAAATCTGTTTATAATATTTTTCTGGGTCGCTTTATAGCTATTGATAAAAGTTCTTGGCTCACAGACCAATTGTATGGTTTGGGGGTGACTGCTCCTACAATGTCTCTCGGTGGTACCTGGCCAAATTGTAGTGCTCAGTTTCCTTAATTTGAAATACATTTTTGCAACGAAGCGGATGTTAATTTGTGCGGCTGCTGTTTGCTTTCAGGAGGGATGGGGAAAATGGAGTGGCAGTGAGTAGTACTGTTTCCAACGGAGCCAACGTGAGTCTTAAGTGTGTTGGCAGACTATTTCACACACACAGGCATTGCAGCCAAATCTAATCCGGTTCACTCACATAGCCTTCCAGCAAGATTCAAAGGATTGTCATCAGGAGTAGCTCCCTTCTCCCAAAACCCAGCAACATCTCCTGTTCTGGCAGGGCTGAGACCAGGAATCTCTTGGATGTTTCTTATTTTGTATGGGTCAGTAAGCTATAGCTTCTTTTATATTTGTACAGTTTTTATTTGGCTTTCAGGAGATCAGTGTCCATGCACCAGTTCCTGGTGCTTAAATTGCAAAATCTGATGGTGTTCTGTATCAAATTAGCCCAAATAAATATTCTTTGCATAATTGTTTTCTCTTATTTTTCCAGAAAAATTCTGTTTGGCGTACATTGAAATATAAAGCAATTAAACTCACCAATATAACCGTTTCATTTAATTCTCTTCTGTTAAATTAGCTAACCTGCACTCCTAGAACAAACACTTACATCATCCAAGAATGTTTCCCAGCACGGGTGATCCATTGCATAGCAAACATTGTATGGGATACAGTTCTATGTACCAAGCTGAAGGAACAGTATGATCTGGAGAGCTAGGGTTATTACAACCTGTACCTTGTGGGTTATTAAATCTGCCAAGTTTTGCTCATCAGGAGTGATGTTGATTTTAAAAAAGCACACACATGCCTAGGTTTTACAGCAATATACACTTATACAGTGCCTTTAAAGTAAAAAAAAGTTCCAGCCAAAGAGCGAGATATTCGGAAGGGTGGCTAAAAACTTGGTTGAAGATGTAGGTTTTATGGAGTGTCTTTAGAAAAGAGGGAAGTTGATGGTTGGAGGGATTTAGGAAGAGAATTTGAGTGGGGGCTGAAGGCACAGCTGCCAATAGTGGGATGAAGGTACACAAAAGGCCAGAGTCAGAAGAACAGATTTCAGGGAGCCTTGCCGCAGTGGAGGAGCTTGCAGAGAAAGGGGAAGGGTGGGGCCATGGAGGGATTTTAACACAAGGATGAAAATCTTTACATTTGACACTTTGGGAAGCAGGCAGCTAATGTAAGTCAGCAAGGATAGAGGTGATGGACAAGCAGGAATTGGTGCTGAATACTAGACGGGTAGAGTTTGGGGCAAGCTGCAGTTGACAGGAGATGGAGGGTTGGAGGCTGGCTGGGAGAGCATTGGAATAATAGTCTGGAGGTGAGAAAGGTATGAATGAGGTTTTCAGTATGAGATGGGGCAGAGGTCGGCCATTTTATGGAAGTAGGTGATCTTTTTGATAGAGGATATGCAGTCAGAAATTCCACTCATGGTCACATAGGACACCGAGGTTGTGAAGAGCAAGATGGTGGTAGGAAAATAGAGTTGGTGGTTGATATACCTATCAATTCATCCAATGAAAAGCGACGAGTTAAGATAGTAACTACAGGTTTTTATTGGCTAAATGACAGAGCCCACCCTCGTGGGTGATCGGGTCCAACAAGGAGGAATACCAGCCAGTCGACCACCTTTATACCTGGGCAAGCAGGCAGAGTCAGCTGTGGTCAGCCCAGGTATAACAGCGTGACAAGAGGTGACCTTGTGTAGTGATACAACAGTGTAAACAGTGATAACCATAGTGTAACGATATAAACAGTGATAACCATAGTGAACGATAAAAGTGGTTTACCACATTCACCCCTTGTTTAGATTTGAGTCCGGCGGGGTGAAGTGTACTACCAGTTCGGGTATGTCAGTCTGTCCGGAGGCCTCGTAAGTCTTTCTGATCGGCGCAGTGGCGGTGATGCAGTATCCGATGTTAATGCTGGTGCCTGCGTGGTCGGCGAAGGCTCGTGGGGTTCCGGCATGCTGTCTACCTGGGCTGGATTTGGGGGGGTGGTGGGGGGGTAACGGTGGTGTCTCAGGGGTGCCCGAGGGTGCAAGGTCTCGTAAGGAGACTGTGTCCTCCCGCCCATCTGGGTATGCCACATAGGCGTACTGGGGGTTGGCGTGCAGGAGGTCCACCCTCTCGACCAGGGGGTCCGTTTTATGGGCCCTCACGTGCTTTCGCAGCAAGACGGGCCCCGGAGAAGTCAGCCATGTTGGTAGCGAGGTTCCCGTAGTCGACTTCCTGGGGAAAACAAACATTCGTTCATGGGGGGTGGCGTTAATGGCCGTGCAAAGCAGTGACCGGATGGAATGCAGCGCTGCCGGGAGGACTTCCTGCCAGCGAGAGGTTGGCAGGCCCTTAGACTTTAAGGCTAAGAGAACGGCCTTCCAGACAGTCGCGTTCTCTCTTTCCACCTGGCCGTTCCCTCGGGGGTTGTAGCTGGTGGTCCTGCTTGCAGCAATGCCTCTCGCTAGTAGGAACTGGCGAAGTTCCTCGCTCATGAAGGATGAGCCCCGGTCGCTATGTATATAGTTCGGGAACCCGAACAAGGCGAAGAGGTCGTTCAGGCATTTGATGACCGTGGTACTGGTCATGTCTGGGCAGGGGAAGGCAAAGGGGAAACGGGAGTACTCATCAATGATGTTGAGGAAGTACACATTACGGTCAGGACGGGAGGGGCCCCTTAAAATCGATGCTCAAGCGCTCGAAGGGGCGGGTGGCCTTGATCAGGCTTGCTCTGTCCGGCCTAAAGAAATGCGGTTTGCATTCGGCACAGGTTTGGGAGTTCCCGGTCATGGTCCTGACCTCCTCGATGGAGTACGGCAGGTTGCGGGCCTTAATGAAGTGGTAAAGTCTGGTGACCCCGGGGTGGCAGAGGTCGTTGTGGAGGGTCTGCAGTCTATCAATTTGCGCGTTGGCGCATGTACTTCGTGATAGAGCATCTGGGGGTTCGTTCAGTTTACCAGGCCGGTACAAGATATCATAATCATAGGTGGAGAGCTCGATTCTCCACCTCAAGATCTTGTCGTTCTTGATTTTGCCCCTCAGCTTGTTATTAAACATAAAAGCGACCGAACGCTGGTCGGTGAGGAGGGTAAATCGTTTGCCTGCCAGGTAATGCCTCCAGCGTCGTACTGCCTCCACGATCGCCTGGGCCTCCTTCTCGACCGAAGAGTGTCGGATCTCAGGGCCCTGGAGAGTCCTTGAGAAGAAGGCCACAGGTCTCCCTGCCTGGTTAAGGGTTGCAGCTAGGGCGAAGTCGGATGCATCGCTCTCCACTTGGAAAGGGATAGACTCATCTACCGCGTGCATTGTGGCCTTAGCAATGTCTTCCTTTATGAGGGAGAAGGCTGCGCACGCTTCTGCCGTCAGGGGGAAGGAGGTGGACTTCATGAGGGGTCTGGCTTTGTCCGCATAATTCGGCACCCATTGGGCATAGTAAGCGAAGAGCCCCAGGGTTCTCTTCAGTGCCTTTGGACAGTGGGGGAGGGGAAGCTCCATGAGGGGGCGCATTCTTTCGGGGTCGGGGCCGATGACTCCGTTCTCTACTACGCAGCCGAGGATGGCAAGACGCGAGGTGTTAAACACACATTTCTCCTTATTGTAAGTGAGGTTCAGCCGTTCGGCCGTATGGAGGAATTTCTCCAGATTAACATCGTGGTCCTGCCGGTCGCGGCCGCAGATGGTGACGTTATCTAGATAAGGGAACGTGGCCTGCAGCCCGTTCAGGTCAACCATCCGGTCCATCTCCCTTTGGAAGACCGAAACCCCGTTGGTGACGCCGAAGGGAACCCTAAGGAAGTGGTAGAGGCGGCCATTCACCTCGAAGGCGGTATACTGGCAGTCCTCAGGGCGGATAGGGAGTTGGTGATAGGCCGACTTAAGGTCGATGGTGGAGAATACCCGGTACTGTGCAATCTGATTGACCATATCAGATATGCGGGGAAGGGGGTATGCGTCCAGCTGGGTGTACCGGTTTATGGTTTGGCTGTAGTCGATGACCAGGCGGTTTTTATTGCTGGTCTTAACGACTACGACCTGGGCACGCCAGGGGCTGCTGCTCCTCTCGATGATGCCCTCCTTCAGGAGACGCTGCACCTCAGAGCTAATAAAAGCTCTGTCCCCGGCGCTGTACCGCCTGCTCTTGGTGGCGACGGGTTTACAGTCGCGGGTGAGGTTAGCGAACAGGGAGGGGGGCGGGACCTTGAGGGTGGATAGGCCGCAGGTGGTACGCGGTGGGCAGTTTAAAGGCTGCTGGTTGTCGACTGTGAGTGGGGGGAGGGGTCCACCGTATGCCAAAGTGACACTTTGAAGGTGGGATTGGAAGTCCAGCCCTAGTAGGACGGCAGCGCAGAGCTGGGGCAGGACGAGGAGTTTAAAATTTTTATACTCCGTGCCCCTAACCGACAGGGTCACAACACAGTAGCCGCTGATGTCTGTAGAATGGGACCTCGACGCCATCGAGATCTGGTTGCGCGTTGGCCGGACAGTGAGGGAGTAGTGGCTCACCGTGTCTGGATGGATGAAACTCTCCGTGCTTCCGCTGTCGAACAGGCAGGCCGTGGCGTGGCCGTTTACTTTGATGTCCATCATGGACTTGGACAGGTGATGCGGGCGAGCTTGGTCCAGTGTGACGGAGGCTAGTGTATGGCTGAGCGAGCTGCTGTAGTCTGCGGGTGAGGCGGTGGTCGGGTCTGGAGACAAGGTGGCGGACGAGTGTGGTGGACAAAATGGCGGCGCCCACGACGTTGAATAAAATGGCGGAGAAGATGGCCGCCCCCACAACTCACATGAGGCCCTGCTGGCGTCGGTGGCCTTGATCAAAGATGGCCGCCCCCACGACTCACACGAGGGGATACTGGCATCTGTGGCCTTGATGAAAGATGGCCGCCCCCACAACTCGCATGAGGCACTGCTGGCGTCTGTGGCTCTCCCCCTGCAGGCCTTTGCGAAGTGGCCTTTCTTGTGGCAATCGGAGCAGGTCGCGTTTCTTGCAGGGCAGCGCGTCCTCGGGTGTTTCGCCTGGCCACAGAAGAAGCAGCCGGCGGCCCGATCGCGGGGCTCCGATGTCGCAGCCGGTACCGGGGGTGGCGGTCCCGATCGGTTCTGGGACGCCGACGCTGAGGTAGGTCCCAGAGGCGGCGGTGCAAGGGGTATTGCGGCCGGGGTCGGGCCCGAGTCCCAGGGTCGCGCAGCACAGTACCTGGAATACGCCTCGAGGTCCCGATGGGCCACTTCCAGAGAGCGAGCGAGGGCTGCAGTTGTATTCAGGTCGAGGTCCTTTGATTCGAGCAGTCTTTGCCGTGAGTAGTCGGACCGAAGGCCTTTCACGAAGGCATCGCGGATATTCCCTTCAGTATTTTCTGCCGCCGTTATAGCTTTAAAGTCACAGTCCCTGCCGAGTGTTTGTAGCGCCCGTAAAAATTCATCTACAGACTCTCCTGGCTGTTGCGAGCGGGATCTTAGGAGATGTCTGGCATACATAGAATTTACCGGGCTCCGGTACTGCTCTTTCAGCAGATTGAGGGCATCCTCGTATGTAGTAAGGTCCTGGATGAATGCAAGTACTTTAGGGCTCACTTGGGCGGTCAGAACTCTTAGTTTGGATCCCGGAGGTACGCCGGATTCTCCCAGGTAGGATTTGAAACAGCTCAGCCAGTGTTTGAAGTCGAGGGCTGAGTTCGCTGCCTGTGGGTTTAGATCCAAGTACGGCGGTCGGAGGGCTCGCAGCCAGGCCGGCTGCTGTGGCTGTTGTAGCTGGCCGTTTGGCTGGTCGTTTGGCTGCTCCGGTCCACTCATTTCAAAATTTAGCCAATAAAATTGATATACCTATCAATTCATCCAATGAAAAGCGACGAGTTAAGATAGTAACTATAGGTTTTATTGGCTAAATGACAGAGCCCACCCTCGTGGGTGATCGGGTCCAACAAGGAGGAATACCAGCCAGTCGACCACCTTTATACCTGGGCAAGCAGGCGGAGCCATGGGCGGAGTCAGCTGTGGTCAGCCCAGGTATAACAGCGTGATACAACAGTGTAAACAGTGATAACCATAGTGTAACGATATAAACAGTGATAACCATAGTGTAACGATAGTGAACGATAAAAAAGGCACAGAAGTTGTGTCTGGGGAACTAAGGAAGATTGCTTTGGTCTTAACAATGTTTATCTGGGGGGGGGGGGGGGAAATGCACCTCCTCCAAGACTACATATCAGACAAGTAGTCTGACAGTGGTGAAGGTGGTGGAAAAGTGGAGCTTGACGTCTTCAACTTGTACGTGGAAACTGACCCTGTGTTTGTGGATGATGTTGCCAAGATGCACCATGTAGATGAGGAAGGGGGCTAAGGATGGATCTTGGACAGACTTCCTCGGTGATGACCTGCGTAAGGAGACGCCGTTGCTTGAGATGCTACAGCTACACTCGGATAGGCGAGAGTGGAACCAAGCAAGGGCCATTCAACTGAGCGGTTTCCTCTTCCCCCGCTATTCCTCCTTAATATCAAATCATCTCCACTTAGCATCGAGCCCTATCTACTCTTTTGGTGATTCCTCCAGTTTACGTTCATTAACTTCCTTCAGTGCCCACTACCTTCATTCCCCTCAGTACAACAGTTGGAACGTGGTAACTTGATCTCCACGTATTGATCAATGTTAAGCCAGTTACAGTATTCAAAAAGGTAGTGGATAATTATAAATACAAAAGGATATGGGGAGACAGCGGAAATGGAAGAGAGGTCAAGAATGATGAGGAGAGATAATGCACGGTGGTCACAGCGTGGGTTGTCCGTGACTTTGTTTCGGGCTGTTTTGGTGCTGTGGGAGGAGCAGAAACCTGATTGGAAGGATTCAAATGGAGTTGTGGGAGGGATGGGCATGAATCCAGGAAGCGGGAACATTTTCAAGGACATTGAAGAGGAAAAGGAGGTTTGAGATGGGGTTGAAGATGGGTTTATTGAGGGGGTGGTGATGTATTGTTAATAGGCTTAGTGGCAATTCTTTATGACATAAATTTGGTATTTCCGAAGTATGAAGGGTTAAATGATTTTTTTGTATTTACAGTGGAATCCTGTTAAACTGATCACTATTTGTATTGATCAGTCACTTAAAGCAATCAAAATCTGCTGTGCAGAGGTCTTTCGATGGGCAATTTTATTTTCCGCCGGTGCTCACGGGTTTCCCCAAACACTGGCCTTGCAGCAGGCAACAAACCAAATGTGAAGCTGCCAGGACTTTATAAAATCAGTGACCTGCAAAACATAAACATAGAACTTATTAGCCATGAGAAGGCCATTGGACTCTCCTTATCTGCACTGAATGAGCAGTGCTCTCGAGGTAATTTTACAGTCCCATTTTTCCGTTGTCTCCCCATATCCTTTTGTATTTATAATTATCCACTACCTTTTTGAATACTGTAACTGGCTTAGCATTGATCAATATGTGGAGATCAAGTTACCACGTTCCAACTGTTGTACTGAGGGGAATGAAGGTAGTGGGCACTGAAGGAAGTTAATGAACGTAAACTGGAGTAATCACCAAGAGAGTAGATGGGGCTCGATGCTAAGTGGAGGAGATGATTTGATATTAAGGAGGAAAACTGGGGAACTCCTGACGTAATGAAAAAAGAGTTAAGTGATCAGCTAACGATTAAAGTACAGCAATTTGGTAGGGCACTGCACAGCCATGACCATACCCAAAAACATACTTCGACATATTGTTTGGACAAAACTTTCAAGATGCTGGATAATTTGAGTTTCATAACTTTATAAAGGATAATAGGATTTGAAGGGTTAGAAGGATCACATTTTCTGGGGATAGGGTGAGCACAAGCCAGTTTCAAGATGAGAAAGTTGGACTGGAAAAGCGATCACAAAATTGACTTTTTCCATCACACTAAGAGACAAAGTTGTTGACAATGGGAGAGATACCATCACGACCAGAAAGAGGAAGATCTGACAGATCTGGCAAAGAAAAAAGTTGATGCCTGCAATAATAGAACACAGTGCAAGGAGGTTCTTTAACAAGATTCGGTGCGCCATAATGGTTGGGGTTCTCTTTGGAAAATCGGCATCTAAACCATCAGAATGGGAGAAGAGTGGAAAGCAGGATATAGAATGATACAGCACAGAAGGACAGCATTTGGCCCATCACGCCTGTGCCAGCTCTTTGGAAGAGCTATCCAATTCGTCCCACTCCCCAGAGTCCTGCAGATGTTTCCCCTTCAAGTATTTATCCAATTTTCTTTTGAAAGTTACTGCTTCCACCACCCTTTCAGGCAGTGCATTCCAGATCCTGAGAGCCAATTTTAACAAGAGACCAGAAGAAGCGATCGCCAGAAGGGCAGGAAGACAGCAGTTGCTGCTGTTTTCAGTAAACTTGTCATTTAGCAGCCCCAATGGTGGGTATTTAATGAGTTCCGATTGGGAAGCAAACTTAACATTGCAGAAAAGTATGGAAGCTGTTGTTTTGCAGTTGCGAGCAATTAGTTCTCATACTGACCTCATTTTGAGCCCGGTTTTGCTGTTCCCAATTGTGCATGTTCTTGTTAGTTTCTCCCATGTTGTTGATCTTTTTGTAATCTGCATATAAAAGATGGTAGATTTTTGTGTGTGGTGAATCCTCAATATAATGAACAACTTGAGAACTTTTAGGAATAATACAGAAACACTATTTGATCAAACAAGCTCACTCCAGTTTGATTGATCTCAACTCCCATCTATCTACTTTATCACTATGTCCCAATCCCTTTTACTTCCCAGAATATCATCTGGTTAGCTCTTAAACACATTTACACTATTTACTTCGATGGCTTTCCCTGGTAACTTATTCCACATGTCTTTAAAACCTTGTGTTCTGCTCCATCAAACAGGGAAACCACTGTTCAGTGGATTGTAGTGTGTGTCCAAATATTTTTCAGGGAGATATTGGCAATGCACTCATACATATTATGGTGAAGTGTGCTGCTCACCATGCTACTTGTAAGTGGTTGGCATCTGCTGAGAGTGTTCAAACCCGTGGTTGCTGGTTATCTGTTGACTAGTGATTATTCTTGGGGGAAAGGGAGGTTAAGTTGGGTCGTTTTCAGATCAAATCGGCTCATGGGTGATGCATCTAAAGATGGAAAACTGGAATCAAGTGATAGACTTGGTAACCCAGTACCAGAGCCAGGCAGGTCAAGGACCCTTTGCCTTATTGAACGATTTGCCTCCATCATGTTTGTCCATTACTAGGTACTGTTGATGACTAACCAGCAGCCTGGCTCATTAATGGGATATGCAGGGGTAGACCTACCACTGGGGCCTGAAATTCTTCCCACTCGGCATCACACATCGCTGCCCTAATGGGTAAAGTAAATGGGAAGACAGAAGCAAGCGCATTGCTTTGTGCTGGTAAATTGTTGTGCTTAGCAGGTTAAACTCCAGTACCCCTGCGCACACTTGGGCGTCCTTGACTGATGCCAACCTGCATCTAAACCCTCCAGACTTAAGTAAGTGGAATGCCTCCCAATGTAAAGGGAGGGGGAGGAGGACGAGAGAGAACTACGCATTCTATACTGGGCAAACAGAATTTCTATTTTTGTGATTTCTGAATTGCTTGGTTTGGGAACTGAAGCATGGGATATATTTTTGCAGTTGTTGGGTACCTCATTGATGAAAAAAGTCTATCCTGAATTTTAAGTTGCATCACCTGCTATTTGCCTAGATGAGGAAGGCTGTTGGCCCCATTTTAGCTCCTCTGTCGAGAAAAATCTCTCCTTTTCCCCTACCCTCAATCATGGTGTACACTGGCTAAGTGATTTCAGGGGTTTTGCCTCCCAGTACCCGAACGAGAAAGTTTAATTCTTCTAAACTGAAAAGCCCAAGTAGCTTCAGTCTTTTGTTCAAAACTCAATCCTCTGATGCTAAGGCTCAATCTCATGGGTATTGTATTCCCTGCATTATCATCGTGGCTTCAATGTCTTCTTCAGCAGAGCTGGACACCGTGCTTAAGGTGTGGTTTTACCAGAGCACCATTCAGTTTAATCATCTCTTTACTGTTTTGGTTAGATAGCTCAGCACTCTATTTGCCTTGATGATTACTGCGCTGATTTGATTGGACGCACTGCTTCATAAACTTAACAAAAATTCAATTAGATTCCCGTAAAGTACTCTTCCAAAGAAACTTAAGCCCAACTGAGACTTTCCCAATAATGTAGATAGATCCTTGCTGCTGTCCCAAAGTAACACAAGATCTGAAGAATGGAGATGTTGGCTTGTGAGAGTACTTCACAAAAAGCTTTGAAATTTCATTTTATGGAAAGCATTATGAAGTATGAAAAGTGGGTCTTTTTCCCCAGCTGCTTTTATCAGCATTTCATTGCAAAATAATTAGACTTCAACATGCAGCAAAACATTGTAAACACTAGTGCCTCAATACAAGTCCCAACACCTTTTGAGAGTATATTGGAAGCCACTTGTCAGCTGAGCAATCTAATGAGTACAGTACATTTTTTTAAAGATTTATTTTGGTATTTTAATGTGTTGCTTATAAATTAATGATTTTCATTGATCATATATGATCATACCTAAGGATAGAATTTTTATTTGAAAAGACTGATACAATATGAGTGCAATAGAAACAGAAATCAATAGAGGCACTCATCGGGTCAGGCAGCATCTATTGCGAGAGCACAAATCAGTTGACGCTTCAGTTATAAACCCTTCCTCAGAACTGAAACATATTACACAGATGAACAGCATTTGAAAAGGAACAGAACAAGGGGAAGGGGTATACAATGCTCTCTCTCTCTCTCTCTCTCACACTGTCATTCTCATGTGTGCACACACACCCCAAGCACCAACTCACTTGTTCCAAGAAATGCCAGCGCACCCATCCTACATTTCTATCACTTGTGGCCTGTGAGAAAATGTGAGCTATAGTTTGGGTCTGAAGTTTTTCAAGCCACAATTAAGGCCATCTGCAGTATTTTACTTTTTGTGTAGTCTGAGTGCATTTGGTTTGCAAAGAATTGCAGAGGATAGGGCTGATCAGTATTGTCTAGCATTTGAGATGTAAAAATAGGTTTATGCTTCTCTTCACTTGATTAAAGTTACTGAAAGAAAATTGGAATCTTGTGCCACGTTAATATTTTTACTCGACTTTGAGTTAACCACAAGTAGGTTTCGGAGACCATCCAAAAATGGTGTCACTGAAAACATTTTACAACTTTTCTAAATATTTGGTTTGAAATAAGTCATTTTCTGAGTTGCTGCACTCTTTAGTTCCAATGACAGGTTTCACTCAGAGGGCTACAATTGACCCAGAACTGAATGAGATTCATGTTCTCTCGGGCCTCAGTAAAGACAAGGACAAGCGGGAAGAGAACGTTCGCAATTCTTTTTGGATTTATGACATCGCCCGGAACAACTGGTAAGTTGTAAAGTGAAGAATTACCTGTAGCACTTAACCACAAGCGCTTCCATCATTGCTGTTCCCTGACGGTTTTATACTGCTCGACATTCACAGCACTTGTATTTTGGAGGTCTGCAGAGCCTGTAAATGTAAACATAAAGGGGCTGAATTTGGGGTTGGATGCTTCCCGCAAACAGATGCTTCCGACCAGCAAAAAAATCTACGAACTTACCTGATGGTCCTGGAGGTTCGGACACTCGCGCTCCTGGGCCTCTATGCGTAGGCCGGCCCACGTATCCCAGGGGCGCAGGCGATTCGCAAGCGCCCCTGAGATCACGTGGGCTGGCCCAACCAATCAAAGAAGCGGGCTCCCCATTCATACTTATGGCGGTTCCATTTGTACGGAACCTCCATAAGCATGAATGGGGTTGACAGAAATAGATTTAACATAACATTTTTTTTACATATTTAAAATTAATTAAAATACAATATAATCATGTAAAACAAGTTTATTTTTTAAAATAAATTTACATATTTTAAATGGTCTAAAAATAAACTTACCTTATTGTACATGTGTTTTAATGTTTAATTGAATGAAAAAAATTTACTTCTATGTTTTTTAAAACTCTTACGCTGGTAAAGCAAGCCTTACCCCTGCTTTTACCAGGCGTAAGAATTTCATGGGTATTCGCTGGGCAAATAGCCCAACTCTCCGCCCGCAGAGTCTCTCTTCCCGGGGATGCAGAATCTTCTTAACAGATCGCAAGTTCCGGGTTTTAATGCTTGTGCTTCGCATGCCTAAACCCGGAACTTGCGTGGCCCTTACGGGCGCGTGCGCACCTTGTACACACCCATAGGGGTTGCAAATTATGGCTCAAACTCGGTGGATCATTCCAACCAAGAATTTTAAAAAAAGAAAACGGCATTTGCACGACTTTGGATTTAGTTTCAATATTTTCCACGTAAGTTTGTGTACTTAAAGTTTTCCCTGCCACTCCCCCAAAATAGTCATACTGTGATCTACTGCATCTTCTGGGATCTCCCCAAATTGCTACTTCCTGGATCACGCATGAGCAGGTTGACTATCCCTTTTTATTTTCCTCATTTGTTTATCTCCCTGGAAATACTTCACGTGAATCCTTGCCTGACCTTCCTCTTGCTCAGCATGTCCTTGTGCTTATCCACTGTGGCACTAGGACAGCAGCATTTCCTCAGTGGCATTGACAACAATTGTTTTCTGATCTGCAAGCTAGAAAGATTGGAATTTGAAAAGTAATGGTTGAAATTTTGGTCATACCATTATGGAATAGTTGTGACCATCTAACCTCTTGGTCCTTTCTTGGCTGCCAAAATTAGTGTTTTATGAGATAATTTGACTCTGTTTACCCTACTTTTCAGTTCCTTCCACAAGTGTGGCGTACAAGAACAATGGGGGTAACTTTAATACAGGAAACTTTTTTTATCTGGGACCGGCGTGGTGCCGGTTGATCAAAAAGTCCGGATTACAGGGAGGTATACTTACTAAGGTACGAGAGCCACAGATCCAGGCGTCCCTGTTGCATGGCAACAGGCGCAGGAACCCTGGTTACACGGCCACAGATCCAGGAACCCCGGTTACACGGCCATTAATATGAAGTAAAACTTACCTGAACCTACTCCTGAATTTTGCTGGTTAAGAGAGATTTCCGGTTATTTGGGTGCCGGTAAAAAGAGAGTTTCCTGTACCAGTTTTAGAGTAGAGGCAGTGTACTCGCCCACGAGGCAGGGTCAGGCCTGTGCTTCATGCCTCCCTCGGACATCATCAAGAATGACCGCCTTAGCAAGCAGGAAGTACCCCAAACCGTATCGATCTTTGGTGGTGTGTTGGAATACCAATGGACTGCACTTCCTGGGATGGTGGCGTTTAAACCACCTAATTGAATTGCAGTCTTTCAAGTTGAAAAGTACATTTTAATTTCCCTGATCCATACATTCATGATTGTTGTGGATATTTAGCTGGCAATGCAGGGTAAAAATTATGTTATGCTGCGGTCTTTACTGATTACTCTGATCTTGATATTTGAGGGATGTAGTAACTAGTATATTTGTTGAATTATTTTGCGCAAGTACCAGTAATAATCTACACTTGTGGATTGCGCCAGAAACAGAACCTATTTCAAAATGCATTACCTGTAAAGTGAGAATTCTCCACTGATAAGCTCTCATTAGTGTGGGTTTGTGCTATACAGTTTGTGGTACCTCCTTATGCACTTCAGTCTCGCAAATGAAATCTTTTGTTTGAAAACCATAAGGCTTATTTGTGTGTGTTTTCATTAGGGCTACGATTTCCAGGTGAAAATATCCACAGCATTACCTTCATAATAACCTACTTTTCTGTGGCATAGGTCCTGTGTCTACAAGAACGATCAGTCTGTAAAAGATAACCCTAACAAGAGCCTTCAAGAAGAGGAGCCATGCCCTCGATTCGCTCACCAGCTAGTCTATGATGATATGCACAAGGTATCTTGCATTTAAGTTCTTCACTCTTGTCCATTTCCTTCACTTTAACGTATTGTATTCCCAGAGCCTTTGCCTCGTGTATCCAGTCAGGAGATCTGCTGAAAGCAACTATGAAGATGAGTGGAATAATTTTGAACCTAAAGAATAATCTGACGTGTGCCCTGTCGTCATAACCTTGTTAGAAATAAGAAAAAAACCCACTAGAGCCAACAAATCTGCTTCTTCAAGGAAGTTTTTTTGGTGTCCTGGCCAGAACTCTTCCTTCAATGAAGGCCACCGAAAATAGATTAACTTGCATTCATCTGATTTGTTACTTTTGGGACCTTGTGCGCAAAATGGCTGCCATCTTTACCCAAGTAGTTCTTCGTATATGAAGCATTTTGGACCATTTGAAAGACTTGAAAAGAATCCTTATTTAAAGAGTTTTTTCTTCAAAATTCTGTTTTTAACACATTAAATTAGTTTCTTCTTTCCCTGCAAATGGATTAGTTTCCCCCTCTCGTTCTCTTCCCCTCCCTCCCCCCAAAAACTTGTTAAACTGCTTTTTAAATCCCAGTGGTGCATTTCCGACTGCCCTAGATCCACAAATGTAGAAATCCTGGATTTTCGGCTCGCAGACTTTTCTGGTACTAGGCCTTGATCAGATGTGGTAATGGGAAAAAGCCTTTGAAAGTAAGGTTCTAAGTAATGGGAACAGGATATTTTTTTTAGAAAGTCTAAATAATGGAGATGGCAGAGTGACTGATGGGTAACAGAAAACGAGAAGTTAAAAGCAACGTAAAAAAGACTGAATTTGAAATGTTTAACTTTGAAGTGGATGTGCTGGCAGTGTCAGCACATCAGTGAAACTGGTAGATAATTGTTTTTCCCTTTTCTAGTTTTCCCATATTTTATCACTTCTTACAAGTTGAAGTACATGGAAAAACCATGCGTTCTGAAATATATAAAAAATGAAAGTCCTGGAAATACGTAGTCAGCCTCTGAAAGAGAGAGAGAGATTAGACACTTTTCCATTAGAGCCAGGGTTCTGAGAGAGCTGCACTCGAGCAGAGCTGTGTGATTTCTGAGCATCTGTCTGCTTCTGTGTTTTGTTGGTTTGCTCTGTTGGGTCACGCCTGCAGAGCTGATATTGTTTTAACTGTTTAACACTAATAGGTACCAAATTATTCCACCTGTCTGGGTAGGGAGCTTGGCATGTACAGGATTGGAAAAGACCTTTGAGGTCCCAGTGAGACGGAACATAATAAATATGTTTACTGGGAAAGTGATACAGTAGTAAACTTGTACCTATTTTAAATGTGTTGGCAGTAGGGCTACAAATGTGTAGCCACACAGCAACTTGTGCGTCATCACTGTATGTGAGGTCACAGTGGTCTCAAAACCGGCGCCATGGCCGATTAACAAGACCATCATCACCTTGTGACTAACATTGAATAGATTAATACTTAGTTTTTATTATTAATGTTATGGCCTATTCGCTTCACTCTTAAAGGGGCAGTGTCATCATGAAAATGGTTTTTGCCAAACAATTTTTTCCTCTTTCAATTTGCTCTCCTCCATTCCTGAAGGGATTGACAGCTGCTGGCATTCGGCTCTACGGGCACTGGCCAACATTCAGTACCTCTCCTAAGTGACCATGCTTTATTTGTGATCCTCAACACCCAGGATCTCGCGGGGAGCACTACAGCTGAGGCTGTTGCCGTTCTTGCCTCACATCTGCATATGTGTGCGCTTCTGCAGATGTCGCGGCACAGCTGGAGTTGGAAGTGGCTGATTTACTTCTCTTCCTCCACCGCCCCTCTTTCCAGCTTAGGGACCCTGCAGCTCTGGCTGACATCGGTGAACTGCCCACAGACTGGGGTCAGACCTGGGACCTCCGAGATTATATGGCTCAATTCCACACTGGACAGTGAATTGTTACAACTGAACCATCAGTAGAAACAATAAATTTTGTTTGGGAGGGAAGAACAGCCAGATGTTTTTTCGAAGCATGTATTTCATATGATGCATTTCAAAGCAATTTACATCTTTGTCCCTTTGCAAACAGAGGATATGTCAAGCACTTCTACCCTTGCAAATAGAGCTCCTTCAAATGACCCGGTCTGCTTAATCAACTCTGCTTGCTTGCACACAACTGGCTTTGTGTCTGCTGGAGTCAGCAGTTGCAGTGCTGAGCTTTAGTACTAAACTCACAAAGGAGAATCGTCAATTTAAAATTCAGTCCAGAAAATCCAATTATCTTTGAAAAGAGGCAAGCCCCTCCGATTTCAACAAAGCTAAAAACTTGTTGCAGTTCAGTGTGTTTGCTCCATCAGGTGTGTCGGAGCAGTCTTTTGCTGCCATGCACTTTGCAGCAGGAGTCAGAGTCACTGGGTAGCTTTGTGGACTTCATTCTGTTAAAGCGGACTGTGATGCCTCCAGCAAGTTAATGCACCTTAATTCACTTCCTGTGAAGTGGAATTAAACCAGAGCCAAAACCCTTTCAAAGGTAATTGCTCAAACACTTCAGCTGCATTCACAGGGATGTCCTAATGGAAACAGACACAAATGAGCATTTTTGTATTTCTAAATAGGAATGGTCTTATTGACAGGGCAGCAGAATCAAATTATTATAAATAGTTCTAAGAAGGGCTAAAAGCACCTTAAATAATGGAGCAGCGCTCATCCAGCTTGAGCTGTAGGATTACAGCTCTATATTAAATATACGGGTACAGCAAGTTGATATAATGTGCTTCCCATTCAGTGACTGACTGCAGAGGCACAGCAATCTGATAACTGGAGTTCCTGAAGGAGGGTCTGCAATACAGCTGAGTGCATCGTTTAGCTATCTATGACTGACCTGTCCCATATCTTCTGATTAGTGTACACAATGGGCCTCTGAAGTATCTATCTATCTATCTTCTGTATATATAAAGGAATCGATCTGTCTGGCTGTCTGTCCTTCTGTCTGTCCTCGGGTGTGCGTCTGTCCGGCTATGCGCTCGAAAGTTATACGGCGTACCTACGCGCGCGTTACCTCCGAAGAAAGCTTACGCTTCCGGGACGCTCGTAAGCGTATTTACTTTTCGGTCAGACGAAAATTGTTTGCGCATTATGCAAAAAACCTTCAAAATTAAACTCATTATCTGCTAGCATTGATTGACTGACGTCAAGGTTCGACCAATCCTGTGCCGTCACGATTGACCAATCCTACAGTACGGTCCCCTGATGGTTGGCCAATCGGTGTGTGTGTGTGTGGGCGGGACTAATTGTTTTCATCTCAGGGATCTGGCAGCCATTGTTTCACTGCCATTACTTCAGCTTCCAGCTCAAACTACTTTGATCATCCAGCTTTGAAAAAGTTAGTATCTCTTTTAAAAATAACATAAGATTTACCAAAAACGTTTTATAAGTACTTTCACTTTCATCTTTCAAGGTATTAAAAGGTAGAAATGTTGCCCGGCAGCAGATTCACACAGGGAGAGAGAGAGACAGGGCCTGAAAGCCCTTTGATCATCCAGCTTTGAAAAAGTTAGTTTCTCTTTTAAAAATAACATAAGATTCACCAAAAACGTTTTATAAGTACTTTCACTTTCATCTTTCACGGTATTAAAAGGTAGAAATGTTGCCCGGCAGCAGATTCACAAAGGGACACAGACAGGGCCCAAAAGCCTGGGACTCGATTTAAAATGTTGCCCGGCACCAGATTCACAGAGGGACACAGAGAGGCCCCAAAGCCTGGCACTCGATTTAAACCGCCCGGCCCAAAACAGCCCTGGCAAAGCCGGGCTTCCCCCAGCTAGTATTGATATACAGCCTATATTTTACCTAGAATTATTGAAACCATTAAGCAGTGTTGCGGCTGGTCATTCAGACCTTGCATACGCTTAACTCTGACATGAGATTACGGATAGCTGGGGATGAATTACAAGGCTGCAATTCGCTCCTGGGGGGTCTAGATGATATGAGGACCACAAGGGTGAAGTTTATGTGGTTTATGAATATAATGGTACTGTAAACAAATTGCAGCTCTTTTTGGAATTAAAAAAAAATCTTGAAAGCTAAAAATTTATAGTTTCTCTGAAGCTTCTCTCTCTCTCTTCAGAGGTGTTCAGAATCATGAAGGGATTTGATGGAGTAAATAGGGAGACAATGTTTCCACTGGCAGGAGGGCCGGTAACCAGAGAACGCAGATTTAAAGTAAATGACAAAAGAACCAGAGGGGAGATGAGGAGATATCTTTTTACGCAGCGAGTTGTTATGATCTGGAATGCACTGCCTGAAAGGGTAGTGGAAGCAGATTCAATAGTAACTTGCATAAAGGTATTAGATAACCATTGAAGGGGAAATATTTGCAGGGAGTGGGACCAAAGAACCAGCACAGTCACGATGCGCCAAATGGCTGCCTTCAGTGCTGTATTCTATGCATCCTCCCCTCTGGGTTGGCCTTGTGTTTGCTGCCAGTTTAACTGCAGTGTTTCAGGCAGCGTGTAAGACCCTGGTCGTGGTGGAGTTCTGTGATGTAAATAGGACCCTGACATGATTTTAACGTGTAATCCTGCAACCCATGCCGGGCTTGCTGGCAGGCTTCGTAAATGACTTGGGCCGTAGGTTTAAAATTTTAAAAGAGTTATTTAAAGGTTTCCTTGCAGGCTAGGAGGAGCAAGCGGGGGCGTTCAGCTCCTCCTGCCCTGGAATTCCCACACTCGCTCCTCAGCTGTGCTCGACTCTTGACACCCCCGTTCTCTTTCTTTCTTCCACGTCCCTGATGTACTTACCCGACTGCCGGGAGGCTTTTAAAAAATTGTTTGTTCCTGAGATGTGGGCGTCGCTGGCGAGGCCAGCATTTATTGCCCATTCCTAATTCTCACGGGTGCCCCAGCAATGGCTGCCTGCCGTCCAAAATCTCGGCCACTGGGCAGGTACTGATCCCCACCAGGATTGTCCAGGGGACTCACCCAGGTGATGAAATGAAGCCAGGGAGTTCCCCCCCCCCCCCCCCTGTCTGGTCACTAACTTCTTTGAGATGTCCCAACTCTTTTCCTGTTTTCGATTACTGTTACCCACTCTGAAATTTCTTTTCAAAATCAGAAGAAATGGTCATTTGTTAGCCATCTTCCCACTGCAGTTCGTTTCATGTCTGAAGTCCCAAGAATGCACTGGTATGTTATAAGGGGTATTGATACCAATCTTGTAATTGGCTCTAGTCAACAGGGACTTCAACTCCAAAAAGTATGAACAACTGCACGGTGTATTGGTGAGGGGGGTGCGGGGAACAAGTCGAATTTTTTTCCTAGGGGGTTGGAGGGGGAGGAATGTGGGGTGCTGGTCACTGTTTCCAAATATTCAGTGACTGAACTGGATAGGTGATTTCCTCGCAGTAAATGATTTGTGGTCTTGTTGCACTACCACAGGTACCCCTCAGGGGAAGGTACTTGGCCTCCACTCTGTTAATAGTGGCTGTCTTCAAAAGTGATGGTGTTCTTTTGCTGATGAAACCACTCTCTGCAGAGTTCTTAGCTCCCTATCTGAAGTGTGATTGATTACTGAATCGCTACAGGCAGGTAGATGAAGTGGAAGGGAGGGCAGACAAACGGTGAGCTGCCTTGAATGATGAAAAGACCAAGCAGTAACTCTAGATTGGTCGTAACGTTGCTATTCCCATCAGGGTTTCAAATTCTCTTCATTATAAACACTCGGCTTAGCTTGATGACTGCACATCGATTCATACCAGTGAATTTGTTGCAAAAGTTAATCCTGAAGAAGGCCTCGCCTTACTTGTTGATATGAGAACTTCAGTGTTCTACGAAACTTGAGTGTTCAGTGATAGCAGATTGTACAGGACCACCTGTCATTCCTGGACTCTGTATAGTGCCCAGTGATGGTAGCAGATTGTACAGGACCACCTGTCATTCCTGGACTCTGTATAGTGCCCAGTGATGGTAGCAGATTGTACAGGACCACCTGTCATTCCTGGACTCTGTATAGTGCCCAGTGATGGTAGCAGATTGTACAGGATCACCGGTCATTCCCGGACTCTGTACAGTGCCCAGTGATGGTAGCAGATTGTACAGGACCACCTGTCATTCCCGGACTCTGTATAGTGCCCAGTGATGGTAGCAGATTGTACAGGATCACCGGTCATTCCCGGACTCTGTACAGTGCCCAGTGATGGTAGCAGATTGTACAGGACCACCGGTCATTCCCGGACTCTGTACAGTGCCCAGTGATGGTAGCAGATTGTACAGGACCACCGGTCATTCCCGGACTCTGTACAGTGCCCAGTGATGGTAGCAGATTGTACAGGACCACCGGTCATTCCCGGACTCTGTACAGTGCCCAGTGATGGTAGCAGATTGTACAGGACCACCGGTCATTCCCGGACTCTGTACAGTGCCCAGTGATGGTAGCAGATTGTACAGGACCACCGGTCATTCCCGGACTCCGTATAGTGCCCAGTGATGGTAGCAGATTGTACAGGACCACCAGTCATTCCTGGACTCTGTATAGTGCCCAGTGATGGTAGCAGATTGTACAGGACCACCGGTCATTCCTGGACTCTGTATAGTGCCCAGTGATGGTAGCAGATTGTACAGGACCACCGGTCATTCCCGGACTCCGTATAGTGCCCAGTGATGGTAGCAGGTTGTACAGGACCACCTGTCATTCCTGGACTCTGTATAGTGCCCAGTGATGGTAGCAGATTGTACAGGACCACCGGTCATTCCTGGACTCCGTATAGTGCCCAGTGATGGTAGCAGATTGTACAGGACCACCGGTCATTCCTGGACTCCGTATAGTGCCCAGTGATGGTAGCAGATTGTACAGGACCACTGGTCATTCCTGGACTCCGTATAGTGCCCAGTGATAGTAGCAGATTGTACAGGACCACCGGTCATTCCCGGACTCCGTATAGTGCCCAGTGATGGTAGCAGATTGTACAGGACCACCGGTCATTCCCGGACTCTGTATAGTGCCCAGTGATGGTAGCAGATTGTACAGGACCACCGGTCATTCCCGGACTCCGTATAGTGCCCAGTGATGGTAGCAGATTGTACAGGACCACTGGTCATTCCCGGACTACATATAGTGCCCAGTGATGGTAGCAGATTATACAGGACCACCGGTCATTCCCGGACTCTGTATAGTGCCCAGTGATGGTAGCAGATTGTACAGGACCACCTGTCATTCCTGGACTCCGTATAGTGCCCAGTGATGGTAGCAGATTGTACAGGACCACCGGTCATTCCTGGACTCCGTATAGTGCCCAGTGATGGTAGCAGATTGTACAGGACCACTGGTCATTCCCGGACTACATATAGTGCCCAGTGATGGTAGCAGATTATACAGGACCACCGGTCATTCCCGGACTCTGTATAGTGCCCAGTGATGGTAGCAGATTGTACAGGACCACCTGTCATTCCTGGACTCCGTATAGTGCCCAGTGATGGTAGCAGATTGTACAGGACCACCGGTCATTCCTGGACTCCGTATAGTGCCCAGTGATGGTAGCAGATTGTACAGGACCACCGGTCATTCCTGGACTCTGTATAGTGCCCAGTGATGGTAGCAGATTGTACAGGACCACCGGTCATTCCTGGACTCTGTATAGTGCCCAGTGATGGTAGCAGATTGTACAGGACCACTGGTCATCCCTGGACTCTGTATAATGCCCAGTGATGGTAGCAGATTGTACAGGACCACCGGTCATTCCCGGACTCCGTATAGTGCCCAGTGATGGTAGCAGATTGTACAGGACCACTGGTCATTCCCGGACTACATATAGTGCCCAGTGATGGTAGCAGATTATACAGGACCACCGGTCATTCCCGGACTCTGTATAGTGCCCAGTGACGGTAGCAGATTGTACAGGACCACCTGTCATTCCTGGACTCCGTATAGTGCCCAGTGATGGTAGCAGATTGTACAGGACCACCGGTCATTCCCGGACTCTGTATAGTGCCCAGTGATGGTAGCAGATTGTACAGGACCACCGGTCATTCCTGGACTCTGTATAGTGCCCAGTGATGGTAGCAGATTGTACAGGACCACTGGTCATCCCTGGACTCTGTATAATGCCCAGTGATGGTAGCAGATTGTACAGGACCACCGGTCATTCCCGGACTCCGTATAGTGCCCAGTGATGGTAGCAGATTGTACAGGACCACCGGTCATTCCCGGACTCCGTATAGTGCCCAGTGATGGTAGCAGATTGTACAGGACCACCGTTCATTCCTGGACTCTGTATAGTGCCCAGTGATGGTAGCAGATTGTACAGGACCACTGGTCATTCCCGGACTCCATATAGTGCCCAGTGATGGTAGCAGATTGTACAGGACCACCGGTCATTCCCGGACTCCGTATAGTGCCCAGTGATGGTAGCAGATTGTACAGGATCACCGGTCATTCCCGGACTCTGTATAGTGCCCTGTGATGGTAGCAGATTGTGCAGGACCACTGGTCATTCCTGGACTCTGTATAGTGCCCAGTGATGGTAGCAGATTGTACAGGATCACCGGTCATTCCCGGACTCTGTATAATGCCCAGTGATGGTAGCAGATTGTACAGGACCACCGGTCATTCCCGGACTCCGTATAGTGCCCAGTGATGGTAGCAGGTTGTACAGGACCACCTGTCATTCCTGGACTCTGTATAGTGCCCAGTGATGGTAGCAGATTGTACAGGACCACCGGTCATTCCTGGACTCCGTATAGTGCCCAGTGATGGTAGCAGATTGTACAGGACCACCGGTCATTCCTGGACTCCGTATAGTGCCCAGTGATGGTAGCAGATTGTACAGGACCACTGGTCATTCCTGGACTCCGTATAGTGCCCAGTGATAGTAGCAGATTGTACAGGACCACCGGTCATTCCCGGACTCCGTATAGTGCCCAGTGATGGTAGCAGATTGTTCAGGACCACCGGTCATTCCCGGACTCTGTATAGTGCCCAGTGATGGTAGCAGATTGTACAGGACCACCGGTCATTCCCGGACTCCGTATAGTGCCCAGTGATGGTAGCAGATTGTACAGGACCACTGGTCATTCCCGGACTACATATAGTGCCCAGTGATGGTAGCAGATTATACAGGACCACCGGTCATTCCCGGACTCTGTATAGTGCCCAGTGATGGTAGCAGATTGTACAGGACCACCGGTCATTCCCGGACTCTGTATAGTGCCCAGTGATGATAGCAGATTGTACAGGACCACCGGTCATTCCCGGACACCGTATAGTGCTCAGTGATGGTAGCAGATTGTACAGGACCACCGGTCATTCCCGGACTCCGTATAGTGCCCAGTGATGGTAGCAGATTGTACAGGACCACCGGTCATTCCTGGACTCTGTATAGTGCCCAGTGATGGTAGCAGATTGTACAGGACCACCGGTCATTCCCGGACTCCGTATAGTGCCCTGTGATGGTAGCAGATTGTACAGGACCACCGGACATTCCCGGACTCTGTACAGTGCCCAGTGATGGTAGCAGATTGTACAGGACCACCGGACATTCACGGACTCTGTATAGTGCCCAGTGATGGTAGCAGATTGTACAGGACCACCGGTCATTCCCGGACTCCGTATAGTGCCCAGTGATGGTAGCAGATTGTGCAGGACCACCGGTCATTCCCGGACTCTGTATAGTGCCCAGTGATAGTAGCAGATTGTACAGGACCACCGGTCATTCCCGGACACCGTATAGTGCCCAGTGATGGTAGCAGATTGTACAGGACCACCGTTCATTCCTGGACTCTGTATAGTGCCCAGTGATGGTAGCAGATTGTACAGGACCACCGGTCATTCCCGGACTCTGTACAGTGCCCAGTGATGGTAGCAGATTGTACAGGACCACCGGTCATTCCCGGACTCTGTACAGTGCCCAGTGATGGTAGCAGATTGTACAGGACCACCGGTCATTCCCGGACTACATATAGTGCCCAGTGATGGTAGCAGATTATACAGGACCACCGGTCATTCCCGGACTCTGTATAGTGCCCAGTGATGGTAGCAGATTGTACAGGACCACCTGTCATTCCTGGACTCCGTATAGTGCCCAGTGATGGTAGCAGATTGTACAGGACCACCGGTCATTCCCGGACTCTGTATAGTGCCCAGTGATGGTAGCAGATTGTACAGGACCACCGGTCATTCCTGGACTCTGTATAGTGCCCAGTGATGGTAGCAGATTGTACAGGACCACTGGTCATCCCTGGACTCTGTATAATGCCCAGTGATGGTAGCAGATTGTACAGGACCACCGGTCATTCCCGGACTCCGTATAGTGCCCAGTGATGGTAGCAGATTGTACAGGACCACCGGTCATTCCCAGACTCCGTATAGTGCCCAGTGATGGTAGCAGATTGTACAGGACCACCGGTCATTCCCGGACTCTGTATAGTGCCCAGTGATGGTAGCAGATTGTACAGGACCACCGGTCATTCCCGGACACCGTATAGTGCTCAGTGATGGTAGCAGATTGTACAGGACCACCGGTCATTCCCGGACTCCGTATAGTGCCCAGTGATGGTAGCAGATTGTACAGGACCACCGGTCATTCCTGGACTCTGTATAGTGCCCAGTGATGGTAGCAGATTGTACAGGACCACCGGTCATTCCCGGACTCCGTATAGTGCCCTGTGATGGTAGCAGATTGTACAGGACCACCGGACATTCCCGGACTCTGCACAGTGCCCTGTGATGGTAGCAGATTGTACAGGACCACCGGACATTCCCGGACTCTGCACAGTGCCCAGTGATGGTAGCAGATTGTACAGGACCACCGGTCATTCCCGGACTCCGTATAGTGCCCTGTGATGGTAGCAGATTGTACAGGACCACCGGACATTCCCGGACTCTGTATAGTGCCCAGTGATGGTAGCAGATTGTACAGGACCACCGGTCATTCCTGGACTCTGTATAGTGCCCAGTGATGGTAGCAGATTGTACAGGACCACTGGTCATTCCCGGACTCTGTATAATGCCCAGTGATGGTAGCAGATTGTACAGGACCACCGGTCATTCCTGGACTCCGTATAGTGCCCTGTGATGGTAGCAGATTGTACAGGACCACCTGTCATTCCCGGACTCTGTACAGTTCAGATCTGTGCAGACCACTAGACATGGTGGCCTACTCCGTGATGATGTCCATACTTCACCGGAGAGATGTGACTCTGCTGTTAGATGTCTACAAATCTAACCACAACAACACCACACAAGTTAGACCACAGCTTTGTGTGAATCAGGAAACGAGAGATGCTGCACCTCAACATTTTCAGTCCACTTAAGTTTGTACAAAATACCATCGTCTCACACGCCTCTTCTGCCTGTGGAGCTATCATCCAGACAGTGCCTCTGACCTTCTGCAAATAAGGAACACAGTTCCAGATAATGACAGTTAACTATTTCTTGCTGAGCGAGGGTTGCTGCAACATATATGGGATTTCTGACTTGCCCTAGCACAATTTCTCCAAGTATTTTTATGCTTCCATTAGCCAGCACGGTCCACATTGCGAGAACCTGTTCTTTGTTACATCTGTTTTCAAATGCACCCTTTTACGACACTTTTTTGCATATCCCCTTCCAAAAAAAATGCTTTCATATTTTTTATTACTGGCGTGTAACTCTCTGGAAATATCCTGAGTTTCTTCTAGTGCCAGAAGTGGAGCACTGCAACAACAGTTTCCTTATTTTCCATTAATCTATTCTACAGCCTTTGGACCTAGGATGGAACCAATCATTAAAAAAGTTGATAGAACAGTGCAGCATATTGGAAGTTCCATTACCCTGTTCTTGCCTGCTGTTAGATGCTGTATGTGACAGACATGGGTTTCATTATATACTGTGTTGTAAAAATATTCCTGTATCATACCTTTTCATATGAATTTTTAGCTGGATCTAGAATGAACTGCAGCCAGTGTTTCTCTAGGGGAAGCTTATTGTTCCTAGAGTGTAGTTGTTTGATTTGTAGCTCCAGTAACCTTTGAACTTGAACCAAATTATGGCTTCTTGGAAGGACAGTGGTTAATTTATTCAAAGATTCCAGTCCGGTGGCCAAGAATGCAAGCTTGTTGTTAACTTTGAACCATCAGAAGATGAGTTGTCATTCTTCAGAACGCAGGCCAGGTGTTTTGATTTGAACATCAGTCAGGTTGCGGATAGCTCTTGCCAGGACCAGTCTGATTATGCCTCATCAGGGCATTAATTGAGGTGAGCTGTTCAAATAGTCCTATGTTCAAGATGTATTTGGTCTGGCTTGATTCGCAAATTTATGTTCAGATGCCTCTCTGTCCGGGATAACTTTAACAAGCTGTTGACCACCTCCTTACATTATTCAGCCCAACTTTATTTCTATGTTATGGTGATGAGGTGTAACTCAGTGGAGCTAAAGCATCCCATGTTACATTCATCTAAGATTTAGTTAAAGGAATCTGAAAGAGAACTCTAAACCTTGAAATGCTTTATTATTTTGATTTCATAAAAAACTTTGAAATATCAATCCAAATTAGGTGCTGAGATATTCATCTACTGATTTATCTTGCTTCTGTATAAGTTTACATATTGTAATAAATTAAATTTGTAGCATTAACCTGAAGAATATCTTTATCAGCATAGTGTTTTTCTACCTTGAAGCAATCTGGAACCTGCAGTGCAGATCCTCCATGTCTTTCAGTACAAAATAACTGAGTAATTGTAATCCTGCGGCATGCTAATACATTCACTCCATAAGTGAGTTTTATAATTTTCTCATCATTGAGGTATAAGCCTGCCTCTGGAAACTGCCTTTTCACTTTCAGCGGGTATAAAGTGCTTTGGGGAGAAAGTGAGAATTGGAATCCTGCATATACAGAAAACTATGTTATATCCGGCACCGACAGGACCGAGCTGTTGCCGTCCCATCAAAACTGCCAGACATACCAGTGTTAATGTTGAAGCATACGGAGGTTTTCATCTCCGTATCTGACAACAAACACTGTTGCTTAGCAACAGCTTCAAACAGTCGGCCCGTACCTTGGAAGCGTCTCTGTAGCTTAGCAACAGCTTCAGAGAGACTTTCCAGAGCCTGACTGTTGGGGAAAAAAAACCTAACAAAACGGCTCCTGATTTCTGCCGGTAGATCGAGGTTTCTGGACATACAACCTCCGGATAAACCAAAGTCTCCTGTAGAACAGTTATTTTCCTTTGGGTTGGAAAATCCAAGGATTAGAGGCTAGTTGCAAAGTAACCGCAATAAAGGCCTAGGAGCCAGTCTTCAGGAATATCTTTGTAATTGGTGCGTGACTTTGTGAGGGAATAATTGATGAAAAAAAGAACATGGGATTAGCTGGAAAATGGGATTAGAATAGACGGGGCTTGATGGCCGGCGCGGACACGATGGGCCGAAGGGCCTCTTTCTGTGCTGTATAACTCTATAACACTTTCAAAAATCTATTTAAATGTGCCGCCGTCTACTCTTTTGCCCCTTCACCCTTTCTCAACTTTGATTCTGCAGTGTTGGATGGCAATACATTTGTGAGAATTAATACTAGCTCAGATGCCGGTTCACTGTATCAAATAATTGCACTGCTTCTTTAATGATTGCCCCCCTTGCACATTTGGTGGAATGGGAAAATCTGGAATGCAACTGTATTTCAAGAATAAGGTTTATGTGACCCCCCCCACACACCCCCCTCCCAACATGACCTACATGTTCTGAAGCTAAATCAAAAGGTAGGAGACAAACCTATTTGGTGCGAACTTTTGAGCATGAGGTTCAGGCTGTTTTGCAGAATATATGTTGCTCTAATGTATGTTGCTTTTTAGAACGTTGACCCAGTGTTTTACATTTTTACTGTGTGCATCAAATGAAACCCTTTTATTTTGGGGAGCAGGTTCACTACTTGTTTGGTGGGAATCCTGGGAAGTCGTGTTCACCCAAGATGAGACTGGATGATTTTTGGTCACTGAAGCTTTGCCGCCCTTCCAAGGATTACCTCCTGAGACATTGCAGATACCTCATCAGGAGGCACAGGTGCGTAAGAACAGAGCTCCCAAGCTGTTCCCTATAATACACAGGTCATAGGGCCACAACACATAACTACCACTGGGGGCTTGGGCGTAAATTGTGCCTGCGGATGAGTGATAAAAGTTTAGCTGTTGCGCGTTCTTGTTAATCCCCAGCTGTTCTTGGTTGCTTAGTCTGATCTGATGTAGGGACACGTGAAAAAGAGAGTTTTATTACTAACATTTCCTAAGATGTGCTTCATTGAGCTTTATTTGCACAGTTCTTATCCAGAAATATTTGAAACTTGCAGAGCTGAGAGATGTAGTTATGGTTAAAAGGTGCATTTTCCTTCTGGGCTCGTCTTTTAATTTTATCCCACCTCTCCATGTTCTCCCCTTGATGATTCATGCGTGCAGCAACAAGCTTCCGATACCTTGCCCAGGTGGTCATTCTTTACTGGTGAGAAGCTATAGAGCAAATGCGGTCACTTGGCTATGATGGTTGTGGGTGAGAAGGACGGAAGGACATCAGAGCCAAGCCCAAATCTGCCCAGACGTGCATAGCTTGCAACAGCAGTTACTGGATAGTGATCAGGAGCAGAAGCATTGGACTAACATTACTCCCACTGCCCATCGCCTCCCCACCCCACCCACCGCCCTTCCTTCCCCAAATTTTATGGATGCTTTATTTAATAATTATGCATCCATTGCTTCCCTGAGATCCGCACAGACCAGCGATCGAGTCTATATCATTTCTGGTCTGTGTGGCTATGTACGGCACCAAATGTTACATTTATTTGTTGAGTACCAATGGATGCAAGTCTTAATTTTTTTTCAGCTTTCCTATATGTTGATAATTACATGACCCAGCAGATGTTCGAAATGAGCATTGCGATTATTATAAACTGCCCAAGTATTTTGTAAGAGCTAAAGGGATCAAGGGATATGGGGAGAAAGCAGGGACAGGGTACTGAATTTGGATGATCGGCCATGATCTCATTAAATGGCGGAACAGGCTCGAGGGGCCGAATGGCCTACTCCTGCTCCTATCTTCTATGTTTCTATAACATCCCTTTTGTGTTATGGAGTTTGTGTGGGCTGCTGGAAAATGTAGTGAAAAGTGATTTAAAAATTTTTGAATAGCAGTCAGGAGCCCTTTTCCTGTGTAATTTTGTGGCGGGTTCTTCTTGGCAAGGCACTCCTATAAGGTGGTTTCCCCTTCCTCTGGTCTCCTTGTACCTGCAAACTATCCCTGGTTGAGAGCAGGTGGCACGTGCCTGGATCCCTGGCGATGAAGCTCTGCAACTGGCCCCAAGGAGGAGCAGTGAAATTGGTTTTCCCTCACACAATTGGTTCCCCGCCCCCCACCATCCCAACCCCTTCCCAGATGGGAATACCCGGCTTCCAAACCACATTTCCCTCCACGACTGCACAGCTGAGCTTGGTAACTTGGCTTTGGGGGATTGTAAACCATTCTGTCGCACAAATGTAGTGTAATGTAACTTGCTGTTTTGTGTTTGTCCTGTCGATTTGTTAACACCTGTTTTCCTCCGATCTTCTTCTGTAGATTTGAGGAGAAAGCTCGAGCAGATCCTTTAAGTGCTTTAATATATTTACAGAATGACTTGTACGTTACTGTGGATCACTCGGACCCAGAAGAAACTAAAGAGGTAAGGACTATAAAGTTTCTAATTATCAGTCCTCTGTACATTTTGATGCTGTTGCTTATATATTTGATATAATTTGTGGGTATTGCTTAATATTTACCGCAAGTAAGGATTAGCGGCTGCACTTTGAGCGCCATTATTCCTTTATGTAAAACAATTGTAAGGAGACGGCACTTTTGGATTAAATAAAGACACATAGTCAAATTTGCAGTTTGTGGTTTGCTAGCTGATCTCGGCCTGAGAGATAATGGGGGAATTACTACAGTTGACCTCAAAGCCCGTTGATTGGAAAGGGGAGAAAGGCAGCCAGAGCTACTGCTCATTGCTATTCAGTAATTCCTGGAAGAAAGTGCATGCATGTTGGATGTATGGTTGAGGACATATCTGGGCTTGACTGTGAAGCCAGCATTCACTGCCCGGGTTCCAATATGAAGAATAACAACTTGGGTGAGGCAACAGAGGGCTCGTGGGCCTGTACCCCAGCAGTTTCTGTTGAATAAGGAAACTTGTTTTGCACAGTGTGTAGGAAGATCATAAAGAAAGGGATGACGGGCAGACAGCTGTAGGAAGTGGCAAAGGCGATGGTGAGCTGTTGTGGTGTTTTGGTCAGCCTGTTTACGATGACTGACTGCAGTAGCATGCGCAGTATTTTGAATAGGCTGCGCAGCCCCTTAAAGGGGTCGCGCACCCAGAAATATATAAGAGGGAACATTGGTTGTAACCTGAGCAGATATAACTGGGCTTGTTGCTGCAGTTGTTCAGCTTAGTGCTGGAGAAGTTTTACAAAATGAATGTGTGGCAAGGTTATCTGTTATATTTTGATGGTGTACTATTGCTGTTTGGCTTGTATCTTTTGTTTCTGTTTTACTTTTTCTCCAGGATTTGTTTGCCTTATCCAATGCTCTTATACTGCTGCTGTTAGTTTAGGGTCTGTCATTTTCGTATTAATGGGCATGGAGTTTAGCCATCCCACTCTCTGCAGCCACTCGCTAATCTGGTGGTTATAGAGTAGCTTCACTCTCTTGCTGAAGACTTTTGGGGTATGCTCTGCCTCAGCTGGGTGTGTACCGCTCCCCTCCCCTCAACCTTCAGTTCAGTAGTAGGAAACAGACAGTGGCTTACCGCTGCACTATTTAGAGTGTATTAGACCAGTGTGTGGGGTCCAGCATGGTTGTAGTGTGACTGGTTTGTGCAGAAATGGTGCTTTCTGTGCAAGACTGGTTTCTGTGTACTTGCAAGTAGTTATTAATGTCTCGGTCCACTTTCCCCATTTATCAACCCAGTGGTCTTTCAGCTGAGGAAGCACATTAAGGCGTCATTTGCTATTTATGGTCCTTTTTGACTAATGGCAGAATTAATAGCTGTTTGAAAGGCTGCATTTACGGTAGGGAAATAGAACACATTTGAAGTTGTGTCTCAGTTAAATGACTGATGTACTGGGAGATATTAGCTCTGGAATTCACAATGGGTCTTTAGACTTGGTTCAGATTGTTAGAGTAATTTTGGAGTGAATTAACGATCAGTATGCTGCATTTCTGTGTGAGGTTTTGCTTTCTGATTGACCCCTCTGCTACCCCATGCATCATTTTCTTGGGGACAGGGCGGATGACTGGACAGCTTGCATTCAAAATTCTGTCAGTGCCACTCTATATAATCAACTGTCAGGAGATGCGCAGTGGTGATCTGGGATGACTCGTCCACAGATTTCCTTCCTTCCATCCCACTCCCTTGAAGCAGCCAGCCATCGCTTGGTGCCTCCTTTCCCTGACTACCTCCTACAGATTGGGAACTTGCCACACGCTCGCTCCCACAACCGGAGCGAGGTGTTCGGCGAATCGGGCGGAGGCAGCACAGCGCGGCAAGCAGCAGCAGCCACGTCGACCCGCTAGGGCACGTCGGCCGGCCGCTCCTCAGCGGGAAGGGATTCCGACCGGGAGGAGGGGAGCTGAGCATGGCGGCCAGAGGCTGGACTGGAAGCGGGAGAAGCAGGCCTGGGCCGTCGGACCGTGGAGCCGGAGACGGTGAGGTGGAGGCCGCGGCGACCGGAGGATGTGTTGGGCGAGTCGGGCAGAGGAGCGCAGTGCATCGGTACGCAGCAGCAGACTCGATGACTCGCAGTCCGACTGGGAGGAGGGGAGCCGGGAATGGTGGCCAGAGGGTGAGCAGGAGAAGCAGGCCACCGCACGTGGAGCCGAGCCGGCAACAGTGAGGAGGACAGAGCGGCTGAGGGACACGTGCTCCCACTGCCACTGGATGCCAAAGAATTGACTTTCTGAACACGGCGCTGTAAAAATAGCTGACATGTCTCTGTGAGCTCCCACAGCTTTATTGTGGGAGTGATTGGGGAGTGAGCATTCCATTGTACTAGTTACATATGGCAAATAAAGAATCTTGAATCTTGACTGTGTGCCGGCACTCGGGGCTGCTGCTGGGATTTTGTGTTGATGTCCATTCCTTGAATCAGCCCTCCATTTACCGTGACCTACTAATATCTGTGCTTTCTTTTTTGTTGTATTTGTACAGCCTTTAAAAGGATTTCTTCTTCCCACCCCTCCCCCCCTCCTTTTAAGAGGCAGGGTATGGAGCTGTGGTTGACCATTGTTACAGAATGGAATTAAGGCTAGTTAGCCAAATAGGATTCCATTTATTATGAGCTTGATATTGTACATTTTTACTACTGTAATTTATTCCAGTTGCTTCACTTTATGCATTTGTGTAACTAATTTGTTACTTTTATTCTTAAGTTTCAGTTACTGGCTCAGGCACTCTTCAAGTCCAGTTCGGATTTCATCCCATTAGGTTAGTGTTCTTAAAATGCTTACATATCCAATATTGATCGTCTGCTTTGCAAACTGCTTTAATAATTTGAACAGAGTGGTGAGAATGTGGAACTCGTTACCGTGTGGAGTGGTTGAGGCAAATAGCATAGGTGCATTTAAGGGGAAGCTAGGTAAGTACACGAGACAGAAAGGAATGCAAGGGTATGTTGATCGGGTGAGATGGCGTAAGGTGGGTGGTGGCTCGTGTGGAGCATAAATATCAGCACAGACCTGTTGAGTCTAAATGACCTGTTTCCGTACTGTAAAATTGTATGTATTCTGTGTCTACTGGATAAATTGCTGTTCGGGTGGTTTTGGAACAAAGTTTAAACCTGTTTATATAATCTGAGAGCCTGTGTGTGGGTAGTCAAGTTCCAGGGTTCTGACAAAAGGTCATCAAGCTGAAACTACTGTCCTCCCTCCACAGATGCTAGCTGACCTGAGTGTTTCCAGCATTTTCTGTTATTCCAGTTAATGCCACAATGCAAAAGTGGATCGAGTACGAGCGTTGTCATGAGTATTGCACGTGTTCATGACATCAGCTGTTCATTTGCTGCCTTTGCGTGTGATTAGACTTTTCAACTTGAGCTGCTGTGACAGTTAGGATGTGGCCCACAATGTTTTTGTTTTGCTTTCTTTAGGGAAGGGGGGTGGTGTAGGACGAAGCCAATAATTGTTTTTTGGCCTGCTCATTTGCAAACGATTTCTGCACTCCTGACACTGTGCTTATTGTGCATCAGTGGAATGAATGCATTCCTAATTGAAGATTTGTGCTTTATTCAGAAGCTCAATGTGACTAAAACCTACAGGTGTGACAGAAGGTTCAGTTGGAAGTTCAGGGGCTTAGATAAACAGGTTAACTAGGTCTTAATCATTTATTGCACAGCATAGACACGATGGGCTGAATGGCTCCTTCTGTGTCGTAACCTTCTGATTCTTGAACTTGCTATGGGCAAATAGGTTTGAAAAAAAAAATCTATCATGTTTTTAATTTTCTTTTTCAGCCGTAGAATTTGAACAATTGCACTATATTCCCAAATAATTTGAAGAAAATTATAATTTTTGAGTGCAGGCGGCGGGCAGAATATATTGGAACCAGGAATGTGCTGCTTCGCAAAGCAGGTTCACTGAGCTTTCCTCCACAGGGGGCAGGGAGGGGAATGTGGCAGCAATCGCTCATAGACTGCTCTCATTCTGATCTCTTGGGAGACCAATTCGGCACAACATTGGCTTCAGGCCTTAGAGCTGATGGCCCACAGTTGCTTTGGGGCCTGAAGGAATTTAGCTGAAAGACCAAAATAAGTAGGTTAAAAAATGTATTGGAGAATGGATTTTGCTGTACTGTTGACTTTTAATTTGAGTGAGCTATTTATAGAAAGGATGTGGGATGTGGCTTCCATTCAGTTAGTTAGGAGTTTCATTGTGAGATTCAGCTGAATGGGATTTTACTGTGATTTATTACAAGCTTAGAATTTACCCTTTTCTAATGAGCTGCAACATTGCTCCTTTGAAAATTTTAAAACATAATGTCCTCTTTTAAACATATTCGGCAGGAATTTAACTCGGGAGTTGGGTTGGAGGCGGGACTACAACTTTCGGGGATGTAGTCCCGCTTCCATCGAGATGCGGCCAATCCACGCGATTTTAACTTGATTGACCTTGTTGAGCCCGCCCAGCGGGCTCAGCAGGCCAATTAAGGGCCACCCGGCAACAGGTGACGTCACAGACTGAAATTTCATCTGTCAAGAGCTTTTGACAGATGAAATATCAGCGTTTCACAGCTGTTTGAAGTTGTCAAACACTGACAGTCTTACTTCTAACCCGAGTCCTTCTCCACAGACTCAGTTAGAAATCTCTCCTGCGCAGAAAGCTGAAGGCTGTCACTTTTAAGCTTTCTGTGCCGGTGAGATGAGGGACTCCCGGAACCTAAAGGAAGGAAGGCTGAAAAGGTATGTAAAACTTATTTAATCACTTTAGACACACCAAACACATTTACCTTTGCACTCATGCACACATCACTCACCTGAACACCGACATCTCGACCCCTCCAAATCCTTCAACCCGACGGCCCGCCTCCTCTAACTTGGCGTGGTTTGGAGCCGTCAGGAATCCCACACTTCAACATCAAAAATAGGGATTAGGCTAAAAACCGCCTGTTAACTACCTGTTAACAGGCAGTTAATTGGCACTAATCCCTTCCCGCCTTGGGTAGGCGGGTCCCAGTGCGGGGCGGGTACCCGCCCCCTTTGAAACTGGCATGGAGGCGGGTTTGGGTGCGGGAAGGGGTCGGGACCCCTGATTTCGGGATTTTAACCCCCCGCATGCCTCCAATCCCGACTCCACGGCACAATGAAAATCCTGCCCATTATGTCCTCTAGTTGGTTGGAGTCCATAAACGGTACACTGGGGGCAGCAATAACATCCGGGAATGTCAGTAATGTAGCCTTTGGAGAACGGGGCTGATATTTAGTCCTGTTCGGTAGTGCAATTCTGTTGAATCCGTACCTTTCCCATGGCCCAAATTCTGTCTAAAGTGATTTTAAATGCCTCTCTTTGGAGTCATAGGCTGTATTTCTCCAGTGCCATTATCTCTTGCTCTATAAGCATCACAGAATGAAATCACTCGCTTGGTGTTCATCTGTCTTTTTATTTCTCGACAGGTTTTTCAGACGTTGACCAGACTTATGCCCAGAGGACTCTGCTGTTTGATACGCTGGTAAACTTCTTCCCTGACAGCATGACACCTCCAAAAGGCAATCTGGTTGACCTCATCACACTGTAGCTGGACAGCAATTGATGGATTCTGGCTGAAGAGAAAGTGAATCACAAATCTGATCTCCCGTTTTCTACGGGTTAGATTGGCTTATGATTTTGGCTGGCAAAGATGGTTTATGTAATACATCACCTTTCATCTAGTTTTGATTTGAGTGTCCAATTTCAGTGCTGTTTCCGTACAGACTATAAAACTGGGTTGGAACAGATGACAGCTTTGTGAATATGGGTTTGCTTCCCATTGTGTGTTAAGTCCTTTGCTGCATTGGTAAATATTTAAAACTATTTTGAGATTAAATAATAAATCCTGCCATCAGAGTGTCCATATAAACACGCAGTTGACGTTCTTCATGTCTAGGCTGCTTCCTGGAATAATGCTGCAGTGATCTAGACTGACTTTCATCAGTATTTCGGTCCACTTTGATGTCCATTTATCAGTCCAGTAGTCCACACACACTTGACATCACATTAAGGTGTTGTTTTATGTCTGCTGTTCCTATTCTCTTTGGCCTCTTTAGCAATATTAATAACTGCTTTGAAAAGCTGCACCTACACTTTTGACATCAAATGAATTCGAGTGCTGTGCATCATGTCCGATGATTGCAATGTTATGCAGTGCCCTGTGGGGCTGCCGACTCCGGAATTCTCAGCGGGCAGAGTCGATTTGCTGCCATTTTTACTCCAGAATCGATCGGTTCTACCGTTAATTTACTTCTTGCACTTCAAAGTTGCAGTCCTATTGTAAATGGGGCTAACTTTAATCTTCACATTTCCCTCTCTTTTTTTGATGGCGTGGCCAAAAGAAAATCCAGCTTTCGAGCTATCTGCTGATGAGCTGGCAGTTTTAAAGGTATGAAAGATCCAGCATGGTCTTTTCCTCTTGGGGACAAGATTATTCCAACAAAAACAATTGCTATCAAAAATTGTAGTTGTCAGCAATTTGCCTATCTATTGCAGCTGGCCCAGAGTGTGATGCACGGATGGCCAGTTTCCAAAGCCCGCTTTTAAGTAGATTTACCTGGAAAGCGCAGTGCGTCAGTTTTGTTTTTGAGGCGAGACTGTTCTCTTTGCAATTACTGATTTCACCTCTTGATTGCGATGTAGGCTGCAGAAAAATGGGTGGCAGTGATCGCCTTCAGTCTTTGGGTTTGGAAGTGCATACTGAGTCTGGGAACATGCTTATGAAAAGGCCTGTTTTATGGCAGAAATTCAGTGGTAGAGTGCATTTCCCGCTACAAGCCAGGATGCATGTCATCTACATTGTCCATTTTTATCCAAATTGAACGAAAATGCTAGATGTTTTCTCTAAAACGACGACAAAATCCTCTGACTTTATTTGTTAAATAATAGGCATACTGATCAAGCGTGTGCGATATGTGGACAACTTGATTTGTCTGTGTTCCTAAAATGGTTGCCTCCAAGCTGCAGAGGTTCTGGCTTGGGATACTTTCTGCACTTGGTTCTTAGCTTCCATTGATAGTAAAGGAGTCCAGACCTCAGTCATTTCTTGCATCTTGTGTTCTTTGTCATCATCTCAGTGATGTCAGGCATGTTGAGTAAAGTCTAGTCATCAGTTGTAACATCATTTCTTGGAACATGTAAAGCTGATGCCTTGAAGTAAGTGCTTTTTAAAAAAAACAATTCCAGCTCAGCTGCCAAAGATACAGTAAAGTGTGCCGATGGGAAATACATGTCTGAAACTGTGTCTAGGAAATGAGGACCTTGTCACAGTATTTTAATTTTTGATAAGTTTCTCAGATAAACTATTTTAACTCTTTCACATCTTTAAGAATCCGAACAAATTATTGTAATTGCTGTAAAGGAAATTGTGAAAGATTTTTTTTGCACTGATGCAGGTTTCTAAATTGTACTGCTTTGTACAATAATTATCTATGTATTTTTAATCCATTGGCCCCCTTCGATTTAAATTCCACATACTGTGATCTTGTGTGTAGGATGGTAACAGCAAAGGTGTTAAACGGCCACTGCTCGTTAGCAGTGACTAAC